>NC_141144.1:46915776-47531789 GCF_053477565.2 Lygodium microphyllum
ATGGATTAATATTAAATTTGTAATTAACATTAAAATTATTTAATATATATATAGAACTTAGAGTATCAGCTAAATAATATCAATTAGATTATTAATTATTTAGTTAATTGATATTAGTTAACTTGTCCATTATAGTTAACATTAATATCAACTAGTTTATTAATTAATATATTATTATATATCAATATTAATAGTCTATGAATATCAATTGATTTATTATAATTAATTAATTTTTGAATATCATTGACTTTGAATTGATAGTATTTTATTTAGTTAATCAATTAGTTATATTGATTAGTATTAGTTTATTAGTAGTACTTACTTTATATTAATTAATATACATATTAATAAAAATAAAAATAATTATTATATATTAGTATATTAATTAATAAGTATATTGATTAACATTTTAGGATATTATTGAATCAGTCTAAAGAATTATCTTAGTATATTAATATTAATTAATTAATATATTAATTTTAATCATTTCACATAAATCAACATGTTAGTACATTGATATAAATTAATCAATATAATAATTAATATAATAGTAAATTAATATGTTAGTTATATGGGTTTTTGTTGGAGGAAATGAAGAGAGAGTGTGAGTGTGTGTGGGTTGGAATCATTTTATCACTGAGAAAGGGATTGCTGATGCCCTCATCAATGTTAGTTATTTGGATTTAGGGTCTAGGGTATGCGAGAGAGAATGCGTGTGGGCCAAGATGGTTGAAGAGAGAGAGTGCATGTGGGTTGGGATCATTTTATCGCCAAAAGGGGTTGTCAACGCCCCCATATTTGGTAAAGAGAAATATGCCAAACAACCCTCTCTCTCTCTCTCTCTCTCTCTCCACCCCCCCACAACTCTCTCTTCATATGACATATATCTCAATCTCCCTCTCCCTCTCTCTCTCTCTCTCTCTCTCTATCTGACATGCATTTAATGCTCCATTATCTCAAAGTAGTTATATAAGGCCACACACCCTCTATGATACAACGGCCCCCCTCCCCCAAGTTGTGAAATATTTACTTGATCCCGCACTTACGTACACCTCTCTTCCTTGCCCTCTCCCTCCCCCTCTTCTTCTTCTCTCTCTCTCTCTCTCTCTCTCTGTCACCCCCCCTCTCTCTGGTTCACTCTTTCTGCCCTCCCCCCTCTCTCTCTTATATCTGGCACCCACATCAACACACAATCTCTCTCTCTCTCTCTCTCTCTCTCTCTCTCTCTCTCTCTCTCTCTCTCTCTCTCTCTCTCTCTCTCTCTCTCTCTCTCTCTCTCTCTCTCTCTCTCTCTCTCTCTCTCTCTCTCTCTCTCTCTCTCTCATATATGACATACACCCCCACACTAAGTCTTTCAGTGTCACCCATATCTGACATCTGTATTCATACATGTGGAGATAGCTTTGGAAACGGATTTAGCATCAAGTGGTACATCAAATATTGAGGTCCACATATATGTATCCTTCCTCTTTGCCAAACCTATTATGCACTACACAAACAATCGGTTCCTAATGTTGAAGAAGGAGGACATTTGCAATGGCAATGGCTACTATGTTCTTGCTATCACCCATGCGAACGGCTAAATACAAAGCATGCCGATCCATTGCAACAATCACCATGAGGCTAGCCAAGTATATGTTTTGGACACCTTAGTCTTGGAAGAGTATCTTGTCGAACAAAGAAGTGGGCCTATGTTGTAGCCGTCCCCCACTGTAGACCTCACCCAGAGCCCTTGCAACGTTGAGAAAACAACAATCTCTATGGAAGCCGCATCACCCCCTTGGAGATTACAAAAAACAAAACCATCCCAATCACGCTTGATGTGGGGTGTTAGTGGCTCTTAATGAGTGCCAGCGGCCTTCCAAATATGAGATACGTGAGATAAAGTGTGGTTTTATGAGTAAGTGATAAATTTCATCGTTTTATGATAGATCTTGATTGCAAACGTTTCAAAATGATTGCTCTTGATTTTTTAATGAGAAAATTTAAGAAAATGAGCAAGAATCAATTGATTTTTCAATAAACATGCAAAACCCAAAAATTTACGATTTTAGGGTAAATAATGGATTTTGGGGGTTTTGATGTGTCAATGGTGTTCTCATGGGATGAAATGAGGGATGAAAATGTTTCTCAGTAATTCTAATCAAGTCACATTAGAAAATAAAAATATCAATATTTATTGATAAATAGATAGATAAAAATATAGAAAATAGAAAAAATAGATTTTTCATGCTTTAAAAATAGGAAAAATAATAAATGTGTCTGTGGATATATGGTAGGATTGAAGCATGAGATTTAGCGTAGGTTTAGCCCTACCTTTATGTTAAAGTGAGTATTTGTCGCTCTTTATGAAGAAAAATACATCAAAACGCTCTCTAAACCTACCACTGAATACATAACTCTAAACGGTAGGGAGAGGATGGGGTAATAAGTCTTGATTACATGTTAAATCTAATTTTTTCTTATGAATTTTGCATATAGGATATGTGTGTTTTGAGAATTAAAGGGTTCAGTAGCACGAGCATACCCTATACAATGCAACAATTACACTTAGAATGAAAGCATGAAAAGAAATGATTTCCCACTATCACAACACTATTCTAAATGAATAAAAATGGTTGAACACTATGAATCATTCACAGTTGCATTGTATTCAACACATGGTATCGACCTAGATGCATGGCAATTGTCTTCATAAACATTGACCCACGCTAAGGGTGAGGTATCCCAAGTTGTAGGGCTAGTGATCGATTTTTTTGGGGAATGTGCAATGAGGATCATATTCTATCTCTTGGATCAATTGATTATACGAGAGGACTATGTGTCATATGTGTTATATGTGTTCACGGTGCATCTTAGGGCCAATCCCTCGATGTAGGAGAGTCGTAGAGAGGGGCCACAACAATTAGCCGAAGGATACTCCCTATGTCTGTTTTACGTGTTGTCATGACTCTAGCCTTGCCACCACATGACCTTGATGCCTTGTCACCACACCACATACCTTCTGCGCCCCACAAGGGCTTCCACTACTGCCTCGTATCCAAACTCTCATGCCACTAGCACCCGATTCCACCAATGTCGCCACGACCACCCGCAATCAGCAGTACGCCCACACCCCCTCCTTACACACATAAATAAGCATGCACCACACCACACACACACCCTCTCACCACACACATTTAACTCATGCACATGCACACAACTTGCAACACATGCACACACACACACACACTTAACACCTACCTCCCCACACATGTACACACTAATGACACACTTCCACCCACATATGAATTCCACACACACACACACACACACACACACACACACACACACACACACACACACACACACACACACACACACACACACACACACACACACACACACACACACACACACACACACACACACACACACACACACACACACACACACACACACACACACACACACACACACACACACACACACACACACACACACACACACACACACACACACACACACACACACACACACACACACACACACACACACACACACACACAGACCTACACATACACCACATACAATGCATAACTCATGCACACAACTCAAACACACACACTCACATCCATGCATACACAAATGAGTACTTAATGCATATTTGCACATAATTAGCACACATAATAGACTACATGCTCATGCATACTTACACACACATACGCATACACACATAACATGTGGGGCACTTATGGACACTTTTCCTCTCAAACTCACCCCTAGCCCTACCCTGTTTGCATGGGGAGAGTTAGGGAGAGGGAGGAGGGAGGAAAAGAGACACGCATAGTGCACATGTACCACACCGCATGTACAAGTATCCACACATATACACATATGCACCCCTACCGACTATACACACACACACACACACACACACACACACACACACACACACACACACACACACACACACACACACACACACACACACACACACACACACACACACACACACACACACACACACACACACACACACACACACACACACACACACACACACACACACACACACACACACACACACACACACACACACACACACACACACACACACACACACACACACACATATACACATATGCACCCCTACCGACTATACACACACACATGCACCCACATACAACATGACACACACACACACACACACACACACACACACACACACACACACACACACACACACACACACACACACACACACACACACACACACACACACACACACACACACACACACACACACACACACACACACACACACACACACACACACACACACACACACACACACACACACACACACACACACACACACACACACACACACACACACACACACACACACACACACACACATGCATGCACACACACACACACACTTGCCTACATGTATGCCACACTGCACACGCACACATACAACACTACACATAGTGGCACATCACCACACACACCACCCTACACCCTATACATGCATAGGCATAGTATACACATAAGCACAATATCACTATGTTGAACACACACACATGCTACACATATCATATGTGTGGGCACTCCTCTCAACTTACCCTAGTACCGCCCCATCAAAGGGGAGGGTCAAGGGAGGGAGAAATGAGAAAAGATGCACACACATGCACACACAACTATCCTCAGATACAAACACCATTGCATGTAGTAACACATGCATCATATGTGAGTACTATATATCCACACACCCACATGCATTTGCCCACTCATATTACAATCATTTTGCATTCGACTACACACATAGTGCATTCACCCATTAGTGCATCTGTGTGTGCTTGAATGCACACAATGCATCCATCTACACACACAATGCACCCACTTACACACAGTGTGCCTAACCACACACAGTGCGTCCATCTACACACATAGTATATCCACCTACACATAGTATATCTAACTACACATAGTACATCCATGTGTGTCGACCGCACATGTGTGCATCCACTTGCATTGTAGTGCATCCATTGACATACATCCACTTTTGCATTAGTTCATCCATGTACATCGTATTTTACATCACATTCATGTGCATCCATGTGTATCCTGACTGCACATAGTGCATTTGTGTGTTCGGTCACACACAGTGTGTCTAATCGCATAGACAGAATTCATGTACCGTGCATCCACGCATCTATCCATACATCTGTAGTGTGCATCATACCCACATTATAGGAACCAATGTCCATTCATTCACCCTAGTTCATTGATGTATGCATCCATCTAGCACATGTCTATCCACCAATGTACCCCATGACTACACATACACATAGTGCATCCACGTTGTCGTGATGCTGCGCATCCGAGTCGTATACACCTCCATTTCTTTTGTTGTGCATTTGTGTTAATCTCCGCGTGTGATTCATTGTTTGTGTGATGCATTTTAATAATCCGCATCCAATGTATATATTCCCTTAGTGTATGCGCATGATTTTGTTTGGACGCATGATGTGCGTGCATTAGAAAAATATGAAAAATTGATGCCAAAGGATCTTTGTCCTGCTGCTTTGAAACAACCAAGGCACTGCCCTCTAGCTTGCTTACAGGCTCATTCACCATTGCTCCTTTCTCACTGAAATCCTCATGAGAGATTGATAGTATATAAACTGTCAGAGGCCGTCACAGTGGCTGAACAGGTTGCGAGGAGGATGAATTCCGTCAATAGGACTGAAATGCTGATTGCAAAGAGACGTCAGACATCAGATGTTGTGGAAAATCACTACGTCAGAAGCAAGGAGATGAACAGAGGGTAATATGTGAAAGCTTTTACATTGTAAAGTCTTATGGATACATCCATTGCTTGTTATGAATCAAGCTAACAGAAGAAGCAATTGATCTTTTGGTTATCTGACAAGAATGTATGGGGTCGAAAACCGTAAAAGCTTTATGCAGAACATGAACCAAAATGAATGCCCTTATTACGAGATTAAGTGGATGATGATGCTGTGTCTATTCTAGGAGAAAAGGGGATATTTTTTTTTGAAAAAGCTTGATATAGTGAAAGGAGGGAAATAGACGGAAAAAGCAGAACAGAGTGGGACGCAGAATGACGAAAAGGAAGGGGGAGTAATGCTAATTAGGGGGGGGAAAGAATTCGAATTGACGGGGGAGAGGGAGGGAGGCCCAACATGTACTCAGATCCACCCTTACAATCCTTACCTTCCACCATGTCTTACGCTTACCTCTTCAAATACATTATCATCGGAGACACAGGGTGGGCAAGTCTTGCCTCCTTTTGCAGTTCACAGATAAGCGTTTCCAGCCCGTCCATGATCTTACCGAATTTGGTGCTCGCATGATTACCATAGACAACAAGCTTGTCAAGCTTCAAATTTGGGATACAGCGGGGCAAGAATCGTTCCGATCTATCACAAGGTTGTATTATCGTGGAGCTGCTGGTGCTTTACTGGTGTATGAAATTACAAGGCGGGAAACATTCAACCAACAAAGAACTGGAAGCGAAGTGCTGCAACGGAGGTCGTCAGTGGATATTGAAGGGAATATCTAAAGTTTGTTAACCATTCACTGTCAACCTTCATAGTGGTTGACAACAGAATGGTATACTCCAGACTGACTTTTGGGAGGAAGGAAAGATGCGGATTTTGCTGGTTGTGTGGAACTTGAACCGAAACTTCGTAGATGGAAGCTATACGGAGAAACAATGGGAATTTTGATACATTCTAGTGTTAGTGGCAAAGCTAATAGGAGAGTATCTGGACGTCGTCATCTCCTGCGGCGACCAGTTTACGCTCTGAGAACCCTGGGACGGCAAGCTCTCTCTGGACCGTAATGGTGGAACCTTGTCCGCAGCTGCCGTGCATTTCGCGAGTACTGGCTCTCCGAGCGTTTCAATTCTGAGCAACTGATTGAGCTCAAGTCTCTCTTCTTCGAGGTTCTGGATGTTTTTCATCCTGGAGTTTGACCTCGAACCAGTCTCATTCATCAAGCCGGAGAGTGAGTTGACAAAAGGAAATTTGCGCGAGCTAAGTATCAATCTGAAACATGAAAGAGGAAAAATCAAATGTCCTATTCGCTTGGGGAACAAAGCGCCTCGTTTAGTTCCACAGCAGTATCTCTTCCCATATCCAGAAAATTCAACAACAACAAGCTCTATTTGATTCAAGCTTTGGAATCTGATGCTAGAGTGCATAATTTATCATGCCCGAGCCGCTACTACTGAATTGCCTGTCTTGGATCAATGGCTTACACTTAGGAAGACTGGGATTTAGGAGCATCTCGCCCAAATAACCAGCCATGGTTCTTGTTTTAGCTCTCGGTGATCTGCACATCCCTCACAGGGCAGGAAGTCCATGATTATTTGAAGAGTCTGTGCCCCGATGTTCATGTTGCAAGGGGTGAATATGATGAAGACTCAAGGTATCCTGAAACCAAAGTCATAAATATTGGCTCTTTTAAGCTGGGCATCTGCCATGGTCATCAGGTTATTCCTTGGGGAAACCTTGATTCGCTGGCAATGCTTCAGCGACAGTTAGATGTTGACATCCTCGTTACTGGACATACACACCAGTATAAGGCTTACAAACATGAAGGTGGAGTAATTATCAACCCAGGCTCTGGAACTGGTGCATACAGCAGCATCACGTATAATGTGAATCCAAGTTTTGTCTTGATGGATATAGATGGGCTGAGAGTAGTAGTTTATGTATATGAGCTCATTGAGGGAGAAGTAAAAGTCGATAAAATTGACTTCAAAAAGGCATGGTAGCAGATGAACTACTGGAGCTGAGATTTTGCCTTACTGATGTTGGTACAGATATTGGACCTTGGTACAGATATTGGACCAAATAGATATGTACCTGCAACAACTGTTGCATCCTTAAAGGAAAGCATTCCTGCACAAGCTGGACGTTTATTCTGTGGTCTCTGAGCTTTGGATAATTCTCCACCAGCAGGTTGAAAAAGTACAATATATTACTTGCTTGTCCAGCACAGTTTGTTAAGCCTGCTCTTCTTGGCGCAGCTCTCAAGCTTTGGAATTGGAAAGATTTGGCAAAAGGACTTTTGGCAGAGCCTGAATTGTCTCCACATAATGAAGTAGCACAAGAGGGGTCTCAAATGCATGATGCTGGCTTGATAGGGATGTTTCCTTCGAACAAGAAAAATTGGTCTTATGCCAATGATAAAACAGGATGAGAAGATGACAAATTCATAACTGTTTGTTCTGATGATTCTAAGTTTTGACATTACAAAGACAACTGAATCCTTCCTCCATACAGACTTGCTGAATTCTGAATACAAGCCTATATGCTAAAGACATAACTGTCTTCAAAAACCTGAATGTAAACAGTTTATGAGATCCTGAACATGAATTTCTTGTAACTCATTTGACAAGGAATATAGTGAACTTTGGCATCAAATTTTTGAGTTCTTCTTGATAGTCTCTTCCATTGCTGTACCTTGAACCCTGTGTTCTGCAGCTCTTCCACGAACTCTACGACATTTCTGGTGAACCCGACGTGAAAGTGCTGCGTCATCAGCAAGATGGGAGACTCGCAATAAGAGATGACAGATGATAATGTCATGAAGAACCTGTTTTAGTCATTCACCATGTATATGCAGCAGCAAGTTCATGCAAAACGAGACAGTGATGCTATGGATGCTTTGAAAGCTGTCCAACAGGAGATGAAGCAGTTTAATGGCCAGCAAGTGTCAACTTACCTGCATTTATATGAAGAAAAGATGAAGTTTTTTGGGGTTTCTCAAGATGTTTGGAGCCGCTACTTCTTGCGGATCGTGGTGCGTGCTCTTGAAGGTCGAATTGCAGAAATTCAAGAAGCACATGCAGGTTGGGCTGAATTTAAAAAGGCATTAAAAGATGAATATTTCCTGGAGGATACAGGTCTTATGAATTGCAGGAATTTTTTAGCATGGGTTTCTATGCCTAATAAGGGACTTTCTGTTACCGCTCTTCTGCGAGAGTTTGAAAGCCGTTATGATCAGTTGGATGGGACTGAACAGCAAGCTTTGGAGATGCAGAAAGTGGAGTTATTTTTGCAAGCTGCAGATGCTGATTTGCAGGAAAAGTTGGATGATCTTTTGGAAGATCAAGCTACTGATTCAGGTTTAAAGACTGAGTGGAGACATGTCATTGATGCTGTGAATGCTCTTGTCAAGAAGCAGCGCAGGAGAGTCAGATTGCATCGAAACACAGGATCAGTTCTTGAAAAATCCTTGGAGACTTCTTCTTCTACCCCTGCTGCAGCTTCTTTGCCTAAGCCTACTCCTCCTGTAGTGAATCCACCAGTTCCTGCTGCTCCAGTGTCCTTATCTGTAGATGATGTTATTAAAGGTTTGGCGGATTTGACAATTGAAGCAGTCAAAGCTGAAGTTGGTAAGTTAAAGGAGCAACTTATGTCAGTACCTGCTGTAGCACCTGCTCCAGTGACTGCTTTTCCAGCTGGTCAAAGAAAAGGGCGTCGATGTATTTGGTGTGATAGTACAGAGCACCAACACTGCAGAGATTGTGATGCTTTTCAGGAAGCACGTAAGAAGAATGTAGTGTTCTGGGGACAAGATGGGAAGATATGGCTGACAGAGACTGGCGCTCCGCTTGACACGAACTTTGGTAAGGGAGGTATGAAGAAGCTTGTTGATGATATGGCTGCGCGATCAGCTTATGTGAGTGTTAGAGGAGATGCTTCAGCTTTTGGAGTCCAGCTTGAGCAAAAATCTGATGGAGACTTTGCTTTATGGTCTTCTGCCTTGGAGATAGCGAGAAGAGGGAAAGTTCAAACTTCTACTATGACTTGTGTGGGCTCTAGCATCCGAGGAGAAACAGGATGGGATTCTCCTGTTGACAGGTATTCTATTTTTGCTTATATTGCTAAAACGCAGGGTTTAGATGCCATGGTTGAAGAGAAGAGAAGAAGAGATGAGGAGGGTCCTAGCTCCTCCAAAAAGACTAGAGGGGGTGACTTTGTTTCACCACCTGTTACAGCTCCACCTATGTCAAATTCTCCAACTCAAACAGGTTCCGATCAACCAATGGAAGACAAGCAGAAGGAAAAGAGGCAACCAAGAAAAGAGCCAGGATTCAAGCTCTTGTCAGACCTTGATATGCAAACGGATATGAGTAAGATTTTTCATGAAAGAATTTTGAATAGTGAAGTCACTTTTACTGTTGGAGAGGCTCTTGGGATTGCTAGAAGAGAAATACAGGATCAGATGCAGGATCTTTTGCGGAGGAAACGACATGCGATGGAAGGACCTGCTTTACAGGGATTGTGGCATGGAGCTCTTGGGAAAGAGCATGATGATGCAGTGATGGTTGAGAATGCTTCTGTTAATCCGCAATCGGAGAAAATAGTGCAGCCTATGCAGTATGAAGATGATGAGTCCCCTATTCTCATTCCTCGCAGCCATTTTTCACGAAGTCATTGGGCTAGAGCAACCATTGAGACAGTGGTAAGAATTGGAGAGAAACAAATTCCCTTGATTGCTTTAGTTGATCATGGTTCTGAGATTAATCTTATTGCTCGAGGTGTTTATGAGAGTGTCAAGTGGCCTATGGATGCAGAGCATGGCTGGCGCATGAGAGCCGCCAATAATACTTCTGGTGATATGTATGCTGCTTGTCTGAGTATCAGAATTTCTATTGGTAATGTTGAAGAGAATTATCATTGCTTTGTTCAGGATTCATGCTCTTATCCGATTATTCTTGGACAGCCTTTCATTACAGAAGCAAGAATGGAAACAAAAGTGATGGATGATGGGTCAGCTTATGCGCGGATACGCAGTAAAGATGGTATGCGAGCTGTTCAGTTTATGACTGTTGGGGTAAATCATCCGAGAAACAGGGACTCCTTGCGTGAGGCACCACTACCTGCGAAGGAGTTGGATTTTCATTAGGTACCGTTGTCTTGCGAGACGCCAGTGGTACGGAGCGGAGAAAAGAGGAGATCTCGCCTCCTGGTAGCCAGTCTTTCTCCAATAACTTTGTTGGGTTTACTTCAGATAGTTCAGTGAGTTATCAGAAAATTTCAGATTTGCCTAGAGCTGCCAGGCAGTACATTGGTCGTAAGGAGAAAGAGTTGAAGAATGCAGGTATTTTGCAAGCAGAAGAGCATGTGGATGGATTGTATGAAGGGATGTCTTATGCAGATACATTGTTTGAGATGAGAGCAATGCTGAAAACTGATGTATGCAAAGGTTCAAAGTGCATACCTGTGCAAACCTTGGAAATGTTTCAGGAAATTTCTGGTTTTATGCTGCAAACAGAGTTAGAGGCTGAGAAAACTCAGCAAACTGAATTTATGGCTGATCTTGATCAGCTAATTGAATTGCAGAGGGCTGAATCCATTCAGTCAACAGAGTTGAATGCAGAAAAATTTCTGCATACAGAGTTTCAGGACGCATCTATGCAGTCCATAGAGCCGAGGGCTGAACTCATTCAGCCAACAGAGTTGAATGCAGAAAAATTTCTGCATACAGAGTTTCAGGCTGCACCCATGCAGTCTATAGAGCTAAAGGCTGAAATTTTTCAGCCAACAGAGTTGAAAGATGCTGAAAATTTGCAGAAATTGCAGCAAAGGAAAGAGTGCTTGAATGATGCCAAGGTTGACACAAAATATAAAACAGTTGATAAGAAGGTTAAGCCGGTTGCAGGCCCGCTTCCTTCTGACAGTGATAAGCAGATTGAAAAAGCTATGAAGCAGCCTATGTTGAGGGATCCTGCAAATATTGGACATAAGTTTACAGCTGAAACTCTTGTAGAATTGAATATTGGAAATGATGATTTTTTGCTTCCAGTGGAAAAAGAATGTTTTAGAGAGATGCTTGGACGTCATGGTAAGGCATTTGCTTTCTTTCCACATGAAATTGGCTGCATTAGTCCCGAATTGGTTGCACCTATGGTCATCTTCACTGTTCCTCATGTACCATGGAATATACGTCCTATACCTGTGCCTAAAGCACACTTGCCAAAGCTGATAGAGTTGCTGAATGAGAAGATTAAAATGGGGATTTTGGAACCCTCTTCTGCACCTTATTCTAACAGGTGGTTTACTGTACCAAAGAAGAATGGTACTTTGAGATTTATTCAGGATATGCAGCCCGTGAACAAAGTGACAATCAGGAATGTGGGAACAGGTCCAGTTGTGGATGAATTTGCTGAGGCTTTTGAAGGACGAGCCATCTATTCACTAGGTGACTTGTATTCAGGTTATGATCAGTTTCAGCTTGCCTTGGAAAGCAGGGATATTACTACTATGCGGACACCTATTGGTCTTGTGAGGATGTGTACCTTGCCTCAAGGTGCTACAAACTCAGTTGCTCATATGATGAATGCTATGCATAGAGTTCTTCGAGACTATATTCCGCAGTTTACCATGCCTTTTCTAGATGATGTGCCTATTAAGGGTTGTGCAGAAGAAGAAAAGAATGAAAGTCTTGATTTGCGTGGATGTAGACAGTTTGTGGCTGATCACTTGATTGCTTGTGAACAAATATTGACACGATTAGAGGAGGTAAATTTGACACTTTCAGGGCTGAAATCTGTTTTTGCTGTTAATGAAGTCATCATAGTTGGGCATATGGTTGGATATTATGGCAGAAAGCCTTCTCCTGCAAAGGTGGATGCCATAAACAGGATTGCAGAGTATTACTCGACTACTTCAGAAGTGCGGAGATTTGTGGGAGCTTGTGTATTTTACATGATTTGGATTCCTCATTTTGCTCATATTGCAGATGTTCTCTATCAGCTGCTTCGAAAGGGGCAGAAATTTTATTGGGATGAGAAGCATTCAAAAGCCATGCGTAAGCTCAAGAAGCTGTTGCAATCAGCTCCTACTCTACGCAAGGCGGATTATCAGTGTGGACGGCCGATCATGTTGACAGTTGATACTAGCCCTATTGGCATAGGTTGGGCTGTGGGACAGGATGATGCTGATGGAAATAGGTATGCAATCCGCTTTGGAGCTAAAGTTCTTAATGAGCGACAAAGGAGATATCCGTAGATTAAAAGAGAATTGTGGGGAGTAGTCACTGCACTGAAGTGTGACAAAGGATATTTTATTGGAGCTTCAGTTATTGTGGAAACAGATTGTTTGCCTTTGCTTGGCATGATTACTAGTTGCTCGACTCTAGATATAGCGATGCTTCGGTGGATTGCCTATATCAAATCATTGAATCCAGAATTTCGACACATAGCAGGGAAAGATAATCCAGTTGCTGACATGCTTTCTAGAGCGAGATATGAGGATGAGGAGTCAATGCTTGCAGAAGATGATGAGACAGAGTTTGCTGCTTCTGTCCTTACTCATGATTGTCATGTATCTACTGTTGAAGCTTTTATTGAAGAACTTTATGTTGATGAATGGCTGCAAATTGGACAGTATCTAAGTTCATTGACTCGAAGAGCTGATTGGACAGATGATGAATTCAAAAAAATCAGAAGGAAGGCTTATGGGTATTTCTTGAAGGATGGTTTTCTTTGGAAGCATCCAAGAAAGAGAGGAGGCTTGCCCTTGAGAGTAGTTTGTGATGTAGCGATGCAAATACAGATTATGCGAGAGTTTCATGAGAGCTCATGGGCTGGACATAGAGGTGTGTGGGCTACCTATGAGAAAATCAAAGAAAGATACTGGTGGAAAGGCATGTATAGAGATGTTTCCCACTTTGTGGAGACTTGCAGGGATTGCCAGCTTTACTCTTTAGTGCGACATCGTGATGAGCTGCATCCGACTTATCCACTATGTATGCATTACAAGTGGGTGGTAGACTTGGTTACTTTGCCAGTGGGACTTTGGCAGATGAGATATCTTGTCTTGGCTAGGGAGGATCTTACAAACTATGTTGAAGAAACACCATTGCAGAGACTAACTTTGAAGCGAACCACAGCTAGACTAAACTTGTTGAGCCCTTGGTTAGTTCACGGCCATGGATGATCACTGAAGGGAATCATGAAATGGAGGAAATTCCGCTGGTTATTGAATCATTCAGATCTTATAATACAAGATGAAAAAGGCCCTACAAAGAGAGTGGATCAGACTCCAACCTTTATTGTTCTTTTGAGGTTTCTGGTGTGCATGCTTTGATACTAGAATCATACACTGACTTCAATAGGGACTCTATTCAGTATAAGGGGCTGCAGGCTGATTTGGCCAAAGTGGATAGAGTCAGAAACCCTTGGCTTCCTTGTCTGTTCTACTGGAGAAGAAGAGACAGAGAGCAGAATTGGCACTCTAAGTACTTCCACGTGCAGCAGACTCTCTGTGGTATATTTTGGTGAACAGGCATTTGTTACCAGATACAAGGCATACTGAAGTGGCCCTTTTCTGTCTTTGCATGGGAGGTATTATGTACTTTCATGAGCATAAGCCAGACACTACAAAGCAGGATCTTAACTCTTTGAATGCTGCATGACATTGAGAAAGGTCTTTTCTTGGTAAGAAAATATGAAAGTGCATCCAACTTCCATGTTGCAAGTATCCCAAAGGCTCTGTTTAGGCTGAAGATTCAGTAACTCAGTTCCCATTCTCAGCAATCCTCTTGACAGAATTTTCATCTTCAAACATGGCATACTACAGCTGATTGACCACGTGCAAATCTTTACTGGTGCTGTACTTGTTGAAATACCAAAACTGTTCATGACAGCATATCAAGAACATGGGTTTGATCAGTTTCTTTGTTGTAACTCTACGATTAAGACAAGGAATATAGTGAACTTTGACATCCAATATTCAAGTTCTTCTTGTTAGCCTCATTTCTTGCTGTACCTTGAACCCCGTGTTCTGCAGCTCTCGCACGATCTCTTTGACGTGTGTATCCATCTATACACCACTATGCATCGGGCTACCATGTGAATCCATAGATGCACATATGCATCCACAACCTTGTATGCACATGTTCATGTGTATGCATCTATGACACCTCATTATGCATATACTCATAGCACCTTGGGCACATAATACACTTTAATCATTCATTCCCACACACACATTGCATCCATAAAGCATTCCTCTACGCATTGTGCATGCGCATACATCCAATAGACCTTGTAATCACACATAACTACATTACACCATTGTCATGCATACATCTAAACCCCTAGTCATGCATTCTACACCTAGTGTATCCACTCAAGTGTGTGCAAGCAGCGAGCTTTTTGAGGGAGCATTTGAGTGAGCTTTTCTAGGCAAGCTACGTTTCTTGTTCCATGTAGTCTATGTATTCCTCATCTTCTCCTAGGCACATATCAAGTACCACTATTGTCCCCCACTACCACCACCATCTCCACCACTACTACCACCACCGCCAATTGACTTCTGAAGTCACCTTTGATAGTGAGATAGAAGTATGGATGTATTGTTCTCCCTGCTACATGGTTGTAGCAAAAATAGAGACAGAGAGAGATGCAGAGGTAGAGACAGAGATAGAAGCAGAGATAGATGGTAGAGAAGCATAAGTAGAGGACATAATAGAGAGTCTGTTCTTCTCTTATAGAGCCCTCACAGTGGTAGAAACAGAGTCTGAAGAGGACGAAGATAATAGTGAAGAAGAAGATTATGAAAGTGGACTAGAAGAATCTATCCTACTTGCAAAAGGCAAAGATGAGGAGGAAGTTCCAGAAGCCTCAGAAAGCAGAAGATCCCTTGCTGTTTGACAGAATGACTCCGGTACTCTTTGGACTGGATAATGGGTCACATCATATGCAAAAGATCCATAAGAAATGGATTAAGAAGAATAAGCCTTCCTTTAGCAGTGGCTTATGTCACCCAAAGTTACCCTTCCTAGAGAAGATGACGATGCACCGTGCCGACAACCCCCAACCCTACAACTTAAACAAAACTCAGAAAGTTCATGTTATTTGACGTTTTTGGATGCATCCTCAGAGGATGAGTCCTCGAGCCAATAAGTCACTCATCCTCAAACCAAATCTGAAACCGATCTAATACCCTTTCAGCTTCCCAAGGAGCAAGCTAAGTCTCCATAGAAAGAGGAAGTTGGTTCCAGTGAATCATCAGAAGAGGAGACTACTCCCTTGAAGGAGTCGGATCTATACCCGGATGTATACCTAGAAGTAGTTCGTGGGACATTCATCTGCAAAGTGGAAGGAGAAAAGCAACATTCTTGCATGCAAATGGTATCGAATGTCACCTAAAGGTGGGTATCAATATTCTAGAAGAAGAATTATTGGTCATGCATGACCTACTAAAGGAGAACTTGGATGTGTTTGCATGGTCATACAAAGATTTGAAGGGTATTGATCCTACAGTATGCCAACATCACATCGACCTAGAGCCTGATGCCAAGCCTATGAGGCAAAGACAGAGATGCATGAATCCAAATTACTCTACCCTAATGAAGGACAAATTATTGAAGCTCCTTGAAGCTGAGTTCATATATCAAGTGGGGTCAATAGTGAATGGGTTTCACCCATTGTGGTAGTACCCAAGAAGAATGGAAAGTTGCTAATATGTGTGGACTTCCAAAAGCTGAATTCCAAGATGAAGAAGGATCATTTCCCTTTTCTTTCACAGACCAACTTTTGGAGATAGTGGCTAGCCATGAACTTTATTCCCTCTTGGATGGATTCAATGGATATAATCAAGTCCAGATTGCAAAAGAAGATCAATCCAAGACCACCTTCATAACAGAATAGGGAACCTATGCTTATAGAGTGATGTTGTTTGGGCTTTGTAATGTCCCTACTACCTTCCCACAAGTGATGATGACCACATTCCAAAACCATCTGCATGATTTCATTGAGGTGTACCTAGATGACTTCTGTGCCTATATCCTAATCCATGAGCATTGGGGACACCTAGAGCAGCGCTTTAACAAATGTCGAGAGTATAGGATTTCTCTCAACCCCAACAAATGCGTCTTTGGTGTCTCATCAAGAGTTATTTTGGGCCACATTGTCTCTACATAGGGGATAGTGATAGACCTTGCAAAGATTGAGAAGATTGTAGCTTTAACAACACCAACCAACCTCAAACAATTGAGGGGATTCCTTGGCCATGTGGGCTATTACAAAAGATTCATTGCACGCTTTGCGACAAAGGAATCCCCCTGCATAAACTTCTCAGAAAAGATACAGACTTTACATGGAACACTGATTGTGACGAGGCATTCAACACCCTAAAATAGTGCCTGATTGAGGCGCCCATCTTGCAGCCTCCTAATTGAACGGAGTTCCATGTGCATATTGATGCATCAGTTGAAGGCCTAGGTGCAGTTTTATGCCAAAAGGGCTCCTCAAAGTTAGATCAACCTATCTATTATGCCAATAAAAAAGTAATGGATAGAGAAAGGAGCTATACAGTGACGGAGCTTGAGTGCCTAGGAATGGTGTTTGCCTTGGAGAAATTTTGACATTACCTACTGTTGACCCACTTCAAATTTTACGTGGACCATGAGGCCTTGTCCTTCCTAATGAACAAGGCCGATGTGAAGGGAAAAATGATGAGATGGATCCTTTTGTTTCAGAAGTTCGACTTTGAAATGGTTACCAAACTTGGTCATTCCCATGTCTGTCGTGAATCCCTCAAAGCGATGACGAAGAGCAAGATGATCTAGACCTTCTTGATGCTTCCCTGTTTCTAGTCAAAATTGTTACCCCATGGTACGTAGATATAGCCAACCTTTTGGCAACCCAATAGTATCCCCCTGGTATCTCGAGCCATGAGAAGAAGAAGCTTCTATTGGAATCAACCCTCTACACCCTGTTAGGTGGTGCTTTGTACAAGAAAGGCAAAGGTGAAGTTCTGTGAAGATATATTGTAGGAGATGAGATTGGAATAGTGCTAAAAGCATGCCACAATGAGCCATGTTGTAGACACTTTGCAGGAGAAGCAACAGTCAAAAAAGGTGTACTCGCAGGATATTGATGGTTGACCCTTTATAAGGATGCCTATGACTATTGCAAATGTTGTGATGCTTGCCAACGAATGTGAAAACCTACCAAATCTAGCGCCATGCCATTGCAACCCATTCTTCCCCTAAAGTCATTCAAGAAGTGGGGAATCTACTTCATGGGTGCCATCAATCCATCAACCAAAAGGAAACAAAACATATACATCTTGGTCTGTACAGACTACATGACAAAATGGTATAAAGCCAAAGCTCTGAAGCGGGATGATGGCAACTGCGTGGCCTTGTTCGTGTGTATGAGAATATCATCACCCGTTTTGGCAGTGCCCTAGAGCTAGTAAGTGATAGAGGTACTCACTTTCTCGATAAGATTATGGAAGAATTGATAGAGATGTACAAGATCCGCCATCATAAATTCCCACCCTATTACCCCAGAGCCAATGGCAAAGTCAAAGTTACCAATACATATTCTTTGCTTGATCCTAACAAGAATGATTGTTGCACATCGTCGGGATTGGGACGATTGACTTACAGAGGCCCTCTTGGGGCGTACAGAACCTCCCATAAGGCTGTTACAAGACAAACCCATTTTCAACAATTGGTGTATGGAACATAAGCCATCTTTCCTATTGAGCTCGAGCTACCCTCTTTGTGTGTGGCTATCAAAGAATTCTTGGGAGATGACAAGTCCCTGCAACACCATCTCTTGCACCTGGAATGTCTAGATGAGACTCGCAAGATGGCTCTATAGTGCATGGAAGCCATGCAAGCTCGTCAAAAGGCCTATCATGACAACTTCATCAAGCAGAAGGAGTTCAAGGAAGGAGAATCAATCTTAACCTATGATTTGCGATTTGGCAAGTTTCTATGCAAGCTTCAACAATGATGGATGGGCCCCTATAAGGTACTTGCTATCAACCCTAATGGCTCTATCCAAGTCCAGATAGTCGATGCTTTGGATAATCCCTTCTTGATTAATGGCTATTGCCTCAAGATGTATTACCCTCCCTAGGGATCTTGACAATCACCATCGATGGCTCTCTCATTCCTTGCATGACGGTTGATACGGCTTTACCTAATGCTCCTAATAGCCCTCTTGTTGATCCTGATGATGTGGCTTCATTCTATTAGCCTCTCACAACCACCTTTCCCCCCTCCTTGGCTTTCTTTCCATTTGATGCACTAGAGGTGGCAAGGATGGTTCTTATACATGGTGTTCATGCCATTCTCCTCTTTCAAAATAAGAAAAAAAGAAAAAAAAAATATATATATATATTGATCATGGGAGAAAAGGACTTTGGTCCCTATCATGCCGACCTATTCTTCGAGAAAAGGTGAAAACACCCTTGAGAGTAGGGCAAAAGAAAATAAAAAAATAAAAAAAGAAAAAACAAAACTATTATGGGAGAAAATGAAGAAATTCCCTGTCACAACAAGCCTCGTTCTTTCAAGAAAAGATGGCACACACCTTTGGACGGGAAGCTAGCTATGGAAAATGTGGTAACACCCCGCAGTCTAGGACAATTGAATTACTAGCAGAACTCTTGCAGCAAAAGTTCCAAAGCCTCCTCCCTTGGTACGCTGCATTTGTAACCTCATCAGTACTTTTGACTCCTACAACAGACGATATTCCCAATATGCAATCCAAGTATCAAACTTGTTGGCTACCTCCCTGGGTATGCCTCTTTATCAACCAATCCACGTTGGCATCATCAACCAGCTGAAGCCGACAACCTTCATCGACAAACCTAGAGCGATGTGAGCTTTCATCCTAATCAGATGGGGCTGTGAGTATGGGTTTCCATGTGTAATTATCAACAAAGCATGAGACAGAGGGTGGGGTGAGTGACCAATCCTTGCCCTTTATATCTGATAGAGAGGTGAGATGTTGGAATGGAGCGTTGCACACACAGGATGGGCCTCTCAATGCACAAAGCACAAAATTATTCCTATGCACAACACTATAAGACTCCCTAGCCTTCCCTTCTCGCACCCATATGTCGGCACATGGTGGGTTGCACTGTTGCACCATCAATTGCACATAAGGCATATAATCTTCGCACAAGTGTTAGTGATGATTCAATCAACGGGATGTAAGGAACTCGGTCACCCCCCCTGAAATCATCAACAGAGCGTGAGACAGAGGGGGGGTTGAGTGTGATGGATTTTTCCTTTTATTAAATCTGAGAGGTGAGGATTGAGGGACATTGCGGCACTTGGAGATAGGTACGTTCTCATTTTCCTATGTACACACAGGACATGCATTCTCTGCCATCACTCTACAACTCATTCTCTTAGGCGCACTGCATGATAAGGCTCCCTAGCCTTTCTTCTTGCACTTATGCCAAATGGGTTGAGACACACTGATGCACCATCAACTGTGAACATTGGCATACCCCCTCTAAATCATTCCCGTTGTCAATTTCTAAATGAGATGTGAGCTATAGGTTTCAATTCTTATTCTTTGAGTGACTTGCGCCATGGGGTGAGCGGCTGCTCTATCATTTCAACATGAGTGAGTGTCGAGATTGAGTGTTGTATTCCTCGCCATCAACAACCTAACCAACGCTTCATCAACAAAGCTACCTCCTTGGGTGCTTCTTCATGATCCCTACCATGCTAGACGAGTGTGTTATGGCAAGCCCTAGTACCTTTCTGTCGACAACTACAATTCTTCATGCGACAGCGCGACAGTTTCCCTTGATCATCTACAAATTGGGCCAAGTTTTTCTAACCCTACTCCTTTTGATTGCAAGAGTTAATCATGTTTTAAGTGTAGGGACGTACGTGTATGGGTTATGATCCTGTGTTAGGACCCTGTTGAGTCGTCAATCTGATTTATTAAGGTCTTAAGTGTGGGGACGCATCCCTGTGCGTCCACTTTGCATATCCTCATGGACACATCCCTATCAGACAATTTAAGCATACCAATTCCTGATCTTGACGCTAATGGGGTCTCTTCCCTACCCATCCATCCTCTTTTCAACTCATCTTGGGGTTGTTCCTTGACCATTTTCCTTTCTCCTTTGTTTTTCACTTGTCCATGTGAACACACTCTCTGTGCACCAAAAGTTCACTTTAACCTCACAACCCTATTTTTTCCTTTGAACTAGCTACTTTTCCTTTTTATAACCCTCTGTTCTAAGCCACGGATCATGAGTTATTAATTTTTAACGAATTTTCTGCCAATTTTACGTGTTTCCATGCAAATACACCTTGTTTGCTTTGGAATAAGAATATGATATAAAAGCCTTGACTTACACCTTCCTTTTGACATTTTTTCTTTTTACTACCCACCATTCCAATGTACGGTTTGTCCATTTTTAATTTTTCCATATTTTCAAGAATTCTCTTATGCATTTTTTACCGTTTTTCCATGCAAGCCTGCCTCCTTAACCACCTCGAAAATCAATTATGATTAGATAGCTTTGTCCAGCTTGCTTCTTTGCCCACTCTTCCTTTTTTCCCTCCTATTTCGATCCACTGATCTTATTTTTTCAAATTTTCTCGGTGTTTTCGTGCTCCTTTTTCCTCTTTTTTCCATGTGAACGCCCCCTAATGCCATTAGAACGATGCTTTGACTTGACAGCCTTGTCCCATCAGTCTCCCTTAACAATTTTTCTTTTTGTTGCGCTTTGTTTTGATGCACGGATTTTCTCGTATTAAATTTTGACTCCGTTTTTATTTGTATTTTTACCATTTTTTCCATGCGAATGCGCTCTACCATCCCCAAAACCACGTTCTTGACCTCTGACATCTTCCTGCATATATTTTTCGTGTTCACCACACTGGGTTTCGCACGACGGATCTCTTTATATTAATTTTAATTTCCCATTTCAAGTGCGTTTTTTAAATTCCTCCCATGTGAATGAGTCCTATCCCTATCGAAACTGCGTTCTCATTCGATAGACCTATTCGACACGTCATTCTACACACTTTTTCTTCTTTCCATGCTTCATTTCGACAACTGAATTTTTTGAAATTATTTCTTTCAGTGTCTTCCCGTTCCGATATTCCGCATATTTGCACCTGAACGTCCTCGTTTCCATCTTCAGGTGCACGTCGATGCGTCTCTTATGTCGCCCTCCGCCCGCATGTGTGCCTGCACGCCCTCTCGATCCCAAGAACACAAATTTTTTTACCCTCGCACTACACACATGCGCGAGTAGAGGGGGATGATAGTCATTTAGAACCAAAAAACCCAAACCCCCCACCCCCTCGCCATGCATCCCTCCCACCCTCTTCCCCTCCCTCCTAATGCCCCCCCTACCCTATGTCCACCCCCTCTCCCCATGCATCCCTCCCACCCTCTTCCCCTCCCTCACGTATCCCTCCCACCCTCTTCCCCTCCCTCCTAATGACCCCCCCTACCCTATGTCCACCCCCTCCCCCCATGCATCCCTCCCACCCTCTTCCCCTCCCTCCTAATGGCCCCCCTACCCTATGTCCACCCCCTCCCCCCAACCCCATGTCCACCCCCTCCCTCCTAATGTAAGGGCTTTGTAGCTATACCATGCCGTTGCTACCGATTGCACCTATATAGGGAGTAGTAGTGACTCAAAGCCCTGCCTTGTTTCCACTCTACATGTGATTCCCTATGCCCAGTGGTGAACCCTCTTATGTGCGGCGTCACAAGGGTGTAGTCCTGGGATGTGTCTATGTTGTCCCGCTTTTTGGATTGAATAATACAAGAGTATACCTTGAGCTCATATTGTGTTACCTTTCTGTGCCATGTTGAGTGCGTAACGAGTGCAGGTTTATCACACTTGGTATCAGAGCAACTCTTGCTTAGAGTGAAGGAGTGCTCACGGAAGTAGGAGGAAAGATCCAGTGCCCCGAAGAGATCGAAGTCATAACAACCCACAGCGCGATGCCCCGCGTCGTGTCACCCCACGTCGCGTCGCCCCACATCGCGACGCCCCCCGACGTGTCACCCCGGCGTGATGCCCCAACCTCGACATCCCACCGTCTGAAGACGTGACGTGGCTTCCCCGCGGCACGACCCACACCACCATAGGTGAAACGTGGCTTCCCCGTGTCGACACCACCACCAACCACATGGAGGACGAAAGGGAGAACGTCACCCTCCCAACACTGGAGGAGAGGAAGAAGAGTAGGGGGCAAGAATGGAGAGTGGCCCAAGAGGAGAAGGTGGCAGGACTAGAAAGACAATTAGATGGTATGTCAGGCATGCTAGAATCAATATGGAGGAACATGCAGATGAAAGAAGAGGAGGAAGAAAGGAGGAAAAAACTAGAAGTAGAGCAGGGCTATAGAGAATGGGTGATTCAACAACAAGAAGAGGAGAAAAGACACCGAATGCAAGAGGAGATGGATAGAATGGGTAGAGAGGAGGCATCTAGGAGGGCGCAAGATACAAGGAAGGAGAAGGAGAAAGTAGTAGAATTAGAAGCAAAAAGAAAGACAAGAAGAAGGAGAAGAAGCACCATCGCAAAGAAGAGGAAGATAGCAGTAGTTCAGAAGATGATTATGGAAAATTCAAGATTCCCCAACCCGCCAAGTATAAGGGAGAGAGAGATGGGTTGGTTTTGAAGAAATGGATCGCAGAGGTGGACAGGTACTTAAAGTATTCATGAATTACCGAAGACAGGAAGGCGGAGGTGGCAGCCATTTACTTGGAGGAGGACGTTGCCAGTTGGTACCTGCTAGAACAAGAGCAGGGCCACACAATCTGTTCGTGGGAAGAACTCTAGGAAGAACTGAAGGACTACTTTATTCCAAAGCTGGAGAAATCCAAAGTGAGAGATGAATGGAGGAACCTCAAGCAAACACAGGGAAAGATGAAAGAATATGTCAGCAAATATAGGCAAATCATGCTGCAGCTACCAAACATGGATACAGTCACTAAGCTACATGGATTTTTGTTTGGGATGCAAGAATGGGCTAGAAGAGATGTGGAGAGACAGGAGCCAACAAGCTTAGCAGAAGCCATGAGAATGGCCGAACGACTGGTGGACCTGGAAGGCAGAAGAACAGCACAAGGGAATCAAAATAGGTTCAACAACAACTTCAACAACACCTTCAACAACAACAACTCATGGAACCAGAGGCCCAATGCTCCTAGAGGGGCATACACAGATACAAGGAGTCAAAACACCACTAACACCACGGCCGTATCACAAACCACATTAGTACCAAGAGGAGCAGTAGGAAGATGGGGAAACAATCACTACAGGCCAACCCCTAGCACATCATATGGGCCCGCAGGATCAAATACATCATGGTGGAGACCCCCAGGCCCTTCCACTGGCATCAGATGCTTCAAATGCGGGGGTCCACACTACCAAAACAGATGCCCAATAGAAGATACCGCTTCATCGAGTGGATCAAGGGTGAATGCAACTTGTGCATATGGAGGAGAAGAACTACAACCACCGTGTATCCAGGAAATTCCAAATGGGAGTGAAGAAAGCATGGACCACCCAAGGGTAGGGTCAATTAGTGCCCGACCCCAATGCATGGTAGCCAGGGTAGCGGTAGTCCACCATCTATACATCAAAGGACGAATGTGCGAAGGAAACCAACCTATCATGGTGGACACAGGAGCAACACACAACTTCATGACACCAGAGTGTGCAGCAAAACATGGATTGAAGCTATCAAAGGCCCCATAAGGATTAACAGTAACATTCGCATAAGGAGAAGCCAAGGAAGTAAAACAAGTCTTTGTAGTCCAAGTGGAAGTCGACAAGTGGAAAGCGAAACTCAACTTCTTAGTAATCCCCATGGATGATTTTGAAGTGATATTGGGCTTAGAATTCTATGACAAGTATGTCATTGCAATGTTTGGTAAGGGTATGAATGAAATGATGCTAGATATGCAAGGAGAAGGCGTCAGAGTGCCATGCGAAAGAATGCAGCTACTTGGCAGGACCCCAATCAAGGTGCAAATGAAGGAGAATAAGCCAGGAGTATCATGCCAAACAGTAAAACCAACTGCAAACCAACCAAAGGGCCAGACCCAAAAAGCACCGGTCCAAGGGACCTTGATCAGGCCACGTATCATGACATGCAGTGCAAAGCAAGTCGAAAAATCAGTCAAGCAAGGAGATATGGTCTATCTGTGTATGATCCGACCAATTGAAGAAGAAGAAAATGGCAAGAAACCTAAACAACAGAATAGGAACACAGAAGTGGCAGAAATACTTGAAGAATTCAAAGATGTAATGCCAGCCGAGCTACCCAAGGGTCTACCACCCAGGTGAGATGTGGATCACAAGATTGAGCTGATTCTAGGGTCTGCCCCACCGGCCTGAGCTCCCTATCGCATGAGCCACATTGAGCTCATGGAATTGAAGAAGCAACTACATGAACTAGAAGAACAAGGATTCATCTGCCTATGGTGCCCCAGTGTTGTTTGTAAAGAAGAAGGATGGGGGACTTAGACTCTGTGTAGATTATAGGGCTCTTAACAAAATCACCATAAAAAACAAATACCCTATGCCTCTAGTGGAAGACCTCTTAGATAGACTGCATGGGGCCAAGTACTTCAGTCGGATTGATCTTAGATCGGGATACCACCAAATCCGCATAGCCGAAGAAGATATCCCAAAAACATCCTTCCGTACCCGATATGGTAGTTTTGAGTGGTTAGTCTTAGGGTTCAGCCTAAGCAATGGGCGAGGCACATTTTGTGGCCTCATGGATGGAATTTTTAGACCAGAGATAGATATCTTTGTCATTATGTACATAGATGACCTCCTAGTCTACAGCAAGACCTTCGAAGAGCACAAGCAACACCTACGCCGAGTTTTTGAGAAACTACGGTAGCATTAGTTATACGCCAAGCCGAAAAAATGTGAGTTCGCAGTGAAAGAATTGGAGTTCTTAGGCTTTATTGTAGGAGCATATGGAATCAAAGTGGACCCTAAGAAAGTGGAAGTTGTCCAAAGATGGCCTGTACTGAAAATTGTAAGAGAAGTGCGGGAGTTCCTCGGCTTCACAGTATTTTGTCGAAGGTTCATCAAAGATTACAGCCTTATCACTGCCCCCCTCTCCCACCTCACCAAAGAAGATCACTCTTTTACATGGGGGAACGCGCAAGAGGAAGCCTTTGAGCAGATGAAGAAGTGCATGAGCCAAACTCCCGTCCTAAGGGTGCTGAACTTCACCAAACCCTTTGAAATCTCTACAGATGCATCTGACTATGGCATAGGGGGTGTACTGGTCCAAGAGGGTCACCCCATTGTGTATGAGTCAAAGAAATTTACCGATACTGAAACAAGGTGGAGAACACATGAGAAGGAAATGTTGGCAGTCATCCACTGCCTTAGAAAATGGAAGCACTATGTTCAAGACAAGCATACAATAGTCTTCACCAACAATATCTCCCTCAAATACTTCCAATCCCAACCCAAGTTATCAGCAAAGCAAGCCCGCTAGCTAGACTTCCTAGCTGAATTTGACCTGGATATTAAGCACAAACCCGGCTCTACTAACAAGATAGCAGATGCCTTGAGTCGGAAAGCTGACCTGAAAGCTGTCAGTGTGGTCAGCAGCAACTTCATAGAACTTGTCAAAGAGGCCCTAGAACAAGATCAAGAAATGCACAAAATAATCAAAGATGTGGAAGCAGAGAAGACACCACATGGAATGTACACCTTAGAAGAGGGTATTCTATTTTTTAGGTAAGAGATTGTATATCCCCAACAATGTGGAATTAAAGAAACTCATCTTGCATGAGATACATGATGGCAAGATTGGAGGCCACAAAGGGCAAAGCAAAACCTTGGAGGCCCTTAGGAAGCAGTTCTTTTGGCCGAACATGAAGGAAGAAGTGATAGACTACATCAAAACTTGCCCCACTTGCCAAATGGTCAAAGCACCAAGATCAAGACCGGCCGGACTACTACAACCATTACCAGTACCTAACCGCCCATGGGATGTCATCAGCATGGACTTCATTGTGGAACTACCGGAGTCCCATGGGTACACAATCATCTTTGTAGTGGTGGACTATTTCTCCAAACAGGCCCACTTCATCCCGGCCAAACCACCACTGAATGCCAAGGAGGTAGCACGCCTCTTCTTCACACATGTATTCAAACTGCATGGCTTACCACTGGCCATTGTATCAGATAGAGATGGAAGATTCATGAGCGACATGTGGAAGGAACTCTTCAAGAATCTAGAAACCCAACTGAGATTCTCATCATCCTTCCACCCGAAGACAGATGGACAGACAGAACGAGTCAACCAAGGCATCGAAGATTACCTCCGCAGCTATGCTCAAGTGGACCAGAAAGATTGGGCCTTGTACCTTGATGTCTTGGAATTCCACTATAATAGCTCCATCCACTCGGCAACGGGGTACACTCCCTTTGAGTTAGCCACAGGAAAAGAAGTCATTACACCACTAGCCTTAGCATCCAGAGCGGCCAAAGCGGAGGATCAAGATGCAGAAGAATTCTTGAAGAAATGGAGAGATCACAATGCAGCAGCTAAGCAAAGTCTCGAGCAGAGCAAGATAACCATGACAGAGCAAGCAAACAAGAAGAGAAAGGTTGTACTATTCGCCAAAGGAGACATGGTCCTAGTGAGCTCTAAGAATATGTCACTTCCCAAAAACATGACCCCCAAGTTCAATCACCGCTACTATGGACCCTACCGAATCACTCAAGTGCTGAACGAAGTCACCTACAAGCTGGACCTGCCAGACAGTGTTTGTGTTCATAATGCATTTCATGCTCGTCTTCTGCGCAGGTTCTATCCTGATAACCAATGGGGACGGCACGTACCAATGCTCCATTCCAATGGTCCCTTCGAAGTAGAAGCATTTCTCTGACACCGGGAACAAAGAGGCTTCCCCGAATACCTCACCAAGTGGCGCGGGCATCCACTCAAGGAGGCCACTTGGATCTCAGAAGTGGAGGCCTGTGAACGCGAAAAGGATGCCTTCGCCCTTTGGCTCGAGGAGAACCCCCCTGCTCCTTCTACCGACCCTTGAGCCGCCCCAACACTCCAACAAATAATGCGGTTCTCAATCATAGACCCCAAATGTGCCTCCACTCCTCAAATGTAATCAAGTCGAGGGTGGACTCGCATGGTAGCAATCATCACAAATAACTCCATCAAACGAAAAAGCCCCAATGTCTTAGTGTAGCAGACACTGGCCACTCTGATAGTATAGACTGTGTTAAGACCCTGCGGTCCCCTTAGACTGCCAGACACTCACCAGCTTGCTAGGAAAAGCTGCATTAAGACCCCGGACGAGTCAAATTACAAACGCTACCCTTAGATTGTTGAGGTCAGCAATCCAGTAAAAGCGGGGGTGAGTGTAAGGGCTTTGTAGCTATACCATACCGTTGCTACCGATTGCACCAGTGATTCAAAGCCCTGCCTTATTTCCACTCTACATGTGATTCCCTATGCCTAGTGGTGAACCCTCTTATGTGTGGTGTCACGAGGGTGTAGTCCTGGGATGTGTCTATGTTGTCCCGCTTTTTGGATTGAATAATACAAGAGTATACCTTGAGCTCATATCATGTTACCTTTCTGTGCCGTGTTGAGTGCGTAACGAGTGCAGGTTTATCACACCTAATGCCCCCCCCACCCCATGTCCACCCCCTCCCTCCTAATGCCCCCCCACCCTATGTCCACCCCCCTCATGCCCACCCCCACCCCCACCCCCACCCCCACCCCCACCCCCAACCCCGTCCCCTCCTTCCCCCCTTTCCTAACCCTCTTCTTCCCCTTCCCTCTCTCCTGCCCTCCTCCATCTCTCTTGCCTTATTCTCCCTCCCCACTGGCCTATTCCCCCTCTCGTCCCCCGGTTGCTCCTCCCTGATGTGCCCTTGGCCTCCTCCTTTCTCCCCTTACTGCCGATCGCATTGACGGATGATTTTTGATGCCGAGAAGTGCTTAAAAATAGGCAAAATTTTTGAACTTCAGGGGAAAAATAAACTTCGTCGAAGGCAGCGATGGCAATCAGTACGATTTTAAGCGGCAATGCCCAAAAAGGCTTAAAAGACCCACTGACAAAAGTTGGTGAATTTTCATAATTTTTTGGCATGTTAGACGAGACCGTGGGAGATTCCCAGTAGTGCAGAACTTCAAGATGGATGCCCAGGATTTTTCGGACCACGAATCGGACACCGGACATGGAAAAGGGAGTGCACGGGAGGCCAAGTCCAAATGTCAAGTGTGAATAGGACTTTTGGAGAGTCCAAAAGACATGCCTCTTGGAGGGAGCAGCCCCAAAAAATCAAAAAATGGGGGGGGGGGGGGGGGGGGAGGGGAGGGGGGCGCCATCTTTTTTGGCCGTGCAGATGAAGGCACCATCATCCATGATTGAAGAGGGGGCTATGGGGCTGAAAGCAACCCCCCAACTGAACTTGGGCCTGATCTACATTCAATCTATGCTTCCAATCACCGGTCTCTGCTCCTCCATTGGCTGCCTAGTTGTGGAGATCATAATTTAGTATTTCTCTCTCCTCCTTCTCTCTCCTGCATAGAGGCACTTCATGTGGCAAGAATCAAGAAGAGAATCGGGTAATGGATGCTTGTTTGAGAGGCACCGAATTGTTCCAAGGGGCTAAGGAGGCTGAAGGCTGAAGATTTATGCTGAAATCCAGGGCTGGTTGGCCGATACACAGTCCCAATTAATTATTCAAAAAACCCGAAACATGCAAAAAGGCGGTATACTCTATTTTATGAAAGAAATTTACTTGTTTTTTATTGTTCATGGTCTAAATGGTGTGCACATGGGCTGAAATTTTATTTGAATGTTCCTTGCATTATGTTTGAGGGCTGCAATCACTGTTATGTAGAACCCGTATTGATTTATAGCAAGTAAAAATTTTCAAAACCCGAAAAAACACTAATTTTGATGGAAATTGATAGTTTTTTAATTTTGAGTGGGAAAAAATGAGTGAACATGGGATAAAATAAGGAAAAATGTTGAGTTTCAGTTTCAATGATCAGTCATCAGAAAAAAATTAGAGAATACCTATTTTCTATTAAAAATAAATAGAAAAAATAGAAAAAAATTAGGAAAAATGGAGAAAAATGGAAAAAAATGGGTTTCTTGCATTTGAAAAAAATGGAAGAATAAGATTTATGGATGTGAATGTTTGACGGTGCTGAAGCATGAGGTTAAGCCTCAGTTTGGCCCTTTTCCTTTGTGTTAAAGTGCATATTTATTGCTTTTACATACAAAAAAAGACATAAAAGAACTTCTACACCTATGCATTGCAGTAAAACTTAAACAGTGAGGGGAAGGATGATGTTATACAATGGTTTAAACACTAAAATAATACAAAGTCTAATTGTTTACTTTATGCATAACATTTAGGATGCGGTTATTTGAAAATAATGGATCTAGCAGCACGAGGTTAGCCTTGGTGCCATGTTCCTACAACAATGCCGACACATAGGCTGATTTTAAACCATAATTGTTTGTGCACAATCATCCACTTTTGCATGAATCATATACACATGGTATCTCTTCCTGGTATGCATAGCACTTGGTTGAATGATAAATGGCCCACGCTGTCATAGGGGTTTTTGTCGAAAGGTCAAATCCACCAGGGATCAAAGGTAGAAGGAAGTAGAGATAGGAGATGGAAGAGAATACACAAGTGGTAAACACGACAAAGACAAAGCACAATGAATTGAATCAATATGTAGCACTACTCAGAAGCAATCTTCGGGCATTAGTTCTCTTGGAGCTCCTTTGTAGAACAAAACGTGCATCAAAATCTGATGGCTCCGTTGGCTCCGAAAGGGGGGTAAAACCCGTAGGACACTTCGTCATGGATCTCCTAGATCACTCCTTCTTCTTTCAGTCCAATCTGCAGTTTTCAGCCTGTTTACAGCAATCGCTATGCGTGTGATTTCATCAATCTGTCCCTCTTGTGAAAATCCCCTAATTGGCTGAAAAAGGCACTAGCTTTTTGCATGTCATACTAATCTAGAAGCTTTTTTCTAACTTTTTTGATTTTTACAATAAATAATATAAAAAATAGGCTAAAATTATCCAAAAATCTAGTATTTTTGGATAATCTAGTACTAATGGCTCAGATCATATTGACTCTCTAGATCAATAAAGAAGTCGGATGATGATGCATTTCATATTTTTTCACACTGTGTCCTCATAACATCACGAGATCCACCCCCAATGTCGGAGGGGTTTTTGTCGAGAGGTCAAATCCACCGGGGATCAGAGGTAGAAGGAAGTAGAGATAGGAGATGGAAGAGAAAAAAGAGAATACACAAGTGGTAAACATGACAAAGACAAAGCACAATGAATTGAATCAATATGTATTGAAAGAACCTGGAATCTTTGCACTACTCAAAAGCAATCTCGAGGCATTAGTTCTCTTGGAGCTCCTTCGTTGGACAAAACATGCATCAAAATTACAGCTCCTTGTCTGCTACTCCGAACCCAAATCTAATGGCTCCGTTGGCTCCGAAAGGGGGGTAAAATCCTCAAAACAACTGGTCATGGATCTCCTAGATCACTCCTTCTTCTTCTTTCAGTTCAATCTGTAGTTTTCAGCCTGTTTACAGCGATCGCGACGTGTGCGATTTTGTCAATCTGTCCCTCTTGTGAAAATCCCTAATTGGCTAAAAAAGGCACTAGCTTTTTGCATATCATCCTAATCTAGAAGCTTTTTTCTAACTTTTTTGGATTTTTACAATAAATAATATTAAAAATAGGATAAAATTATAAAAAAATCTAGTATTTTCAGATAATCCATGCAACTCACACTAGTAATAATGGCTTAGATCACATTGAATCTCTAGATCAATAAAGAAGTCGGATGATGATGCATTCCATACTTTTTCACACTGTGTCCTCATAACATCACGACATCCACCCCCAATGTCGAAGGGGTTTTTGTTGAAAGATCAAATCCACCGGGGATCAGAGGTAAAAGGAAGTAGAGATAGGAGATGGAAGAGAAGAAAGAGAATACACAAGTGGTAAACACGACAAAGACAAAGCACAATGAATTGAATCAATATGTATTGAAAGAACCTGGAATCTTTGCATTACTCAGAAGCAATCTCCATGCATTAGTTCTCCTAGAGCTCCTTCGTTAGGACAAAACATGTATCAAAATTACAGCTTCTTCTCTGCTGCTCAGAACCCAAATCTAATGGCTCCGATGGCTCCGAAAGGGAGGTAAAACCCCCAGGACGCTTGATCACGGATCCCCAGATCACTCCTTCTTCTTTCAGTTCAATCTGCAGTTTTCAGCTTTTTTACAACGATTGTGAGGCGCACGATTTCATCAATCTGTCCCTCTTGTGAAAATCCCCTAATTGTGGTGCACAGATCGGATGCCGTATGCTCGCGTAGTGAATGCCGGAAGGTCCCCAAGAACAAAAGAACTCTACTTTTTGCACAAAACTCAAGGTAAAAAGCATGCACGACATGAACAAGAGACCAATTGGGTGCAATCTCCCCCCATGCCTTGTGTGAGCGCTCAACAAAGCATGTATTTTATGTATTAATCATCTTCAAGCTTAGATAATAGCCCAAATTACAAAATAGCATGCTTTTGGATTTTGGGTTTGCTTTAGCACAAAATAGAAATAAAGCTAATGGGCGGCACCCAAAGAGTCAGGCGTACCCAATACAATGTCCAAATACAATTATCATAATCGTGCGCCCATGCGCATACAAAATAATAAATAAATATCTAACGCCTCAATAAATAGGCGCGACAAAATATAGGCGCCATGCCTAAGGTATGCGCCCATCAAAATAAGTGATAACTCGAATACACGCTATCCTCCAATGCTTTCCTCCGCACTGCTGCTATCTCTACACATCAACTGAAGCATTCACAATCGTTAGTAAAATAATACAATTAAACCAACAAAAGTGAATACCTAGCAGTCTTCAGCTACATAAATAAATCAACTGGTTAGAAATCAATCCTAACCTTAATTTATTACAAGTGCGCACTCTAAACTCATAAACGTTTATTAATTTAATATGTATTTTGCGGAATCACCCACTATGGAATCACCCATGTACACACTAAATTAATGAAACGCCCGAAAAGGATAGGCGTCCCCATTAACTTCTCGCACAAAGAATCCACTTTGTGTATGAGCCCCAGTCAACAAAGTTTACGGAATCCACCGTAAATTAATCCACCGTGGCATATGCCTCCTGGCATCATACCCCCGGGGTGGGATAGCAATTGACCTCAATTACTATTAGCTCAATGTGGAGCTAACAGAGTGGGGAAAGCATTTAAGTCTCTAGCGTGCATCCATTGGGCTTCCTCTACAGGATGGTTCTTAAACTTGACTAAATATCTAGAATATCTTCGGCCAGTTCTAGTGGTCATAAAGTCAGTATCTAGAATAGCTTTAGGTTCAAGTATTTTAGTCTCTTCATCTAACAAAGGTGGGCTTTCATAAATAGGGTGTATAGGTAATTGGCCTCTAAAGGGTCGTAATAAACTAATGTGAAATGTGTTGTGAATTTTCCAGTGAGGTGGTAATTCTAACTTGAATGCATTGTCATTGATTTTGTGAATGATCTTAAATGGTCCATAGAATCTAGGTACTAATTTCACAATTGGGTGTTTATCTACACTTTGTAATCTATGTTTTTCTATTCTCAACCAAACATAGTCATCAACTTTGAAATTCATTGCTTGTCTTTTCTTATTGGCTTGTTTCGTATATGATTGCTGGGCTTTGGCAATCATGTCTTTAACCTCATAAAAAATAGTAGCATGCATAGTAGCAATATCATCAGTACTCTGAATTCTATTTGATAAAGATGCAACAGGTGTAGACAATCTATAACCATAAATCACTTCAAATGGTGTTTTCTTTGTAGATGTGTGTGGTGTATTGTTATATGCAAACTGTAGTAAATGCAAATACGTGTCCCATGTCTGTGGTTTAGAAATAGTGTAAGCACGTAAAAGATCTAGAATAGTACTGTTAGTGGCTTTTGTTTGTCCATTAGTTTTAGGATGAAATGCAGATGAGAAATCAATTTTTGTTCCTAGGTTAGCAAACAAAGTAATCCAAAAGTTGTTACAAAATCTAGAATCACGATCAGAAATAATAACTTTTGGTAATCCATGATTAGTGAAAACAGTTTTCAAAAACAATTGTGCTACCTGAGATGCTGTTAAAGTTTTCTTACATGGAATGAAATATGCTTGTTTACTAAACCTATCTACAATAGTCCAAATCATGTCATGGTTAGCTTTAGTATTAGGTAAACCAGTAATAAAATCCATAGAAATCTGTTCCCATGGTCTTGATGGAATAGATAAAGGCATAAGTAATCCATACTGTTTACCATGATGTCTCTTAACTCTTTGACAAATCAGATATTCAGAAACAAAGTTAGATACATCAGTGTCCATATGTGGCCAATAAAAATCTTCAGTCAATGTACGCAAAGTAGATATGATACCTCTATGACCTTGATATGGAGGACAATGAATCTCATTCAAAACAAAAGATCTGAATGGAACTGTAACACATAATCTCTTTTCATAAAACATGAATCCATCATTATAAGACAGTGAATCAATAGGAATCTAGTTATTTCCAACTAATTTATTCCAATCAGCATGAAAAGTAATGTCCTGATGATAAGTATCTTTCATAGGAGTTAAAGAATCAAATGATATAACAGAGATATTATGAATGGTCGATCTTCTACTTAATGCATCGGCCACTACATTTTCTTTACCTGGTTGATATTGAATAATGGGATGAAAACTCTGAATAAAAGCTACCCATTTGATATGTTGGTTAGATATTTGGGGTTGGCTAAGTAAATGTCTAATACTTTGTTGATCAGTCTTAATCATAAACTCAGAACCCATTAAGTAATGTTTCCATTGTCTTAAAGCTTGTACCATAGCTAATAATTCTTTATCATATGTAGAATATTTAAGTTCGGAGGGTTTCAGTTTACAACTAGAATAGGCTATGGGATGATTATCTTGCATAAGTATGGCTCCTATTCCAGATCCGCTAGCATTAGTAACTACTAAAAAGAATGGTCTATTAAAATCAGGTAGTTGTAATATAGGAGCATGGGTTAATGTATGTTTCAATAAGTCAAAGGATTTCTATTGATTATCAGACCAATGATAAACAATACCTTTCTTTAAAAGTTTAGTCAAAGGCAAAGCAAGTAATGAAAAATTTCGCACAAATTTCCTGTAAAAACTAGCAAGACCTAGAAAAGAACGTAACTCGTACACATTTTTAGGTATAGGCCAGTTCAATATTGCTTCTATCTTCTTAGGGTCAACCTTAATACCATCCGATGACACAATATGACCTAAATATTCAATTTCTGTTTTAAAGAACTCACTCTTTTCCGGATTAGCATACAATTGATTATCTTTCAACAACTTGAAAACCAAGGACAGATGTTCATAATGTTCTTTCTCATTTTTACTAAACACCAAGATATCATCAAAGAATACAATAACACAATGCTGATATTTCAAAAATATACGATTCATCATTCTAATAAATGTAGCAGGTGCATTAGTCAATCCAAAAGGCATCACTAAAAATTCATGATGACCAAATTGTGTTCTAAATGTAGTCTTGGATATGTCAGACTTATCTAATCTCACCTGATGATAACTAGATTTAAGATCTATTTTACTAAATATGGCAGAACCTTGCAGTTTATCCATAAGGTCATCGACTCTAGGAATTGGATATCTATTCTTTATAGTAATCTTATTTAAAGCACGATAGTCAATGCACATACGATAAGTATTATTATTCTTCTTTACCAACAAAACAAGTGCACCAAATGGAGAACTACTAGGTCTAATCAGTCCTCTATTTAGTAATTCCTCAACTTGATTTTGAATTTCTTTCTGCTCTATCTAGTTATGCCTATATGGTGCTTTACAAGGTGGTTGTGTACCAGGAATCAAATCTATTTTGTGGTCTTCAGGACGTGAAGGAGGTAAACCAGGTGGTAGATCTTCAGCAAAACAGTCTTTAAATTGTGCAAGAAATTCTTTATGCCTAGGGTGCATATGTTTTTCTTTAACTTGTGGTTCATCCACCCAAATTAGATAAGATTTACTACTTTTGCGTAATGCATGTTTAGCTTGAGTATGAGTAAGCAGTGGAAAAGCATTAGATGCACGCATACCATACAATGTAATATGTTTTCCTTGAAAATGAATATTAATTGAATGCGTGGAATAATCTATATCAGGATTATGCTGATGACGCCAAGGCATACCTAAAATAATATCACTGGACCGTAATGGTACAAGTAGAAAATTCCTTCTTTCAATATATTCACGAATTTGAATTTCTAAATCATGCACCTCTTGTGTTCCATTATACCTTGTGCCTAAGAATGCTGTTTTAATGCGATAATGCGTAGGAACAGTTTGTAATTTCAATTCTTTCACTAACTTTGCAGAAATAAAATCGTGAGTACTACCATCATCATGCAAAATAATCTTTTCTTTTCCATGCACTAAACATTTCATTGTCAATAAAGAATGTGGAGTTGGCATACCTGGTAAAGTATCCGAAGGAGTAGCAATGTCGTCTTCATCTTCCGTAAAGTCAGGCATTTCTTCATGTTCTTCATCTTCCATTGCTCCAAGATAGTTGATATGGACAGGTGGCTTCTTTGTTTGGCAATTGGCTACTAGATGTCCAGGTTGGTGGCATTTGTAACACACTATAGGTTTGGCTTTAGATACATTGTTTGCAATGGTAGGAAGTCTAGGAATATTAGGATTTGGCTGTGAAGTTGGCTTAGGGTGTTGATTGGTATTGGATGGTAAAGCAGGTGGTTTTGCCCAAGTCTTACGGAAAGATGATGAAGGAATTCGACCTTGATTAAATCTTCTAAAATTTGAATTGAATTGCTTAGATCCATAGTTACCATTGGCTTGAAATTGTTGTGGACGCTTGTCTCTTCCTCGAAGCTTGTCTTCAATGTCATGAGCTAAAGAAATTGCATCTTCAAGAGTTGCAGGCTTGAACATATTGACTTCAGCGTAGTAATGTCCAAGTAATCCAGACATATACTTGCGCTTGTGAGTCACTTCAGGTACGTCTTCAAGCATGCGTAATTGGAGAAATGCATTCCAAAAGCGTTCGCTGTACTGAGGAATAGGTTCACGATCTCTTTGCTGAAGAAGGTCCCATTGCTTTATGGCTTTTTCATGGAATTGTGAAGGAAGGAAATTCTGCATAAACTTCTTCTTGAAACTCTCCCAGGTAGTGGGACAATCTATGCTCTTACGAACCACAGTCCACCAAAGAGATGCTCTATCCACTAAATGATTAGTGACACACTTGATTTTATCTTTTTCTGCGTATGTTTCCTCATGAAAGTAATCATCAAACTGACTGATGAATGCAAGAACAATTTTTCCATCTCAAGTGCCATTGAAAGTACAGAATTTGAAATTTCTTTTACTTATCTTTGTTTCTTTGCGGATGGATTGAGCTTCGAGAGTCGCATCAATGGTACATCGGATAAGATCTTCAGATTGTGGTTTCTCTTTGTCGGTAGTCGATCTTTGTAAATTGGCCAATTGAACTTGCAATGCTTGCCGGGCTCTTCGTTCTTCATCCAACTACATCATAATTAAATCCAGCTTTTGCTCCATCGTAGGTTCAGGAAGATCACCTTCAGCCACCCATCAAATCATCCATATTTTATTCCGTCATCTTGCAAAACTTCAAAAGACCTCACTGTTGGGGGTAAAGGTGCCTCCGCCGTGCCACCCCATGTATTACTACACTGACAGTACCCGCCACTGCACACTGCAGGTGGCGGGCGCCCGTCATGTCACTTTATTCTTTATTCTTTTAGTGACAGTTTGAATAAAGGAAGGCCCGGTCACACATTGTGACTGTTGGAGTTCCCATTTCTTGTCTCTCTCTTTCTTGCTCTTGCTCTCCCGCCATAGCTCGCGTGCAAGCTTCGATCATTCTCACCTTTCAACTAGTATCAGAGCTTGGCATTCTCTTGCTCGAGCTCGACGCGGTGCTTCTCTACCTTCGCATCAACTCCCTTCACACATTGGATCTCCATCCCGGCAGCCATATCCGATCTCCCCAAGCTCCCGTCACTCCCCGGCTTCCCGAGCACCTTCCCAGCCTATTGAGGCACCTTCAAGGCATTGATACTGAGGTATTTGATCATTCTTTCAGGGTTTTATTTCATTCTACAGGTTGCAAATAGCAAGGGCAGCCATGGCTTCAAACCCTTGAAGCTTATTCCCCTCATATTGTGCCTTACACCTATCAAGGCTCAAAGAGGCTTGTCATAGGCCTTTGATAGGCCCTTCTTGAGCCCCCCATTACCCCCTTTTCAGCCCATGTGGAGCAGCAGCAAGTTCAGCACCAACAGGGCAGATTGCATCATTTTTTTCCAGGCTGTGAGCACTCATCTACTTCAGCTCCACACTTGGCCATTGCTTCTTGCTCTCTACCTTGATCAATAGGGCTATAGACTTCATGTTTGATGTCATTCAAGCTTTGGGCATTGGTCTTGATCATTCGGGGCTGATCTCTTCAGATTTGGGACTGTCATAAACTGTCATAACAGGCTGAGAACACGGCAGCACCATTGGCATTAGCATTTGTTGCTTATACTCCATTCCGGTTGTGCTATTTGATGCCTGTATGCGGTCTACATGATGTCTAGTGCCTTGGGAATGTATGCACATGATTATGCCATGATTTTGGCCTGAAATATTGGCTGATTTGGGATTGTTATTTACTGTTATACAGTGCTAGAAACAGGCCAGCCACACTTGGCATCGGCATTTGATGCTTATACTCTACTCCGGTTACCTTATTTGATGCCCGTATGCGGTCTACTTCCTACCCGGATGTATTGGGGATGTATGCATTTGGTTTGACCATGATTTTGGCTTGAATTCAGGGCTGAAATCTACTGTTTAGAACAGTAAATACATGCTGGAATAACAGTGGGCTGAAGGTACTTTACATGCTTTGGCACTTACCTACCGATACCGGATGTATGCTTTGAGCTTTGGCATGATGTCTTTGACATTTGGGGACGTATTTGAGCATTCCTGGCTTACTTGATCACTGATCTTGGTTGCTATTTGGATGTCATTGAGTTGACCGAGAGCTTATTTGGGCTTATATATTGCTTCATGGTTAATACGACCAGTGCTTCATGTATGTCATGCTCTCTTGGATGCGCTTGATGCATTGACAGGGTCACTTATCACTGGTGCTTTCTCTTGGGTTGTTTGAGTTTCCGAGCTCGCTTTGTACGCCTTTTGTGCCAGTGGGAGCATTTTACATGCTTGCTTGACCTTTGACAGTTGCATGCTATTGGAGCACTTACATGTATTTGGAGCAGTTTATGTCTTGAGCAGCTACATACGCATTGAGACTTTGGGATCATACTCCGATCTTTATGGATATGCATTGATGTACTCTTGGTTCACAGGATGCTTATGAGCTGAGTCTCATATTTGGATCTTTCTCTTTGAGCAGACACCTATTTGTGTCAGGTTTTGGCAGTTACAGGAACACTTTGCCTAGAGTGTCTGGGGGTGTGCCTTTCACTGGCAGATGTTATTTTGACATGCTTCGGTGTTGAGCTCATGTTCTTTTCACTGTCATTGGCCTTGCTTATGTCCGTTTCATGCCGGCTTTGGACCTAGCATTGTTTGCTTGACATTGGATCCTATTTTGGGACAGTTTGCTCTCTAGACTGCATACCTGCAATTTATTACAGCAAGTAGTTATTGGTGGACTGCGGTGTACTTTTCATGCTGAAATATCCTGATTTGGTGTACCGCACCTAGTACTAAGTGGGCAGCAACTTTTGGCACACTTTGCTCGCCCTTTGGACCCCGTTTTGGTCATTTTTGGGCAGTTTCTGCAGTAAAACAGCAAGCAGTTTTGGATTGTTTGGGCATTTCCAGCCTGCATAATGTCGTCATCTTCGCATGATAGTGCCATATTTAACATTACAAAGTTGGATGGTACCAACTACTCTTACTGGAAGAGTCAAATATGGCAGGTTTTGGTGCAGAAATCTCAGATTAAGCCACTTCGGTTGAGTGGGGAGCAGCCTGAAACTATGGACAATGACGACTGGCTTGAACTTGATGAGGTATGAAAGTCCACGATTGTATTGTCTCTCACTGAACAGGTACATTATGATGTATTTGAGGAAGCACAGAGTGCATGGGATCTATGGAATAAGATCAAGAATCTTTATGATAAGAAAAGTCCGACGAGTCAGATGTACTGGTTGAAGCAGCTTATGGATCTGCTCATGAAGGATAATGCGACTATGTCTGCTCACTTGAGCCAATTCCATGCTATACTGAAGAACCTGGCTTCGCAGGATATCACCTTTGGAGAGGAAGTAACTCCTCTTTTCTTGCTTAGGACTCTGAATGAGTCATGGGATGTATTAAGCACTGCTCTTTGTGCCTCTAGTGCTACTCTAAAATTGGCAGATGTTGAGAGTGCTCTTCTTCAAGAAGAGGGGAATCGCAAAAACTTGGATGCCTCTCGTGGTAGTCATGCTTTGACAGTTAGAGGCAGGAATGATAGGTATGACCGTGGTAATGGCCGAGGCCGTGACTCGCAGAAGGGTCGGTCTAAATCTCGTGGCAAGTTGCGTAGTAAGTCGCGTGGGCGCAATGCAAATGTCACTTGTCATCATTGTGGGAAAAAGGGCCATATTAGACCACAGTGTCATGGGTTGCGCAATGAGAAGCGCAAGGATAAGGGGAAAGATAAGGTGCAGGAGAAGTCCTCTGATCGCAGCATAGTACCTGCGAAGTCCAACGTCAAGATTGAAGAAATTAATGTCATGCAGACCGAGGATTCCGATGGTAGTGATGAGTTCATACTTGCAGCTAGTTCTTCTGATGCTTCACACTTGATTGAGACACCTAGTATGTATGCACAGTGCTGGTTATTGGATTCAGGTGCGTCCTTCCATGTGACGCCTTATCGTGAGTGGTTTCACTCGTACCGTACTGTATCTGGATCAGTCAGACTTGGAGATGACAGGTCTCTTGATATTGTGGGCTGTGGAGATATTTAGTTGCAGTTTTCCAGTGACAGTTCCTTTTTGCTCAGGGATGTACGTCATGTACCTGCGCTTACACGTAGTCTTATGTCTGCAGGACAGTTGGATGATGCAGGGTTTCATGTCTGTTTTGGGGATTCTGCCTGGAAGATTACCAAAGGCAGACTTGTGCTTGCTAGAGGTGCCAAGGCTGGTAGCCTCTATCCTCTTGTTGTATCTGGGTCTTCTGTAGACCATGTTTTGGCAGTGGGATCTATCCCGCATGTATCACTTTGGCATGCCCGTTTGGGGCATATGTCTTTGAAGGGAATGAAAATGTTATCTGGTTTGCAGTATCTTCTGCCTTTGGACTATGCACGTTTTGACTCGTGTGATCATTGTCTTTATGGTAAGCAGAATAGGTCTACGCATAAGAAATCCGGTAGGCCATGCATGAGTGAGCCCTTGGCTTTGGTGCATTCAGATGTTTGTGGGCCCATGCTGTGTATGTCTATGGGTGGCGCGAAGTACTTTGTTACCTTCATTGATGATTTTTTTAGGAAAGTGTGGGCTTATCCCATAAAGCAAAAGTCCGATGTCTTGGCAGTCTTTCAGTGTTGGCTTGCTCTTGTTGAGAACCAGACTGGGTATAGGCTGAAATGCCTTAGGACTGACAATGGGGGAGACTATGTCTCACGTGCTTTTGAGTAGTTTTGTGATGACAGGGGTATTAAGCGTCAGTTGACCGCCCCTTACACCCCTGCCCAGAATGGTTTGGCTGAGCGCATGAACAGGACTATTCAGGAGCGTGTCCGCTCTATGCTTAGCCATGCAGGCCTACCACAGAGCTTTTGGGCTGAGGCAGTTAGTATGGCAGTGCATGTCATAAACCGATCGCCTTCTAGTGGATTGGATTTCCAGGTTGCAGAGGAAGTTTGGGCTGGTAAGCCACCCTCTTATGCGCATCTCCGTGTCTTTGGATGTGAGGCATTCTGCCATGTTCCCAAGGACAAGAGGAGTAAATTGGATCCAAAGAGCATTAAATGCATATTCCTTGGCTATGGTGAGTCAGGAGAGATGGGCTATCACCTATAGGATCCGCAGGTGTGAAAAATAGTACGCAGCCATGATGTCGTCTTCCATGAAGACAAGATGCACAGGCAGCCTGAGAAGGTGGTTGAGATCTGGAGAGTGATCTTTCAGGAGGAGCCTAGAGCTCCAGCACAGCCAGTAGTACAGCTTGCAGCAGTTCCTCCACAGGGCCAGGATGTTGGACAGGCAGTTAGATAGGCAGCAGAACCTGTGGTGAGATGGTCTGCTAGAGACAGACGTCCACCTGACAGATTTCAGCCCTCTATGCATTATGTTTTGGTTACAGATGCAGGAGAGCCTTTCACTTATGATGAGGCTATGTGTAGGGGTGACAGTCTCTCCTGGGAGAGGGCTATGCAGTCTGAGATAGACTCCCTGCATAAGAATGAGACTTGGGATTTGGTTGCCTTGCCTAAGGGCAAGAAGGCTTTGCCATGCAAGTGGGTGTACAAGCTGAAAAGTAGCCCTGGACACCCCAAGCCGGCATACAAGGCTAGATTGGTAGCAAAGGGTTTTAAGCAGGAACATGGTGTGGACTTTGATGAGGTCTTCTCTCCTGTGGTTAAGATGACCACCCTGCGCTGTCTTGGCTTTGGTTGCACAGCTTGACTTAGATCTATATCAGATGGATGTCAAGACGGCTTTTCTACATGGGGACTTGCATGATGAGATCTATATGGATCAGCCTAAGGGCTTTGCAGAACCTGGCAGGGAGCACCTAGTGTGCAAGTTGAAGAAGAGCTTGTATGGCTTGAAGTAGGCACCTAGGGAATGGTATCATAAGTTTGATGCCTTTATGCAGTCACAGGGCTACAGCAGGAGTGCTATGGATCCGTGTCTTTACAAGAAGAAAGCCCGTGATGGCAGTTTGCTTATCTTGGTACTCTATGTTGATGATATGCTGATAGCAAGGAAAGCTCATGATGAGCTAGATGCTCTTAAATCTCAGCTGAAGAAGAGCTTTGAGATGAAGGATTTGGGACAGGCCTCACATATACTTGGGATACGCATTAAGCGCGATAGGCATTAGGGGCTTTTGTATCTCTCACAGCGGTAGTACATTCATAAAGTCCTTGAGCGCTTCCGCATGCAGGACGTAAAGCCTATTGGATGTCCATTACCTTCTTATGTGAAGGTATCACAAGCCGATTGTCCGCAGACAGATGAGCAGAGGGCCGAGATGGCCAAGATCCCTTATGCTTCAGCCGTGGGCAGTTTGATGTATGCCATGATAGCCACTCGTCCAGATATTGCGCATGCAGTTGGTGTTGTGGCATGCTATATGGCTACACCTGGCAGCAGACATTGGGATGCCGTGAAGGGTATCATGAGGTACCTGAAGGGCACATCAGATATGTGTATTTGCTATGGCAACCAGGATACAGGGGTCGTGGGGTACATTGACTCTGATTATGCAGGACATGCAGATAGTAGGAAATCCACTTCTGGCTATGTATTCACCTATGCTGGAGGGGCTGTCTCTTGGATGTCCAGGGTTCTTGGGCGTTGGATGAGATGTCGCCTTTCCTCATCCCTTGTGCCTATGTCATTTGTACTGTCTTTTCTTTTTTCTTTTCTCTCTCACTAGGGCAGATTCGCCTTTAAGTGGAAGGTTGTTGGGAATAAATGCACCTCCGTCATGCCGCCCCGTGTATTACTACAGTGACAGTACCCGCCACTGCACACTGCAGGTGGCGGGCACCCGTCACGTCACTTTATTCTTTATTCTTTTAGTGACAGTTTGAATAAAGGAAGGCCCGGTCACACATTGTGACTGTTGGAGTTCCCATTTCTTGTCTCTCTCTTTCTTGCTCTTGCTCTCCTGCCATAGCTCGCGTGCAAGCTTCGATCCTTCTCACCTTTCACTCACACTCTCAAAATCCAATTAGCGGGATGAGCGTAGCTCAAGATCAGGTGTACAAGGCTTATATATATATATATATATTTTGTGTGGCTTTCACAATCTTCGTCTTTGGCTATTGCGAGATTTGTAATCTTTGAAAAAAAATCTGCATTTTGACCTTCTGCATGTGCTGAAATTGGTTCAGCAAGTCTGCGTATGCGAATAGTACCTTCCAGAGAACAACTTTGCAGTTCGGTACTTCTGCGCAGGAATAGTCTTTATAGGAGTTTTGAGCACAAGTTAGTTTTGATTTCAGGTTACTTGGCTGACTTCGGAAGTTGCAGAACTTATGAAACTTGCAGAGTTTATAGAGCTTTATGTGATTGAGGACTTAAGGGACTAAGCTTTAAGCTTAGTAATGAAAAACGTCGAATTTTAGGACATGAATATGTCCTTGGCGGAATTTTCGCCACCTTGCACGTCTTGCCGCTGCCGTTTTGTTGATGATTTTTAAAGTATAAGCTTCTGTAAGCTTAAACTAAGCTTATTAAGCTTATTAAGCTTACTTAAGCTTTTAAGCTTATGAAATTTGGAGACTTATCTCTGTTTATCCATGACTTGGAGAAGAGGATGTAGGAGTGGTCCTCCGCCGTTGCAGGCCGGTCCTTCGTAATCAAAGGCTGGAAACAAAGATTCTTGACCGCCAGGAATCCACCCGTATCGACCGTTCGCGATGAGATTGACCGTAGAGCTCGATCGTTCCAGGAGCTCCGCCTTCGCACAAGATGGGTAGCGATTGGAAGCTCTCGATCTCAGCTTCGCTTTGATACCATTGGTGCGCAGATCGGATGCCATATGCTCACGTAGTGAATGTCGTAAGGTCCCCAAGAACAAAATAACTCTACTTTTTGCACAAAACTCAAGGTAAAAAGCATGCACGACATGAACAAGAGACCAATTGGGTGCAACCTCCCCTCATGCCTTGTGTGAGCGCTCCACAAAGCATGTATTTTATGTATTAATCATCTTCAAGCTCAAATAATAGCCCAAATTACAAAATAACACGCTTTTGGCTTTTGAGTTTGCTTTAGCACAAAATAGAAATAAAGCTAATGGGCGGCGCCCAAAGAGTTAGGCATACCCAATACAATGCCCAAATACAATTATCATAATCGTGCGCCCATGCGCATACAAAGTAATAAATAAATATCCAATGCCTCAATAAATAGGCGTGACAAAATATAGGCGCCATGCCTAAGGTATGCGCCTATCAAAATATAAGTGATAACTCGAATACATGCTATCCTCCGCCACTGCTGCTATCTCTACACATCAACTGAAACATTCACAATTGTTAGTAAAATAATATAATTAAACCGACAAAAGTGAATACCTAGCAGTCTTCAGCTACATAAATAAATCAACTGGTTAGAAATCAATCCTAACCTTAATTTATTACGAGTGCGCACTCTAAACTCATAAACGTTTATTAATTTAATATGTATTTTGCGGAATCACCCATGTACACACTAAATTAATGAAACACCCGAAAAGGATAGGCGTCCCCATCAACTTCTCGCACAAAGAATCCACTTTGTGTATGAGTCCCGGTCAACAAAGTTTACGGAATCCACCGTAAAACCTCATGGAATCCATCGTGGCATATGCCTCTTGGCATCAAATTGGTTGAAAAAGGCACTAGCTTTTTGCATGTCATCCTAATCTAGAAGCTTTTTTCTAACTTTTTTGGATTTCTACAATAAATAATATCAAAAATAGGCTAAAATTATCCAAAAATCTAGTATTTTCGGATAATCCATGCAACTCACACTAATACTAATGGCTTAGATCACATTGACTCTCTAGATCAATAAAGAAGTCGAATGATGATGCATTCCATACTTTTTCACACTGTGTCCTCATAACATCAGGACACCACCCCCTCTGAATCTGCACATCCTCTGGTGTGTGCCAAAATCCTAGTTGTCACCACATTCTGAGTCCTCCTCATCCTTTGTAACCATATCCTTTACTTCTTCATCTTCCATATCTTCCTGGCTAGCCCCTGTATCAGGACCACTATTTTCTTCCAATTCTGGCAACTCATAGGTAGTATATTCCCACCTTTTGAATAATTTGATTCTTTTCCCTACTATCGAAAGTTTTATGGCTATCCCATCCAGCTCATTCAATGCATTAGTAGCATTATCAAACACCTGTCTTACCACATAGGGTCCAAACCATCTTTTGGAAACTTTATGCATGGCACTAAGCTGGTTATCTAAACTCCTATCATAAATCAATACCCAATCCCCATCTTGTATGGTTCTTGGTCTCAATCTATGCCTTTTGTCAAACTGTTTCTTGTTTTGTATCCTTGCTGCCCTTAACTTTGCAATTGCTGCCTCTATGTCTTCTGACTTTCTTTCCAACTGTCTAATGCATAAGGCCAACAACTCCTCTCGATTCAACTCCTCCTCCCAAGGTAACACACTCCATGTGACTGTCATCTCTTTTATCAGCATGATAGGTTTTTGACCATATATCAATTCTATAGGCATATATCCTATAACAGTACTATGAGTTGTTACGTCGGCCCACAAAGCATAAGGGAGCAATCGTGGCCACTCTTTTACCTTCTCTCCACATGCTTTTGCCAATGCCTTCACAATAGGTGGGTGACCTCTTTCACTTTTTCCATTTCCTTCAGGGTTATAGGCTGAAGTTAAAGCAAGCTTTATCCCCAACCATGCAAAGAAATCATGAGCTTCATCTGCATCCAACTCACCCCTATCTGTTGTAATTTTTTCCACACAGCCATACCGACAAAAGATATCTTCTAAGAGAAAAGTACACACAACATTTTTTGTCCTAGTACGTAAAGCTTTCCCTTCAACTTGATTAGTCAAGTCTTCACGAGCAAGCACAAGATACCTCATTTTCCAAAGACCTGTAGGCATTGTGACCAAATCCACCACCCACTTAAAATGAAGAGACAATGGATATGTGGGTTGCAATCCATCCCAATGTCTCACAGATGAATACATTTGACATGTCGTACATGTTTCCACAAAGTGAGCAACATCCTTATACATACCCTACCACCAATATCTTTCTTTGATCTTTGTAAAAGTACCCCAAACACCTCTATGACCAGCCCACAAGCTTTCATGAAATTCTTGCATTACTTTTACTTTGTGAAGCTCTGTCACCCAAAACTCGCAATGGCATACCCTGTTTTTTTTTAGCATGTTTCCATAAGTATCCATCTTTTTAAAAAAACCCATACGCTTTCCTCTTGATTTTCTTAAAATCCTCATCTGACCATTCATCTCTCTTTATTAATGTACTGAGATATTGACCAATTCTTAGCCACTCTCCTACATATTTGTCTTCCAAAAACACTTCTACACAAGATACAAAACATCTAAAGTGTCTTCTCTTTGTTGTCCAAGCTTCTGTTAATGCTGTAGCAACACCTTGCATTGCTAAATTCACTCTTGCAACATCATTTTCAGCCATAAGAAAGTCATCTTCTTCCTCCTCATCCATCATCCCATCTTCATTCTCATAACGTGCTTGAGATAACATGTCTGCAACTGGGTTATCTCTTCTTGCAATATGCTAAAATTCCGGGTTCAAAGATTTGATGTATGCAATCCACCGAAGCATAGCAATGTCCAGAGTAGCACAACTAGTAATCATATCCAATATCAGCAAACAATCGGTCTCAATGACTACATGAGCACCCATAAAATACTCCTTATCACATTTAGGGTTGTCACAATTCCCCACAATTCTCTTTTAACATGTGGATATCTTCTCTGTCATTCAGTCAATACTTTAGTACCAAAGCGAATTGCATATCTTTGTCCTTCCTCATCATCTTGCCCAATTGCCCATCCAATCCCGATTGGGCTTGTATCAATAGTAATAATGATAGTCTTTCCATGTGAATAGCCAGCCTTTCTCAATGTAGGAGCAGATTTTAAGAGTTGCTTCAATTTCTTCATTGCTTTCTGATGCTTCCTTTCCCAATGAAATTTCTAACCCTTCCTTAGAAGCTGATAAAGAGCATCGACTACATGTGCAAAGTGAGGAATCCATATCAAATAGAACACACATGCACCCAAGAATCTACGCACCTATGATACATTCGTGCATACATATTGCATTCTATCAATCCCATCTATTTTTGCTGGTGATGACCTTCGCCCATAAGACCCACACATATGCCCAACAATCAAAACCTCTTCAACTCCAAAGACAGACTTTTGTCCAGAAAGAGTTAAATGCACCTCTTCTAGATGTGTCAAAATCCTCTCACAATCCACAATATGGTCTGCAACAAACTGTCTACATCCATGAGCATCCATCTCTTCATTCTTTTCATCCACTGCACACCATTTGATTGGAACATCATCCAAGAAGGGCATAGTCAATTGTGGCATAAATCCATGAGTACCCTATTCATAGCATTTGTCATGTGTGCCACTGAGTTTGTTGCACCCTGTGGGAGAGTACACATCCGTACTAACCCCAAAGGAGTCTTCATGGTTGTGTTATCCCTGTTTTCAATTGCAAGCTGAAACTGATCATAACCCGAGTAAAGATCACCCAAAGAATAGATCACTCTGGCTGCAAAAGCCTCTACAAATTCATCAACCACAGGACCTACACCCACATTTCTTAGGGTCACTTTATTGACCGGTTGCATGTCTTGAATAAATCTCAAAGCCCCATTCTTTTTGGGCACAGTAAACCAATGATTTGAGTGCGGGGCTGAAGAAGGCTCCAAGATCTTCATGTGAATCTTTTCCTTTAGCAAATCCATCAGCTTTGGCAAGTAAGCTTTAGGCACTGGAATAGGCCTCAAGTTCCATGGTACATGTGGCACAGTAAATATGACCATAGGAGAGACAACATTTGGATCCACACAACCTATTTCACTTGGTTGAAATGCAAATGCCTTCCCATGTCTAGCCAACATCTGCATAAAATAGTCTCTCTCAGCAAGCAAAAGAAACCCTTTTGCACCAACTTTCAATTCCTGTAATGTTTCAGATGTAAATTGATGACCTATATCTTTAGGATCTCGTAAGCTTGGCTGCCTTGACAATTTTTCATACATACCCTCACTCTCTCTGGTGGAAGTGGCAAAGCAATTGGTTTCACCTTTTTGTCAACTGTCTTATACTTTGTCTCCACAAGTGCTTCAACCCATTGTAATCCTTCCTGCTGAGCAAACAATGCTATAACATCATACATATCCAAAGAACATACTAACAACACTCTGTTTTCAGCCTCATTTTCTGTATGTATAGTTGTTGAAATTTCAGCCATAGTGTCAGTAATATTCAGCCCATAAAAGATGCCTGAAATGCCATCATTTTCAGCTAACAGCCCCAATGCTCTCAGTTTCTTAATAGCCTGTTTCATAGATATGCGTTCAGCCCTACACATAGCTTCCATAGGCTTAAACCAACATGAACTGTTTGTTGTAAATTGAGAATTACCAATAGTAAATACATGCTTCATTTCATCAAGAGGCGAGTACACACTCTGAACAGCACTACTGTAGGCCCTCATTACAGTGGTGCTTAATGAAAATCCAGGTCTTTGAATTCCCTTGCATTTGGAACCAAAGGAGACTCTCAAAGCGTATCACGATTTCTAGGATGATCAACACAAATAGTAAGAAATTGGACTGCTTTTCTCCCATCCTTCCTTCTGACTCTTGCATAAGCAGAACCATCATCAAGCACCTTTGTTTCCATATGCACACATGTAATATAGGGCTGTCTCAAAATCACTGCATATGAGGAATTATCTTGCACAAAGAAGTGTTACTCTTCCTATACATCACCAATCGTCTCTTTTACATTAGGACATGCAGCATAGAGCTCCCCTAAAGAATTATTTGTAGCCCTCATATGCCAACCATGATCAATGTCCACAGGCCATGCACCATTTTCATACAATCCCCGCTCAATGACATTTATCTCAAACCCATAGTCAAGTAAAGCAATACAAGGAGTTTCATGTTCCCCTATTTTCACTACTGTTTCAGTGGTAGCTCTAGCCCAATGATTTCTTGTGTAGTGACTTCGAGGAATAAATCCTAGAGTCTCTTCTCCATATTGTTGCATTTGCCTTACTCCACCATGCATATTGCTACAAGACAATGCATTTTCAGCCACTTTCTTCTCTTTTCCACATGTTGTCCAGTGATTAGTAGCATCCTGCATAGATCATCCAGTACTTCATGCTCATATTCAGCCCGAACACCCAACAAACCAGTTTCCTCTTCAAATTGCAGCAATGCACTAGTGATATCACCAAGAAACCAACGCTTCCTTTTAATTATGTCAATGATCTCATCATGAAATTCTCGCTTGGCAATGCCAAGCACCTCTTCCAAGGTAAATTCCACCCGGCTATTTAAGATCCGTTCTTCAATAACCTTCTTAAGATCTATGGTTGTCTCAATGTCAGATTGCAACTTATATCCTGGCTGCTTGCCCTTCTTTTTGCCCTCTTGTTTGTTATCTTGTTTTTGCTCCTGACTGACCTCTTCCATAACATGCTCGGGAGGTGGCTGATTTGTAGCTTTAGGCTGATCCATGCTTCTTCTTGTCATTCTTTTAGATGTCCGTGCAATATCTTCATCTCTTTTTCATTTTGCTTATCAAAGTCCGTCGCCTTCCCGTACCCATCTACCTCCTTGCCACCACACCTACCCCCCGACCGCTAAGAAACCCCCCCGCCCCCCCTTCCCCACCGGCCCACCATTCGGCCCCTGCCCATTAGCCTATCCCCCTTCCCTACGCCCTGGCTACCTAGAACCCCCCTACTCACCATTTGGCTCCTGCCCATTAGCCTACCCCCCCAACCCCCCACCTCGGTTGCCCAAACCCCCCTTCCATGGTACACCCCCCCTTCATTTTTTAACTTAAATATAACCTACACTTACATCAACAATAATTTTAAAAAAATACACACAGAAACAACAAACCCACCTCCCTATCCGTACACATACACACACACACACACATTATTACCACACTTATTCTTTATGCAAAAAAAACCACACCAATCAAACACCACCTACTCATCCTACAGATACCATACTTTACTCTTTCCCACCTCTTGTTTTCCAGTCCCCTTGTTTTTTTTCCCCTCCTATGCATGAGCCCCCCTTTTCCCCCCGTCTCATGTGTGTGTGTTCCCTTCCTTAAGTTTGTTCGCGTGCGAGGTTTTGGATCATGTTGCGCGCTTTCGGGATCGTGGTCATTCATGCGCGAGGACATGCATGTGGTTTTGTCCATGTGGCAAGGAGCTTGCAGATATTCACGTGCAATCCACCTTGTTTGTGATCAACTACCATATTTCTCGCCTTGTTAATTTTAAAAAAACAATAAAAACATTGAAAATTTGTATGAAATTCATAAAAATTCAATTAAAATTCAAAAAATATAAATATAATAATAATAATTGTAAATTTCTAAAAAATTGTAATGTTTTATATTAATGAAAATTGAAAATAATTTTTTTAAATCATAATATTAAGCAAGAAGGGCAAAATTTCATAAACCTTCATTATGTCATATAAATTTCCTAAAAACTTGAAGAAAACGGAAAAAGAAAAAAGAAAATTACAATTAAAATTCCATTATGATTATGACTTGTTTCAATTACATAAAAAATAGTAAATATATTCAAAATGATTTATTTGAAAAGAAAAAAACTTCAACAATGAGACATTGCAGAAATTTCCCAAAACACAGTTGTTTTCATGCCTTAAAACATTTCAGCCATATTTCTTTTATATTCCTTATATTTGTTGCCATGTGGGTAATCATATTCATTTATTCATTTCTTTCTTTATTTAAAAACAAACAAACAAACACCCAAATCAACAAAGAAAAAAGAAACAAAACCAAAAACATAACTTAAACCACATACAGATAAATCTTTCAAAAAAAAGTTTTAAAAAAGAAAACAAAATACACAAACCTCACACATAATTACCTAAATGCCAAACCCTCTTCTATCCACCCCGTTCGTTTTCATATTAGGATGTGGGTTTTCGTAAATAATAAGAGACCGACTACCCCTTGGTCGCATTGTTGGTTGTGTACAAGGATTTTCTTGTCTTTTGGATTGTTTACAAGTGGGATTTTGTAAGATAGACCTTGCAAGTGTCCACACGCCACTAGGTTTTCCTCTTTCCCTCCTTCACATGCACAGTCACACACAAGTAGTTGTAATAAAAACCAACCAACCATTGCACCCACAAAATTAACATAATGCACATCCTAACTTTTAAATTAAAATGAACTTGTTATTAAGTTATAAAAGAAACCCCGCCATTGCACGAGCACAATTGCACCATAACTCACTTAATTTGGTAACTTAAAATCCATTCATATGTGGTGTACGCACACACTCGCTATACACAATTAATTTGTATAATAATAAACCCCCAAAGTCACACATGCATGTGCTTTGCACCAAAGATCATATAATTTCTAAAAATGAATTACATTTGTATAGACCTCAAGTCCAGTCAAGTCAATATAAGTTGGGGTTGGGCTACACAAACCACTCACCATGCATTAATGGATTAACTTAATAATGAACTGAGCTTAAATGATCATTTAATAAAATGAATCACATAGTTTTCACTCACCCACTTCACTGCACCCTAGGTATACACCTTATGTTTATGGGGATTGGGACTTTTCTTGGTCAAAGATAATATATTGTCTATCTATAATTTTTGATGGTCATAGTCTATGATAATTTTGTCTTACTTTCTGTATTAGGTTTGGGATATGGAATACGTGGAATTTTATTTTCCTTTTGAGTGGGTAATACTGGGTTTCAAGGTGCCTAAATGTCTGCATCGCATGAAGCTTTCGATCGCATATGTGCATAGGTCATGTCAAATTTTTCCGAGGATGTGAAATGCTTGCGGAAGTTTGGTCGAGTCTAGTCAATGTGTTGTTGTTGCTATTTTTGTTTCCCCCACTATCTATCTTAGTGGTGTTATGTGTGGGTTTTGCAAGAATCGTTCCTCTTTTCTTGGTTTTGTGTGTGTGTAGATACTCTAGTGTGGTCTAAATGGCATCTTCTTCCACTCCCCCGCTTGTTATCCATCATGTACCGTTACCCATCCATGACTATTCTCTTCTCTTGGATGCAAATGTATCTGTAAGGCTAGCCTTCATCTTTTCGTGGCCTTGAAGTTCCCTTGAATGGATGCAAAGCTTTGTCATTCTTTCTTGGAGACTTACAAGAAGCAATTAGGCTTGGTTTATGGCCGTTGATTCTACCTATCTCTTGTTACTGTCAATGATACTCCGTTTTGGTAGCACATAAAGTTATCACAAGCTCAGGAGTATCAGTGCCACATATTACCTCTACGTTATGGAAATAGTTATGCCAATTCGTCCAAGATAGATTCATGTCAGGCAAGCCTGTGACTCAAAGTGTTTGTCCGAAGAAATCTTCACAGCCTCTCTTAGGATCCTAGAAGGGTGGACAACCTTTCTATTGGCTAAGATGGATCAACATTTTCAGCGAGTCATGAAAGGTCAACTTAGTAATGTGTCCTATGGAGTTTTCCTACATAAAATCATTTAGTTGGCACCTCCCCCAGGTGGCCTTCCAGTGTTTGATCTTGTTTCCCTTCCATAACAGTCTCCTCTACCTCTTCCTTATCCTCCTATGGAAGTCAATCCCGATCTAGAAGATGAACCCCCTACCAGATTCATTTGAAAGAAGCACCGCACACATGGTCCTTCTGATCCTTTACATGTTCCAACCCCTATGGTATAGGTTCCAATTCCTAAAGTGTCTAGTAGCTCCCCTCCCTCGTTCCTATCATGTACCAATCTTTTTGTTGCACAAAGGGGAAAGAAAATTTGATCCACAGATTCCTTCTTCATTACAAACAGTCCTTTCTAGATCTATGCTGTCACAGCTAGTTTCGGGTGTTCAGAATGCTTTGGAGACTTCTATGACTTCATACCTTTAGACCATTTATATGGGAGTGTATACTTCCTTGCAAGATAAGGTGGATTCTTTGACAAGTTAGCTTAGTAAAGCTCTTGCATATTTAGCCTCGGAAAAGAATGCTTTAAGTGACATCCATACCCAAATGACTATAGCTATGGCTTTGATGGATTCCTAGCAGGCCATAATTGAAGAGTTAGAAGCTAAGGTTGCCACTTTAGAGGAAGCAAATGTGTCCTTAACTAAAGAGAAGGATGCTGCCCTTGAGAAAATGATTGAATTAGCTTGCAATCTTGGTGTTTGTGAAGGTCAATTGCAACATTCTCAAGAGACTATAGAGTCGCAAATTTTTTTTATTGAAGAACTTAATAAGAAAGTTGCCACTCTTTCTATTCCTCCTCCAGCTCCCATGATGTCTTCTTTGTTGTCTAAGGAAGAACTAGACCATTTACAACAACAAAAATTTAAATTGTGTGATGGATTTTCTACAAAGATAGAATGCCTTCAGCAATGCATGAATTGTGTCCAGGAGGAAATTTCCCACTATGTTGAATTGGTGTCACCTCCATCTTTTTGGATTCACCATCAACAGTAGCGCTTTGTGTTGTATATCTCTTTGAGTAATGTGGATTTAGAACCTCCAAAGGTGGTAGAATATGTGGTCAACAAATTTATTGAAAGCAGTATTTGATAGATTTGTAGATGACTTGATCTCTCATGAAGCTCAACTCTTATCTTTCATGTATCTCTGAGGAGATTTGCACATCCCTGATGAGGAGGATATGAACTTTTATGTAGGAGATGTGATTTTATAGGTAGTCATGTATGTCCATGCAGCTAAATTGAATATGGTTGATGGCATGAAGACTTATCATCATAGTAGATATTATGGTGTAAAGGCTATGCTTGGCATCCTCCTTTGGAGGATGATGTTATGGAGCCTTACCTCGTCGATGGTGTATTTCACAAGTCTGATGTTTAGCCCTTGAGATCCCAGAGAGGGAGAGGGAGAGGGAGGGGGAGGAAATGAGAGGGAGAGGGAGGGAGAGTGCATTCTCTCTCTCTTTTAGTTGTTTTAATATAATTTGTGTATATATATTGAGAGAGGGAGAGGAAATGACAGAGAAAGAGAGGGAGAGGGAGAGGGAGAGGGAGAGGGAGGAAATGGGAGAGGGAGGGGGAGGGAGAGAGAGAGAGAGAAAGAGAGGGAGAGGGAGGAAATGAGAGGTTAAGTGGTGGTATACCAAGCGACCACCATCTATCAAAGCAATGGTCTCATCATACCCACCAAAATTAGCTACAAGACATGGTTAACATGGGAAAATCCAATTTAAGGTACTTGCATACCATTTGCAAAAGACTTGCTTTTTCAAAAATATTGTTCACAAATGCTTGCACAATAATAAGAAGCTGACCATATGCTTTAAAGGCTGAATTATTGGAATATAAGATAGGTCCAACTTGGGAGAGAATTACTTTTTGGGACCAATTCGAAGGTCTGTTACTACTTCTAAGAATATACTTGATACAAAGGAAGGGCAATTCATTTTTCTTATCAAATGTAGCAATCCTCTAGGCATTAGGTGGGCAATGGATTGACATGTTAAGAAAGCTTGATACACTAAGACAAAATGTCTAGAATTAAAAAAAGTAGAACGTGTTATCTACTAAGTCAAATTGAAGGCGCAAACCCACGTGGATTTAAAAAATAGAGGAGTAATTCAAACATAAGAAGATTGAGGGATTTGGGACAATGACCAATAGAAGGTCATCATAAAAATGAAAGGTATTGGAAAGATGTTTCAAAATATCATAACTTCCAACATGAGTAAGATTTCTGCAAATTTGGTACTTCACGAAGCATAAATAGAGATTACACCACAATGGGGAGCAATTGAACCACATAGGAATACCATGGCATTGTCTTTTCATGTTGCCAAAGAGCATAATATATGTATTATCAATAATCCAAGAATTAATCTTAAGACATTCAATGAGTGAAAAAGTAATGTGGTTAGACTTTTTCTTTAACACCCAACTAGCTTGCTTGGAGGTATTATTAGGGGTTAAAAATGAGGTTTCATAGTACCTAAAGGTCCAAGTGATGATTTGTGCAATTACCTCAACCAAGCCAAATTCCCCATGATGTGGGATGTTCTCATAACACTTGGTTAAATATGGTTTGTGGTAAATTAATAAAGGCTTCTTGCACTAAGTTAATTAACCAAAGGGATTGGATACTCAAACCAATAGCCAAAAAATGTGCTCATTGAGTTTTGCAGCTAATTCCATCATGAATTCCAAACAAGCACCTAGAATGCAAACCAAATTCAATGCATACTCAGTATAAACCAAGTTTGCATCATTAATAAGCCAAAAAAAGTCATTTTTTTGGGCTTTGAATATGCCCATAAGGAAGGATAAGTCCACAACAGTATGGGATGAAAGTTCCATTTTATCAAATTGTTGAATAGGCTATACAAGGTCATTCATATTAACTTTAGTATTTATGAAGTCTAAAGTATTAAAGCTTCTTTTAGAAAAGGAGAGGATAAGATTTTAACAAAAGAAAGATGGGTTATTAGAAGCTTTATCGATCCCAAAAACATAAAAAGCATTGAGAAGTTGATTCAAGTCCTTCTGACAACTATCATCATCAAAGTATAGCTTCTTGAGGGGGGGAAAAGTAGCCAACTTATTATTGTTTGAGGAAGGATTCAAACCTATCCAAATAGATGTATTCATCCAAGTCAATAATCTCAAGGAATTGTTTAAAGCCATGGTACTAGTGAATGCTTGACTTCAATACAATAAGCCTAGAGGGTATATGATTTAAGCCTTAGCCAACTGCCTCCTCATGGTACAATATCAAGACATGTTGTGCCAATATGGTCAAATTCCATCAAATAGAATTCACAATTATATTTATGGAAATTAAAAGAAGTAAAGGAACAAACAAAAGCATCTTTTGGTTTATAAACCATACACTTGAGTGAAGGTAAAAACTTCCAACCAAAGATTACTTCCTTGAAGATAATCAAGGGAAGCAATTCACCAATTAGGAAGAAGAAATCTTTAAAGCACTTCTTGGGAGAAACCTTGTCAAGCAAGGCATTGGAAAAATTTAGATGAATGATTGGGGGGGATTTCTTAATTTTGACCAGCTTAAAGACAAAACCATGTCGTTGTTGCACTAAGACCTACATTAATCGAACAAAAGTTGCATACTAGTTGCACTACAATCATCAAGATGGATGCCTTTTCTTTTAAGACTTTGAGAGGTAGATGTGCAAGACGGTTAAGTAGGAAAGGATGTAGGCTTGTTGCCAATGTTTCTAGGCTTGTATTGGTTTTGGGGGCATCTACTTCCCCTTTCCATAGAACCAACACTCCTTGTTGATGGAGTATTTTGGTTTCCTTGCTCTAGCTTAGAAGGATTGAATCATATATCTATAATCCTTACTGCTTCACCTTTCATATTTGGAAGAAGGCTAACACCTTTTTTTGAGAGCATCAGATTTTTGGTTGCAGCAATCAAAAACATTTCTTGAAAATAGGAAAAATACAAGAGAAGATTTTATCACTTCATATGCTTCCTTAGCAAGCTGGTTGAAGAATAACATCATAGAAACCCCCCAAGATTTTTGTTGAAAATTTTGAATTCACATTATGCATTAAGAACTATAATGCATGATTGAACCAAAGAATTTAATTATTTTTACATTCCTTGTGTGATGGCCTGAGATATCACAACAACATTTAATGAAAGGTCTGAGCAAATTGAAACCCCCATAAAGAAACTTGCCATCCACTTTTGGTCATTGAGCTTCATGGATTTGCTAGCAAGGCCAACTCCATAAGGAGAAGGACATATGTTTGCCTCAAACATGGACATGTTAATAGAGCCATACAAAATGATTGTTTTTGAAAGTGAAGTGGCTCCCAATGCCAAAGAAGAGAATTCTTTTTCAATAGGAATAGTATCAACTTCCCCTAGCAATAATAACCACATTTTGATTGGGATGGGTGATGTGAGAGTGAGTACTGCATATGACCAAGGTTGATGGTTAATAGCTTGTAGATAAATTTCCAAGAGCCTTGGCAAGATGAAAGCATCAACATAAGAGCATTGCTCTTGTTTCTTTGCCCACTTAGGAGTCTCCCATGTAACTGAATCAGAACCAGAATAGAGGACCCTCTGGATCGACCCAACCAGTGTATGCAGTAATTACAGAAGCTTCTCAAAACCCTACTACAAGTACTTCAGGAGGTGAAAATCTGAAGGACTACTTATCCAACTCAGTTGCAAGTATCAAGAAAGAGCTTATGGATGTGATTACAAAGCAGCTACAGACGTTGCAAGTATCAAGAAAGAGCTTATGGATGTGATTACAGAGCAGCTACAGGTGTTGAAGGTGAATACTGCCAATATATCCACTCCTGCGGGAGATGGGAGAGATGTGATGTGTTCTAATACATGGTGCGAAAAGTGTCATCAAGCAGGATATTTAGCCACTGAATGTACCTGAAAACCAACCATTCCTGGAGCCTTCTATTCCTACTATTTGCAGAAGAACCATACATAGGATATTTGCTCTCTGAAAGAGATGCATGAACGAAGACAGAAGGATGAAAATGCAAGATTCAACTTGCTAGAATCCAAAATGACAACACAAGATATTGGACCAAAGCCTAGGGAGTTTGGTCCTAATTTCGGTTCAAGGAGGTTTCCCTCTCAAAGTTACAGAGGACGGCAGTCTAGTGGTGGTCAGAGATCAGAGCTGAAATGTTACAAGTGTGGAGAAAAGGGTCATATCTCCCCCAATTGTCCAAACCCTAGACGATTTGTGGATTACAACCCCTTATGTAGTCGATGCAAAGGAGAAGGCCACACTGCAAAGGACTTTCCAAGTCCAGCCCCTGTAGAGGCCAATGGCACTGATAGCCAACAGAAGGTACAAGAGCCTGCCTCCAATTTGGTAGAGTTGGAAGTTGCCGTTGTCACACGTGCCAAGAAGAAGAGACCAGTTGTGCAAGAAGAGAAAAACTCTCATGCCAAGACGGTGAAGTTTGACTTGCCAGAGGGACATAGCAGTACAGGACAGAACATTGTAGTACAGAGCATTGTAGTGCCACAGAGAGTCACAAAGATAGTCCTAGAAATAGGACCAAAGGTCCAGGAGATAGACGATACAGAAGCACCTCCAGAAACAGAAGAGGTACTGATACTGCCATTACTATGGATTTAAAGTGATGTATGGTTGTTAATGGAAGTTTTTGAGAGTGTTTTGGATTATATTGATTATATTTTGGAAGTTCATGATAAGTTTTAGTGGAAATATGAAGCTCTGTGATGTTCTAATAGGTTTTGTTGAGGTTCTGATTGATTTTGATACCTTCTGTATAGCCTCTGTTTTGTTTTGATTTTCTTTTGTATGAAGCATGGATTGATGATTGATGGAGGCTGAAATATTTTGGAGGATTATTAAATAGTTTTTTATAGTTTGGAATGGTTTTATTATGAGTTATGAGGATTTAATATTCTCTAATGACCTTCTGTAGCCCTCTGTAAACCTTTTGTAGAGCCTTTGTCTCTGCTCTGTATCTATTCTATATCTATTCTATTCCTGTTCTGTTCTATTCTGTAGATCTTTTGTAAGTGTTTTGTAGAATGTATGTGACTTTGGAAAAAAATTTTAACTTTTGGAAAGGATGAATCTAAGTTCAAAAGAGCTAAAACAAATGGAAGAAGCAGCTGCTCTGCTGAAGACTGAAGAGAAGACTGAAGTGACAGTGACAGTAGTGAGCTATGAAGAGACACTGTAGTGGCTCCGGTGCCTCTTCACATCAGACATACCTCTTGGGAGGTGCATCCACGACCTAAGAAGGATTATTGAGAGTCATTATGGAGTATTGTAGTGAGGAGATGATGTATTATTGATAGAGAGAGAGAGAGAGTCAGAGATAGTCAATTCTATCAAAACGGTGTAACTGTATATGAGAGATTGAGAGAGAACACTATGAAGACATTGAAGATGAATACTATGTGATTGATTTCCATTCAAAAATTGTGTATTCTTTTATGTTCATTGTTCTATTGATGGATTCTATGAAGATGTTGAAGATTATGGTTGATTCTATCAAATCCGTGGGGGATATCTACTATGATGCTGCATGAAGATTTGCTGTTTTCTTTGTTTTGGTCATCAAAAGAATGAAATAAAAGCTTGTTGATGTTACAAGATAGATTTTTTTACAGTAGAACCCCCTTTTCCTTGGTGTTCCTCTTGGGGCTCCAACAAATCTTCCATGACCTATCCTGAAGAGAAATAGTATATCTTGCATTATGCAACTGACTGACAGAAATCAAGCTCTTACTGAGCATGGGAACATGTAAAACATCCCTGAGTATAAGAGAAGTCCCATTAGGAAAAGCTAGGTGTATATCCCCTATACCAACAATAGCATAAGAATTCTCAAGGCCCAAATCAATATATCCACCAACCTCCGTGTAAGAAGAGAACCATGTTCTATGAGGGATAACATGACAAGATGCCATAGAGTCCAAAAGCCAATCAAATGCATAGGCCTGATCACCGAGCAAGTAAGCTATAGGGAAACAATATAACAAAAGTACATGCTCAACTCCATCATCATGGGTAACTACATGTACCTCACCTCTAGTAAGAGTGGTAACACCTGTTGCATCTGTTGTATCTCTGACTCTCTGCTCATGTCGAGTCTATCTCTGTCTCTGCTGCTCTCTAATCCATCTAAAGAATTTTCTTTGAACATGTCCAAGCTTCCCACAATGGAAGCAAACAACATCTGAAGAACATGTCGAGTCTATCTCTGTCTCTGCAACTCATGTCGAGTCTATCTCTGCCTCTGCTGCTCTCTAATCCATCTAAAGCATTTTCTTTGAACATGCCCAAGCTTTCCACAATGAAAGCAAACAACATCTGAAGTAGAAGAACATAGCATGAATAGGGCTATCCATAGCATCCATGAAGCTCAAGGAGTCATGGGCTGTCCCAAAAAAGGGAACTTGCTCATAAAGACAATCATTTGCAAGTATATCAGTGGTAGAAGCATGCTGCAAAGGCTCATGAAACCTCAACGGATGGGAGGACATAAAGACATCAACCAAGGATGCAAAAGCTCCCACATGAAGAAGAGTCGTAGCCAACTTCATGACATAATCAACCACAATATGGTAAAGCATAAGACATCTATCATAAGAGCATACGATATTCAGCCATGAAATCAGCCCATAACCATACGCATAAATAAGCATAGCTCTGTAGTAGTATATAATGCCATCTAGGAAAAGCCAAGTCAAGCCAAGACCGGCAAGAGGCAAAAAATCCTGCAAGAGTCAAGCTCAAGGAAAAGCCCAAGTATCTGTACAACAACATCCAAATAAGCGGCTATGTAAAGTACATGACAGTAGACAAAGTACATAGTCGGGTAAGCATCAAGAGCAACTGCTCTCTGACCTGTATGGGCAAAAGCAACCCAGCTCGCATAGAAGCTAGGCAACACAAAAACAACAAAGTCATAACTGCTAAACCCAAGCACTATCAAGAAGTCCACTGATTAAGGAGTAACCTGCAAAGAACCAAGCATCAATGAGCAATGAAATCTCAATAACCAATTGCCAAGACAATGGAGCAAGCACTACTCAAAACATGTATCTACATCCAAGTAAATCTAAGATCCATAATCGAGGCATTAAGGGCAAAATAGCATCCAAGATGCATAAGTAATAAGCCAACCAAATTCAAACTGCTCCACAAAATTATCAAATGCAAGTCGATTCAAGCCCAAACATTTGCCATACTGCAATGGAACCCAAAAGCATCCACATTAGACATCAGTTCCATAATGGGTAGCACAAGGCATAAATCTTATCAAGTGAAATGCCAGCTGCAAAGAAAATGATAGTGAACCAAGAATTGAGCTCTACTCTTTGCTCAAGAAGCATCTGGGAGTATAAACATCAAAGTGGCATCATCCAAATATATCAGCATATCATCCCGAGTAGTCGAGAGCACCCGTAGACCATAGGCATAACCAAACTGGAGGTAAAATAACTTGTCAACCAAGGTAGCATAAATCCCAACCAACAACAAAGTGTATGCATCCAAATCAAGTCTCAATAGCTCTCAAATAGTATATCCAAGAATCAATACATCCAACAGGACACTCGAATGTAAACAAAGAGCATTATGCATAAGCCATCCCTGATAAAACCTTGCTGCCTAAACAATGTACAACAATAAATCCCTGCATAAATCGAGCTATGGAAGCTCAAACCAAGTCTTGAATCATATCAAAACATTGGGCAAACATCCCCAAAGCATTTGGGCATCAAATACCAAGCCTTGGGAGCATCACATAAGCTAAGAGCATGACATTTTCTTGTTGTAAATCAACTCAGATTTGTTATAAAAAATTCTGTGATCAAAATTTGGCAGATTTGACATTGCCATTGAGTCCTGAGTGTGCCAATACCCCAAGTTGAACTGTTACCTTACCTAAATCAGGTTTCGAATGCCCAAGATATGAGAAAAAAATGGGATTTTTAAGCCAGATTTTGAAACATTCGTAAAAAAACGTGAGCTCCTACTGTGGGGCCTTCCAGTTATGCTGAGGATAAGGGGGCAAATGGGGGCATACAAGGTGCCCAATGAAGCCAAGGAACACTTGCACAGAGCTTATGAGGGCCAGGGAGAGGTGGAAGATGAAATCTTACCTTGGGGGGAAGAAGCCATGGCTGGCATTGAAGCTCCAAGCTCTAGGTCTTCAATCTGGGCTAAAGTAATGCCGGGCCAAGCTCCATGATCAAGCTCTAATCCAAAGCTCTGATACCAATTGAAGGGGATGCAATGGAAGTGGAGAATGAGAAGAGGAAGATGCGGGAGAGAAGAGCACACATAATGTAGGTGCTATCCAATAGAACTGACAGCCTTATTGCACTATCATATTATATATGAATAAAGAATGGGCGGTCACAGTGTACATGGGTAGGCCCAAAGGCCTTTTACCCCAACATATGCTAGTATATCTTCTATCAGACATGCTACCCAACCCAATCTACATCTATGTATCCAAATATCTCTATATCATTACTTGCCTCATTAAAACATCCATAATGCAAAGTGGACTTCACATACCTCAATATTCATCTAGCTACATCCAACTAATACTTTCTAGGCATCTACATAGACTGACTAACAAGGCCAATAGCATAGCTCAAGTTTGACCTTGTGATAGTCATGTAAATCAAACTCCCTACTATCCTCTTGCACATAGTAGGGTCTTCTATCTCATCCCCAACATTAGCACTCAACTTCACATTTTTCTCTAATGGCATTGAAAGAGGCTTGCATGCTGTCATACCATACTTGGATAACATATCCAAGTTGTATTATCTCTGGGATAGCCATATACCATCATCACATCTAATAACCTCAATACCAAGAAAGTACCTTAGCTCACCCAAATCCTTCATCTCAAACTTCTTCTTCAAAAAATCATTAACTTCAACAATTCCACTATCACTGTTACCTATAATAATCAAGTCTTCCACATAGATAACTATGACGATCAATTCTATATCTCCCTTTTTTTGCATAAAGTGAGTAGTTAGCATCAGAAACATAAAAGCCAATGTTGACAAGATACTCTCCAATCTTGTCAGACCATGATGTAGGTGCTTGCTTCAACCCATAGAGTGCTTTCTTTAACATGCATACATATGTGAGATGCTTTAAATCCTTATAATCTATTAGTTGCTCCATATACACCTCTTCTTGCAATTTACTATGCAAGAAGGCATTCTTGATATCCATTTGCTGCAAATTCTAACCTTTGGTTACTACCAAAGCAATCACACATCTAACAATTGATATCCTAGCAACTGGGCTGAATATCTATTTATAATCTATGCCATATATTTGAGCATAGCCTTTTGCAGCCATCCTAGCCTTACACCTTCTAACCAAACCATTTCCAATATACTTGATTTTTAAACACACTTACAACAACCAATAGATTTCCTACCCTTAGACAAGGGTACTAAATCCCAAGTCTTATTGGCTTCTAATGAAGCCATGTCCTCATCCATTGCTATATCCCAATGAGTATAACCAACAACATCCTCACAACAAGTGGGCTCAACATCCTCAACCACCTTTACCATATAAGCATAATGGGGAGCTATATAACCTTCAAAACCAAGTCTTTTAATAGAGTACTTGACCACCCTACTAGACCTACATACCACCAGATCACTCAATGGAGCCTTTACATTATCATGTGCTCTCTATACATATGGTGTCCTAACTGAAGGAATACCAAGCTCATCATCCAAACTCTTTGAACTGCTAGAATCTCCATCAAATCCCAAATGACTAGTAGATGTATCATTAACATCCAACACTTTCTTCTTCCCTTTGTCTTTAATTGCAACACTTGTAGATCCACTTAAAGATGTGGAGCTACTCCTTAGTCTCCCAGACCAAGGGCTAATTGTAGATGTGGTACCAAATGATGTTTTTGGTCCAGTAAGGCTCTGTGATTCTTGCTTTTCTTTATGCACATAACTATTATGATCATCATCATCGTCCAATGCATCACCACTAGATGCATACCAACTACTCGTCTCATCAAAAATAACATCCATGATCACTCTAAACTCACTTCTAATAGGGTTATAACAATGATACCCTTTCTTCTCTAAAGATTTAGCCTTTTTTTTATCAAGCTTCTTTTGTAGCTCATCTGGCACATGAATATATGCAATATAGCCAAATACTTTCAAGTGTGAGGCATCGGTTTTCTTGCCTATAAAGCATTCTTTGGGGATCACCCCATGAATTGCAACTATGGGAGTTTTGTTCATAATATAGACAATAGTATGAATAGCTTTAAACCAAAAATGTTTTAGCATATTCTTTTTAGCCATCAATGCTTGTGTAAATTCTACAATATGCTTATTTTTTCTTTTTGCAATCCCATTTTGCTGTGGAGTATACCTGCAAGTAAATTATCTTTTTATCCCATGAGATCTCAAGAAGGCACTAAACTCATTAGAGAGGTATTCACCCCCTCCATTTGATCTCAGGCACTTTACTTTCAACCCTATCTCTGTTTCAACCGCAACCTTGAAAGTTTTGAAGTGCTCAAATATATCACTCTTTTCCTTCATGAAATATACCCATAGCTTCCTTGAATAATCATCAATGAACGTAACAAAATATTTGTTGCACCAAGAGATATGTTATGTATAGGCCCCCAAAACATCTATATATACAACATCATGTGTGTTTCTACTCACATCTCTGTCATTTGAAAAAGATTGTCTTGCCTGCTTACTAAACTGACATGCGTCACACACTTTATGAAATTTTACAACTCTAAAAGCAAGCAACCCTGGAACTAATCCTTTAGACCACATTGATTTTAGTATTTGCACATTTTCATATCCAATATGTTTATTCCATATTTCAATGTCTATGACCACTCCTTTTCCTTTAGCATGCATAGTAGAATTTATAGCATGAATTCTAGTATCTAAGGTGAATGTGTAGTCAACTCTACTTCCTTTTGTGATCAACCTATATTTATCATTAGAATCTCCTATAAAATAACCTTTTGCATTGAATCAAACTTGCAACTCTTGCTTTACCATTTGGCCAATGGACACAAAGTTCTTTGTGATTGATGATACATGTAATACATATGACAAACACCTTGTTTGACCATCATGCAAGGACAAGGGAACCTTTTCAATGTGTGAAATTGAATGGCATGAATCATCACCCCTGTCCGCACATTACCTAGATTTTATAAATTCTACATCTCTCCAAACCATTTAGCATGACTAGTCATATTATTGGATACACCTGAATCAATATACTATACATCGGCATGTGTCTCGTTTCCTATAACAACGTTCAGTATATGCTACATAACAAACATATGGTCTTTTTTATCTTCATTCTTTCATGAAGATGAAGTATGCACAGTTTCCTTGCTGCAATTTACCACTGTGAATATAATCCTTCTTAGCATAACAATGTCAAATTTGTGGGAGAGAAGGAATGAGTCTCACTTGTAGCTTTCTTGCTTGCACAATGGGGGAATACACACAAGGGTGGAGGCTGAAAACAATTTTCCTCTTCTAAGTTGTGTAAGCCAAAAGAACTCTCATACAAAGAAATAGAAGAACCCTATATATGGGTCTCAAACCAAACTCAAATAACTAAGGTGGCATACTAACTGAGCCACGAACTAGAGTAGATAAGGATAGCTGTCATCTAGCTATTATTCATGGGCGGTGTACCAACCGCATCTGCAAAACTAACAAGTCGGTGACATAAATGCACAAAGGTCACCCTGGCATATCTCAACACTCCCCCTCGAGCTCAATCCCAATTCCTGCACACCAAGCAGGTCTCTGAACTTGTGCAGATTCTCTGCACCCAATGCCTTCGTGAATATGTCAGCTACCTGATCCTCTGTGCTGACATAAACTAGATCAATAAGACCTAGTAAAACTCTCTCCCGCACATAGTGATAATGCACCTCAATGTGCTTTGTTCTAGCATGATAGACTGGGTTATTTGCCAAGTGTATACTACTCATGTTGTCACAATAAATGACAACTGGCCCATCTGTAGGCTGATGCATATCATAAAGTAGCTTATGCAACCAAGCTACCTCACATGCAGCCATTGATGCGCCCCTGTACTCAGCCTCTGTGCTCGACAAGGCAACTGTAGGCTGTTTCTTGCTGCTCCAAGTGACTGCAGCACTCCCAAAAGAGAACACATATCCACTGGTAGATCGTCTATCAGAAATACTACCAGCCCAATCAGCATCAGTGTATCCATGCAATTGTATCTGAACCCCAGTCTCATAAAATAGTCCATACTGCAATGTGGACTTCACATACCTGAGTATGCGTCTAGCCGCATCTAAATGCAGTTTCCTTGGAGCCTGCATAAACTGACTTACCAATCCAATAGCATAGCTCAAATCTGGCCTGGTAATAGTCATATAAATCAAACTTCCTACTATGCGTCTGTACATAGTAGGGTCTTCCAGAAGCTCACCTGCATCTGCGCTCAGCTTCACATTCTGCTACAAAGGAACTGAAATAGGCTTACAGCCTGTCATCCCATATTTGGATAGCATGTCCAATCCATACTGCCTCTGCAAGAGCTATATCCCACTTGGTGATCTAATCACCTCAATGCCCAAGAAATAACGCAGCTCTCCCAAATCCTTCATCTCAAACTTTTGCTTCAATAGCATTTTCACATGAAGGATATCTTCATCACTGTCACCTGTCATAATCAAATCATCAACATAAATGACAAGTAGCATAATACCTTTCTCTGTTTTTCTCACATAAAGTGAGAAATCTGCCTTGGAAATTTGAAAGCCAATAGTGACAAGATACTGTCCTATCTTGTCAGACCATGCTCTAGGTGCTTGCTTCAAGCCATACAAGGCTTTCTTCAACCTGCAAACAAACTCAGGATGAACAGCATACACATAACCTGGTGCTGCTCCATATAGACCTCTTCTTGCAAATCACCATGCAAGAAGGCATTCTTTACATCCATCTGATGTAAAGACCATCCCTTTGATGCAGCCATAGCAATGATTGCTCTTACGGTTGCCATCCTTGCAACCGGACTGAATGTTTCTTCATAGTCAATGCCATATGTTTGTGCATACCCCTTGACTACTAATCTTGCCTTGTATCTGTTCATAGAACCGTCTGCATTGTGCTTCACCTTATAAACCCACTTACAGCCAATTGCATTCTTACCTTTAGGCAAAGGTACTAACTCCCATGTAGCATTTGCTTCCAAGGCATCCATTTCTTCATCCATGGCTTTCTCCCATTTTTCTTTTCCCATGGCTTGCTCAAAAGAAGTGGGTTCTGGTTCCTGTATCACTTTGACCATATATGCATAGTGAATGGCTGTAAATCCATCATATTTCAGCCTATCCACAAAATACCTAGCACTGGTAGACCTGCGCAAAGTAGGTTCACTCCCAGGTGCTCTCAAAACATCCATGGTCTTCCTTACTCCATGTGTAACAATAGAAGGAATACCCAACTCATCATCAATGCTCTGTTCTGAGCCACTGGATTCACCATCCACATAAGAGTGACCTGCATTCACATCAAACATGGGCTAATCTACCTTCTCTTTTCCTTTTCGTGATACCTGCATACCACTATTTGCACTGCCTTGAGAAGATTCTCCTGATTTCAATCTGCCTGTCCATGGCGAAGAATGTGAACTACTGCTAGAGGACGCTCTAGGTCCACTAATATCTTGTGACTGCTGTTGAGAATTCTGCGCAACATTACCATTTTGTACATCTACATTATCAATCACAGTTACTGGTTTATACCAGCTACTCATCTAATTAAAAAAAACATCTCTGCTCACTGTAAACTTACGAGTAGAAGGGTTATAGCATCTATACCCTTTTTGCTGCAGAGAGTAACCAATAAAGATGCACTTCTCAGCTTTTGGATCCAACTTGGATCTCAACTCATCTGGTACATGTACATAGGCAATGCAACAAAAAATTTTCAAATGAGAAATATCTGGTTTTCTACCAGTATACCTCTCCTCTGGAGTCATCCCATGTATTGCTGCAGTGGGAGTCCTGTTCATTATATAGACTACTATAGAAACTGCTTCAGCCCAGTAAAAATCTGGCAAGTCTTTTTCGTTGAGCATGGCACGAGATACCTCTCCAATATGCCTGTTTTTCCTTTCTGCAATTCCATTTTGTTGTGGGGTATGACTGCATGAATATTGCTGTGTTATGCCATGCTCCTGTAGGAACCTTGCAAACTCATTTGAGAGGTACTCTCCCCCTCCATCTGACCTTAGACATTTTATTTGCAGGCCTGTTTCTTTTTCAACCATAGCTTTAAGAGTTTTGAAATGCCCAAACACTTCACTTTTCTTTTTTATAAAATACACCCAAACTTTTCTGCTATAGTCATCAATAAAGGTGACAAAATAATGACAGCCTCCAAGAGATGCAGCTTTAGTAGTCCACACATCAGAGTGGATTAATTCCAATGGCTTCTCATTCTCTTTAACATGTCTAGGAAATGGTTTCCTTGCCTGTTTTCCAAATTGGCAGGCTTCACATACCTTATGCATTTCTGCAACCTTGAATTTAGGCAATCCTGCAACAATGTTTTGGGCCTGCATTGATTTAAGTCGCTGTACATTAACATGACCAATGCGTTTATGCCAGATATTAATATCTGCAACTACACCGGTCCCATGTGCAAACATTGCTGCACTCAATTCAGGCATGTCTGCATCCAATGTAAACATTCTACCCTTCTTCTTTCCTTTTGCTATCAAGCGACCTTTATTTTTCATATCCTCAACAAAGCATCCATGAGGATTAAATCTGACCTGCAAGCCCTGCTCAACCATTTGACCAACAGAAACCAGATTCTTGGTGATATTCGGGACATGAAATACATCGGACATGTATTTCTTTTTCCCATCCTGCATAGACAAATGAATTTTTCCAATCTGCACAATAGGATGTGCAGTATCACCACCAGTCTCCACAAATCCTGGTTTTTCCATTTTCCTTGCATCCTCCATCCATTCTGCATGACATGTCATGTGGTTTGATGCACCTGAGTCAACATACCACACATCGTTGCTTTCTTCTGCACTTGTCACAGAATTGTTCATGTGCTGCACCATAAACAAATGCTCATTTTTGTCATCACCCTGTCTACTAGAAGATGCATAATTCCCTTGTTGCAATTTTCCATTCATGATGTCATTCTGCTTTTTATAGCAGTCTTTATCCATATGACCCATTTTACCACAGTAGTAGCATTCAACATTACTGTTTGCATTTTGGTCTCTTTGCCATCCACCACGACCTCTTTGGCTCCCCCTACCTCTAGAGTTACCACGTCCTCCTCCATAGGATTGGTTTTCTTGAGTTTGCTGCATATTCTGATTTCTACCACGGCCTCCAAATCGGCCTCCTCTACCTCTGCCTCTACCTCTTCCAGCATTTGAGTAGAAGACAGCTTCTTTTGAAGTTCCTCCTGAAGAAGATGCACCACCATTTCTCTGCTCCTCAGAAATTAGAAGAGCAATCAACTCCTCAAAATCAGGAAATCTTTCACGAACTGAAATGGATGTCCGAAACTGTGCATAATCCTTTCCTAGACCATTCAAGGTCACAGAAACTAAATCATCATCTTCCACTGGCGACCCAATGGAAGCAAGTGCATCTGCAATCTTCTTCACCTTCATGTGGTAGTCATTGATGCTCATACTTTCTCTTTGCACATTATGCAACTCTTGCTTGAGCTGCATTTTCCTGGCTTGCGTATTTGTGCTATACATTTTTGACAAAGTATCCCATGCCTCCTTTGGCGTACTTGCATCCTGAATATGCATAATCATAGAGTCTGAAATACTGATAGACAGCCAGTATATAACTTTTCTGGCTCTCTCATGCCATGCTTTGAATGCCTGCATTTGCTGTTGATTGGGAACATCAGGAAGAACTGGTTCTTCTTCATTTCCTGCAACAAATTTCCAATATCCTTTTCCCATAAGGAAATTCGTCATTCTAAACTTCCATGCTTGGAAGTTGTTCTTGTCAAGCTTTTCAATGACAATCTGTGAAAGAGAATCAGACGCCATTACAGAACACTGCAAAAAATTCTGTCACTGCAAAAAACACAGCTTCACCCTCACAAGGGCAAATCTGTAAAACTGGTGAAAGTGGTATTTGACCACAAGTTACTTCCTGGTGACGGTTTTGCATAAACAGGAACCAAGGATGATTCTGTAACTCCCACTGCTCCCAAAATAGAAAATGAAAGCAACACTGCTCATCTTACCAGAACACCGCGAGCTTGGCTTGCTTTCTTGAGCTCCTTACCACGAACAAGGCTCTGATACCATGTCAAGTTTGTGGGAGAGAAGGAAGGAGTCTCACTTGTAGCTTTCTTGCTTGCACAATGGGGGAATACACACAAGGGTGGAGGCTGAAAACAGTTTTCCTCTTCTTAGTTGTGTAAGCCAAAAGAACTCTCATACAAAGAAATAGAAGAACCCTATATATGGGTCTCAAACCAAACTCAAATAACTAAGGTGGCATACTAACTGAGCCATGAACTAGAGTAGATAAGGATAGCTGTCATCTAGCTATTATTCATGGGTGGTGTACCAATCGCATCTGCAAAACTAACAAGTCGGTGACATAAATGCACAACGGTCACCCTGGCATATCACGAGTGGAGCTCGATATCTCAACAAACAATGGATTGCAATATGACCTATTTTTCCATAGTAATGGCAAACAATATGAGAGTTTCCAGAACTTTTATTCTATTATCCATCTCTTCTTCTAGAGCTCCCCGGTGGCTTGTAAAGTTTTCAAGGCCTCCTAAAACCTGCATTTCATTGAATTGTTGATTTAACATGTTTTGCTAGTTATCACCAGCATGGCCCATACCACTACCTCTTGAAGAGGATTTGCCAAGTCCCCTTCCTGAACTTGAGTAAAAATCTTGGACCTATTCACCACTTCTCTCAGATGATTCACCTTTCATGTTGATATCTTCAATGATCATGAGAGAGACTAACTCATCAAAATTTGGAAATGGCTTCCATACATATATAGAAGTGACAGATCATTTCCATACCCTCTCATTATTAACACCACCCAAAGTAGATGAAAGTAAATCGTCATCATCATTGGCAAGGATTACATCGATCACTACCGAAGCATTTGCAATGCTCCTCACCTTCAAAACATACTCATTGATAGGCATTTTCCCTTTCTTCAAAGTATTCAACTCTTGCATTCTTGATATACCCTAACATAGTGTTATCAAAGACTGCAAATAGCCAATACATTACCTTTTTGTCCTTTGCATTCCATTCTTTCCACGCCTTTAACTCATTCATAGTCATAGGGTTACTTAGCTCTTGCTCTTTTTCTTCACCTGAAACAAACTTGTAAAGGCCTTTTCCAATAAGGCAGTTCATCACATGAAACTTTCATGATGGGTAGGTGTCCTTGTCCCACTTCTCAATTATAGGGTTTCCACTGTTCAGTGTCATTATCACAAAAATAATATAAAGCAGCAAGTCTTCTACAACCTTATACAACAAGTGCATAGTAATACACCAAGTAGTCTTTTTCACTAACTGCTCAATGGTATATGTAATCTGCAATCTATTTGTAGATAAAACTTATGTTTTCTTCCTGGAAAACACCTCAAAACTTACAGATTTGAAATCTATAGCATGTACACCCACTTTTGATCGACACAACCAAATTTGCAATATACCTTGAAACTATTGTTTGTAACCTTATGTGTCCAGAATAGGGCTTAAAATAGCCTCGAATGCCTAAAAATGCTACAAAAAATAATATATAGTGCTCTACTCGCACAGTAAATCTCACAACAATGTGAGATTTTCACTTTGTCCTACTTCCAGTGTCTTCATAGGCACTATCCAAGAGAAACACTGGAAGAATGGGAGACCTTCTTGCCCATTGCTTGCTTACTTGAATCATTTTTTATTCTCCTTTACTCTATCCTTCAAAATAGCCTCTTTCAATGGTGCTGCTCTAATACTATGTCAAGAATCGTGTGATGGGGAAACTTGCTTGAGCTACTATGCCAAACACACACCATATACACAAGAGGAAGCTCACTCAAGAACACAAGAAAAGAGATGGAGGCCAAAACATTTTATTGCTGATTTTTTCTTCTTCTCCACACACAATACAATGTATACAAAGTATAGATAAGATAAAATATAAAGAAAAAATGCCTACTAAGTCAAATAGTGAATAACTAACTATAGTAATCAATTTGCGCTATAACTATGCCACCTGTAGGTAGGCGCAACAAACTAAATATAATAAGTGATAAGTCAATGGTCATGTGAGGATCATAATGATCATTGATATGCTAAGTATAAATGTGCAAACCCATCTAGACAAGCGGTCCATCATCAATGTCCGCACGTGTTAAGCTTGTCATCTCAATAGTTTTACCTTGTTCATGTCCACAGAGATAATCCAAGGGGGGTAAACCAGATCTTGAGAAGTGTAGAATAATAGCTATGTATAAAAGGTAAATAGTAGTGCAAAAGTGGAACACAACCAATAATATGGCTTAGCAATATAGAGGCATGGATATATATAGGCCTTGGGTAGAAAACTGAACTAGATGCAATTTTTATTTTTAAGAAAACACCTCCAAGTAGAGAAGTATTATGGGAATTTTAGTAATCCAAGCAGTTATTGAGAAATATGCTCTTATGATAGTCTCTTTCTATGGATCAATAAGGCAAGGAACATGCAACAACCTAGAAGAACTGCCTTGTATCCCATATGCATAGTGAGGAAAAGTGGAACCATCCTCCAACGATAAAGGGTGTACTTGACAATCATTTGAATGAGAATGCTATTGTATGTTGTACTTTCAGTCTTGCCCATGTCTAATCAAGATTTTCTTCATGAGTCCAAGTTAATTAATCTTGGAACCTAATTTACTTGAGTAAGAGTCTTAGTCATCAAGCTCCTAGGGTCCATGAGTTTCACCCTCCATAGCTAAACCATTGCTCAAGATTTTTGTTTCTCGACATGGTATCAAATCCATGGCGAGATCGATTTAGCTCCACACACTACTCTTCCAACTCTCCTCAACCTCAATCTAGCTCAGTTTCAATAAATGACTTCATCTCCTCATTCCATCTTCATTCTACTCTTCTTGGCCTCCATAGCCAATGGTACCTAACTATATTGGAGTGCTTAGATCTCCTCATCCAAGCCATATCTCAATAATTTTTCTTCTAGACATCTTCTACTCTCAACCACCAAACTTTAATATCAATCTCAAAGCATAATATCTTTTGATACTCAGTGCTTCTTGGCACTATTGCTCTTATGTCTCTTGACATAATTGGTTTCAACTCTTGTGCTAATCTATTTTCAGAGATTGTTTTTGCTCAAACTTCCAAAATGGGTAAAGATTCACCATCATGCCACTTCAAAGGTGTCGGGCTCAAGGATCAAGCTAATCCTTATGAAGAAAGTTATGTGGTCAATAACCAGTGGCCAAGAGAAGAAGCCCAAAGATGATGCTCTTGCAACAGTATGACAAAAGAGTGATGACAAAGCCTAAGTAATCATCAAGCCTTGAGCTTGATGACAGCTATATCTACCATGTAGACACATGTGATACATCTCATGCAACTTGGGAATAGTTGGACACACTGTTTGGTGCCCAATCTAAATCTTCAAAATATGGATTGTTGATTGAAATTTTTAGGTTGATATGAAGGCTTACATATCCCTTGCAACTCACCTTAATTATATGAAAAATTTGCTAACTCAACTTGCAAGGATTAACTTAAAAATGGAAGAAGACATATGCATTGGAGTCTTACTTAAGAGTCTTCCTCCAGAATTTGGTAATGTCTCCACCATACTAATTAATATGCCAAATCCAAAGCTGGTAGACATCCAAGCATCACTCGTTGAAGAAGAGAATAAGCTCAAAGGTAAAGAGGAAGCAAGCACTTCAAAAGAAGAATAGGTGCTCTATGTGAACAACAAGTACAAAGGTAAGAAAGACATTATTTGTGACTTTTGTAAAAGAACTCGACACATTGAAAAATATGTTATCCTAGGAAAAGATCACAAAAGGCATACCTTCAACTATCAAAGATGAAGAATACCATGAAGAAGAAGAAGAAGGCACTCGAGAATAGAAGAACAAGCCTCATCAATCCTTCTATTCCCACTATTCAAACCAACTTTTTTAAGCCTTGTATGTACTTGCATTAATGCTCCAATCATAAGCCTTGTAACCCTCACATAACCTATGCACTATAGCCTCTACACACTTAGTGAGGCCTTGTGATAGCCTCTAGCTTTATATGGTTAGTTTTTCCATGTTTACACTTAACAAGGTTCTACTCATGATAGCCTCTGTATACTCAATGTTTTTATGGTCGTGATTGAGGAGGGGTCGTAAGAAATATGCAATCACACTCCTACGATAGCCTCTTTATATGGAGCAGTAAGGCAAGGAACATGCAACTGCCTAAAAGATCTACATTGTATCCCATATGCATAGTGAGGAAAAGTGGAACCATCCTCCAATTATAAAAGAGTGTACTTGACAATCATTTGAATGAGAATGCTATTGTACTTTGTACTTTCAGTCTTGTCCATGTCTACTCAAGATTCTATTTATGAGTCCAAGTTAATTAATCTTGGAACATAATTGACTTGAGTAAGAGTCTTAGTCATCATGCTTTTTGTCAATGAGTTTCACCCTCCATAGCTAAACCATTGCTCAAGATCTGTGTTTCTCAATAGCGGTCAATCTACAAGGAGAAATAGTTACTAGAGAAAATAGGTAACTCCCCCCTTCCCCAATTCAACTTTGAGATCCGAAATCTTTTTTATTGACGTGGGGGCGAAGGCGGGGGGGGGGGGGGGGGGGGGGGGGGGGAATTAAAAAACCCAATTGGTTTGAACCTTGAAATATGATCAAGCTACACCATGAAAGTTATCAAGTAGATAAGAGGTAAGAAGGAGGGGTAACAGCAATGTCATAGCAACAAAGCATGTTCCAAAATATAGGATGCAAGGATTTACCTAGCCTATTAAATTATTTAGATTTAGTTGCAATTTATGATAACCCATTAATTTATCAATTACCCATCATAGTGATCAAGGGGATAAATAGAGTTACCTAAGAAAGGCCATGCCAGATACAATCAATGCCAAATGGGTGAAAGTTTCCAATAGCTTCAGTATAAAAGGAATGTTTGATGTATTGCAAACTAGCCTTGGGCTAAGAGCCTCTATATCTCATGATAGGAAAGTTAAGGGGTAGAAGGAATGGATAAGAAGCGAGCCACTTGGAATATTTAACAATGTAAGATCCTTGACAACTTAAGAAAATTCTAGCATAGTAATGTATTATTGTAACTTTTGAATATTCTTTATGATTAACTTTCATGGCTAGGCTATTTCACAATTGTAAGTTTAGTGTGATGGAGGTGATTTAATTTGTTTATTCTCACACTAACTTGTCTTTGTGAATTATCTAGTTGATATATAGAGGCACGGTGGATGAAACTCACATAGCCATGGTATTTATTTAATGGGTTTTACTTGTAGGATTACTCTACTTAATTATTTTCCAAAGGATATGGGCGTCCCTGCCTATTGGTTCTAATAAGGTTGTGGGTATCATTGTCTTTGGTTTTAATAAGGTGCCTATTGTGTATCAATCTAAGATATTTGTACATATTTGAAATATCTAAAGTATGTTAGTAGTCAAAATTGAAAGAAATTACAAATTACAAGACCTAATGCATGAAGATAACACTTTGTTCAAAAGATTGATTTTAAAGGGCTTTCTTTTGGGGAAAACTCTATTATATTTCTATGCATGGGTAGAAGATTACAATTGATATTATGTCATGCTTATTTTTCATTTTTATGCTAAGTCTACTTTAGTTTATATTTCAATATTGTGTGTGTGTGTGTTTCAACAAAGCAAAGCTACAAAGCTAATGCATTGACAATAACTTGACCAAAGTAACATGTTAGAATAAATGGATAGTTCCATTATCAATGTACACCAAACTAAATCTAGCAATATTATAATCTAAATTTTTAAGGAATATATAAGGCATCACAATGAAAAATCATTCAAAAAGGAAGGATACCACCTATTATCTATAAAGCTGAATAAGGAGATTATCAATAATGACTAAATGATCAATCTTATGTTGCAAGTGTCTATAATAGTGCCCAATTGCTATACGTGTCGAAGGGGTTTTAGTCAAAAGGTCATATCCAACTGGGATCAGAGATAGAAGGAAGTGGAGAATAGAAGATGGAAGAGAAGAAAAAGAATAGACAAGAGGTATACAAGATAAAGGCAAAGCATGATGAATCAAAGCACTATGTATTGATGGAACCTGAAATTCCTTGTCTAGCACTACTCAGAAGCAATCTCCAAGCATTAGATCTCCTGGAGCTCCCTTGTAGAACAAAAACGTGCATCAAGAAATATCTTCTTCTCTGCTGCTCAGACCACAAATCTAATGGTTCTGTTGGCTCTGAAAGGGGGTAAAACCTTAGGACACCTGCTCAAAAATCTCCCAAATCACTCCTTCTTCTTCTCCCATTTCAGAGTGTTGTTTGCTTCTTGTTAACTGTGATTGCCAATCCTTCTTTCTTCATGAAATCTTCTAAACTGGTTGAAAAAGCAACTTGCTTTTTGCATATCACCCTATTCTAGAAGTTTTCTATAACTTTTCAGGATATTTACAAGAACCAATATCCAAAATATAAAAAATATGCTAAAATTATCCAAAATTCCTACATTTTTGAACCATCCATACTATGGACACTGACATTAATGACTAATATGGCATTGAATCTCTAGATCAATAAGAAAGCCAGATGATGATGCACTCCAAGTTTTTTTACACTATCTCAGCATAGTGGCATGACATCCACCCCCTCTGAACCTACACATCCTCTGATATGTGCCACCGATGCACCACCCAGGTCAAACACCTATAGCGTCAACTTGCCACTTATCATGCATATAAGAAGACATTCCCCTGGATAATAGATCAAAATACTCAACATTTGTACAACTCTTCAGCCACACCTAGTGTCCCCTCTAGGTTCATAAGGCCTTGGTTGCATATCATACACTAGAGGCTATTGAATCTCCATATGCATGCTATCAATGAACCCATCAACAAATACATAGCAACATGCGTGCTCTTTCAAAGTCCACAATCTTCTCATACTGACAATTGTGTACCACATCAAAGATAAACCGAGACTCACTTGCATCCAACGCATTCTCACCATCACCAAAAATAGTAAAGCACTCCATATCTTGAATCATCTTAGAATTGCCTATCAAGGCCTCTGACAAAGCATCCAAAATAGTTTCTAGTTGTGGAGCATTACATCTAACATCCTTTAAAGGCATATCCTCGAGCTCATGAACTGTCTTAGAAATGATAACTTTATCCTACAAATCATGTGCATCCAACAAGTCACCAATCTCCGTTTGAGTCCTTGCATATGGTAAAACATGATCTTTGTAAACCTCTTCATATACATTAAGAAAATGTGTAGATGCAATGGCTGACTCTTCCACTACAGGATCTTCCAAGGTATCTGTGGGATTGTCTCAATATTAGACACTGCAACTTATATCCCAATTGTTTGCCCTCTTGCTTGCTATCTAGTTTTTTCTCTTGCCTAGCCTCTTCCATAACATGCTCAAGAGGTGGTTGATTTGTAGCTTTAGGATGATCCACACTTCTTCTTGTCACTCTCTTAGATGTCCCTACATTATCTTCATCTCTCTTCTATTTCTCTTCCACAACTATATCTGTGTTTTGTCCTTTTGCTAACTATATATCCACTAAATATGCATCTACTAGTGATTCCCAATTAGTTATGTCACAAATATTTTGCTCTACAAGAGACATTTCACTATCAATAACTTTCTTCTTTTCAGCTGTATGCAAAGCATGTGTTCATATTGCAACCTTTTGGACCAACGATCACTCTGGCTAGGCATTCTATCCAACTATAGACCAAAAGTAGAAGCATGTATAGCCGCATAAGCATTTTGAACATCTAAGTTTTCCAACAACTTTTGCATAACTCCCTTTCCAAAATTCAAAGCAAGAGGCAATCCCATTTCTTATGCATGGATCTTGCCATCTTTCCAAAAGATGAGTTGTCATGCCAAGGCCTCCTAATAAGTAGCACAATCCTTCCTTTCATGCTGCAAACTATCACACCACATAGATCTTTTCCCTAGTTGAGGGATTGTTACCCATCCCCTTTCCTCTTGTTCTTTCTCATCCAATTTTGCAATCTTCAACTAAAGATCCCACATGCCTTTAACCAATTCATCTAATACATCTTTCTCCCTAACATTGGGAACAGCAGGTGCAGCCATAGGATTAGCCACAGAAGTGGATGACTTACTCGATACATCAACTGTTTTGCCTGTAATAGTGGGCAAGCTAGATGCATGCAATCTTTCTCTTCTTCTATGCTTTTTCACCAGTGTAGTAATAGCTTCCTTAACATACCTCCACTCTGTTTTAAGCCATGTCTCTATAGTCTAATCCTCTAACAAATCATCAAGCTTCTCTTGAAGGTCAAGATCTGCTGCTTGTAGAAACAATTCAATTTTTTAACTTGCAAGAGCTTGTTGTTCTGCAAGATCTAACTGCTCAAATCGACTTTCAAATTCTCTTAATAATTCTGTGGCCACAAGACCCTTATTGGGTTATAGAACCCACTCCTGGAAAGTCTTGCGCATAATCAAACTAGTGTCTTCAATGTAAAATTCTTCCTTGAGTGTCTTCTTGAAAGCGACCCAAAGTCAACATCCTACATGTACAATTCAGTAATTCGCACTTTCAATTCATGTACACTAACCCATACAAAATATCGACTCCATGCAAGTGGAGCCACCCCAAAGAATTCCATCTTTTGAGCATAGGTATATACATATGCAGATACATTCCTACCATTGAATAACTTCATCTCACACTTAACTGCTTGCAGAGCATTCATCACAACAATTTCTCTTTGAGCAGAAGCATGCATCACCTGTTGTTGTTGTTGTTGTTGTACATGCATAAGCATGTTCATATTCTGCACTAACTACTGCAAAACATCACTCCAAATTGTGCTTGAAAGTTCTTCCATCCTGTCTTTCCTTCTGACAACCTTTCACGTCGAGTTCACCAATGTCGAAGGGGTTTCAATCAAAAGGTCATATCCACCGGAGATCAAAGATAGAAGTAAGTAGAGAATAGGAGATAGAGAAGAAGAAAAAGAATAGACAAGAGGTACACAAGTTAAAGACAAAGCCCAATGAATCAAAGCACTATGTATTGATAGAACCTAAGAAGATGAACAAAATCCTTGTCTAGCACTACTCAAAAGCAATCTCCAAGCATTAGATCTCCTGGAGCCTCCTTGTAGACCAAAAATGTTCATCAAACACTAGCTTCTTCTTTGCTGCTCAGACTACAAATATGATGGTTCTGTTGGCTCTGGAAAGGGGTTAAAACTCCAAGACACCTTATCAGAATTCTTCCAGATCGCTCCTTCTTCTCCCTATTTAGAGTGTTGTTTGCTGCATGTAAACTACGATCGCAATGTGCGTGATTTCGCCAATCCTTCTTTTTTGTATGAAATCTCCAAAACTTGTTGAAAAAGTCATTTGCTTTTTGCATGCCACCCTATTCTAGAAGTTTTCATAGCTTTTTAGGATATTTACAAGAAATAATATTAAAAATATAAAAAATATGCTTGGGTAGTAGGGAGGGATAAGAAGCAAACTACTTCGAATCTTGAACAATGTAAGGTTCTTGACAACTTAAGAAAATTCTAGCATAGTAATGTACTATTTCAACATAGCATATTTAGATACTAAACGGACTAAACACCAAGAAAGGCCTTAATTATAATCAACTAAAAAGAAAAAATACTACTAAACAAAAAATTAATATTCAAAGAAGGGCTAAGTTACATGATCAAGAGGGTGATCATGAATGTACTATCATTGCCCTAAATAAAAATTACAAATAGGAGATAACCAATAAGCATGATTCCTAGACAAAGGTAACTCACAATAACCAAACAATGCTATCTAGACCTGCAAATACTAACAAACGAGAATAACTATACTCAAGCAATTGCCAAATAATGTGAAAGCGGCATGCAAGGGAGAAGGAGAAGCATAAGACCCAATTGCCATTAGGTTAGAAAGAGTAAAGATAATATTCAATAAATCAAGAATTATAAAAGAAAAAATTTATTACAATATAGTAACTATGCCATTCTTCTATTTGTCTAAACATTAAACTTTAAGCACAAACTAGCACAAACAAACCATATGTAGAAATTTATTACTGCATAACCGTCATGCCATTTTTCTAACCACATGCCATGATAAATATCGTGAAAGAGCCATAAACTACAAGCTGAATGAAAGGAGCAAGAGACTAGAAACATCTAAGGTCATGCTTCAAAGAGGGAAACAACACAAATATAGATCTATGCCGTTTGACAGAGTCAAGGGCTACCAAATTAGGGCGCAATCATGAGACGAAGTACTCTATTGGGACAACCCAGATCTGCCATGCACTGAACAAAGCAAAAAGGCCCATTCAATCAACTAGAGAAATGAGTGGAAGAAGATGAAATGTCCTAGAAAGAAAAGTTAAGACCTGCTCATGTTCAAATAAAGAAAAGGGGAAAGTAATGGAGAAAGTGGATACATAGAGAACTATAATCATTCAAGAATGAAGGGACGAGATTAAGGTAATGCAAAGAACCAACCAAGATAGGAGATGAGTTGAGGACAGCACCATTTGGCACCATCTATGCATCGCTTGTTTGTCTCACAGCCACAAGTGGGGGAAGAATATGATGTAATCGAATGGAGGGGAGATCTTGAAATGTTCAAGGTGCAGGGAGCGGTTCATGACTGGCAAGAAGAGAGGGGAAAAAAATTAGGTCATTGGTTAAGAAATGGAAAAGGTAAACCCTAGAACTAAGGGTATGTTTAAACGAGATTACACTAAAACCATGGCTTAACAAGATTGTGGCTTGTAGTTTAGTAAGGCAAAATCTAAATCCATTGGACAGGTGATGAGTTTGTATTACTTGTATGAAGAATACAAGGATTAGGGTAGTATAAACACTACCTTTACATTAAATTGGTGATTGGCATTACCTACTTATAATCATCAAAGATAAGCAAAATAGGAGCACTAAAATGTATTTTTATGCTAATATGAAACCAGCCTAGGATTAAACAACAATTTTCAAAGGGGTAATGAATTATCAAAAACATATTTGGCTAAGATATGCATGTTAGAAAATATCGTAAAGGTTAAAGATAGAGAGTTAGCACAACTAAAATAAGGGAGATTTTGAAAATTGAAAAACATGGTTGCTGTTAGACAAAAATGAGTGTTGCAATTATGGAGTAAAGGTATATGTAGTCTATTGCATCATAATGTTAAGAGAAAAAAAATCCAATGTAGTAGAGGCTAAATTTACCAAAGGTAAAGTAGTTGCCATATAGAATGAAGATCTACAATCATGGCATAAGGATAAAAGGCTATAAGTGGAGTCCGATGTATCATAACATTGCCATGTATCAATTACACTACCATTGTAACTAGCCAACCAACCTATATCATTTGGGGATATGGTATACCAAGCGACCACCATCTATCAAAGAAGTGGTCTCAAGATACCCACCAAGATTAGCTGCAAGCCATGCAAAGTGTGGAAAATGAGAGTGGAAGCAAAGATTGAGGTGTGCACAAGAGGGAGAGAAGAGCTCACAAGCACAAGAACAAGTCTTGCTTTATTCAGCTGCTCATGAAAGTACAACTTGGGTCACTCTCACTCAAAAGTTGATGTAGACCCATGGGCTGTTTATATAGCCCCAGCTAACTAGGGTTAGGGTTTCCCCTTTCGGGCCTCAAGACCATTCACACTCAGGTACCCTTATCCCCTCTAGTATAAGGAGAGTTCACAAGCTTACATTCTGAACACCCCCCCTCAATGTCAAGTGGAATTGGATAAAGCATGATAGGATGTCCCCCCTTAATCCTCAATGAGATGGCTTTATCAATCAGGCTACAAAAGATGGTTATAGGTAGAGATTTTACAAGACCCAAAAGAATCGATCTTCAGTCAATTGGGAGGCAAAGTTAGCCTCAAATTCCTTAGGTGGTTTTGGAACACTTGGACACTTACTAGTGATATGCCCAGTCTTTTTGCATTTATTGCACTTCATTTTTTCTGGGTACTTCTTCTAGCAATTACTTACAATATTCCATTTTTTATGATAGAAGGAGCACTTGTAGAAATTGTATGGACTAACACTTGCTCACGGAAAGTAGATGCTGAAGTGCCTTCATTATGGCTCCTCTTCTCTTCATCCAAATGGTACTTGCCAAAGTTGGATTAGGGATATTGGTAGGGGTAGTAACAAGGGTTGGGAAGACTTTCTTTACAGACTTCAGAAGGATGGCAATGGAATCTTCATCATGAATTGGTGCTTGAAGGGAGGCCAATTGTGCCATGAGCCCCTTCATATGTGAAATAAACTTACTTAGGTCTTCTCCTTGTTTATACTCCAAGCTAAAAAATTCAATCTTTAGAAAAATCTTGGAGTTCTTCCCTGTAGCACCGTAGAGCCTTTCAAGCTCATCCCATTTCTCCTTTGGCAGTGGAGAGTTGGTCAATATGATGAATTAGGGATTCATCCAAATGAATCATGATGATGGCTTGAGCTCTTTCATTGTCTTCTACATCAAGGGGATTTGATGGATCAATAACTTTGGTCCCTTTTATGAAGGACCAATAGCCCCGTTCCATCATTTTATATTTCACCAAGACTTGCCATGGATGGAAATATTATCCATTAAACTTGTGGATTTGAGGCCTTACATCTGCATAAGCCATGGCCATAATAGGAAGGTCTTAGCCATGGCCATAATAGGAAGGTCTTACCTATTTCCCTAGGCAATGGTAGTGTCTAGTCCTTTACATGTGGCCAAGTACGAACCAAATAACAGAATTGATAGCCCTAAAAATGATAACCAACTTTAAAACTATAAGGATGAAAAGGGTTGGAAATCATACATATGTAATATCTCAAGATAAGATTTTGGCGGTCCTTTCCTTGAGTAAACCCTTGATTTAAGTTTTACTGTTTTCCTAGGTTTCAAAGAGGTGAACTTTGATTGGACTTTTGGCTCCTCCCCACCTTGTGGTTTAGTGTACATTGGTTGAGCAAGGTCGATTAATGACTTTGAGACTTGGTGAAGAGTCCGAGATCTCAATCACATCAATATTCATGTTTTGACATAAGGCAGTAGCATTAATGTCACTAAATGCATTTTCAATGCTTAGAAGCACTCATCTCAAGATTGAGATGTTTAGGTATTTTCCTTGTCAAGCTTGGTGAGATACTTGTCTCATTACCGGTGTTGAGAGCAAGCTTCTCGGTGAGCTTATGATGTCCTCCGAGTGTTGAAGCTATTCAAAAATTATGAATACACTTTATAGCATGTGCTTCAGTGATTAAAATCATTATTAATGATTCCCAAATTGAAAAAAGTGGAAAATAGGAAGCTTGAAGCTTCTTGGCTATAGCTATCAGAAAACCCACAATTAGGGTTTTGGTCACAGCATCCAGTAGAAGAGGAATTAGTGAAAACCCTCTTAGGTGAAGTTGGTCCACTATAGGGGCTACAATAACCCTATGATAGCCAAGAAGATTGCACCACTTGCAGGTTATGCCATGCTCTAGAACTTCACGCTGCCAAAACTGTGCCAATTTCTAGGAACTGAGCAATGCTGCCCTCCATGTTGCCTAATCCCGACATTTAATGTGCCTCACTGAAGCGTCCTAAGCTAAGGAGGAGATCTCAAGAGGAATCATGAGCTAAAATTCTTTCCTTTGCTCTCCCCAGGTCCTCCAACAGAGGTGGGTCTAGCTGGCTATGGTGGAAAAGAATGTAAATGAGAGGGAAAAAGTTCTTCTTGTGCCCTTAGGTGTGTAAAGAGGCTAAGGGAAACTGAAGGATCAGAGATGGCTCTAATACCATGTGGAAAATCAAAGTGGAAGCAAAGATTGAGGTGTGCACAAAAGGGAGAGAAGAGCTCACAAGTACAAGAACAAGTCTTGCTTATTCAGTTGCTCATGAAAGTACAACTTAGGTCACTCTCACTCAAAAGTTGATGTAGACCCATGGGCTATTTATATAGCCCCAGCTGGCTAGGGTTAGGGTTTCCCCTTCCCCTTAGGACCATTCACACTCAGCTACCCTTATCCCCTCTAGTATAAGGAGAGTTCACGTGCTTACATTCTCAACACAAAGGAGCTAGAACACATTTAGCTTTAACATGGGAAATTCCAATTTAAGGTACTTGCATACCATTCATGAAACACGTGCTTTTTCAAAACCATTTGTTTGCAAATGTCCGCACAATAATGTGAAGGTGACCGTATGCTTTATAGGCTGAATTATTGGAATATAAGATAGGTACAACTTGGGACTTGGGAGAGAATTACTTATTGGGAGCAATCCAAGGGTCTATTACTGCTTCTATGAATATACTTGATACAAAGGGAAATTCCTTTTTCTTATCAAACGTAACAATTCTCAAGGCATTAGCTATCGACATGCTAAGAAAGCTTGTATGCACTGAAACAAAATGTCCATAACCAAAAAGTAGAATGTGTTATCTACTAAGTCAAAACCGTATGCTTTAAAGGCTCAATTATTGGAATATAAGATAGGTCCAACTTGTGAGAAATTTACTTTTTGGGACCAATCCAAGGGTCTCTTTACTACTTCTACGAATATACTTGATACAAAGGAAGGGCAATTCCTTTTTCTTATCAAATGTAACAATTCTCTAGCCATTAGGTGGGCAATGGATTGACAAGTCAAGAATCTCAAGGAATTGTTTAAAGCCATGGTTCTAGTGAATGCTTGACTTCAATACAATTATAAGGCCTAGATGGTATATGATTTAAGCCTTTAGCCAACTACCTCCTCACCATAGAATATCAAGACATGTTGTGCCAACATGGTCAAATTCCATCAAATAGAATCCACAATGATATTTATGGCAATTAAACGATGTAAAGGAAGCAGCAAAAGCAGCTTTTGGTTTATAAACCATACACTCGAGTGAAGAAAAAAACTTCCAACCAAAGATTACTTCCTTGAAGATAATCAAGGGATGCGATTCACAAATTAGTAAGAAGAACTCTTTAAATCACTTCTTGGGAGAAACCTTGTCAAGCAATGCATTGCAAAAATTTAGATGAATGATTGGGAGGGATTGCCTAATTTTGACCAACTTAAGAAAAAACCATGTCTTTGTCGCACTAAGACCTACATTAATCGAAAAAAGTTGCTTACTAGTCGAACTACAATCATCAAGATGGAATCCTTTTCTTTTAAGACTTTGAGAGGTAGATGTGCTAGAAGGTTGAGTAGAAAAGGATGTAGGCTTGTTGCCAATGTTTCTAGGCTTGTATTGGTTTTGGGGGTGTCTGCTTCCCCTTGCCATAGAAGCAACACTCCTTGTTGATGGAGTGTTGTGATTTCCTTGCTTTAGTGTAGAAGGACTTCATACGCCTCCTTAGCAATCTAGTTGAAGCATAACATCATAGAAACCCCCAAGCTCTTTGCTTAAAAAATTGAATCCACATTATGCATTATAAACCATAATGCATAATTGAACCAAAGAATTGAATTATTTTTGCATTCCTCACAATGGTTTGAGATATCACAACAGCATTTAATGAAAGGTCTGAGCATATTGAAACCCCATAAAGAAACTTACCATCCAGCTTTTGGTCATTGAGCTTTATGGATTTGGTAGCAAGGCAAATTCTAGAAGGAGAAGGGCATTTGTTTGCCTTGAACATGGACATGTTAATAGATCCATACAAAATGATTGCTTTTGAAAGTGATGAAGTGGCTTCCAATGCCAAAGAAGAGACTTATTTTTCAACAGGAATAGTATCATCTTCCCCTAGCACTAATAACCACATTTCGATTGGGATGGGTGATGTGAGAGTGAATACTGCATACAAGCGAGGTTGATGGTTAATAGCTTGTAGATAAATTTCCAAGAGCCTTCGCAGGATGAAAGCATCAACATAAGAACATTTCTCTTGTTTCTTAACCCACTTAGGAGTCTCCCATGTAGTATTTAAAAATTCAACATCCTCTTTAGAGTAATCCAAGGGAACCAAAGCTTTTTCTATCCATGCCATCAAGTGGAGTGGGGGTGTCAAAATCCAATTATTTTTAGGTCTAGGGTTTTCTTATATTGGAAGGGAATACCAATATGTTTAATAACTCTTTTTTATGATAGATTTTGAAGAATCAATAAAATTGCTAAGATTGACTTCGTCTTCCTTCACAAGACTGTCCATATTATCCATCAAAGTCTTGAGTTTGGAGATAGCATGCACAGTGCTAGAGAGAGAGAGATGTGATAGATCTTCAACCAGCTAACTGAGTCCAATTGTAATAGTAGCAAGTTCTTGATTTTCAAGATTACTATTCAAGCTTGCTAAATCTAACTCTATCCAAGTCCAATGGAAATCTCTGTAATTGATGCAAGCCAACGAGCCTTGAACAAAAATAGAACATGGGGGCAAGGGATCATCGTAGCTTAAGGAAAGTAGCTCCAAGTGCCACCCAATGTGCTACAAGAAAAAACTAGAAATAATTAGCAGAGAGGAGTATACAATATTACATAGGATAGTTGCAAAGGCACTATCCTCAATGGTGTGTGTTTCAACAAAGCAAAGCTACAAAGGTAATGCGTTGGCAATAACTTGACCAAAGTAACAAGTTAGAATAAATGGATAGTTCCATTATCAATGTACACTAGATCTAGCAATATTAGAACCCACATTTTTAAGGATTATATAAGGCATAACAAGGAAAAATCATTCACAAAAGAAGGGTATTGGTAGCATGTTACCTGCAATCCGAATAAGAAGATTATTAGTAAGGACTAAATAGCAATCTTATGTCACAGGTGTCTACAACAGTATCCAATTGCTATCTATGTCACCAACATGAAACAGGTTTACCTTGTTCATGTCCATGGAGATAATCCAAGGGGGCACCAGAGCTTGAGTAGTGTAGAGCAACAGTTGTTTACAAAAGTTGAATAGTAGTGCAAAAGTGAAACACAACCAAGAATATGGCTTAGCAATATAGAGGCACGTATATATATAGGCCTTGGGCAAAGAAGTGAACTATGTGCATATTTATTTTTTAAGAAAACACCTCTAACTAGAGAGGTATAAGGGGACTTTTAGTCATCCAAATAGTTAATCCCCAAGGAGAAATAGTTACTAGAGAAACCAAATGTGTGTGCGTGCGTGCGTGCGTGCGTGCGCGCACGTGTGTGTGTGCGCGCGCGCGCACATGTGCGCACGCATGCGCACACGTATGTGTGTGTATGCATGCACTTGAATTGATTACTATGCATGCATCTCACCTCTGTTGTGTGCACAAGATTTTTTGTGTTGAATATGGCAAAATTGCAATGGTTACATTATGCTAAATCAATGTAAATGTTGAGGAATTCAGTATAAAATCATAGCACTACCACACTCAGTATCATTGATGGATGGACTAGAGTGACCCAAGTGGGAGGCCTTTGCTACTTTGGCATTGAAGTAAAAATTTTGGCCTTTCTTTCATCTAGATGATAATGGACTTAATTTGTAGTCTCAACAACATTGGGACTCTTGTACCAACTAGACACGATATATATATGTATCATCTTGTGATTTTTTTTTACCAAAAGTTATTTATATGCATGTGCTTGTGCACATGTCCTCTTGAATCATTACCCTTTGGCATTGAAGTTATTGCTCAATGGATGCTCTAATATACACATACCTCTTAAGCACGATGCTTTTTAGGTGCAACAAATAATGGCACATTTTTGTATATTGCTCATGTTCATAGAGCTCAACTCATTAGGGAATATAAGCAAAATGTAAGAAACTAACTTATCTATACAATATGTATAAAGCATTTGTTTAGAGACAACAACAATTTCTAGAATCCTTATTGGTTGGATTACACAATGTTACCTAACTTAAAAGTTGCAACCCATTAGTATATGTGTGGCTTGCATTAAGGATGTCTAGTATGTTGGTATAGACTCTCTAGATTAGAAACCCTATTCATTAGAGTATCAACATAATGTATGTTGCGCTTCACTACAATAGAAATATGCTTAACATAATCTTGTCTTTCTGAGAATTTTGAGATATAATGGATATGAATCCTTATAAGGAGCTATGCATGGACTTCTACAAGGATCGTCTTGTTCCTAGAGAACAATGATGACACAATATTATTGTACCCAAACAACATTTATTTGATTTAAGTTGTTGTCACCCCTTGAATGAGTGAGCTTCTACATTGAATTTTGATATTGATGGGGTAGAGGTGGAAGCATTTTTCACTATCGTCTAATGGAGAATATGGTATCACCGATAACTTTTTGCAAAATATGTAGATGACTTGAACACCTCTAGTATACTCATTTGGTAAGAGGTATGGATGAATTGCGTGTTGAAGATCTCTATTATGAAGACTTGTTAAGAGGTGTAGAAGACTAGTTGTATGTTGAATGCTTGGAAATTTGGGGATACCTTTCTCTTCTTAAAGGTCCCATCTATTATTAATTACGTTACTGGTGCCCTATTTTAGTGATGTAGCATGTATATAATCTTGTTACTAAGGTTTGATGAATAGTTGCATTCATACTAACATGAATATAACAAATGAAGGAATATCTTGCATAATCTTCATAATCTCAAGATTTGCATTAAACACATAAAAGACCAAATGGTTTATGTGGATATAAAGAAAGCATATAATTATATTAGATTGTCAATTATGGTTGAGCTTATGCAAGCTATAGGTTTGGAAGAATATTAAATGTTATTATACCATGAGTTATGATGTGGTTGGTTTACACAATGATTGATGGCAAGGTTACGAATCCTGTTGTATTAACACACACTATGCAATAGGGTTGTGCAATTAAGCCATTATTCTTTTTTATATTAGTCATCCAAGCTTCGAGACTAGAATGTTGAAGGTTACTTATACCATGAGTTCTTATTGTTCTTTATAATTGCTCATCCAAGCTTCAAGCTTATAAAGTTGAAGGTTACTTATATGATGAGTTGTAATCTGGTCGGTTTGTGTAATGATTGATGTGGGGTTACTCATCTTGTTGTCCTAACACACACTTTGAAATATGGATGTACACTGAAGCCATTGTTTATCATTACTCGTTCTAAAATTTCTCTAATGGACATGTCAATAGTTGATGGCCAAAATGTGGACTTGGAATTCTCTTGTTGGAGGGAAGTTAGTGGGACATGCTTTGGTTGTGGATGAACCATCATAGGTTTAAATGTAGATAGGGATATTGTAAAGTGCTATGGGTGCATCAAAATTGTTGACATTGGTTGGATTGAGGGCTAAATGTTCATATATAGAAATCATTTATTGGTCATTGCAAAATTACTAGACACTGGGAATATTCTATAGTAGTCCCAAGGCTTTGTATAGATCCCAAGTTTTTATAGAATTTTTTTGGATTTCCACATATAAGTCCCAAAAAGCTCCCAAGGCTTTGTTGGATTACTTTTTGGGAGGAATAAGGCCAAGTCTATTTAGTATAAATCTAGTGATTGTTCCATTGCATAAATCTAGTGGTTGTTCCACAACAACTAGATTTAATGCAATCTATGGTGCCCATCCAATTCATGTTGTGGAACAACCACTAGATTTATTTCTCACCCTAATGAATGGGAACCATAGAGTGATTAAAAGTGTAAAAGTCAACAATCCATATGAATATATTTGCAAATGTTTTAACTTTTATATCATATGAGCATTGGGTTACTAACTAGCAAATATGATTTGAAAGCTCAAAGGCCAAGCATCCTCTTGAAAGATCATGACTTCAAGGATCTCTTTTCAAGGTTGAAATCTAGTGGGTGGAATTCCACTTGTGATCATCGTGTTTCCTATATGCCTTACATAGAGGTTTTATTGCTTTTTTCAAGTCATACCAAGTCAATGATAAGCTATAGCCATTATCAAATGTGTGGTAAAGCCATTACACATCAACATTCAAAGCCTAAAGACTCAACATTGGGATGCATTTCTAAATGACCAATGGATTTGAAACATTAGTTCCTCTTCGATTTTTGTCACTAATGGGGGTTATGGCAAGTATGGCTACAAGGAATGCCTTCATTTAGTGTTCTACACTGGGTATTTCTTTGTGTGGTAAGCCTTCAAGCATGACTACCATGGTTTTCACCAGTCAACAAATAGCAAATTGGCAAGTCTCCGAATATCACTTAAATGGGCTCACGTGTGAATTATCAACTTGTGCATGCTTAATACTTTCTCAACACGATACTCACACACATCCAAATGGACTGGCATGTGAGTTGTTGGCATTGTGCATGCTTTATACTTTCTCAACACAAGGCCTAAACACACAAATGGGCTCACACTACTCACACATCACACACAAATGGGCTCTTGTGTGAGTTGTTGGCCTTGTCTTCTAACTTTCTCAACACAACGCCTAACACAATTTGGCTCACCAATGAGTTCATAGTCTTGGGCATGCTTCACACACACACAAATGGGCTTGCGTGAGTTCATAGCCTTGTGCATGCTTGATACGCTCTCACGTACAGAGAGTCATACACAAGCGCACATCCATGTCTTCTACACAAGGCTGGTGGGATTTGGTGGTCTCCGTGCGTAGGGTTTCTCTCTTCTGAGAGAACTGATTCAGATGTTGCATAAAACATTCAATTTCTTTTCATGTGAAATTCCTTCACTATTGTCTCGTCTCAGAGCATTAGAATTAGAATTTGTCAATTCAAGTGGATGAATACAGCGACAATGGTAGAAACATTCACCTATTGTTTGACGAGTTTTTAACAATATATGATCGAGCAAGGTGTACTGGGCGGCAGCAATCAAATCTCACTTGAAAGTTTCTGATGACCAATCAAGAGAGGAGCGATTTCACATAATCTTACAATACATAATGTTCTTAACCATTTGGTGTTTGCACTTTAACTGTCTTCTGCGACCACCATTGCATATCAGGTCTGTGCTGTTTTTAACATGCACAAGAATGCAACGCTCATTTGACTGAGCTAATTGCAGTTGAGGAACTCGCTAAGCTCCTTGAGAAGGGGGACCACATTCTCAGAATCAGGAAAATCAAGATGGAAGACATGGCCTTCATCCTGATAGACAAGGAGCTTGGCCTGATATCCTGCATGCTGCAGCGCACGGTAGTATGCGATCCCCCGATCGTACAAGATATCCAAGCTTGCAACCGTCACCAATGCGCGAGGCAAGACAGTCTGTACCAAATAAAAAAGATCAGGAGACAGAAGTTAGCACAGGAGGAAAGTAGGCTAGCATAGAAAATGATGTCAGGGTTGGGAAATGAGTAGCACAGAAGAAGACCTTAGGGTTGGCAAAGGAATCAACAAGAGGGTTAGCAAAGGGATGATCCCTGTTGCTCCCCACAGGCAGACTCAGTTCCCACTTCTTCCGCGTGTACTCTATGGACGGCGGCACACGCGCCTCCGCCTCTGTCACACCCTCGCTTGAGAAGGAAGGATTGATCAGAACATACCCTCTGATACACACCCCCTCCGCGTCTTTGTCAAAACCTGGCCCTAACCCTAACCCTAGCTGCGACGCTCTCATCACAACATGATGTGCCAAGTTGCCCCCTGCGCTGTCGCCAGCCACAAACAGCCTCGAGAGATCGCCGCAGCCAGCCAACCAAGGGTCCGCAGAGGCCCCGAGGCCAGCCTGAGTACAGAGCCACTGAAGGGCCTCGATGCCGTCCTCATAGGCGGCAGGGAGGCGGTGCTCAGGGGCAAGCCGGTATTCGACGGAGAAGATGAGAACGCGGGCGAAGAGGGCGAGTCGGCAGAGAAAGTCATGGTCGGACGGGTAGGCAGTGCTGCCAGAGAGGAAGCCACCGCCATGAAAGTAGAGCAGGACGGGGACTTTCAGAGTTTCCTTCATTTCCTTCCCCACGTGCTGCTCCTCCATGCCTGGGAGGTAGGGGAGGAACAGACGAGCCCAGGTCCCATGGCAGGCGTTCAAGGTCACGTCTTTGGTGAGGACCTGAGGCCAATAGCCCACAGGCAATGGAGATGCAGGTCGGAGGGGGAGTTTGTGGGGGGCTCTCGAGAAGGATCCGTCGCTGTAAACTACCAAATTCATGTACCTATACACAACAGGGCAAGATGACTCCATTAAGGCTCACCACTGCATTACCTTGGTCCTTAGCCTTGGGACCTTCCCTGCTTCCTAGGAACTCAAGAAGTAATGCAGCATCTAGTTGTTATATGTCAGGCTTCATCACAAGCAATCATTTGTTTCCAAACAATGTGTTATATGCTCCCATACAAAGTGACAAGGATGTGTGCCAATCCTTGCTTTTTATTCACATTGATGATTGGAATTTGGGGGAAACATTTTCCCAAGCGTTCTTACAAGCAAATGTACCACCAAGTTTTTAGTCCTTCCATGCATCTTTTTCCCGGGACCCACGGGCAATAGTGCCTTTGACAACCTGAGCAACCCATTTAATCCCGACCTTGTTGACGTGTGTGATTTTTTGAATCCTTTTTTTATAAAAACATACAAAAGGTTACTATTTGATGGGTATATTCACATATTGAATATGAAAAGGGTTTATTTTATTCATTATAAATTTACTAATAAGAGTTTTTTAATTATGCCTTGAACACACGTGATAGTAAAGGTTTTCATGTAGTGAATCCTCAAATCTTTGTCAACAAAATCATATGCACCCTAATAGAATATATATAGGTTCATAACAAATCCTCAACATACTAATTTTAGGCCAACGTACCTTTGGAGCCCTCCAACCTAACCAACTACAAAAGCCTTACCAAACTTGTGGCAATCCATCTCAAAGATTCGAATAAAATATTACCAGTTACACTAAAGCTCTACTACACAACTCATAAAGCTCGCATTTGGCTTGCAAAACCTAACACAACTCAAACGTATAATACCCAATTGTTAGATGGCACTCCTTGATTCCCTTGCCTTACACCTCAATGGACTTTAATCATTGAATGAGGACCAGATTTGAAGTTCTTACCTCACCACCAAAGTCCAAATTTGACAAAAGTAATAGGGCAACCGATTTACAAAAGTTTGCATCTTCTACAGGGCCAACCCCTCTTGGTTTCAACACAAACATGGGAAAATTGTCTGGCAAATTGAAGGTCCAATGTATTGGCCCATTCTATAATTTCTATCATTTTTCCCTCAACTCTTTTTATAGCTAATCTCTAGGGTAATCTACTTCCACATCTTGTCAATAGCTTCCAATCAGATGAGTGAAGGTTAGAATAGAAAGTACTAGTGGGGTACAATGCCACTAATACACAAGTGTCTCATGAATGTCATTCGATACCCTCTCCCTACCATGCACTCAAGTTTCATGCATACACCAAGGGTCGAGAAGAGGGTGGTAAATGAGGTAAAGCACGAAGGCTTGATAGAGAGGAATGAGAAGAACAAAGCATAGAAAATTGTCTCTAAGACCATGAAGGTCAAATACGCTAAAGTGGTATGAAGTTCTTGGACAATAATTCTAGCTTACATAAGAGGCACACAAGGGGTTAGACTTCTCACTCAAGTAGAATTTTAGCTAAAGCTCAAGTAGAAGCTCAGCTAAAGGGAGTGAGGCCATGAGCATGATTGTTACTATATTTAGCTAATGATATGTGTGAATACACTTAGGACCACTAGGCACCTTTTCTCCTCTCTAGAGGTTTTTTACATTGGCCTTGTATATATACCTATTCACTTTTGGGTATACTTAGTCTTATAAATATTCTCTATTGATAACAACTAATACTATGTATATTTTGTGATCTCAAGCTTCTCCCTCTCTTAAAACCCTCTACTAGATTTCCTTTGATTGGGATGAGACTTGATGAGCACCATCAAACTTTTGATCCGGGTTTGTTTCGGCCCTTTTGATCCAAGTTTGTTTCGGCCTTTGGTTACCCTATTGTGAGTACTAACGTGCTATTTTGCCCTTATGTACAACATTTTTTATAGTGGGTATTTCTATAAGGTACGAAAATTTCCCAACTAAATTTCTTTGCCAAATGCAATGTATTACCTAAACATTATCACATAGGTAGATCTAACACCAAAAGGCTACTAAAATAACTAAAATAATAAAAGCAAATAATGTACATTGTTTTTTCAATTCCAATCATCTCGTTTGTTAATTTTGTGGTGTTTTCTCTATAAGAGCCCTTACAATCTACTTTGTGCTATGCTACATAGCATAGGTTAGTTTTGTGTATACTTTCCTTTATGTAGGAGTTGCTCGATACTTATGAAGCAGCTTAACTACGAGGGGTGCTTCTGCTTGGTCTCTTTGTGTAAATGTATTTTCCATTCACATCAACAAGGTTTGGGTCATTTGAGTTCTAGTTGCGAGAAAACCAATGTAATCAAAAGGTCTACATTAAATGAGGTCCATGATGGAGTTGTGAGACATTCCTACCATTCCTATGTTCAAGAGCATATGCAAGTTGCCATCCGACTCTACTTGCATCACAACCAATTATTGTTGATTGTCCAATGTGTGATCTAAAAGCTTGTTGAAGGTTCTAGTAACTTGGTCCTTGAGCTCCATGAGCTTTTCCTCCATTGCATCACTTGTGAGTTTTGGCATGTTAAGATTCATGTGCAACATGTGGAACATTGGACAAAACTCCTATTGTCTCATGAGCTTTAATGTTGAACAATTCAAGAAAGTGTGTGAGGATAACAACCTCATCGGAGACTTAAAATTAAGCATATGCTTTTAGGCTTTCATGGGAAAGAAAGGGTGCACATGGTTTACTAACCTTGATATTGTTGAGATAAGTCTTCTTTTTTAACCCTTAAGGACCTCTATAGTAAGTATTTTGTTGAGGCTAGCTATGGCACAACCTCATTTTCCAAATGATGAATATTGAGCAAAAGGAAGAAGAAAGCATGCACGACTATGTCCAAAGTGAGAGGACTATATTCAAGATAATACCAAACACTGAAATACAATCCTTGATTGGTCTAATATCAGAATGAGGTTTTGAATTAGGCCATAATAATTGAAGACTTGCATAAAGAATGGAGTAGATATAAGAAGGAAAAAAACTCTCGATTAGAATCCCAATCTAGCACATGGGCAAGATAGAACTTGGAGCAATATAGATACATAACCTTATGATTGACATCATGAAGCAAAAATAAGAGCTCTTGAAAATAATAGAGGTCTTGAAACCATCCTATCCTTATATAACAAAACATATAGTACATACATTATGCCAGTGATCATCTCTCGTTTGAATGCTCTAGGTAGAGTTAATCCTACACTAATTGTGGATGTTTTGGACGTGATGTAGCCTATTGCAAGGCTCCTAGGTGGATGTTGTGTCTTGCTCCATATGCTAATGTCAGTGCACAACCACATAATTGAGGATTTCCTTATTAAAGGCAACAACTACCCAACTACAAAGTCCATGCTAATAAATTTTAGACATTCAGTGACATACTTAAGTACATCACCCTTGAGTTTTTGCCAGTAATAACTTTTCCTGATAGCATTAAGGGTTTTTGCATACCCTGGGTGTCTTGAAAAAGGAGAATCGTGTGCTTCCTAAAGTATCCTTCTCTTGAGAGTCTGACTTGAAGGAATGCATAGTCTCATTCTGAAATAAACAAGTCCTTCGTCTTCATCTATAGAGAAAACTCAAAAAGTGAATAGAGGAGATCATTCTTGTAAAAATTACATGGCACAACGAATAGAATCTAAGAAAGAGATAAAGAGTACACAACAAATAAGAGGAGAATTGTTAACCCTCAGACGAACAATGTACAAAATCCAAAAAATCTAAAGCAAAAGACAAGGCCAATGAAAAAGTGGAATGGAAGACGAAGGCACACCAAGAAAAATCTGGAAACATAAGAAGTACATAAAAGTCCTAAATCAAGGAGAGAGGTGCACAAAAAAAAAAGCGCAAGTCAATACTTTTGTAAAAGAGTGCAAGGCACACCATGATTTATTTTAAGAGCGCTAGGCTCTCACCTGTGCAAATTGTAAAGGTAGATGGGCAGTAGGAAGGAAGCTAGGAAGATATGAGGACAATGGGAAAAAGGGCCTAATGTAAAGTTGAAAAGTGAATGAGAAGCTCATTCTTATGTGTGGCCAAAGGTAGCTCTCCTCCTCTTCTTATTCTTGTGCTTGCTTGCTTGTGCTTGAGAGAGGTGAGTGAGAGGTATCAAGCTACTCAAGCTTCTAAATGGAGATGAGGAGGCCACAAGCCAACTATAGGGATGAGGTGGCATGATTTACTAGCAAGGTCCAACTAAAGGTGTTAACATGAGAGGAAAGAGAAAAGAGTAGGGAGGAGGAAGAGGGGAGGGAACTATAGGAGAGGGAGGACGAGAAAGAATGAGAAAGGAGCCACGAGGGTGGCAAGGTAGCAGTGTTAAAGATTAATCATCCCTTGACTAGCATTCTTAGGATACAATTGGTATACTTAGCTCTCTCAAAGGGACTTATGTATTTTTCCCGTCACTTAGTGGATACTTTTAGCAGTCATAGTGTATGGGCATCTTATTGCAAGTTGGGGCAATGCCACATTATGGTAACCAAGCATTAGGGTCTTGGCAGTTGAGCGTGAGCTCACCTCTACATTTTGGTTCCGTTGTCAAGACCAATGGATTCAAGCTTGAGTGCTTGCGCGCTCTGAATCGAGCATTGAAGTAGGGTTTTCCCCGAACCGGTGCTTGAGGTAGATAGGTAGGAAGTGAGGGAGTTTGAAGAGGTATTCGATCTCCTTAGCAAGCAAGTTTTCAGTTTTTTGGATTTGGGAAAGCATGTTAATGTAGTGTAGGTATTTGCTTTGTGATTTGGATGCATTAGGGTAGAAAAAAACAAGAAATAGGATTTCTGCTGGCATAATAGGGCAAGAGGGTTTGTTTTTTTTTTTGCCGAGTTGTATTTTAGAGTTTATTTGCTATTCCAAGCATACACAATCCTTCATTAGGGTCTATTTTTACATTCTGGAAGTTTGTGCGACCCCTCATGACTAAAATCGTTAGAATCGAGTGATTTTCGTCATCCGTGGAAACTCGTCCGTAGGAATCGGACATTGTTACCAAAGTCCAATTCCCAGAATTGGACTCAGACGGTTAGATTTTTGGACACGAACCAACCCATCCTGTCCGATCGGACATAACCTATCCGATTTCAAAAATCAAACACCCCATAATCAAATGTCCGATTCCCAAAATCAGAGCATAAAAATCGGACACAAAAATTAGACCATCCAGAATCAGACACTCCAAAATTGGACTCCTGTCAAATCAGACATCCGATTCCCTGATTTGGATGCACGAAAATTGAACCAACCCATATTCGGACCACTCAAACTCGGACCGTCAAATTGGCCAATCGGACCAATCCAAAATCGAACGTCCGATTCTGATAATCGGACTCCTGAGAATCAGATCTATGAGAATAGGATAGAAAATTGTCAAAATCGGACAAGTGAATATAATACAAATTTGACACATCTAACCCCTGAAACCGACCCACAGATCGTATAGAGCCGAAAGCACATCATAGATCTATCACTGGGTTGAAATCTAGAGCAAGTAGTTCAAAACTTGGCTATAAATAGACCTTCAAATTGCGCATGGTATTGAGCGTAACAGCCCTATGGACTGGAGGGGGACTGCCCCCTTGAACCCTCGCAGAGGGGGCTCCCCCAAGTACTGGCTCTGCACAAGCATAGATTCTCACTTGTGTTGGGGGTAAAGGCTCCTTTGCTTAGCCGCTCGTATATTACTATACTGACAGTCACCACCACTACACACTGCACGTGGCGGGCACCCCTCACCGTCATTTTATTCTTTATTCTTTGAGTGACCAGTCTGAATAAAGGAAGGCCCGGTCACACATTGTGACTGTTGGAGTTCCCATTTCTTGTCTCTCTCTTTCTTGCTCTTGCTCTTCCGCCATAGCTCTCAAGTGCAAGCTTCGATCCTTCTCACCTTTCAACTGGTATCAGAGCACGGCTTCCCAACTCTTGAGCTTGGCTCGTGGCATTCTCAGCTTCCCATTGACTCCCCACTCGCATTGGGTCTCCTTCCCGACAGCCATAGCTCATTCTGTTCCCGTCACTCCCCGGCTTCCCAAGCTTCTTCGATGCCTAACGAGTAAATATGATTTTCTGAGGTACAAGGCATTGACATTGAGGTATTGCTTCATTATTTCAGAGTTTTACTTCAGTCCATAGGTCTAGGTAAACAGGGTTTTCATAGGCTGTGGGCAGCCATAGCTCACACCTCTTAGAGCTTCCTTCACTTGGATCTTGCTTCCAACCTATCAAGGCTTGCTAAGGCTTGGTGTAGGCCTTCTTTGGCTCCCATTTGTGTCCCTTTTGGGCCCCATTGTTGACAGTGGGACAGCAGACCCCCCCAGCCAGCTCACGTTTTTCAAAATCTGGCCCAAAAATCACTCTTTTTGTCATATCTCGAGCATTTGGAACCCGATTCAGGCAAGATAAGAGTCGAAGCTGGGGTTTTGGCATGCTCCAGACGCGATGGTGAGGTCGGATTTGCCAAATTTTGATGACAGAATATTCTGCAATAGATTTCAGGTCTGAGACAACATGTATTTGCATGTATATGCTTGTTTGGGCATGACTACATAACCTATTTGATGCCTATTGCATCCCGATTGATTGGGGGATTGAAGCTACATGTAATGCTATGATTTTGGCCTGATTGTGGGGCTGGAAGTACATAGTTTACAATAGTAAATGCATGCTGAATACTCTTGGGTTGAAGCTATCTTTCATGCTTTGACATATGCCTATTGGTTCCGGGTATATGTCTTGGGTTATGCTATGATGTATTGATCATTGAGGGACAACTTCGAGCTTGTCATTGGATCTGGATGCTTTTGGAAGCTTAAGCTTATTTTAGGTCTATGCAATGGTCAGTGCTTTGATAGTTATGTGCTCTTTGGGTACATGCTTACCCGACGCCTACGGCTTGATGCATTTGTCTTGTTACAGTGTACCATGTACCTGTTGAGCTTTAGTGATCTCTGAAGATGTGGCTTGGATTCTCATTTGCTATTCCAAAATTTTGTATTGGATGTCACTTTGGTTGTCAGAGATCTTTATTGGGATGTATGTCTTGCTCATGGATGCTACCTACAGTCGCTCTGTAGCCGTCATGATCTTAGGATACTATTGAGGCATTGTCTTGGTTACATGTATTTGGTACTTTGACTTGGTTTGATTGAGCTGTTGAGCTTGTTTATCCATCTTTTGTGCCAGTGGGAGCATCTTGTATGCTTGATCGACATTGAGCAGGAGGTTAATGCTATTTGAGCATTTTGCAGATACTTGAGACTTTGGGATCTCTTACACTTACATGTTAAATGGTTCATGCATTGATATCTTGGAGTTGCTTTTGACCTAAGCTTGGGCTTTGCACTCTTGTGAGCATACATCTATTGGTGTCAGGTCTTGCCAGTGTTATGTATACTTTGCCCTATTGTCTAGGGGTTATGCCTAACGGATGCTTTGGTGACATGTTTGGGTGTTTGATTAGGGTCTTGATGATTGTTTGGTGCTGATTTATGCTCGTTTATGGTTGGTCGTGTCTTGAATGTCATTTATTGACTTGGGGCAGTGATTTGGTCAGTAATTGACTCTCATAATACCCTGTTGTCATTTATTACAGCAAGCATATAACTCCGAATTGACATGGATTTTTCATGCTGAAATATTTTGAAATGATGCACTTTCACTAGTACTTGGTGAACAACAGCTTTGGTTACACTTTTCTCACCATTTTCTCTCGATTTTGGTGATTTTTTGGTCATTTTCTATAGTAAATAGCAGTTTTGAACTGTCTACAGTCTTTAAGCCTGCATTATGGCGACTTCGTCCACTGATCATGCTATTTTCAACATCACTAAGCTTGATGGTACGAATTACTCTTATTGGAAGAGAAATATTTGGCAGGTATTGGTGCAAAAATCACATATCAAACCATTGAGGTTGAGCGGGAATCCAACCTACAACTATGCCAGATGAGGAATGGCTTGAGCTTGATGAGTTATGCAAGTCCACTATTGTATTATCTCTCACAGAACAGGTTCATTACAATGTATTTGAGGAAGAACAGACTGCATGGCAGTTGTGGGATAAAATCAAGAATCTCTATGACAAGAAAAGTCCAACAAGTCAGATGTATTGGGTGGCTAAAGCAGCTTATGGATCTACGCATAAAGGAGAATGTGACCATGTCTGCTCACTTGAGCCAGTTCCATGCTATACTCAAGAACTTAACTTTGCAAGACATCACTTTTGCAGAGGATGTCACTCCTCTTTTCTTGCTTGGTACTCTTAATGAGTCATGGGATGTATTTCACACTGCATTATATGCCTCTACTGCTACCTTGAAATTATCTGATGTTGAGAGTGCTCTTCTGCAGGAAAAGCTTAACCGTAAGAATTTGGATGCCTCTCATGCATCGCATGCTATGACAGTTAGAGGCAAGAATGATGGATATGGAAAGCATGGCAGTGGCAGTGGTCGTGGACGGGATTCTCAGAAATCTCGGTCCAAGTCTCGTGGGAAGTTACATAGCAAATCCCATGGTAGGAATGCAGATGTTACTTGTCACCATTGTGGGAAAAAGGGCCATATTAGGCCACATATGCCATGAACTGCGCAATGAAAGGCGCAAAGATAAGGGGAAAGAAAAAGTGCAGGATAAGTCTTCTGATCGCAGCATAGTGCCTGCAAAGTCCAGTGTTAAAATTGAAGAGATCAATGTTATGTAGCCTGAGGATGTTGATGATGATGATTATATTCTTGCAGCTTCTTTTAATGCTTCGCAGATGACAGAGATACACTCTATGTATGCACAATGTTGGCTCTTGGACTTAGGTGAATCCTTTCATGTGACACCTTGCCGAGAGTGGTTTCATTCATATCGTATTATTTCGGGCTATGTGCGCTTGGGTGATGATAGCTCTCTTGATATTGTGGGCATTGGTGCTGTTAGACTGTAGTTTCCTTCTGGCAGCAGTTTTGTTATGCAGAATGTACGTCATGTACCTGCTTTGATACGCAGTCTCATGTCAGCTGGACAGCTTGATGACGCAGGTTATCATGTATCTTTTGGAGACTCTGCATGGAAGATCACTCGTGGCAGACTTGTGATTGGGAGAGGTGCCAAGGCTGGCAGCCTCTATCCCTTGATTATATCCTCTTCTTCCCTTGATCATGTTTTGTCTGTGGGTTCTATCCCACATGTATCTCTTTGGCATGCCCGTTTGGGCCATATGTCTTTGAAGGGAATGAAAATGCTTTCTGGTTTGCAGTACTTATCACCCCTTGATTATGCATGTTTTGATTCATGTGAGCATTGTCTTTATGGCAGGCAAACTAGATCTATGCATAAGAAGTATGGTAGCCCACGCATGAGTGAGCCCTTGGCATTGGTACATTTGGATATCTGTGGGCCCATACCTTGTCAGTCTATGGGTGGGGCAAAGTATTTTGTTACATTCATAGATGATTTTTCATAGAAAGTTTGGGCTTATCCCATTAAGCTGAAATTCGATGTGTTGGTTGTGTTTCAGAGATGGCTTACATTGGTTGAGAACCAGTCTGGGTATAGGCTAAAATGCCTAAGGACAGATAATGGGGGTGAGTATGTCTCACATGCTTTTGAGCAGTTATGTGATGAGAGGGATATTAAGCATCAGTTGACCGCCCCCTATACCCCCCCCCCCTCCCAAGAATGGTTTGGCTGAGCGGATGAATAGAACCATCCATGAGCGTGTATATAGTATGCTTAGCCATGCAGGCCTACCACAGAGCTTTTGGGTTGAGGCAGTTAGTACAGCTGTGCATATCATAAACAGATCACCTTCTAGTGGTTTGGATTTTTAGGTTGCCGAGGAGGTATGGAATGGAAAATCTCCCTCTTATGTGCATCTCCGTGTCTTTGGATATGAGGCGTTTTGCCATGTTCCCGGGGACAAGAGAAGTAAGCTGGATCCTAAGAGTGTCAAATGCATTTTCCTTAGTTATAGGGATACAGGCGAGATGAGTTACCGTCTCTAGGATCCGCAGGCGCAGAAAGTCATCCGCAGTCATGTTGTAGTCTTCCATGAAGACAAGATGCATAGGTAGCCTGAGTGTTGTTGAGATCCGCAGGGTCATATTTCAAGTGGAGCCGAGAGCTCCCACATAGCCAGTTGGACAGCCTACAACTGCAACAAATGCTCATGGTTAGGGTGTTGGACATGCAGCTAAGCAGGCAGTAGAGCCTGCTGTGAGATGGTCTACTAGAGACAGACGTCCACCTAATAGATTTCAGCCCTCGATGCATTATGTCTTGGTTATAGATGCATGAGAGCCTTTCACTTATGATGAGGCTATGCGTAGGGGTGCCAGTCACTCCTGGGAGAGGACTATGCAGTCTGAGATAGACTCCTTGCATAAGAATGAGACTTGGGATTTGTTTTCCTTGCCTAAGAGCAAGAAGGCTTTGCCATGCAAGTGGGTGTACAAGCTAAAAAGTGTTGAAAATCAGAGTTTGCAGCAGTAGAATGTGTGCACAAGAGGGAGAGAAGAGCTCAAAGTACAAGAATGAAATCTTGCTTACTAAGTTGCATAGAGTACAACTTGGGTACACTCTCTCAAAAGTGATAGTGACCCATAGGCTGTTTATATAGCCCTTTGCCAGCTAGGGTTAGGGTTTCCCCTGCCCTTAGGGCTATTCACACCCATCTACCCTTATACTCCCTTGCTTACAGTGGGTTTCTATGCCCATCTTCTAACACCCCCCCTCAATGCCAGGGTGGCATTGGATTACAAGACATGTAAAAGATCCCCCCCTTTTTGGATGCCTTTATAAATCAGGCTTACAAGGTTGTTCTAGGTAGATGATTTAAATAGTCAAAACAGTCAATCTTCAGATGAATTGGAGACATAGTTGGCCACCAATTCTTTGGGTATTTCAGGAGTGTTGGGGCATTTGCTTGTTATATGCCCTGTCTTCTTGCATTTGTTACATTTCATCTTCTCGGGATACTTCTTCCAGCAGTTGTTTACAAGATGTCCTTTTTTCTTGCAGAAAGAACATTTAGTGAGAACTGTATGAACCAATACTTGTTCACGGGAATTTGAAGTTGCCTGACTGTTGCTGCTTTCTTTGTGGTTCCTCTTTTCTTCATCCAAACAGGATTGAATGGTACTTGCCAAAGTAGGATCTGGAATGTTTGTGAGAGTGGTTACAAGAGTAGGGAACACCTGTTTTACAGTTTTTAGGAGAATAGCAATGGCATCTTCTTCAAGTATTGGAGCTTGTACAGAAGCAAGTTGTGCCATAAGTCCCTTCATATGAGAAATGAATTTTCCCAAATCTTCTCCTGAACGGTATTCCAAGCTGAAGAATTCAATTTTAAGGAAGATTTTAGTATTCTTCCCAGTGGCTCCATAGAGCTTTTCAAGCTCATCCCATTTTTCTTTAACAGTGTTTAGTTGATCAACATGATGAATCAGGGATTCATCTAAGTGTAGCATTATGATTGCTTGAGCCCGTTGGTCATCCTCTATATCAATCATATTTGCAGAGTTTACAACTCTATTGCCTTGAATAAGAGGCCAATACCCTCTCTCCAACATTTTGTATTTTATAAGTACTTGCCATGGATGGAAATCCTTACCATCGAACTTTCGAATTTAAGGACGGACATCAGCATATGTTATAGTCATTGGGAAGGTCTTACCACTTGTTGGGACAAGGGCAGTGTCTAGTCCCTTACAAACCTTTCACTGAATGCGGAAGCAATTTAGACAAAGTGAAGTCAAAGTTGTAATGAAGAGAAAGGCTGAAAATCATATAAGTGTAATATTTCCAGGTATGACTTTGGTGGTCCTTTCTTATATGCAAACTTCTTCCGTGGTTTAATAGTCTTTTTAGGTTTTAATGAAGTAAACCTAGACTGGACTTCAGGCTCCTCCTTGTGGTACGGCTTAGTGGATGAGGCTTGTGTTGGACACGGTTTGTCTATGATCTCAATGCTTGTTGCTGATGACTCTGAGGAGAGTATGATAACACTCATGCTATTGATTTTACTGACCAAAGTACTTGAGACAATGTCACTTACGGTATGCAATACACTTCTTGTGCATAATGGTTTATGTGTTTATTTTACACAACCTTACAACAATGTATAAAGAGGAATAAAAAAACTCACTGGTTTTAGTGAATGTCCAGCAAGCTATTCAACTGATGATTTATGATTAGTGTTAAGAGAACACTATTGTCAAGCTTAGTGAAGTGCTTGAATGGAACCCGGTTTGAAGTCGGCTTCCCGATGCTTCGTGATGTCCGTTAATCATGCCCAAGAGCTTTAGACTCTGGAATAGGATTCAGAGACTCTGCTTCAGTGATTAGAATCACTGTTAATGAAGCTCAGAGTGTAAAAATCCCAAAATGTCAAGCTTGGAGCTTATTGGCTATGGCTGCCCAAAAAAACACAGTTAGGGTTTGGCTTGTAGCAGCCAGCAGAAGAGGAATTTCCCAGAGCACTCTTGGCTGAGGATAGCCCACTTGGGGGGCTATCAAACCCCCATGATAGTTGCTGGGATTGCGCCGTCTGCTGCCCACGATTCAGCCCGAGATTCACGCCTGTCCAGACTGCGCTGTTTTTTCAATGTTGGCAATGCTGTCTTCACGCGTGGACAATGTCGGTGCTTGAGCTGACAGGGGGCTGCGCCCTGATGTGGGGAAGAAGTCTCCAGAAGAAATCTCAGGCTAATATGGCCTCCTTTGTCCTCCTCAAGTCCTGCAATGGAGGTAGGTTGCAGGCAGCTATGGGGGAAAGAAGGGTAGAGTGAAGAAAATGACAGCTAGTGTGCACTTAGTGATGACTGATGCTGAGGGAAGCTGAGGAGATCAGAGATGGCTCTGATACCATGTTGAAAATCAGAGTTTGCAGTAGTAGAATGTGTGCACAAGAGGGAGAGAAGAGCTCAAAGTACAAGAATGAAATCTTGCTTACTAAGTTGCATAGAGTACAACTTGGGTACACTCTCTCAAAAGTGATAGTGACCCATAGGCTGTTTATATAGCCCTTTGCCAGCTAGGGTTAGGGTTTCCCCTACCCTTAGGGCTATTCACACCCATCTACCCTTATACTCCCTTGCTTACAGTGGGTTTCTATGCCCATCTTCTAACAAAAAGTACCCCTGGACACCCTAAGCCAGCATACAAGGCTAGATTGGTAGCAAAGGGTTTTAAGCAAGAGCATGGTGTGGACTTTGATGAGGTCTTTTCTCCTGTGGTTAAGATGACTACCCTACGCTTAGTCTTGGCTTTGGTTTCTCAGCTTGACTTAGATTTGTACTAGATGGATGCCAAGACGGCTTTCTTATGTGGGGACTTGCATGATGAGATTTATATGGAGCAGCTTAAGGGCTTTGCAGAACCTAGCATGGAGCACCTAGTGTGCAAATTGAAGAAAAGCCTTTATGGCTTGAAGCAGGCACCTAGGGAGTGGTATCATAACTTTGATGCCTTTATGCAGTCACAGGGCTACATGAGGAGTGCTATGGATTCGTGTCTTCACACGAAGAAAGCCCGTGATGGTTCTTTATTGATTTTGGTACTCTATGTGGATGATATGCTGATAGCAGGGAAAGCTCATGATGAGCTAGATGCTCTAAAGGCTCAGCTCAAGAAGAGCTTTGAGATGAAAGATCTGGGACAGGCCTCTCACATACTCAGTATGCGCATTAGACGCGACAGGCATCAGGGACTCCTCTACTTGTCACAGAGGGAGCACATTCATAAAGTCCTTGAGTGCTTCCGCATGCACGATGTAAAGCCTATTGGATGTCCATTGCCTTCTTATGTGAAGGTATCACAGGCTGATTGTCCACAGACAGATGAGTAGAGGGCTATGGCCAAGATTCCCTATGCATCCGTAGTGGGCAGTCTTATGTATGCCATGATTGCCACTTGTCCAGATATTACCTTTGCAGTTGGTGTTGTGGCACGTTATATGGCTACACCTGGCAAGAAGCATTGGGATGCCGTAAAGGGTATCATGAGGCACTTGAAGGGAACTGTAGATATGTGCATATGCTATGGCAACCAGGATATAGGAGTCGTGGGGTACACTGACTTTGATTATGCAGGACATGCAGATAGTAGGAAGTCCACTTCTGGCTATGTATTCACCTATGCTGGAGGTGTTGTTTTTTGGATGTCCAGGGTGCAGAAATCCACGGCCCTTTCTACTACAGGGTCATTTGGTTGCTGACCTTAGTATTGATGCTATCCCTACATTGCATTCTAATTCTATGATTTCTATTCAGTTAGCCAAGAATCCGGTCTTCCATGTGAAGATGAAACACATTGAGGTGAGGTATCACTTCATATGTGGGGTTGTTGAGGACAAGTCTGTTGATCTTGTCAAGATCTCGACTGACCAGAATCCTGCAGATCTGCTCACGAAAAGCCTCTCTACAGAGCGCTTTGCCTTCCTCAGAAAGTTGATGGGCGTGGGATGAGAAGGCGTCTTTCCTCATCCTATTGTACATGTGTACATGTTGTACTATCTTTCTTCTTTTTTCTTTTCACTCCTCACTAGGGCAGATTTGCCTTTAAGTGGGAAGTTGTTGGGGGTAAAGGTGCCTCCGCCTAGCCACCCATGTATTACTATACTAACAATCACCGCCACCGCACACTACGGGTGGCGGACGCCTGTCACCATCACTTTATTCTTTATTCTTTTAGTGATAGTTTGAATAAAGGAAGGCCCGGTCACACATTGTGACTATTGGAGTTCCCATTTCTTGTCTCTCTCTTTCTTGCTCTTGCTTTCCCGCCATAGCTCTCGAATGCAAGCTTCGATCCTTCTCACCTTTCAACTTGCAAAATAACAACCAAAAGCTCATACCCAAACAAAGACAAACGCAGACCCTAGAACCCCAATGGGCCAATCTAGCCAACAAGGGCAAAAAGGCCACACCACGAAAACATGTATAGGTTGCATTCGGACTACATCTAGTCAAAGCGGAATGTAACAACATCAAGCTACAATTGCAAGGATGACTAGACATGACAGTCCTGACAATAGATGCACCTTGAACGACATTGCACAAATGACCCAAGACATTAGTAGAGAATCCACATATGGTTGTGCAGTTGGGGACTTAGAGGTAAAAGGCTTGAATTTATAAGCCAAGACCCGAAAGATGAAGACATAGTGCCACCTGCTTATCTTAGGGTCAAACACACTGCAAAAAGAGAGCATAGTGTTGATGCTCTCATCAATGAAGGAGCTGATTTTAATATCTTGACCTATGAAGCATGGACCCTACTAGGCCAACCAGAGCTCATACCGACTAATGCAACTCTTAGTCCTTACGGGGGACACCCACAAGCACTTATAGGGAAGTGCAAAATCCTTGTAACTATTGAAACTGAAAGCTTGCCTATCCTATTCCATGTTCCCCCAAATAGTGCTCATTGTGAAAAGGAAACCCTCCTAGGAAGACCCTTCAAAAGGGCGACGAAGTGTGAGGCCAACTATGTAGCACAGAGGATACACTTGACACTACCGGATGTGAGGATAATCACAACCTTTAGTAAGGGTGACCTCATCAAACCTCAAGGGAAAGACAAGGAACATTCTGACACCCTGGGCAAGCCTTGTAACAAGAGCAAGGACTTGTTGAAAGAGTTGATACAAGCGCATGTTGAGTAGAGAGAACCAGTGAGTGAGGCCATGCTTGAAATAAGAAGGTCAAGAGACAATCCCAAGAATAGGCTTTGGACTTACAAATATCGTAGAAGACCACAAAAGAAGCCCAAGCCTTATACATGAATGTATCAATGGAGAGCCAGCACAATACCGTGATGGATATCCAAAAAATTGCTATGTGCTCAAGGGTATTACACAGGTAACTGATAGATTTGGGTACCAAAACCCCTACTAAACCACCCTTGTCAGCTGAAGGCCAAATCATATCAAAAGTGAAGAAACGCTGGAGGAAATCTAAACGAAAATCCAATTCTCGAGTCAACAACATTGGAGTGACTGAGCCCCTCACGATTGAAATCAAGAAACCAAATATGACTATTCGAAAGGTAGATCCTCAACCTAGCGTGCTTAACAAGTAGACATCAGATGTAAATATCAAGTGTGCACAAAGAGCACTAGTGCCCAAGGAGCCTTTGACTTCCCAAGAGGATAACGAGCACCACAGGCGCAACGTTGCTCATGATAAGGCTGATTGCTCAACAAAGCAAACGGCAAAATCGTCAAACAGCAACGAGCAAATATCCTACACCCTCTTTTCCTAAATGGACACAGGAGGCACAACAGTAGTCCTCAAGTGTAGTTGCTCAATCCCAATCTCTATCTCCATTTGAGCTTCCAAATCTCCAAAGTGTTGGACATGACAACACCCCTAATTCTCAACCTAGGGATATGCCTATGCAATCTATCGTTGCTAGCTCAACTAATGCTCGATCTGCACAAGTGAGTGCTCAAAGGGCAAAAAAAACATGACCACTTTTGATCTGCCTAAGGACTTGACACCGCAGTCTACCAATAGTGAAAGGTGAGAAGGATCGAAGCTTGCACGCGAGCTATGGCGGGAGAGCAAGAGCAAGAAAGAGAGAGACAAGAAATGGGAACTCCAACAGTCACAATGTGTGACCGGGCCTTCCTTTATTCAAACTGTCACTAAAAGAATAAAGAATAAAGTGACGTGACGGGCGCCCGCCACCTGCAGTGTGCAGTGGCGGGTACTGTCAGTGTAGTAATACACGGGGCGGCACGGCGGAGGCGCCTTTACCCCCAACAACCTCCCACTTAAAGGCGAATCTGCCCTAGTGAGAGAGAAAAGAAAAAGAAAAGACAGTACAAATGTACATAGGTGAGGAAAGGTGACATCTCATCCAACGCCCATCAACCTCCTGAGGAAGGCAAAGCGCTCAGTAGTGAGGCTCTTCGTGAGCAAATCTGCAGGATTCTCGTCAGTGGAGATCTTGACAAGGTCAACAGACCTGTCCTCCACGACACCACGTATGAAGTGATACCTCACCTCAATGTGTTTTGTCTTCGCATGGAAGACCGGATTCTTAGCCAACTGAATGGCACTCATAGAATCCGAATGCAGTGTAGGTGTAGCATCAATCCCAAGGTCAGCAACTAGACGGCCTAACCATATGGCCTCCTTGCAAGCCTCAGTGGCTGCAACATACTCGGCCTCAGTGGTAGACAAAGCCGTACACTTCTGAACCCTGGACATCCAAGAGATAGCCCCTCCAGCATAGGTGAATACATAGCCAGAAGTGGACTTCCTACTATCTGCATGTCCTGCATAATCGGAGTCAGTGTACCCCACGACCCCTGTATCCTGGCTGCCATAGCAAATACACATATCTGCTGTACCCTTCAGGTACCTCATGATACCCTTCACGGCATCCCAATGTCTGCTGCCAGGTGTAGCCATATAGCGTGCCACAACACCAACTGCATGTGCAATATCTGGACGAGTGGCTATCATGGCATACATCAAACTGCCCACGGCTGATGCATAAGGGATCTTAGCCATCTCGGCCCTCTGCTCATCTGTGTGCGGACAATCGGCTTGTGATACCTTCACATAAGAAGGTAATGGACAGCCAATAGGCTTTACGTCCTGCATGCGGAAGCGCTCAAGGACTTTATGAATTTACTCCCGCTGTGAGAGATACAAAAGTCCCTGATGCCTATCGCGCTTAATGCGCATCCCAAGTATATGTGAGGCCTGTCCCAAATCCTTCATCTCAAAGCTCTTCTTTAGCTGAGATTTAAGAGCATCTAGCTCATCATGAGCTTTCCCTACTATCAGCATATCATCAACATAGAGTACCAAGATAAGCAAACTGCCATCATGGGCTTTCTTCGTGTAAAGACACGAATCCATAGCACTCCTGCTGTAGCCCTGTGACTGCATAAAGGCATCAAACTTATGATACCATTCCCTAGGTGCCTGCTTCAAGCCATACAAGCTCTTCTTCAACTTGCACACTAGGTGCTCCCTGCCAGGTTCTGCAAAGCCCTTAGGCTGATCCATATAGATCTCATCATGCAAGTCCCCATGTAGAAAAGCCGTCTTGACATCCATCTGATATAGATCTAAGTCAAGCTGTGCAACCAAAGCCAAGACTAAGCGCAGGGTGGTCATCTTAACCACAGGAGAGAAGACCTCATCAAAGTCCACACCATGTTCCTGCTTAAAACCCTTTGCTACCAATCTAGCCTTGTATGCCGGCTTGGGGTGTCCAGGGGTACCTTTCAGCTTGTACACCCACTTGCATGGCAAAGCCTTCTTGCCCTTAGGCAAGGCAACCAAATCCCAAGTCTCATTCTTATGCAGGGAGTCTATCTCAGACTGCATAGCCCTCTCCCAGGAGTGACTGTCACCCCTGCGCATAGCCTCATCATAAGTGAAAGGCTCTCCTGCATCTGTAACCAAAACATAATGCATAGAGGGCTGAAATCTGTCAGGTGGACGTCTATCTCTAGCAGACTGTCTCACCGCAGGCTCTGCTGCCTGTCTAACTACCTGTCCAACATCCTGGCCCTGTGGAGGAACTGCTGCAGGCTGTACTACTGGCTGTGCTGGAGCTTTAGGCTCCTCCTGAAAGATCACTCTGCGGATCTCAACCACCTTCTCAGGCTGCCTGTGCATCTTGTCTTCATGGAAGACGACATCATGGCTGCGTACTATTTTCCGCGCCTGCGGATCCCATAGGCGATAGCCCATCTCTCCTGACTCACCATAGCCAAGGAATATGCATTTAATGCTCTTTGGATCCAATTTACTCCTCTTGTCCTTGGGCACATGGCAGAATGCCTCACATCCAAAGACACAGAGATGCGCATAAGAGGGTGGCTTACCAGCCCAAACTTCCTCTGCAACCTGGAAATCCAATCCACTGGAAGGCGATCGGTTTATGACATGCACTGACGTACTAACTGCCTCAGCCCAAAAACTCGGGGGTAGGCCTGCACGGCTAAGCATAGAGCGCACACGCTCCTGAATAGTCCTGTTCATGCGCTCAGCCAAACCATTCTGGGGTGGGGTGTAAGGGGCGGTCAACTGACGCTTAATACCCCTGTGATCACAAAACTGCTCAAAAGCATGCGAGACATATTCTCCCCCATTATCTGTCCTAAGGCATTTCAGCCTATACCCAGTCTGGTTCTCAACAAGAGCAAGCCATCTCTGAAAAACTGCCAAGACATCGGACTTCTGCTTTATGGGATAAGCCCACACTTTCCTAGAAAAATCATCAATGAAGGTAACGAAGTACTTCGCGCCACCCATAGACATGCAAGGCATAGGCCCACAAACATCGGAATGCACCAATGCCAAGGGCTCACTCATGCGTGGCCTACCCGATTTCTTATGCGTAGACCTATTCTGCTTACCATAAAGACAATGATCACACGAGTCAAAACATGCATAATCCAAAGGCGGAAGATACTGCAAACCAGATAACATTTTCATTCCTTTCAAAGACATATGCCCCAAACGGGCATGCCAAAGTGATACATGTGGGATAGAGCCCACTGCCAAAACATGGTCTACAGAAGACCCAGATACAACAAGAGGATAGAGGCTGCCAGCCTTGGCGCCTCTAGCAAGCACAAGTCTGCCTTTGGTAATCTTCTAGGTAGAATCCCCAAAACAGACATGAAATCCTGCATCATCCAACTGTCCTGCAGACATAAGACTACGCGTAAGCGCAGGTACATGACGTACATCCCTGAGAAAAAAGGAACTGCCAGTGGAAAACTGCAACTGAATATCTCCACAGCCCACAATATCAAGAGACCTGTCATCTCCAAGTTTGACTGATCCAGATACAGTACGGTAAGAGTGAAACCACTCACGGTAAGGCGTCACATGGAAGGACGCACCTGAATCCAATAACCAGCACTGTGCATACATACTAGGTGTCTCAGTTAAGTGTGAAGCATCAGAAGAACTAGCTGCAAGTATAAACTCATCACCACCATCGGACTCTTCAGTCTGCGTGACATTAATTTCCTCAATCTTGACGTTGGACTTCGCAGGTACTATGCTGCGATCAGAGGACTTCTCCTGCACTTTATCTTTCCCCTTATCCTTGCGCTTCTCATTGCGCAACTCATGACACTGTGGTCTAATATGGCCCTTTTTCCCACAATGATGACAAGTGACATTTGCATTGCGTCCACGTGACTTACTACACGACTTGCCACCACGAGATTTAGACCGACCCTTCTGCGAGTCACGGCCTCGGCCATTACCACGGTCATACCTGTCATTCCTGCCTCTAACTGTCAAAGCATGACTACCACGAGAGGCATCCAAGTTTTTGCGATTCACCTCTTCCTGAAGAAGAGCACTCTCAACATCTGCCAATTTTAGAGTAGCACTAGAGGCACAAAGAGCAGTGCGGAATACATCCCATGACTCATTCAGAGTTCCAAGCAAGACAAGAGGAGTTACTTCCTCTCCAAAGGTGATATCCTGCGAAGTCAGGTTCTTCAGTATAGCATGGAACTGGCTCAAGTGAGCAGACATAGTCGCATTATCCTTCATGCGCAGATCCATAAGCTGCTTCAACCAGTACATCTAACTCGCCGGACTTTTCTTATCATAAAGATTCTTGATCTTATTCCATAGATCCCATGCACTCTGTGCTTCCTCAAATACATTATAATGTACCTGTTCAGTGAGAGACAATACAATCGTGGACTTGCATAGCTCATCAAGTTCAAGCCAGTCGTCAATGTCCATAGTTTCAGGCTGCTCCCCACTCAACCGAAGTGGCTTAATCTGAGATTTCTGCACCAAAACCTGCCATATTTGACTCTTCCAGTAAGAGTAGTTGGTACCATCCAACTTTGTAATGTTAAAGATGGCACTATCATGCGAAGATGATGCCATTATGCAGGCTGGAAATGCCCAAACAGTCCAAAACTGCTTGCTGTTTTACTACAAAAACTGCCCAAAAATGACCAAAACGGGGTCCAAAGGGTGAGCAAAGTGTGCCAAAAGTTGCTGCCCACTTAGTACTAGGTGCGGTACACCAAATCAGGATATTTCAGCATGAAAAGTACACCTCAGTCCACCAATAACTGCTTGCTGTAATAAATTGCAGGTATGCAGTCTAGAGAGCAAACTGTCCCAAAATAGGATCCAATGTCAAGCAAACAATGCTAGGTCCAAAGCCGGCATGAAACGGACATAAGCAAGGCCAATGACAGTGAAAAGAACATGAGCTCAACACCAAGCATGTCAAAATAACATCTGCTCAAAGAGAAAGATCCAAATATGAGACTCAGCTCATAAGCATCCTGTGAACCAAGAGTACATCAATGCATATCCATAAAGATCGGAGTATGATCCCAAAGTCTCAATGCGTATGTAGTTGCTCAAGACATAAACTGCTCCAAATACATGTAAGTGCTCCAATAGCATGCAACTGTCAAAGGTCAAGCAAGCATGTAAAATGCTCCCACTAGCACAAAAGGCGTACAAGGCGAGCTTAGAAGCTCAGACAACCCAAGAGAAAGCACCAGTGATAAGTGACCCTGTCAATGCATCAAGCGCATCCAAGAGAGCATGACATACATGAAGCACCGGTCGTATTAACCATGAAGCAATACATAAGCCCAAATAAGCTCTCGGTCAACTCAATGACATCCAAATAGCAACCAAGATCAGTGATCAAGTAAGCCGGGAATGCTCAAATACATCCAAATCCAAGCTCCAAATGTCGGTATGGCATACACGAACCAAATAGCATATGTCACGAACCAAAGCATGTAATGCAAAAGCCTAACTGTCAAGCAGAGACATGAGGCATAGGCGGTCCATGAGCATGCCAAGTCGGTCCAAATGCCAGTGAAGATGGAGCTAATGCGAAGCTCAAAAGCATCCCATAATCTCATACATATGCTCCAAGTCGTCCCCAAATGTCAGAGACATCATGCCAAAGCTCAAAGCATACATCCGGTATCGGTAGGTAAGTGCCAAAGCATGTAAAGTACCTTCAGCCCACTGTTATTCCAGCATGTATTTACTGTTCTAAACAGTAGATTTCAGCCCCGAATTCAAGCCAAAATCATGGTCAAACCAAATGCATACATCCCCAATACATCCGGGTAGGAAATAGACCGCATATGGGCATCAAACAAGGTAACCGGAGTAGGGTATAAGCATCAAATGCCAATGCCAAGTGTGGCTGCCCTGTTTCCAGCACTGTATAACAGTAAATAACAGTCCCAAATCAGCCAATATTTCAAGCCAAAATCATGGCATAATCATGTGCATACATTCCCAAGGCACTAGGCATCATGTAGACCACATACGGGCATCAAATAGCACAACCGGAATGGAGTATAAGCAACAAATGCTAATGCCAATGGTGCTGCCCTGTTTTCAGCCTGTTATGACAGTTTATGACAGTCCCAAATCTGAAGAAATCAGCCCCGAAAGATCAAGACCAATGCCCAAAGCTTTAATGGCATCAAACATGAAGTCTATAGCCCTCTTGATCAAGGTAGAGAGCAAGAAGCAATGGCCAAGTGTGGAGCTGAAGTAGATGAGTGCTCACAGCCTGGAAAAAATGATGCAATCTGCCCTGTTGGTGCTGAACTTGCTGCTGCTCCACATGGGCTGAAAAGGGGGTAATGGGGGGCTCAATGATGACCCAAGGTAGGCACATACCAAGCCATGAAGGCCCAATGCAAAGGGGAGGGAAGATATGAGCTATGGAGCTCAAGAAGAGTGGCTACCCTTTGTTCCTGCCCTGTTTCAATCTGAGAATACACTCAAATGCCTGCAAATGCTGAAGCAATACCTCAAGGGCAAGGCCCTGATGAAGCTCAAGAAGGCCAGGATGGAGCTCGGGAAGCCGGGGAGAGTTGGGAGCTCAAGAGGTCGGCTATGGCTGCCGGGATGGAGACCCAATGCGTGAAGCGAGTCGATGCGAAGGTCGGGAAGCACCGAGTCGAGCTCGAGCAAGAGAATGCCAAGCTCTGATACCAGTTGAAAGGTGAGAAGGATCGAAGCTTGCACGCGAGCTATGGCGGGAGAGCAAGAGCAAGAAAGAGAGAGACAAGAAATGGGAACTCCAACAGTCACAATGTGTGACCGGGCCTTCCTTTATTCAAACTGTCACTAAAAGAATAAAGAATAAAGTGACGTGACGGGCGCCCGCCACCTGCAGTGTGCAGTGGCGGGTACTGTCAGTGTAGTAATACACGGGGCGGCACGGTGGAGGCGCCTTTACCCCCAACAAATAGTACCCAGTCCACTGAACTAGCCACTACTACTTCCAATCAGGAATCATATCAATCACAGCCTTTGGTCGTGATAATGCCCCTTGCAGAACATATCCTTAGCAATTCACCTGCAGAAGAGATGTTGCAACCAACATCCTTGACTCCTCCAGCACTTCCAAAGCACCTAAAGCCTAGGCTTGAGGAGAAATCTCTCGAAGATTGGCCAAGGAGATGGTGCATTTGACCAATGAGCCAGAGATGAAGTGCATGATGAAGCTTGATCACAAGTTGACAGCCATCACACGTGCTTACGTCCATGTGGATATCGGAAGGCCAACACCAGAGCACACAAAGCTCATAGCCCAACCCCTAACTTGGGATGAGCGACAACATGTTTGCTCCCGCTATGTAGCTATCACTAAAAAAATTCATAAAGGATATCCCAAAAGCCATAGCTAGCGAATTGCCTTTGATACCCTCACTCCATACTCTTAATGTGTGACAAACAAGGAAAAGCTCAAAGGAATCAAATGAAAAGGGAAAGGACAAGGTGACTTTGTGTAGAAATGGTACTCCAATCAAAGTTTGGCAGCCAAAATTGGCCACCGACTAATAACACTCATTGAGCAAAGGAAAGCCCTTTGGACATCAATACATGATCCCATGTACGTTGCTCCAACCTCATTACAAGTGTTGGCAGTGGTCCATGAGGTCTAGCTTTCTGCCATTGTCCAAAAACATCCCTTGTACAATAAATTGCTTTTAGTAGAAGATCTACACATGGCTACTAGGCTAGGAGTAGGGAGCATGGTTCTTGATGTTAGTGCATATGTCTTTTGCCTCACTCAAGACCCTACAATCCTAGATCTCTATGCTTCCCATCAATACAACCCTAACTTCTTTAGCTATCTCCGTCCAAGCCTACATGACAAGAACCCTAAACCATCTCTTGGTTCTACACTAGAGTCACCCAAATCTCTAGAGCAAGAGAAAAAAAGCTCTAAACACAACACCCGCTTTGATAAGAAGCAATGGAGGCATGTTCCAATGGGTAAGGACAAGAGTCTAGAGCAAATTCCCAACCAAGAGCAACTGCCAATGCAATCAGATGAGGAGCTAAACGGAGGGGAATTAGTTGAAGAGCTAGACTCTCCAAAAAGAAAGATAGTTGTACCCTCACAACCTAGTGAGGTTGTTTAGCAGGCCGTAGCTATGTCCCATGAGGGCACACTAGAGAAAGAGAATGCTGAGGCCCTTAACCAAGCACATCAACGGCGGTTGACCTAGTTTAGGGTCCCAAGCCTTCAAGGGATATACCTTGATTGCCTAAGAAAAAGAGGAGAAAATAATGAAAACAACAACGGCAATTGCAAGTGGTTGTAGACGGCAAGAAGATTGAGACCAAGAGTGCTAAAGAGCTGAGGAATAAAGCATCGAGTCCACCCACCAAGAAACCCATTGCCAACTCTCCTAATAGTGGTGAAAACTCAGACAGATCCGTGTGTTCTGATAAATCAAAGCAACCATTACCATCAACAGTTGCTTGCAACACTCAATCCACCAGCAACAGAACTTACATTGACCAATCAAGAGTGGATACAACACTGTCACAACAGGTTGATGAAACTATACCAATCACATCTGAGGAGAACCATGACACAATAGTAGCAAAGTTTCACGAGAAACATGAAAACCCTGAGAACATGAGCAATCCTAGCATTGACCAATCTTGCTCATCTAGGCCTGAGCCCCCAGCTATGCTAAAGCCTAGGGAAACTCCCAAAACCTTGCATGAGATAGCAACTGAGCAAGCCTTCATAGAACATAGAAGTGCCACAAAGTGCTTGACTAAGATGGATGCTAAACTCAAATTATTCACACGTGTCTATGTCCTTGCAGACATGGGCACATTCCCTAGGGAGCAGCTTGAGGAATATTTGTCATATCCGCTATCATGGGTAGAGAAAGAATATCTTAACGAGCACTATGACAAGCTTCTACATGAAGACATGTGACTCATCTCTGATGAGGAAGCTGACAAATTACGCTTAACTATGACAATTAATGAAGTGCTTTGCTAACCAAATCTCTTAGAAATAGAGCAACTAAAGCAACAATCAAAGGGTCAAGTCAATTTGAAAAACATTGGTTGAAAACTATGCTACAATTGCCAAACTTGGAGCCCAGATTATGACAATCAGTCTCAGAGGAGCAATTGGCCAAATGGCGGTCTCAAAGAGAACCGACCTATGTGGCACCAACTTCCTTTCGAGTACTGACTGTCATTCGGGGTATGGACTTAGTCGTTAAGAGAACTCTTTGATTGATAAAATTCGCACTAAGGAGGAGCTACATGTTGCGAGTAGACTAGGACAAGGTACCATGCTACTCGATGTTGCAAAATATCTATTGTTATTGAGTAGGCTGCCACAATTACTAGATGCGTGTGCCACATTCGAGTACAATCCTGAGTTTTGCAATTGGTTTTTATCCTCACGAAGTGACATGAATTCATAAATGTGTACATAAATAAACAATGTGTTTTGTGACTGTGTATAGATTAATACAAAAAAAAAAAGCCAACGCACACACAAGCAATGGTAATCAAGTGCAGGTGATATGCATCAAAGTCAACACTATGGGATTCATATAAGTGATGTCTTTTTTAGCTACACCTGCTCATTATGATTGAAGCATATGACTTGCATGTACTCTCACGAGTTGTCAAGTGGATATAGGACGACATAGGTCTCTATATGAAAGCGTTCAATGTCCAAGTCACCACAAGACCACCAACCCCACAAAGAGACATTAAAGAAAAAGCAACAAAAATACCAAGAACAAAGAGCCATGATAGAAGCCTTGCTACTGGAAGAGAAAATCACCCTTGCAAAAAGCACACATTGCATTTGAGCATGGCCCAAAGCATAGTCATTGGCTACCCTCTCTTTCTTGGCCAAACTCTACATCCGGCTCACTGTAGTTGCTATCTCAATTGTACCAATGTCTCACATGTTACAAAGAGGTTTGCAAAATCTCAAGTGTATCTCTCCATCTCAACAATTGTTCCTCTAGCATTGAGGCTAGTAACATAATCATCCTTGTAATATCCATTTTTCATAGCCTTTGGATCTCGACATTCCTTGGTCGACTGACTCCGTCCCTAGTCCCCTAGTCCTTTACACATCCCCCACAATTGTTCAGGGCACATCAAGGGCATGACATACCTAGGGAGCTTGTCTAGACCTATCACCTTGAACCATCAAGGGCACGACATACCTAGGAAGCTTGTCTCTGGTGACATGTCACCTTGAACCATTTGCACAATTCTTTTTCATACTCCATCTTAGTACCATTGCAATCAATAGTGGTAAGCAAGGCACGAAAGACCATGGAAAGTATACCGTACTCTTCAAACACTACAACTAGCCACCAGATACCAAAAGCTAAGGCGTCAATGAGCTCAATTATGCTACATCGTGTTGTCAAAATCACAAATGATGTCTCAAGAAGCCTTCAAGTATACTTCTCCTCAACATCGACAAATTTTTCCACCCCATTGGACCCTTGCTTCATCCACACAGTGCTCTACGAGGAACCAGACCAACTATGTAATATCTAAGTATGCACGTGCACTCACATAATATCTGCACCACAATCTATTCACAGTTTGGGTCCTCAAGTGCACGACATTACTCTTGACTTGCCTAGAGTTCGGACCTATCTCCCAAACTAATCCAACTACATCTTGTGCACGATAAGAAGACTAGCACTAACCCCTAGGGAGAGACCATTTTAGAGGTTTTCAATTGCAGGTATTGAAGACTCCAATGAAGGTATCGTCAGCTCTTCATCAACATTAAACTCTGAATTCTTATCCTTTATCATCATGAAAGCCCACCAAAGAATGGTCGCATGTAGAATCCCCAGAACATCAATGCCTATGTCATCCATGAGTGCAACTCCCAGCTCCAACAACCCTATCACTAGCCAATTAGGCCAACGATGTACCCCCAATGAACTTCATCCGCACCACCACCAAAACTTCTCCATCGCAAACCACAGATGTCACTTCCACCCACATCTTCCATGCATGCCAAAGCGTGCTACCTACGATGGTGAGTGCCATGGGGCTAGCACTTGTCTAGGAGGGAGGTAATGTTAACCCTCAGACAAACAAGGTGGAAAATCTAAAGTGGAAGACAGGGCCAAGGCAAAAGTGAAACGGAAGACGAAGGCATGCCAGGAAAAATATGGAAACACAAGAAGTGGAAAAAAGTCCTAAATCAAGGAGAAAGACGCACAAGAAAAAGAGCAAGTCAATACTTTTGTAAAAGAGCGCAAGGCCCACCATAATTTATTTTAAGAGTGCCGGCGAGCTCGCACTCGTGCAAATTGTAAATGTAGATGGGTGGTAGAAAGGAAGCTAGGAAGATAGGAGGACAATGGGAAAAAGGGCCACGACCAGCCATGTAAAAAAGGGGATAAGGGGGATGACTGCCCAAAAGGGATTTAGGGTTTTGTATATAAAGTTGAAAAGTGAATGAGAAGCTCATTCTTGTGTATGGCCAAAAGTAGCTCTCCTCTTCTTCTTCTTCTTCTTCTTCTTCTTCTTGCTTGCTTGAGCTTGTGCTTGAGAGAGGGAGTGTGAGAGTGTGAGGGAGTGAGTGTGTGAGGGTGAGGGACCATGGTGGAGAAGCTCTCCATCTTCTCCTCTCTTTTTCTCTTCTCTTGCTCGTGGCAATGCAGCTTGGAGCGTGGAGCTTGAGGATCAAGCTTGCTTGGAGCTTATGCTTGGATCATGGAGCTTTTGGAGTGCTCGGGAGAGGAGGCAACTCGATCGGGCATGGAGGTAAGCTCACTACACTCGTAAAGAGAGATAGCGCATCGGCTATATGAGATGTAGCCATTAGTGCTTGGCTTGGAATGCTTGAACAATAATCGGTCCTTGGGTCTTGGCAGTTGAGTGTGAGCTCGCCTCTATAAGAATTTAAAAAAAAATAGCTCCAAACAATTGATACAAAGATGGCTCTGTCCACCCATGCGCTTTCACTATGAAGCTTAGATGGTGATCTAGACAGAAGATAGGTGAAGTGCTTAAGGCTAGCTGGAACAACTCTCACTAGGTGAAAGATAGATAATGAAAACTATGAATTTATAGCCTGTGAAGGGGGTCATGATGGACGACCTTCCATATGAACCTGTGTTTATTGAATTTCCATGTGCACCTCCACTAGTTGGCTAGGGAATATTCCCTTCACCATTGGCTAGGGCCCCTGATAACTCTCTTACCCCACAACTCGATGCAATGTGCCTCGAGTTGCTACTAGCTTAACTACTCCATCTAACACAAAGATTAGACCCACAACGGTCACCTTTTTTCCATCCGATCACATAAACCTCATTTGACATACAAGTCAGGACTCAACCAATATCCGGGCTCACATATGGCTTCTCCTCATAATGGGGGCCTTATAACTTTGAGCACCATGGATCATAACATTGCATGGGAGTGCCGAGCGGTGCTTTCTAGACTCTTTTCTCGATGGGCTGCTAAGACGTGTCCTGAAAGTGAACAGGTGGACATGTTACAAGAGTTGCTAGTCCTACGCATTAGATAGTTAGAAAGAAGGACTCAAGACATTGAGACAACCATGAAAAAGTTGAAGATTGCAAGGATCAAGAACAAGAAGAGGTTTGACAAGTGACACAGACTTCGACCACGAGCTATAAGGAAGAGGACTGGGTGTTGGTTTATGACAACAACTTGGAAAATCAACATAGTGCCAGTCGGAAGATGGCAAAGCGGTGGTTTGGTCCATATGTGTTAAGGTTTGTTTTTGATTATGCTACCGATGTATTAAATGAGATGGATGGGACAACTCTAAGGATTCTAGTACTGGAAAATGTATGAAGCTCTTTAAACATAGGGAGTCTTCAGGATATGAGTTGAAGGAGTTGGATACTGAGTATCAACATGACAATATGGAAAAAGAAGAGGTAGACGATGAAGACATTGACATGGCAAAGGATAATTCTTCTGATACTCCAAATCCATAAGACTTTGGCACATGCTGGAGGATGTGCATGTTAGGAGGGGGTGGATGTCATGCCGCTACATAGTCACAGTGTGAAAAACTCTAGAGTGCATCGTCATTTGGCTTTCTTTTATGTGGCACCTTATGAGGGTGGGGCATTGAGCATATCTAACACCCCCCCTCAATGTCCACCCCATGTGAACTATCTCCTCGACCGAATGTCGAGTCTCTGAAGATGAACTTGAAGCAAATCCTTCGTAAGTGCTTTTGTGAAGATAGATACTCCATTCTCCTCTGTTGGACAGTAGACTAGTTCCACTATTCCATCTTTGATCAAATCACACACATAACTATATTGAATCTCTATATGTTTGGTGCACGCATGAAACATTGGGTTTTTGGCAATGGCGATGCAACTCTGATTGTCACATCTCACCATAGTTGGTTCTTCATCTTGCACTCCCATATGCCATAGGATCTCAACCATACTGCTTCACATGCAGCAAAACAAGCTGCCTTGTACTCTGCTTCAGTAGAAGACAATGCCACTATTGGCTGCTTCTTCCAAGAGAAAATTCTTGAACCCAAACAGAAACAATAACCAAAAACGGACTTCTTGGAATCACTGTCTTCTACTCAATCTGAGTCACAGTTCCCCACAAGAGAAGTTCTGGAACTGTATGTGATACCATAGTCAAGAGTTTCCTTCAAGTATCTGAGCACCTGCATCCCAACTTTCCAATGACTCTCATGAGGCTTGTTTGAGAACCTGCTTAAAACAAACAACAAAACTAATATCTAGTTTGGTGTTACACAAGTAGATGAACCAACCTCTTGTACTTTTTAATGTCTGCTAGTGCTGATGTATCCTCAACGGATAACTTTGCATTCACCTCCATAGGTGTAGCTATCTCCTTGCAATCGGTCATGCCAAATGCCTTCACGATCTCCCATACATACTTTTTCTAAGAGATGAAGATCTTTCTTGTTTTTTGCCAGGCTTCAATCCCTAAACAATAGTGAAGCAAGCCCAAGTCTGTCATTTCAAACTCAAAACTTAAAGCCTTTTGGGTTTGATTGATCATATCTTCATAGTTACATGTAATAAGAAGGTCGTCCACATATAGGACAAACACTACAAGAAAGCCCAAGTCTGTCATTTCAAACTCAAAACTTAAAGCCTTTCGAGTTTGATTGATCATATCTTCATAGTTACATGTAATAAGAAGGTCGTCCACATATAGGGCAAACACTACAGACTTAGCATTTGAGGAACATCTTTTGAAGTTTAAGTTTAAAAAGAACTTATCTATCCACTGGTACCATGCTTTGGGGGCTTGTTTCAGCCCATACAATGCCTTCTTCAACTTACACACTTTGTTCTCAAAATGGAGGGCCTCAAACCTTGGTGGCTGAGCCACATACACCTCCTCCTTGAGGTCACCATTTAAGAATGTTGACTTAACATCCATTTGGTAAACTGGCCACTGTAAGTACTATGCAAATAGTGATCATTCTAGCAGTTGGGGCAAATGACTCTTCAAAATCAAACCCTTGAACCTGTGAAAATGGCTTTGTACTTTTCTAAGGTGCCATCAGCCTTGTACTTTACCTTCCAAATCCACTTGGTACCAATAACCTTTCACTTTGATAGCCAATCCACTAGCTCCCAAGTATCATATTATCTGTCATACTCGGCTTGCATAGCTACCTTCCATGCTTGATCTGCAAGCCATCAAGGCCATATTGACTATGTGAGTAGAAGCCCTCCTTTGCTCCTCTATTCTTTGAGACCTCCTTGGTCCCATCTGCCTTCTCCTCAACAGATGTAGGCATAGGATTATTGTGGTCATAGAGTTGCTTTATCCAACGTGACAATGGCTTTTTCGATGGGGTGATGTCAAGTTGGTGAACTTTTTCCTCATCATCTGAAGATGATGATTTCTCCTCCTTAAGGATAGGGATAGCTCTCGGGACAGGTTCATAGTGGACTACTTCTTCGCTTGATGATAAAGTGGAAGAACTTGCCTTCTCCTCCTCCACTGTATGTGGTTGCTCCTTGAACACCACATCACGGCTCGGGATGATATTCTTTGCCTCTTGGTCATATAATTTGTAAGCCTTCTACTCATCACTATAACCCAAGTAGATACATTTTCTGCTTTTTTGGTTTTAACTTGTTTCTCTTCTCATCTGGAACATGTGCATAACATTCACATAAAAAAATTCTGAAATGTGAGATAGATGGTTTCTTACGAGTGTAAGCCTCATGAGGTGTTTTTCCCTTGAGAGCCTTTGTGTAGCTCTGATTTAGAATGTAGACTGTGGTATTAATAGCTTTAACCCAAAAATGGTTAGGCAATCCCTTGCCCTTTAACATGCATCTTGCCATCTCCACAATGGTGTGATTCCTGTGTTCCACAACATCGTTCTGCTGAGGTGTATGAGTCGTTGTCAATTGACGCTTGATCCCTTTGCTCTTGCAAAAGTTTTCCAACTCCTTTGAGTTGAACTCACTACCACCATCTGTTCTAAATTTCTTCACAATTTTCCCTATTTCATTCTCAATAAGTTTTAGCCATTCTTTAAACTTAACCAAAGCTTAAGCCTTATCACGAAGGAAGTACACCCACATCTTCCTACTATAGTCGTCAACAATCAACATAAAATAAGATCTCCCCAAGGCCTGTGTAGGCATCTTACCACACAAGTCAGCATGCACTAACTCTAGAGGAGCTTGTGCTCTATTCTTACTTTCATGTGGAAATGCCTTTCTCTATTGCTTGCCCATCATACAAGCTTCACATGGTTCCTTCAATTCAGTCACTACAGGTAGGTGAGCAACCATACCTTGCTTGTGCATCTCCTTCAACACTGCAAATCTGATGTGTCCAAACCTTTCATGCCAAAGCTTACTTGTGCCCACTCTAGTAGTGGCTGTAAGAGCACTTAGCTCATACATGTTGTTCCTTCTTTCTCCTTTGCCAACAACTTTTCCAGCACTGTCAAGAATTTTTGCAGATGTCTTCTTGAACCTCACTTCATGACCAAGATCAGTTATGGTAGCAACTAATAATAGATTTCTCCTCATTTTGGGAACATACAACACATTTGAAAGCTTTTTGACTTCACCATTTGCAGCAACAAAAGAAATAGTACTTGTGCCCACAACAGGGCATTTTGCATCATTTCCAATTGTCACAGTGATGGATTCTTGTAGAGGCTACATAGAACTGTATAGACCTTTCTTGTTGGTCATGTGATGGGAGGCCCCACTATCCAACACCCATGAGTCACTAGTGGTGGATTCTTCTTACACTGAGAAGCACACTTCCTCAATGGTCACCATGAATAACTCCAACTCTACTTCATGTTGAGATTCAAGCTCATAGTCCTACCTTAGTTGAATAAGGTTAAGCCATAGTCCTACCTTAGTCCTACCATTCCTACCTTAGTTGAATAAGGTTAAGCCATACTGACTTAACCATGGTTAGTACTAGGTTACTTGCTTTGTGTATGTGTGTGGTAGACAGTTGACTTCACTGTGTGTTGATGGAATGAACTGAGAAGGGAGCATGTCTGCTATCCTTCCTGCATATGCTATTGTCCATCTTTTTTTTCTCTGAATTGTAATATGGTATCAGAGCTTTGTTTCTTAACAAATAAGCTTGCCTTGCATGTTCAAAGTAGGCATTACGAATACGAGCATGGTCCCGTGCTTCATCACGTAGATCATCATAAACATTGGAAAGTGCTTCCCCCGCCAACCAGATAGGTGTAGCTGCTTGAGTGTGGCGTCTACTAAATACTTCACCATTGGCTCCCCTAAAGTCCCTAACTTGTAGGGCTCCTTCCAAACTTTGTGGAGACGTCTTGAAGGTCCCAAACCCATGGTCGGAAAGTTTATTTTTGTTCTATTGCCACGATGAGGAAGCTCAAATCCTGACAAAGCTGGGAAATCCATCATATCTAAGTGTGGAGAAGAAGATGACTGCAATTGGAACCGAGAAGAGCCCACCTCATCTTGCAGCTCCAGCTGAGTGAGCATCTCAATGGTGAGGCCAAGGTCACCATTACTTGCGGAATAGATATCAGCAAGACTTTCCACTCCAAAGCTTGAAAACTCGTCTACAAATACTCAAATTCTTGTGTCAAATGATCAGGATGATGATCTGGTTATTGAAGTAGCCTTCCCATCTAAAAGCTTCAATCCCTTAGGAACAAACTCTGCCGCATCCGGATTAAGTGTTGTGCGTGGCATTGGTTTGGATGACGAATCCATGTCTTGGGGCCACAACCTTGCATTAGTAAAGCAACTGCTACTCCAGATGCCTTAGTTCGCCTGCAATAAATTGGCCAGTGACAGAAGCTACGAATCTTCCTCAGTCATGCAATTGTTAAGAACCTTTGCAAAGCTCGTAGAAAGGGCTCTTCACTGAAGCCCGCTACTAGAGAGGCACCACACACAGAGAGATAGACACGGACAAAGATCGAGAGAGAGATTTTGATGCTTTTGCCTTTGCCTTTCTGAGGAACTTTTTTGGCAAAGGCAGGCTATGGTTGCTATCAACAGCTATTCAGGACAGAACTGACACGGGTCAAGATAGAGATTTGCAAGGACTTGATCAACTTGTTAATAGCACATAAATTGATAGTGACTTTAAGGAGGATGGTGCAGCCTGCTGGGCAAAAGAAGTAGGACTTGGCAACTTAAAGCATAGGCAAATTGAGGTAGCACTCTGATTTGCAGAAGTAGCACATTGTTGCTACACAAACAGATGATAAGTTCACGGGTTATTCAGTTGCACTTGTAAAGAGGTGCTAGGGCATAGATAGAGAAATGCAGAGTAAGAAAGAATTGCAGTTTTTTAATGGCTCTCAGTGTGGCTACTGCACACCCGGAATGTATATGCCATGTATGCGTGTATGAATAGTCTGACACTTTAAATACAGGTACTTGCAAATCCTTGCACACAATCCCAATCTTGTCAGTGGAGACGGTCCAAATCTACCATAGTAGGTAATATCTGCAGGTGCATTGGCTACAAACCCATTGTTGATGCATGTAAAAGCCTTGTTGGAGACAATTTCTGCAGCAATAGTGAATGTGTTAAGTGAGGCTTGAAGATCTGTACTTGATGCTCTCTTATGCACTGCAGTGATTAATGGCACCCCATTGTTGATGAATGGCATATTTGTGGAGAGTATGATGATTGAGTAAAGCTCTCATGGATAGGTCAAAAATGCTATGACAAATATAAATGTATATGAGCAGTCAGTTGAAGGAATACCAAGCATTTATTTCTTGCATGTATTGGATCTTATGCAGTCATCATATCAGATTGGAGTGCAAAGTTGTTGATGCAATGTAACTGCATTTAAATGGGAATAAAAGACATGTATTGTCTGAAAATGCAATAGTGGTTATTGATGCAATTTATAGTAAAAACTAGATGCACTACAGGTCACTGAAGTATATTGCCTGCTGGCATTTTGAGAAATTGGCTGGTTTTACACAACTTAAGACTTTGAAATGGCAAACACAGGAGAGAAGGATACTATCACTCAGATAGTTGGTGAGAAGCTGGACTATAATAATTTTGTTCTATGGAAATTCAGGATGTCTAATTTCTTGATTGGAAGAGGCTATTGGGACCTAGTTACAGGTCTTGAAGATGAGCCCAAGCTACCAGAGGATAGACCTCCAACACAGGATCAGTTAAAGGCACACATGACTTGGTTGAAAAAGTCCATCAAGGTCTTGCATTGGTTGTCATTATGTGCGTCAGAACACAAAAGCTATGCAAATTGCAAACTGTATTTTCCAAAAGCTGCTTGGGACTTATTGATGAAGAATTATGGGCATTTCACTCATGCGAGAAAGACACAATCACTACAAGATATAGGCCTTATACCGATATTTAAAGCGACAAAAATGCAAATAACAAAATTTTCCCCCATCATCGCAAAAAGCATCATTATTAGCAACGCCATAGAATAGTCGGTATTATCGTCGATATTGGCGTCGGTAACAGCATGATAGCGACGGTTTGTGACATACATAATGACACCAATAACGACGCGAGCAGTAAAATTTGCGACACTAATAGCGACGGTAACAGGAAAAATAATAATTTTGTGGCAGGGCAGCACATATAGAACTGTGTGCTTTATAAGAGCCATACAAAATAGTTTCTGCACTACTATGTACAATGCGCTTGCAAACAAAAACAATGTATACTGAAATCACAAAATTGATACATGAAATAAATACATGATTGCATAAAAAGCGATTGGTACAATCATGACAGGATATCACTAACACATAGAAAATGTCTACATAGATCAGGCGACTCAAAAATAAAGGTGTGTGAGCTCCAAGGATCCAAGGGTGAGCTACAAATCCTCGTCCCTCGAAAGGTTGTCCTGCCGCAAAGGAGCATCAAACGGACTCTGCAGAAAAAGAAACAATACATTAGTCCACCATACAATAATGCATTCAAATATCTCATGGTAACTACGGACAAGAAAGATGAGTGATTTACAGGGCCACCGCGTCTATACAATCGGTCGATCAATGCAATGAGATTGTGCCTCTCTGTATATCGAGTCTCAAGGCCAGTCGGATCGCGATTTGTAATGGAGTGCTGCAAAGAAAACAAAATGCTAACTATTAGAAACATGATTGTCAATACAAAGAATATTTCAAAAAAATAAACAAGCAAAATAAAAGAAAAACTTACAAAGTCCTCCAAATATGTCATGTGGCCGCCACTCCCAAGATGATGGACCACTCCGGCCTCGAGTCGTGCCCTCACCGCCTTGTGCTGCTGACTCCAACATCCTGGAGAATCTGTAGCCTCCTCCCTCAGTCAGTGCTAGTCGTGTGCATCTAACCACTCGGGCTTTGCAACCCCACTCTTGATTGCCTTGTGTGCGTCAGATCGTCTATGTGACATGTATGCACGCATGCAATCCATCATCTAGTCCGTAGAGAATCTATCTACTGTGGCTGGCACCGGAACCTCCTCATGCAAGGATGCTACTATCTAGTCCTTGCTCCCCTCTAGTATATTCTTCCAATGATCCAAGATGTTGTGTTGAAAAACTTGTTGGCACAACTCTCTCACGTGAGCCATCACTCTCCTCCCCTCATCATTCATGATGATGGCTCATGACCTACTATCGACTAGATATCCATAACCCCCTGGAGTCTGCCTAAGATGGGTCCTCTCCCATCTGTGTCCACGCTCCTGGGCATATCCAGGAGACCTGTGTGCATCCCGTGTACCGATGGGGATAATATCTCTCGGACTGGCACCCACAGGGGTGCCACCTGCTGATGGCTGCGCAAAAGCCGGAGTAATTGGAGTAGATGTCTCCACACGTGTGACAAATCCTAAGGTAACGCAGCTCCAGCTGAACAACGAGACGGAGACACCGTGTCCGTGTCTCCACAGCATCCACCTAAGCCTGAGGCATGCTCCTTGGAAGGGCCACGAGAGCGAGGAGTCGCACCTGTATCCCGTGTCGACCGCGGGCTCACTACCTCTGTATCTTTGCAGCATCCCCCTGATCCCGATGCACTCCCTCCCTCTGGCCCAAGTCGTGAGCGTCGAGCTCGTCTGCTCAAAGCCGAAGCATCTGATTGCGCTGAAGCAGATCTAGCAGAGCGCCTTGACGAAGACCGAGACAGCTCCTGGTCTGCCATCTCTCTGAATCTGGCGATCTGGTCTGGAGACATGCGTGCGAAGATGTCCTGTAACTCCTCATCGCTCATCCCTCGACTCATCTTGAAAATGTCACCTGCATAGACAAAAAATGATGTTAGAATAATCAATTTAAATCATACAAAGCACTGTAATATAAATCATTTAAAAAAAATCTCACTTAAAATGCATATCTTATGTACCCTTATAAGCGATTGGTCAATGAATTGAGTAAGTGGATGCTCCAAGTATGAAGTATCCTATGGTCCCATGTTAATCTCCTGACACAAATCCGCATACACTAGAAGGTCGATAGACATGTCACCACAAAAGAATGAGTCTACCTCATTCTCAAAGAATTCTTGGACTCCTATATTTCCATCATTGTTAGCTGATGCTGGCTCCAAGCTTTTGACGGCCTCCACCCCTTGCAATATCGACCCCTCTATTTGTATATTATCTTCATCTATGCTCGGAACATCGCTTTGATCATATACTCTCGCACTTCGGGGAGTTGAAGGTATAACATACTACTATCGAGGTTGTTAGGGGTTTGGATAGAAGATTACCTGTTCACAAACACGTATAAGAGAGTTCAAACCATTGTGACATAAACCATGTCGTAATACAATTAGCAAGCAAATGAGTCCATGCACCTATTCACGATGACCCCCTCCTCCCACAAAATCTTAAGCTCATCGACTAATGGACGAAGATACACGTCCATATTTTTTACTTTGTAGCGGCCTGGGACGAGCAAGCTAAGGATGAGATGTCCTTTCTTCGTAGAAAGCCATGGAGGGATATTGTAGTTAACAAGGACTATAGGCCACACACTGTAAGAATTTGAGTGCAGACCGAATGGGTTCACGCCATCCATTGCAAGACAGAGTCGAAGATTCCTTGGCTCTCGGGCAAAGCCTGGGAAGGTTGAGTTAATGTGGCTCCATGCGTGCGAATCCACTGATATTCTTTGAACTCCATTCGTGGACCTATTCTGCGCATGCCACGTTGTCAAGCTCGCCATGCCGAACGTAGAAAACATGTAGTTTATGCGGGGGATGAGCGGAAAGTGTCTGAGAACTTTTTGAGGGATGGTTTTCCCTTGCAAGTCCTGTCGATACTTGTGAGCACCACACTTTGGACATGTCTCCATAGTCTCATATTCTCCTCGAAACAGTATGCAATCATTGATACATGCATGGATGTTATTGTAGTCCATGCCAAGCTTCCGTAAAACATGTCGTGCATCATCACGAGACTCAGGCATGGTATTTGCAGGTGGTAATATATGATATTTCAATAACCCAAAAAAAATCATAAAACACCTTGAAAAAGCACAAATGTTTATAATAATAGTGCCAAAAAAATAATCAATAAAGCGTATGTACAAGGTACCTGAACAAATTAGTCACACTCGTATCGCTCCACCCATATTTTGCTTGCACACTTAAGAGTGCAAGTAGTGTCTTTAGCCGAGATACTCGGCACCCATCATATAATGGTATGGATGCTTCCTCTCTAAGCAGATCAGAAGTCTCGACATCCATGGGAATCAATGCATCGATCATTGCCTCAATCTCAGGCTCTAAGATTGTAGGTAGGTCTGGAAGTTTGCCTGTCTCCTCTGGCATTGACGGTATAGATTGGCCTTGCGAGTGGTGGATTGGCTCCTGCACTCCATCCATCGCACGCCCACGTACTCTTCTAATTGGCCGCAAAGGGTGCACTCCCCCTTGGGACGAGACATCACCTCCCTGGATAGAAAATTTGCCAACAAGACCCAATCTTATTGTATATGGTATTCAATTAGCTTGCGAGTACAATGCATGATTGATATTAACTTCAAATTATCGTTTGTTGAAAATCCGCAATCGCCTAATCAATGATCTCAGATTGAAACTCGCCAAATCGTCGTACGTGTTCTATAGACAATCGGCGTTTTTGTCTAATTGCCAACTTGCATTGAGAGCAAGGACATGGGACACGCTGATTAAGATACACCTCGGCGATCTTGAACAACAGGACCTTCTTCGTTTTCCATTTTGTCTACGTTACAACAAACAATTTGTTTTTGTTATCATTCTTTTCTTTTCTTAGATTGTTATCCTCTCCTTCCATCTCTCTCTTTTTTTATGACCTAGCATATAGTATCATAGAACACTAGTATTTAGTACTTAACACATAATATTTCGTTTTCTCTCTTCCTCTCCCTCTCTCATTTCCTCTCCCTCCCTCGCCCTCACCCTCTCTTTCTCTCTTTCCCTTTTAGGTTTAATGATATTTCTCTTTTTATCTCTCCTCTCTCTCTCTCATTTCCTTTTTCTCTCTCCTCTCCCTCTCTCATTTCCTCTCCCTCCCTCACCCTCACCCTCTCTTTCTCTCTTTCCCTATTAGGTTTAATGATATTTCTCTTTTTCTCTCTCCTCTCTCTCTCTCTCATTTCCTTTTCTCTCTCCTCTCCCTCTCATTCCTCTCTCTCTCCTCTCTCTCTCCTCTCTCTCTCATTCCTCTCCCTCCCTTGCCCTCTCTCATTCCTTTTTCTCTCTCCTCTCTCTCTCATTCATTTTTCTCTCTCCTCTCCCTCTCTCATTTCCTCTCCCTCCCTCACCCTCATCCTCTCTTTCTCCTTTCCCTATTAGGTTTAATGGTTTTTCTCTTTTTCTCTCTCCTCTCTCTCTCTCATTTTTTTCTCTTTTCTCTCCCTCTCTCATTTCGTTTTCTCTCTTCCTCTCCCTCTCTCATTTCATTTTCTCTCTTCCTCTCCCTCTCTCATTTCCTCTCCCTCTCTTGCCCTCACCCTCTCTTTCTATCTCTCTTTCCCTATTAGGTTTAATGATTTTTCTCTCTTTTTCTCTCTCCTCTCTCTCTCTCTCATTTTTTCTTCTCTCTCCTCTCCCTCTCTCATTTACCTTTCTCTCTTTCTCTCCCTCTCTCAATTCCTGTCCCTTCTTCACCCTGACTCTCTCTTTTTCTCTTTCTCTATTATTTTTAATAAATTTTCTCTTTTTCTCTCTCCTCTCCCTCTCTCATTTTTTTCTCTCTTCCTCTCCCTCTCTCGTTTCCTCTCCCTCCCTCGCCCTCACCCTCACCCATACCCTCTCTTGCTCTATTTGCCTATTATGTTTAACATCTTATCTCTTTTTCTCTCTCCTCTCATTCTCTCTTTTTTTCTCTCTCCTCTCCCTCTCTCATTTCCTTTTGCTCTCTTCCTCTCCTTCTCTCATTTCTTCTCCCTCCCTCTCCCTCTCTCATTTCCCTATTATGTTTTCGTCTCTCCCCCCTCTCCCTCTCCCTCTCTCATTCCCTCTCCCTCTCCCTCTTCCTCTCCCTCTCCCTCTCATTTTCTCTCTCTTCCTCCCCCTCCCTCTCTCATTTCCTCTCCCCCTCCCTCTCCCTCTCTTTAATTTCCCTCTCTTTTTCCCTCTCCCTCTCCCTCTCCCTCATTTCTTCTCCCTTTCTCATTACATACAAATTATATAAAAAATAAATAAAAAAGAGAGAGAATACACTCTCCCTCTCTCTCTTCCTCTCTTTCTCTCTCATTTCCTCCCTCTCCCTTTCCCATTTCCTCCCTCTCCCTCTCTTTAATTTCACTCTCTTTCTCCCTCTCCCTCTCCCTCATTTCTTCTCCCTCTCACATTATATACAAATTATACAAAAATTAAATAAATAAGAGAGAGAATACACTCTCCCTCTCTCTCGTTCTCTCATTTCATCCCCCTCCCTCTTCCATTTCCTCCCTCTCTCTCCCTCTCCCTCTCCCTCTCTTTCTCTCTCATTTCCTCTCCCTCTCTCAATATATATACACAAATTATAAAAGCAAAAGGGAGAGGGAGAGGGAGAGAGAGAATGCACTCTCCCTCCCTCTCCCTCTCTCATTTCCTCCCCATCCCTCTCCCTCTCCCTCTCTTTCTCTTTCTCTCCCTCTCTTGTTTCCTCCCCCCTCCCTCTCTTTCTCTTTCTCTTTCTCTCTCTCTCTCTCCCTCTCTCTTGTTCTCTCATTTCATCCCCCTCCCTCTTCCATTTCCTCCCTCTCCCTCCCTCCCCCTCCCTCTCCCTCTCCCTCTCTTTCTCTCTCATTTCCTCTCCCTCTCTCAATATGTATACACAAATTATAAAAGCAAAAGGGAGAGGGAGAGAGAGAATGCACTCTCCCTCCCTCTCCCTCTCTCATTTCCTCCCTCTCCCTCTCCCTCTCCCTCTCCCTCTCTTTCTCTTTCTCTCTCTCCCTTTCCCTCGCTCTCTCTTTCTCTCTCATTTCCTCTCCTAAATAAGCAAAAGAGAAAGAGAATTAAACCCTAAACAAGCAAAAGAAGGAGAGAATGGACTCACCGATGAGATATGGCGAGGGTTTGGTGGCTCCTCTTGGCGATTAAGGCTCCTCCTCTCCTTCGCGAACGATAGCGGCGGCGGCGGCGGCAGCGGCAAGCCTTCTTCCTCTCCCTCTCTCATGACGGTCGGTCTCTCTCTCTCGCTCTCCCTCTCAAAACGATCGACGAAAATGCGCGAAATGAACTCGCGCTCGGTTTCGGCCTTTTTTTTTCCCTGTGGGGCGTCACTATTTGCGCCACAAATGCGACGCAGATAGCGATGCAAATAGCGACGCCACTACCTGCATCGCTACCCACCGTCGCTATAGGTTTAAATCCTTCTAGTGAATTGAAGCAAAAATTTAGCCACATATCCAGGAATGGAAGGTTTATTGAAGTCTATGTCAGTGAGATCAGATCCATTGCAGAACAAGTAGGCTCAATTGGAGCAAACTGAAGTTGAGGATGATGATTTGGTGGCTACTACCCTTCATGGACTTGGACATGAGTATAAGCAGTTTGATACTCCCATTTCAGTGCGTTAGGAGAAGCCTGAGTTTGATGAACTTGTGGCACTTCTATTGCATGAAGAAGTGAAACTTGGACTCAGTACAAGTTTCAGTGGGTCTAAAAACAACAAGGATAGTGTCTTCTACTCCAATCAAAGGGGTAGAGGTGGAAGAGGAAGATCAAACTTTAGAGGAAGAGGTGCTGGAAATGCATATGCAACTTGTGGATAGCAAGCTACTAGATGGCAAAATAGGCAGCCTCAAACAAATAGAGGTGCCTCAAATGCTCATAGAAGAGAAGATTATTCAGCTAGAGGAAGAGGCACCTGGCAACAGCCTCAAATGAGTCATGGACAACAATCAAATGCAAATAAGGATTGCCATTATTGTGGCAAATACGGGCATGTAGCTAAGGATTGCTACAAGAAGAAGAATGATTAGAGAGCAAGAGGGAAGCAACATGGTAATTATGCTTCTTCTAGTAGTATGCACAAGGATGACAGGTTGTTTGCTATGCAACATGTGAAGAAAGGGTTGCCTACACAAGGCAAAGAAGATGATGTATGGTATATAGACTTAGGGGCATCTAACCACATGACTCCTCATGGAGAGTGGTTTGACACATTGGTAGAAGGTGCTCATGGATATGTTTGCATAGGGGATGATATGCATCATGATATTATGCATATAGGTATTGTTCCCTTGATGATGCATGGAGACAGAAAAAAGAGTCTCTATGATGTGTTACATGTATCCTCCATGACCAAAAACTTGATTTCTATGGGACAAATGACTAAACAATCTACAAGTTAGATTCAATAGAGATGGATGCTACATTGAAAAGTATGGTCAAGGATGCAAACTCATTGCTAAAGGAAAAAGAAATGACAGGATTTTTACATTAGATACGAAAATTCCAGCATTGAATGATGCTATGTACTCACATGACAATGTTGCAATAAGGGATATTGAGATATGGCATAAAAGGATCGGTCATGTAAATGTTCAAAAGATGAAGAATATGCAGCATGAGCAAGTTGTACTTGGGCTCCCTAACTTCAAGCATGTGGAATTGGGACATGTATGTCAGTCTTGTCAATTAGGGAAGCAATCAAGGCTTCCATTTATGAGACATGTCATGCATCTCTTGGGGGATCACGTTACTATGTGTCACTCATCGATGACTATAGTAGGTACATATGGTTGTATGTGCTAAAGCACAAGAGTGATGTCATGGATGCTTTTCAGGACTTCAAGAGACATGTGAAGAAAGAATTGGCTTGCTACATCTCATGCTTGAGATTTGATAGTGGTGGAGAATATGTCTCTAAAGACTTTCATCACTTCTTAGCAGCTCATGGGATTAAAAGGCAATTGACATGCATGTACACACCACAAAAAAATGGTGTGCCAGAAAGGAAAAATAGGGTGATCATCGAATCAACTAGAGCCATGTTGAATGAGAAGAGCCTACCAAATGCATATTGGGCAGAGGCTATAATGACTATAGTGTATGTCATGAATTGTACACCAACATCAAGTATACATGAGGTGACTCCTCATGAGAGGCTTTATGGGATAAAAATGGACATTAGCCATCTTAAGGTCTTTGGATGCTTGGCATATGTACATGTTCTAGATAAAAAGAGGAAGAAGCTTTATCCAAAGGCAGAAAAGGCCATCTTTATTGGGTATGCACAAGATAGGAAAGCGTACAAATGCTACAATCCTTCTATTCATGAGACATTGGTCTCAAGAGATGTGGTATTTGATGAGCTGAAATCATGGTATGAGAAGAAGATCCCCTTGCTGAATGATGATGATGTTTGTCAGGAGACTTATGTACATGCATGTACAAATGAAAGTGCAGAAATTTTTGGGCCTTCTAAAGATGCTACTACATCAGTTAGTCCTTGGACAGGTAGATTGAGGACTTCAGCATCTTTTTCCCACTGACACAGGTATGTCACTAAGGGGGAGAAATGTGGATAAAGGTAAAGGCAAACTTGATGATGTTACAAGGCCACTCACTTGTGGTTATGATTCACCTAGCACTGACAGCTTGGATAGTGAGTTTGGTATTCCGTCAGTTGTGACTTCTGGTGTGAGACATAGATATGTACCACCTCATGAGAGAGGAGAGTCTCCTACTGCATCTCAGTTGAGGAGATAAAAAAGAGTTAGGAAGCCAGTGGATAGGCTTACATACAATGGCTACACAGTGAAACACTATGCATATATGGCAAAAGTCACTAGCTTCAAGGAACCCACAAAGTTTTCTGAATTTATTTTAGATGATCATTGGTGTAAGGCAATGGATGAGGAATATTCAACATTGGCTGAAAGTGACACTTGGGATTTGGCTAATTTGCATGAAGGAAAAATGGCTATTGGTTGCAAATGGGTATACAAAGTGAAGTGCAAATCAAATGGCATATTGGAAAGATGCAAGGCAAAACTTGTGGCAAAAGGGTATGCACAACAATATGGTCTTGATAATGAGGAAACATTCAGCCCCATTGCTAAAATGGCAGCCGTGAGGACAGCGATTGGTTTGGCAGCATCTAAAGGATGGAGTATGTATAAGATGGATGCAAAGAATGCTTTTCTCAATGGTGATTTGGTTGAGGAAGTATACATGGATTATCCCGAGGGCTATATACATCCAGATTTTCCTACACGTGTGTGTAGATTGAAGAAAGCATTATATGGGTTGAAGCAAGCACCTAGAGCTTGGAATGCTATGATAAGTGCATGCTTACAGAAACTTGGTTTCACTATGGGCAAGGCTGATCATAGCCTATTTACAAAGAAGACAAGGGCTGGTTATGTGATATTAGTAATCTATGTGGATGACTTGATCATTACAGGTGATGATGTCACAGGAATTGGAGAGATCAAGGAAATGTTACATGCTGAATTTCAGGTCAAAGATTTGGGTGAACTGAAATATTTCCTTGGGATTGAGGTTGTCTCTACACCTCATGGTACTTGGTTGTTGCAAAAGTAGTATGCACAAGACATGTTAACCAAGTATGGTATGTTGGATTGCAAGGCTTTGAGCATTCCATTGGAGCAAAATGTTAAGCTACTTGCAGATGTTGGACATGAGATTGAGAATGTCACTATGTATAGACAAATGGTGGGTAGCCTGATTTATCTTACCATTACTAGACCAAATCTTAGCTATTCAGTTCGACTAATTAGCCAATTCATGTAGAAGCCTATGAAGCCACACTTGGATGCAGTGAGGAGGATCTTGAGATATGTGAAGGCTACATCAGATTATGGTCTATTCTATGAGCATGGTAAGCCTTTGGAGCTTACAGGATATACAAATGTTGACTGGGCAGGAAGTGCCTATGACAGGAGATCTACTAGTGGGTATGCATTCTCCTTGGTAATAGTATGGTTAGCTGGAGTAGTAAGAAGCAACCTACAATTGCACTCTTTAGTACTGAGGCAAAGTATAGAGATGCTGCATTAGCTGCATGTGAGGCAGCATGGCTCATGAAGCTTCTTGATGATTTGGGCATGCAGGAAGTCAGGCATGCCACACTCTATTGTGACAACATGAGTAGTGTGCTCCTAGCCAATAATCTTGTCTATCATGCTAAGACGAAGCATATTGAGGTACACTATCACTTTATCAAAGAAAAAGTGATTGCAGGTGACATTGATTTGGTCCATGTGAGGACAGAAGACCAAGTTGCAGATATCTTTACCAAGTCTTGCTTTGTGTATGTGTGTGGTAGACAATTGACTTCATTGTGTGTTGATGGAATGAACTGAGAAGGGAGCATGTCTGCTACCCTTCTTGCCTGTGCTTTTGTCCATATTTTTTTCTCTGAATTGTAATACTTCAACTGTATTGGCTATCTCTTCCCCTTTACTTTTAAGGGTACCATTCTTTTCATCTGCCTTCTTGACACGACAATCTGCGATTGCATGTCCTTTCTTCTTGTATTAGAAGCACTCTCCTTGAAACTTATTCTTACCATCCTTCTTCTTTTTGTCACCATCCTTTTTGGTGGAGGAACCACCTTTGCCTTTTGCATTGGTAGAGAATGCAGCATCTCCATTGTTGCTTCCTTCTCGAGCTTTCAGGCTCAACTCCTCCTCCATCAATAATGCACAAAACTCCTCAAAAGTCAAAGCTTGAGGTCTCACTTGAGTATTAAGGGCATTTACTAGTCCATCAAACTTTTGTGGAAAAATTCGAAGACATCTCCAAGCTAGCTCCTCGTCATCGCTAATCTTTTGTATCCCAGTGCCAGCCATCTGGTCGCGTAGATTCTTAATTCGAGTGATGAATGCTTCAGCCATCTCTCCTTCAACAAATTTCTCCGCTGCTACTTGATTCTACAAGTTTTGAATCCTTGTTTGGTTTCGCATTTCATATTGACTCCTGAGTACATTCCAAGCATCAAATGCTTTGGTTGTATGCTGAATCAAAGTCAGAACACTATCAGAACAACTTGTAACTAAGGCACACAATGCATATGCATTCCTTCGTTTCCAAGCTCATAGAAGATCTGCATTCGGAGGAATCATCACACTAGAATTTGATGGGTCAGGGGTAGGTTGTGGTTCTACGTCAATCCCCAGCACAGTCTCCAAAAGCTCATAAGAATCAATGATAGTTGTGATTTTGAACTTCCACACGGTGTAGTTTATACCATCTAAATTGCCTTCGCTGAAAGTTGGTGGATGAATCCTCAATGTTTGAAATAGCCGGTACAACAGCACCACATCCTACACCACTTCTTGATGTGCCAGAACCGCTTTCGAAAGATGACATCGTTCTTCTTTGTTGTTGAAGCCTTTGCCTCTTGTGCACTCTTTGATCCCTAAAGCCCCTTGTGCTTTGATACCATGTAAAAATACATGATGCAGTGAACAAAATCTGAGAAAGAGATAGAGAGTACACAATAAATAAGAGCAAAATTATAAAAAAAGCTCAAAAAAATTGATACAAAGATGGCTTTGTCCACCCTTGCACTTCCATTGTGAAGCTTAGATGGCGATCTAGACAGAAGATAAGTGAAGAGCTTAAGGCTAGCTGGAACAACTCTCACTAGGTGAAAGATAGATAGTGCAAACTATGAAGAGACTACCTTTTATTGCCTATGAAGGGGGTCATGATGAATGACCTTCCATATACACTTGTGTTTATTGAATTTCCATGTGCACCTCCACTAGTTGGCTAGGGAATATTCCCTTTACTATTGACTAGGGCCACTAATATCTCCCTTACCCCACAACTCGATGCAATGTGCCTCAAGTTGCTACCAGCTTAACTACTCCATCTAACCCAAAGATTAGACCCACAATGGTCACCTTTTTGCCATCTGGTCACATATACCTCATCTGACATACAAGTCAGGACTTAACCAATATTCGGGCTCCATATGGCTTCTCTTCATAATGGGGGCCTTACAACTTTGAGCACCATGGATCATTGGTGGCACCTTATGAGGTGGGGCATTGAGCATATATAGCAATTCTTGTGTGTGTAAATTTGAAGGCTCCCTTCTTCTTGCATCCATCCTATCTTCATGTGCATCACATTGAAACTATGAGAGAGTAAGAATGTGATAGTGGGAGTGTAAGTGAAGAACTTGGAGAGTGGAGCTTCTCACTCATCTCACGTTCTTTTCTTCTCCCCCTTCTTCTTCCATAACCTAGAGGGTCAGAGGTTGAGGATGAAACTATGAGAGAGTAAGAATGTGATAGTGGGAGTGTAAGTGAAGAACTTGGAGAGTGGAGCTTCTCACTCATCTCACGTTCTTTTCTTCTCCCCCTTCTTCTTCCATAACCTAGAGGGTCAGAGGTTGAGGATGCCGTATCTTCTTCTCTATGTTTCCTCTTCTTTTTGGAGTGGGCAAGGGGTATAATGGTTAAGATAGGGAGTGGACCAAAGAAGCCACAGTTGAATTGTTTTTTCCATCTTCTCATGAATTTGAGGGTCTCCTTGCAAAAATGATGCCCCTTGCTTTTGTTTTCTACCTTAGGCAATGCCATCACAATAGACATATCAAAACAATTGTGATTCTAACTAATGCAACCATAGCTTTTGTTTGCTCTGATTGCATCCATCAATAAAATGTCACAAAAAGCACCTATTTGGAAAAAAAAAATCATTAATCAAGAAATTTACAAATGAAAATAACACTAATCAAGCAATTTAGTTCAAAGCATCCTATCCAAATGGTGAATCAATGAAATGATTCAAAGGCAATGGCTCTTTCTACTTTCATTGATTTGTGATAATGTGAAATTTTTTTAACTCTTTAAAGTTAAAGATGATTTACACTTTATTTTAACTCAAGTCTCTCCTTTTAAAAAAATTTAATGCTTGATTACTTGAGAAGGAGCACTAAGTCCAATCGAAATTTTGATCTATTTGAGTTTAATAATCTATTCAAGCATGGGAGGGAGTTTACAATCGGTGAAAAAAGGAACAATGGTAGGAAAGAAGGTGGGGACAATGCATCTACTTCCCTTAAAGAAGTTGAGGTATTCTCAACTTGATAAGAACTTGGGATATTCTTTCACGAGGGAGGCTTCATCAACCCATCTAGCATCCTCTTCTAGCTTGTCTCTCCATCACACCAAGTGTTCTAAATTATCATGGTCTGGTTTTAAAGATATGTGGTCTCAAGATCTCAGATCCTAGTGGGTTTCATTTGAACGAATCCTTGGGTATTACAACTTACTAATCATTTAGAAGGTGATTTACAACAAGGTACATATGGCAAACTCATAAGGACTAGAATATCAAGGAAGTACAATAACTATTTGGGTTTAATTATCTATTCACCAATGGGATAGAATTTTATAATTGGTGAAAATTTTGGAAACAATGGTAGGAAAGAAAGTGGAGATAGTGCATCCACTCCCCTTAAAGAACTTGGGGAATCCTCATCTTGACAATAACTTGGGATATTCTTTCAAAAGGTAGGCTTCATCAACCCATGTGGCATTCTCTTTTAGGTAGTCCCTCCATCACACCAAGTGTTCAATGATGGTGTGGTTTTAAATATATATAGTCTTAGTACTGAGGTTCATTTCAAGGACTTATCATTTGGGTATAACAGGTTATTGATCACCTAGAAGGTGATTATGGTAAGGTACATATGGCAATCTCATAAGGCCCAAAATATCAAGGACTCAACTTCTTGTACCTCCTTAGTAGCAAACTCTTCTTAGCATGCACATGAAGAAAAACCATGTTGCCCTCCTTAGAAGCCCCTTTGAATCTCGATGCATGAATGCAATTCTTTTGGCAATCTTAGAAAGTGCTATTTCCTTCATTTTAATTAACCAATTATTAACCAAAAATTTAATTAACACAAATACATCGAGAGAATTAAATGCAAGTGTGCAAGACAAGAGAATGGATACAAGCTCCCCCATCCCAAGTGAGTAACTCCCTTATGCACGTGTTTATGGATCTATATTACTTAGATTTTTTTCAACTTAAAAATAATGAAAAACATCAACTCAAAATAGCATATGCAAGTAATCACAAATTAGTGTTGCCTCATGTGGCAAATTTGCATATCCATCATTAAAATAAGGAACTATGGATTTGTACCATGGAATACTAAGGTATAGGGGTTCTCCACAAATTACAACTTTCAATTTATTAAGTGGCTTTTAGGGTGAGGGCCACAATAACAAAATATCCCCAATATATGATGCCTATATGTGAAGTTTTTCAGACTAGCAAAGCTCTTATGGCTTAGTGTATACACTCTATTTCCATAATGCCATGCAAAGCTACGAAGCACCTTGTCCAACACTACAAAGGGTGACTCATCCATTCTAGGGTGTGGGCTATTTGAACGATTGTAGATTAGTTCTCTTCTATGCTTTCTCTCTCATCATTATTTGGATAGTGTCACATCCCATCATAGCTAGAGGTGTTGGCTACTTTAATGCTTTTTTAATATGTATTCTTTTAGACATGTTTATCACACCACTTTTTACCTCCATTTGTATCATGTTTTAGCTTCTTAATAATTAGTTTCAAAGCTTTTTAGATTTTATATGATGGTATTAGAGTGATTTCAACTTTTTGATAAGTAATATCATAAGTATTTTAACTTTTTACAGTTAGTATCAAATTTATATTCACCTTTTTTTCTAATCTACGAGTATTTTTTATGAGGCTGATTGTTCAGCTGTGGAGACAAGAATCAAACTCAAATATCCATATTCATAAACACAATCTCTTATCAACTAGGCAGACGTAACCTCAATAAGGTTGATCTTTGCTGTGTCTTTGCTGGAGGTTAGAATCAACTCAAATATCCACACTTGTACACACACTCCAACTAGTTAGCATGACCCTCACCTCATATTTAGGTCTTAACACTAATTCAATGTAGTTTGACCTTTTCTCTAAAGATGCAAGCTATGATTTTGTGTCCCTTTTAGGATCAATTTCTATGACCCCAAGTGAGATGCTTAGGAGCATTTGGCTTTAAAGCAATTCACTATCTTGATTTGGTAGTTTTTAAGTCATTTGATGATGTAATGATCCTTTAGTTTATGAAGGCATTCCCAAGGACAAAGAATGATGCAATTATCCTTTAGACTATGAAGGCATTCCCAAGGATAAAGAATGACCTATTTTTCACTTGTTGGGACTGGGACAATACGATTGTTAAGTCACTTACATGCCTCACATAGCAAATTAGGAGGGGTATACTTGTGCCAAATCTGAGATGCACACAAATAGCTAGTTTTCATTTTTCCATTGGTTGACATTGAGCACTTGATCTTCTTTTTTCCATTAAGTAAAGTTACATTCTAATTTGCAATTCATTTTTTGATTCTTGACATAAATATCAATAAAGCCAGCAATCCGGAATAGAAAAAAGAAAATGAATTTTCGGAATGTTGTTGTGCATGATTTGGAAAAATAAATATTTATTATTTTTCATTTGTTTTCTCTTTATAATGTGCTAAATGTGCCTTGTGCTATGTGAATAGGGAGGTATTCTATTAGTTTAGAGTGAATAAGAGAGAGATTCATCATCTTGAGCACATGAACTAGTCAAGGGTTCCATAAGAAGGGACATAGAGATATCTTAGATCCCTTGCAAGAACATGTTCTTAGTCATCCAACTACCACCTCCATAGAAACAAGGTTTTGCTTTTTTCTTGTGTTGGTGATAATAGAGGCTGGCCATTTGTGTAGAAGGTAATAGGTAGCATTCAAGCCCATTCCTTTGAACCATTACACATTGAATTTTTTACGACTATTGACTTTGAATATTTAAACAAAAAAAAGACTATAGATTTATGAGCGAGATAATTTACTATATGGTTAAGCTCCATGCATGGATGCTTAAATGGATCATGTGTTCTCTTGGCTTCTTGTGGACATCCCATTGCACCCACCTATGATATAGCAATGATAGTGTGAGGTAATTTTGTAGAAAGTAATAGTACTTCATTACTTGTGCCTTTTTTGTGTTTATGTATTAATTTCTTTTTAAAAAAAGCAAAGATATCTTTACCCTGAGGAGCCCTAAACTATTAGTTAGAGACTATGCAAGTTTTATCCAACCAAAAGGGGCTATTAGTTAGGGGCATGACCAACAACCATGAGCTCTTCAATTAACTCATTCAACCACCAATCACCACATACTAAGCACACTCTTGAGTAACAAATACCATTACTCATCCAAGGAAAACAATCTAACATCCCAAGAATTCCATGTCTTTGGTACAAGCTAAGGTGTGCCACATAGAATGCAAAGTACCATGGGGTTGCACTCATCTAGGAGGAGATAATGTTAATTGTGAATAGCAAGAAAGGGTGCAAGTCAAGCAAAAGTGCAATTCATCAAAATTAATTTAGAAAGGATTATGTTTTTAATTTTTGTTCTAATATTTTAGGCACCATTATTTGCATAAGTGAGAACTTATGATTGTGCTATTATTATAATATGATTGAGAGTTGGGGCTTTGCTCCCATGCAAATTTTAAAATAATCCTTGAGTGGATAGGACTGCTTGTAGTCACGTAGTCATCATGAGAGGTTTTGATAGTAATCTTATATTCACTTTTTATGGGACCAACCCAATTAACATAACATGTATGCATGTATTAAAAGAGATTCAATCAGCAGCCTAAAAAGTGGAAAGGGTGCCCAACTTATGGAGGGAACCCTAAATCTCAAACCCATGTATAAAAGACAAAAAGTGAATAGAGTAGTTCGTTCTTGTATGTGTAAATTGAAAGCTCCCTTCTTCTTGCATCCATCCTATCTTCATGTGCATCACATTGAGAGTGAGGGAGAGTGAGAATGTGAGAGTGGGAGTGTAAATGAAGGACTTGGAGAATGGAACTCCTCACTCATTTCACATTCTTCTCTTCTTCCTCTTCTTCTTCCATAACCTAGGGGGTGAGACGTTGAGTTTGAGGTTGAGGCTACCATATATTCTTCTCTATGTTTCCTCTCTTTTTTGAGTGGGCAAGGGGAGAATGTTTGCGATGGAGTAGAAAGTGGATCAAAGAAGCCACACTTGAATTGTGAGGCCATCATCAAGTCTTCAAAGGCATTCGAACTACAACACATAAATGTGAGAATGTGAATCTACACTACTACAAACTCTAGCCTATTGCATTCTTTCTTGATTGGGATGTAGAGAAGAGAGTAGATTGCTATGAGATTGGAGCGGCCATGTGAGAGGCAATTGAGTCCAATAGCATTAAAGCTCATAAGACAATAGGAGTTTTGTCCAATGTTCCACATGTTGCACATGAATCTTAACATGCCAAAACTCACAAATGATGCAATGGAAGAAAAGATCATGGACCTCAAGGACCAAGTTACCAATTCCTTCAATAAGCTTTTAGATCACACATTGGACATCCAACAATAGTTGGTTGTGATATAAGCAGAGTTGGATGGTATCTCGATATTCTCTTGAACATAGGAATGGTAGGAATGTCTCACAACTCCATCATGGACCTCATTTAATGTAGACCTTTTGACTACATCGGTTTTTTCACAACTAGAACTCAAGTGACCCAAACCTTGTTGATGTGAATGGAAAATATATTTACACAAAGAGACCAAGAAAAAGCACCCCTTGTAGTTAAGCTGCTTGATCAATATCGAGTAGCTAGGGATGATCCTTATAGTTTCATTGAACAATTCAAGAAAGTGTGTGAAGCTAACAACTTCATTATAGACTTAAAATTAAGCATATGCTTTTATGCTTTCATGGGCAAGAAAGGGTGCACACGGTTCATTAACCTTGAGGTTGTTGAGATAAGTCTTCTTTTATAACCCTTAAGGACCTTTGTAGTAAGTATTTTGTTGAGGTTGGCTATGCGGACAACCTCATAGTCCAAATGATGAATATTGAGCAAAAGGAAGAGGAAAGGATGCGCGACTATGCCCAAAGTGAAAGGACTATATTCAAAATAATATCAAACACCAAAATACAATCCTTGATTGGTCTAATATAACAATGAGGTTTTGAATGAGGCCATAATACTTGAAGACTTGCATAAAGAATGGAGTAGAGATAAGAAGGAAAAAAACTACCAATTTGAATCCCAATCTAGCATTTGCAAGATAGAACTTGGAGCAGTATAGACATAGAGCTTTATGACCGACGTCATGAAGCAAGAATAAGAGATCTTGAGAATGATAGAGGTCTTAAAACCATCCTATCCTTATAGACAAAACATGTAGTACATACATTCCGACAATGATCATATCTCATTTAAATGCTCTAGGTAGAGTTAATCATACACTAATTGTGGACATTTTGGATGTGATGTAGCCTATTGCAAGGCTCATAGGTGGATTTTGTATCTTGCTCCATAGGCTAATGTCAGTGCACAACCATGTAATTTGAGCACTTGCTTATCAAAGGCAACAACTATTGAAATTGCCTACTCCACCTAAGCAAAGGCCAATGACTCATAACATTGACATCAATCCCTTAGGAATTCCAACTAAAAGAGACTATGCAAGTTTTATCAAACGAGTATCCAACCAAAAGGGACTATTAATTAAGGGTATAACCAACAACCATGAGATCTTCAATAGCTTCATCATCAATAACTCCTTCAACCACCAATCACCACATACTAAGCACATTCTTGAGTAACAAATACCACTATTCATCCAAGGATACCAATCTAACATCCCAAGCATTCCATGTCTTTGGTACAAGCTAAGGTGTGCTATGTAGAATGCAAAGTACCATGGGTTTCGTGAACCCTCAAAATGACACAAGATGCAAAAAAGGATTAAGAAGGAGCATAAGAAGAGAGCCCGATGGAAGAAGAAGATCAAGAAGCACGATAAAAATGTTAGCTATGAGAATAGGAAAAGAGTGGAAAAGAGGACCAAGGTTGGACATCTGGTCATGGAAATGGGTTGGGCGCCCAAGGGGATAAGGGCATGCAAACAGTCATCAAGACCCTGAGCAAACACCCAAACATGTCACCGAAGCATCTGCCAGTGTGAGTAGGCATACCCCCTGGACAATAGGGCAAAGTATATATAACACTGGCAAGACCTGATACCAGTAGGTGTATGCTCACAAGAGTGCAAAGCCCAAGCTCAGGTTAAAAGCAACTCTAAGATATCAGTGCATGAACCATTCAACATTTAAGTGTAAGAGATCCCAAAGTCTCATGTATCTGCAAAATGCTCAAATAGTATAAACCTCCTACTCAATGTCCGTCAAGCATACAAGATGCTCCCACTGGCACAAAAGGTGGATAAACGAGCTCAACAGCTCAATCAAACCAAGTCAAAGTACCAAAGATAGGTAACCAAGACAATGCCCCAATAGCATCCCAAGAGCATGACGGCTACAAACCAACTGTAGGTAGCATCCATGAGTAAGACATACATCTCAATAAATATCTCTGACAACCAAAATGACATCCAATACAAAATTCCAGAATAGCAAATGAGAATCCAAGCCAAGTCTTTAGAGAGCAATAAAGCTCAACAAGTACATGGTACACTGTGCCAAGACAAATGCATCAAGCCGTAGGCGTCAGGTAAGCATGTACCCAAGGAGCATATAACTCTCAAAGCACTAATCATTGTCAAGCATAGACCAATGTCAATAAGTGTGGGCTGAAATAATCTCAAGCTTCCAAAAGCATCCGGATCCAATAACAAGCTTGAAGTCGTCCCTCAATGATCAATACATCATAGCATAACCCAAGACATAAATGCATGAAAGATAGCTTCGGCCCAAGAGTATTCAACATGCATTTATTGTTATAAACTGAGTATTTCTAGCCCTACAATGAGGCCAAAATCATAGCATTACATGTAGCTTCAATCCCCAAGTCAATCGGGATGCAATAGGCATCAAACCGGTTATGTAGTCATGCCCAAACAAGCATAGGCATAAACTGTGAATATAGCACTAGCATCAAATGTCTGTGGACTGTTTATAATAGTCTTGAAACACTGTTTTCAGCCACCAACCAATACCTAATCCCGAAGGAGCAATGCCAAGCATCAATACATGTGTAAAAGGCCTGAAATGGAGCCCGAACAAGTGATCAATGCCAAGCTGGAGCTAGGGTTGGAGTGAGTGATGTGTTGCTGTCCACAAAACAGGCGCAAATCTGTGTGGAGTTGTTGCTGGTCCTGCTGGTCCACATGGCAACTCTGGAGTGGTTGGAGGGCTCAAACATGAGCCAAGGGGGCCTGGGAACAAGCCTCTAGCAGCCCACAATCGGTAGCAAAGAGATATGAAGGTTGGAAGCTTCAATGGTGGCTACCATGTTTGCCTAGACCTGTGGACTGAAGTAAAAACTCTGAAATAATGAATCAATGCCTCAATGTCAATTCCCTGATGGTGCCTCAATAGGCTGGAAAGAAGCTCGGGAAGTTGGGGAGTGACATGAGGTCAAGAGAATGAGCTATGGCTGCCGGTAAGGAGACCCAATGCAAGTGGGGAGTCAATGGGAAGCTGAGAATGCCAAGAGCCAAGCTCAAGAGTCAGGAAGCCATGCTTTGATACCAGTTGAAAGGTGAGAAGGATCGAAGCTTGCACTCAAAAGCTATGGCGAGAGAGCAAGAGCAAGAAAGAGAGAGACAAGAAATGGGAACTCCAATAGTTACAATGTGTGACCGGGCCTTCCTTTATTCAAACTGTCACTAAAAGAATAAAGAATAAAGTGACGGTGATGGGCGCCTGCCACTTACAGTGTGCAGTGGCGGTGACTATCAGTGTAGTAATACACGGGTGACTAGGCGGAGGCGCCTTTACCTCCAACACATCATTTGGAGGTTCAGTTTGATCGTGATCTAGAACCTTGAGTTAGTCTAACCATTCTAATTCAGATATAATTCTTACAATTCTAACATCAATGAGCAATGGCTTAGGTTGAGATGGCTTGGTGTCCAATCAAATTTTCTAAATAGTGTAGCCATCAATGTCATAATCCATCAAGTCTGAATTGGAATTCTCTTTCTAATGATCATCCTCTGAGTCACTAAGCTCTTTAGCTTCTATATTTTGCTTGTGCATTAGCAAGATGAAGAGAAAACTTGATGCAATTTTTTTCATTTCCAAGTGGGGCTAGTTAGTAATTCCTCAAAGATGATCAAATTTGCATTTGGATGATCATGGAAACACAGACTCCATGACTTAGTATTTTTATCAGTACAATTCTCTCTTTGGGAATTGGATAGCCTTCGGTACACAGTCAAGGGCCAATTTGGTGTCTCTACGGGTCTCCCCATGAAAAGTAATGCATGCCATTCAGCACCCTCTGTAGAATGTGTTGAATCCTCAAGCACTCAAGGTTGGATGTTAGTTATAGTTGGAATTCAACGCATGGTTAAATTGGCTAGGATTAAGGCCTTCTACCCAAATCTTCAATCCTTTCTCTCATATAAGAACTTCCTTATATCAACATCTCTTGGCCAGACTGTAGAGACACGGTCTCCAAAAACATCAATAACAAGCACTGCATCTACATTAAATTAATGTAGAAAGTTGGTTACAATGTACCAATTTTGTACAAATTTGCTAAAAATTTTGCAATAGTAGGCATTGTTTCTAGGTGTTGTCATTTCTCCCCCACTTAATTGTGAAGTGTGCTCACGAGCACAACTACATCACGAACAGCCAACATCATGAACATAGCTACCATGAGCACTACTACGCAACTTCAAAAGAAAAATATATTCTCCCTCACTGAATTGCGAAGCATCCTCGCGAGCATATCAACAAAAACTGCAAAACCGCACATAGAAAACTAGTAGACACTAAAAAGATAGGAAACTATTTACCGGTGTCATATTATAAATCCAGCAAAGCAAATATTCAATTAAGTTGTGTAGAAAAGGGTGCATACTAACATTTCCTTACTCACTCTCCCCACTTAAGTGCGTAACATAGCTTCATCCAGTGCATAGAATATACCAACTAGGAAGCTTTCTAGAGCCACTAAACAACAATAATCCCTCTAGGCAAGAAAATGCCACATTACTATCCTACTAGGAATATTGCCTCCAAAATAGCCTTATGGATAAGGTCCATGCCTAACAAAGAACCCAAACAAAGCAAGCTAACATTAAGACACCTAATAGAACTCTTATGGTTTAGTTGCTAACCCTCCATGTTCTACTAGAACAACCAGTCAATGGTCCCTAACTTCCAACTGTCCAGAGTGTTTGTTTATTTGTTTTTTTAAATGGTAGTGGCTTTCCTTCAATGCCAAAAGAGTATATACATTGATTCTCCTTCCCAAAAGTTCCCACCCCAAAGAGATGCAAGGCATCAAACACAGGGCACCCGTCAAGGAAATCCGTACAGCCTACCAGGACCTCAGAGGCAATGGTTATCTTCTTTTGGTGTTTTTTTTTCTTCCTGTACAATCTCAAGGTGTTTTTCTTTTCTTTCTTGTATTTTCTTTTCTTGCCTTCCGAAGAATAAATATATAGACTCTTTTGAACTTTTATTATTTGGATTGGAATTTAAGCGTTAAATAAATAAAAATAAAATAAAGGATCAATTAGAAGGCTAAGAATACATCACTTAATTGAACGGTCAAACATTTCAGCTCAATAACTTCGCTCGAGGAATCTAATCTAGCACATAATGCTAGTCACTCTGATTGGACAAATGATAAGCAAATATACTCGTCAACTCAGCATCTCTCGTCCACGCTACTCCTAGTCAAAATTTCATGAAGAGAACATTGTTATTTAGCTACTCCCACATATCGCTAGAAAAGCAAAAAAAAGATATGGAAAAACTCTATGGGATTCCCAATTAGACTTCCATATAATGAAATTCACTAGGTCATGCACACATATCACCCCCTTTCAATCACTCCCGGGTGCTAAAGCCCCATCCCATGTGGATGGACTCTCATATAGAGTAAATTTTTTATGTATCTTTTTTGATGTATTTGTGTGTGTTTTTTAAAAAAATTTGAGTTTTGTGTTTCTTCAGTAAGTATTTAGGTTTGGAAAATGCTAAATGATTTCAATCAAGTTATCTTTTCAACATTCCCTTATTTCAAATGAATATAAAAAGATAAATTAGATATGAAACAACCTGTTATGTATATGGATAATATTGCAACTCCAAGATAATTGCTAAGATAATCATGTAGCAGTTCGCAAATTGCAACAATCATCAAACCTGCACAAAACTCAACCACTAACCACTAACCCATTAATATGTTAGAGCAATAAAGAGTGAAACTCCTTTGAAAATCGGCCATCTAGTCAAACTGCATTGTAATGAGCTCCGAGCAAGCACTGAAGGAGTATCCCAACCGTGTGTGCAACTAACTACCTAACCTTGTGAAGACTAACTAAACTAAAGTGCACTAAAACCTAAAATGTAAAGATATCAATAAACAAAAAAAAAACATTTTTTAAAAGGATTATTTGTTTTTAATGTTTTTTTTTCAACTATGTAGAATAAAGTAAACCCCAAAAGACTCGAAGAAAACAAAATATCTAAACTAAAACCTTCAAACTCCCTAAGATCTTCTATTGCAAACAATAACCCTAATCCAAAATCATCCACACTATCCAAGTCAAGCCTATCAACGAAACCATGCTCATAAATGGCCTCCAACATAGACACATCAGAGGTCATAGACCGGCTATCAGGTGCACCGCTAAAAACCTCCATCATATCATGGAGCGGAGCTGTAGCTGCATCGTCATAATAGGGCATAGGTGCCACTGGTAAACATCCTAAAGAGTAGCCCTTGGTTGCATCCATATACTAATATATATAAGCTCAACAGGGACAATTCACTTGACCATCGGGATATGATGGAGTAAAATGGTAAACAATAGCTTGATATTGGGAAATTTATTGTTGCTCTCTACCCACCCTGGACTGAGCAACACCACATTTAGGCAAGAACACACTATCATAATCGTGGCGCTGATAAGTGTAGCCTATAGCATTCTGCATGGTAGTGGTACCATAGCGTCGAAAGTATGTGCAACACTGCCAAAAAAGAAGTTGAGCATGCACGAAAAGATGCCTCTAACACTGCCTACAACCAAAAGGTGGATGGTATTGCAAACAAAAAATAATCACAAAAGAGGAACCGCAACAGGCCTCTCCCCTTGGTGCATATAAGAACCTGTCATGCGTCTGAAAACGTGGAATACTATAAGAACCTATCATGCGTCTGAAAACGTGGAATACTATAAGGCCCAACATGAATAGGATCAGAACTATTAGCATTCAAGACGAGGGTAAAGCGCATCCATCCACAGAAAAGCCATACCTGCATCCCATTAAAAACCCCAAAAGAGAAAAGAAACCCAAATATAGATTAGTTAAGGGGTCATTCTAACCACTTACCTAACTAAACCTAACTACAGTAAGTCACAAAATGCTTAAGGCGAAGGCCATTAAATCTAAAAATCTCATTTTCAACATTAATATCCTGCACATCAAGAGAACCATTATCATAGACTTTTACAACCTTAAAGGGTCCTAACCAATGAAATTTTAGCTTCCCAGGAAATTTGTAATAGTGGCTATCATATAATAAAACTAAATTGTCTTCCTTAAACTCTCATATTTTGATATTCTGATCATGCCAAGCTTTACGACGTTTCTACATTGCTTCTAAGCTTTGTAAAGCTAACAATCTTTCCTCATCTAACCTTACCAATTGTAAAATTCTTTGCTTCAATGAACTAGCCTTACCTAATCGTAACGAGAGGGTGATTTGTAAAGTAGGAAACTCTTGTTCAATTGGAAAAATAACATTAGTTCCATAAACTAAGTTGAAAGGTGTATTTTGCACTGTTACCTTATAAGTGGTTCGATAGGCCCATAATGCCTCATATAAACATTCATCCCAATCTCGCAAGTGACAAGCAACTGTTTTAGTTAAAATCCCGCAAATAATGCAATTGGTTACTTCAACTTGCCCATTAGCTCGAGGATAATAAGGCGTTGAATTGCGATGCTTAATTTTGTAAATTTCCATTAACTTGCTAATAAGACCATTCAAGAAATGGGAACCTCGGTCACTTACTAATTCCAGTGGGCAACCAAAATGGGTAATGATATTCTCATACATAAACTTAGCCACATCAATGGCTTTATCTGTCTTAAGCGCTTTTGCTTCCACCCACTTGGTAATATAATCCGTACAAACTAAGATATAATGATTAGATCTATATCTTGTGGGTGGATCAATTGGGCCCACAAAGTCAATTCCCCACTTCTCAGAAGGCGCTAATGCCAATATAGGGGTCAAAGGTGTAGCAAAACTCTTAGAAGGACGACCAGTCCTTGAATAGACATCACATTTTTTATAATAATAATATGCATCTTTAAAGAGGGTAGGCCACCAATAACCAACTAATAGAACTTTCCCTGCAGTTAATTCATAGGCAAAATGGCCACCACATGGCTCATCATGGAATGCCTTAAGAACCACTAGAACTTCATCTTCCCTTACACATCATCGATAGATACCCTCGCGTGGAAAGAAGTTATAAAGGTAACCCCCTAATAATCCATAGGAGTGTGCTTGCATTAAAATTTGTCACTTTCATCATTTATTAGCACCAGGTGGATAATGAGATGTACTAAGAAAATTTGCAATATCAATATACCATGGAACTTGCGTCTCCACAATAAAAAGTGATGCATCCGGAAAATCATCCTCCACACCTTCCTTATCAGATGTTAATAATTGTGAAAGATGATCAGCTAGAACATGAGCTCTACCTGGATGAGTAATGATTTGAAAATCAAACTCTTGAAATAACAACATCCAACGAATTACACGTCCTGAAAGTTCTGCTTTATTAAGCAAATACTTTGACGCCTCATGATCCACATAAATGGTAAATTTATTCCCTAATAAATAATGATGAAAATTTTCCACTGCAAATACCATTGATAAGCATTCTTTTTCAGTGGTAGTATAATTTCTTTCTGCATCACTTAATTTACGGTTTGCGTACTAAATTGGATGATCCACTTTACTGTCATACTTGTATGCCTAAATTTGCACAATTTTGGGGGGGTTATCATTCCTCCTCTTCCAATCTTGTAAGCGTCCTTGTGAACACTTTGAAAAGACACTTTTTCCTTGGAATAAGCACGTTATGTTGATGAAGAAACTACATCTCTTTACTTCACTTCACATTGGAATTGGACTACCTCAATCCGTACCCGTCCAAAAACACCATACTTTTTCACACTTCCACTTCAAATTTCATCGCTAACTTTTTATTCACACCAACATTTGTAAAATCTTCCACTTCCACTTTGAAAAGAGCACAAGGCAAAACACCCTCCAAAAGAACACAAATCTACCTACAATCTCTAGCAAAGAAGAAAAGAGAACCACCCCTTCATCTTGAAGCACATTGTAGATGTCTCCATGGAAAGTACCATGGAGCTTTAACCTACAAAAGAATCTTCCTTTAAGTGCACCCTCACAAAAGATTTACAAATGAAGAGCTCCACCCGGTTGATGTATTTGTGTGTTTGGTACAAAAGGAAAGAAGAGTGGTTTTGTTTATAAAAGGAAAATAACTATTCTAATAGCTAGTATGTTGCTTGTGTAAGGGAGTAAGGCTCTTAGTTGAGAAGAGCATGTGAACAAAATCAAAAGAGATTTGTTGTTTTCTTTCCTCATTGTAGGGGATGAGAGAGATGGGAAAGTTGTGGCTATTGTTGTCTCTGCAGAATATGGGGAATGAGAGGAAGAAGACATGAAGAGAGGAGTGGAGTGGTAGGTTACTCTCTCTCTCATCTCTCTCTCTCCCTCTCTCCCTTTGCTCTTATTATTTACTATGAGGTGCAGCAACTATTCTCTACGTGTTTCTATGGGGAAGCAAAGGTTGATGCCGATGGTGGGTTTTGGAGCCTTTTCTCTCACCTCCTCTAGCTTCCATCGGCCCAAAGGTGTCAAGAACAGATACATGGGCTTCTCAATATCATCACTTGCAGCAACAGGAGCCTTGCTCTATAATATTGCCTCTAAAAGCTTTCGCCTATTCTAGTAGAGGGTTTTGATGAAACCTTGTCGGTGTTTCGAGAAATCCACGAGGACATCCCACTTGTACAAATGAATATAAAGAGATAAATTAAATATGAAACAACCTATTATGTATATGGATAATATTGCAACTCCAAGATAATTGCTAAGATAATCATGTAGCGGTTCACAAATCGCAACAATCATCAAACCTGCACAAAACTCAACCACTAACCACTAACCCATTAGTATGTTAGAGCAATAAAGAGTGAAACTCCTTTGAAAATCGGCCATCTAGTCAAATTGCCTTGTAATGAGCTCCGAGCAAGCACTGAAGGAGTATCCCAACCGTGTGTGCAACTAACTACCTAACCTTGTGAAGACTAACTAAACTAAAGTGCGCTAAAACCTAAAACCTAAAGATATCAATAAACTATTTTTTTTTTCATTTTTAAAAAAGGATTATTTGTTTTGTATGTTTTTTTTTCAACTATGTAGAATAAAGTAAACCCCAAAAGTCTCTAAGAAAACAAAATATCTAAACTAAAATCTTCAAACTTCCTAAGATCTTCCACTGCAAACAATAACCCTAATCCAAAATCATCCACACTATTTAAGTCAAGCCTATCAATGAAACCATGCTCATAAATAGTCCCCCAATGTAGACACATCAGAGGTCATAGACCGGCTATCAGGTGCGCCGCTAAAAACCTCCATCACATCGTGGAGCGGAGCCACAGCTACATCGTCCTAATAGGGCATAGGTGCCACTGGTAAACATCCTAAAGAGTAGCCCAACATATATAAGCCCAATAGGGACAATTCACTTGATCATCAAGATATGATGGAGTAAAATGATAAACAACAGCTTGATATCAGGAAAATTCTTGCTGCTCTCTACCCACCCTGGACTGAGCAACACCACGTTCAAGCAAGAATATACTATCATAATCGTGGCACTGTTGTGCCGCTACGTGCACATCGTGTAAAAAAATCTAGAGTGTGGCTTCCTTTTAGATTTAGAGAGCCAATGCGATTTTAGACATTAGTGTTAGTATCCTTGGTTCAAAAATATTAGATTTTAGTCAATTTTTAATATTCTAGATATTATCTCTTGTAAAAAAAAATCTACAAAACTATAGACAACTTCTAGATTAAGATGACATGTAAAAGAAAGCATGTAGCTTTCAGCTAATTTGAGAGGATTTTATGTAAAAAGAGAGATTAGTAAAATCGTGCGATGCGTGATTGCTATTTTCAGGCAGTGAACAGCACTCCAAAAGTGGGAGATGAAGAAGGAGTGATCTGGCAGGATTCTAGCCAGGTGTCCTAGTATCTAACCCCCCTTTTGGAGCCATTGGAAGGATCAGATTGGCGATCTTAGTAGCATAGAGGAATGTATTATTTTATACACGTTTTTGTCTATTAGAGTTATATTTTCTCATAATGCTGAAAGAGATTGACAAGCTTCATCTCTATTAGTATTCTTCTATATTTTCTAATTCTTTTTTTGAAGTATTCTTCTACATCTTCAATCTCTTCGAACCCCTTCTCTTCCATCTACTCCTCTCCTTGAATCTACCTTCACCCTGTTGTCACTTATCTTCAAGAACTTGGCTTGAAACCTTCAACCCTTCTCTTATCTCTACCATCTCTGGAGTCTAAGATCTTAAACCCCCATACATTCTTCTCTTGCCAAACCCCAGTGGTGACCTTCAACCCTACACGCTGCGACATTGGTGAACCCAACATGAAGGTCAATGTAAGAGAACTCCAAGATGGGGGATTCTTCAGGAGATACTCTACAACAATTGGTGGGCATATTGCAGCAGACTCAACAACAACAAATCCAAATGTTACAACAACAACAACAACAAAGGCAAGAAGAAGAGAAGATTGATTCCACAACTATCAAGGCCCTAGAAGAAGTTAGGCATGAATTAAAATAATTTAATGGTCAAAATGTCTATGTTTTCATTTGTTTATATGTTGAGAAAATGCTTTTCTTTGGTGTACCGCAATATGCATGGAGCCATTATTTTGCCAGACTAGCCAAGCATGGTCTTCAAGAAAGAATCCATGGTCTTTTCCAACACGATGCAGATTGGGTTGCATTCAAAAAAGTCCTAAGTAAAGAATTCTTCTTAGAAGACTCTGGCCTTATAATGAAGAAAAGTTTCATTGAATGGGTTGAAAAACCCAACAAAGGTTTAGCTGCAACAGCTCTATACCATGAATTTGAAAGTAAATTTGGACAACTTGATGCTGAAGACCAACAAAGTATGGAAGGTTAGAAGATTGAATTATTCCTTAAGGCTGCAGATCCCATTCTATAAGAAAAGCTTGTTGATTGCCTAGAAGATGCTACCTCCGAATCAGGAGTCAAGACTGCATGGACAGATATTACTGATGCAGTTAACATGATTGCTCGAAGAGAGCGGATGCGACTAAGATTGGGCTCTACTTCAACTTCAACAACTCCATTGATGGAGCTTGTTCCACCTTCAAAATCCCCTATTCCTTTGACTAATCAACCAACTCTTTCTTCTAAAAATGATGTCATGGATGAACTTATTAAAAGCATGCATGACCTTCATTTGAATCTTATAGAAATTAGTTTCAAAGTAGAGAAGCTGGATGTCAAAGTTGAGGAACAAGGACGATCATCAACTCAAAGACCCATGAGAGAAGGCTTTAAGAGGCGTTGTATTTGGTGCGACAGCCAACAACATGACAAGAGGGAGTGTTCTGCCTTCCGTGAGGCTGAAGCACAGAAGCTCGTCTTTTGGAAAGATGAAAAAATCCATGCTGTTAAAACTGGTCTTCCACTGGATCCAAATTTTGGGAATGGTGGAATGAAGAAAATATTAGAAGATTTAGCTGTAAAGAATGCCTATGCATCAATTGATGCAACTACGTATGGGGTGCAAATTGAGCCACCTAAATCAAGTTTGAAAGCATGTAAAGCTAGTGTGCAATCTAAAGTATGGATGTAGGCACTAGATCAAATGGAACGTGGTAAAGCAACCAAATGGCTAACGCCAGTCAGTGCATTCGAGGAATAATTGGTTGGAAAGAACCAGTAGATTCTTTTTCCGCCTTTCCACATTTGGCTAACGTCAATCATAAAGAAGTCTTGATTGAAGAAAAGAGAAGAAGAGAAGATGAACCAGGGCCTTCTTCTTCTAGCCCTCCAAAACAGGTAACTAGAAGAATGCTTAAACAACCAAAGCTTGCTGAAAATATAACCCCAGATCAAGAGATGGAAGATGCGCCACAAACAAAGAAGATCAAAGGAAAGAAGAAAGGCAAGCAGCCATGCTACAAATTACAGTCTGACATAGAATCTGCAATTGATCTCAAACGAGTCCTAGAAGAATGAATTCTAGGAAGCAAAATTGAATTCACCTTAGGCAAAATTCTTGGAATTGCTAAACGTGAATTCCATGATGTAATTATTAATATAATCAAAAGGAAAAGACAATATGTTGGTGATGAAGCTGAAAAAATAGTGCATGCTTTTTTGCAAGTTCTTTGAGTTTTTGTGCAGGATGAAGATAAGTTGACTTCACAAGGAATTCATCTTGAAGCAGTTAAAGAACTAATTGCAACAATTGAAGCTAAAGATAAAGAAAACATGAGGAGGAAGAGGCTCGGTTCATTCCAAGCAGTCACTACTCCCGTACGCATTGGGCAAGAGCAACAATGGAGACAGTCGTCAAAATTGGAGAAAAAGAAACACCATGTATTGTACTCTTAGACCATGGCTCAGAGATAAACTTCATGGTAAGGAGTCTCTATGAAAGTGGCAGATGGCCCATAAATGTTGATCCAGGATGGCCAATGAGAGCTGCAAATAACTCTTTTGGAGAATTATATGCTGCATTTCCTAATGTGCAAGTAACTATTGGAGACATAAAAGAACACAATATTAGTGAGTTTGGGAATCTCCCAATTCCCATTTTTTGAATACTAAAAAGGTTGCACCCAGATAACATCCCATAAGTTTTTCAAAACCATATGATGTGACCTATCATTGGAAAGCGCTTGAAAAATGGAATCTATTGAACTATAGAGCGCTTGATTTGGACTTATAGTGTTCAAGTTATGACAAATCCAAAGATTTGACCACGTATCCCAAACTTATGGGAAATTCCCATATTCCCCAATATGGTGTTAAAGACAATTTTCACTTCTTTGTCTTGTAGTTATCCTATCATTCTTGGGCAACCTTACATTTCTAAAGCCTGCTTGGAAAAAAAGCTCTTGATGATGGTTCTTCCTATGCTTGAATCCGAAGTAAGGATAATGAACAAGATGTCCAATTTCTTACCATATGTGTCAATCATCATCGAAACAGAGATTGATTGCAGGATTATCCTGTGCCTCCTAATGCCCGAGAATTCAAGGGTTTTTGGGCTGCACTACTGTAAAAGGAGGCTATGGCAGTGCTTCATTTAAAAAGATTGTACCTCCTCATGCTTCAAAAGCTGTGTCTCTAGTAAATCTACATGTATGTACAGCCAACAGTATGGGCTGTTATAAATCTCTTCCGGCCATGACTAAGGCTGAAAGAAAATATTTATGTCATGTAAATATGACATGATGGCTGAAAATGAAGATATTTCTAGCATTTGTTTTGGATTACAAATCAGGTAAAAAATTAATCCATAGAAGTATGTACATTGGATTTTTATCAGACAATTCAAGAATTTGTTGAGCAGGAAGACATTGGTTTACTCAACAAGGTTGAAGTGCAAGTGGAGACAAAATACAAGATGATGGATAAGAAAGTCAAACCTATGGCAGTCCCACTGCCTCCTGAAAGTGAAGGGCTAGCTGATAGGGCAACAAATCAGCCAAGTCTTCGTGATCCTTCTAACATTGGTCACAAGTTCACATCTGAAAGTATAAAAGAGCTCAAAATAGGTGAAAATTCTTTCCTTTCGCCGACTGAAAAACACTCTTTTATGTAAATGCTAATGAAACATGGAAAAGCTTGTGCATTTCAACCAAGTGAAATAGGCTGTGTGGATCCAAATATTGTGGCTCCTATGGTCATTTTTACGGTCCCACATGTGCCTTGGAACCTCAAGTCTATTCCTGTTCCAAGGGCGCATTTGCCCAAATTACTGGAACTTCTAAATGAAAAGATCAGAATGAAGATTTTAGAACCTTCTTCAGGGCCCTACTCAAACTGATGGTTTACCGTGCCTAAGAAAAATGGATCTTTACAATTCATTCAAGATCTACAACTTGTTAATCATGTCACAATCCAAAATGTTGGTTCGGGTCCAATTGTTGAAGCTTTTACAGATAGAGCAGTTTATTATATGGGCAACCTATATTCAGGATATGACCAATTTCTACTTTCATTAGAAAGCTGAGACATTACCACAATGAAGACACCTCTTGGATTGGTCCGCATGTGCGCGTACACTCTACCACAAGGTGCAACAAACTCCGTAGCCCATATGATGAATGCCATGCACAAAGTCTTAAGGGACTTTATTCCACAACTTACTCTTCCATTTCTTGATGATGTACCTATCAAGGGATGTGAATTCAATGAAAAGAATGAGGAGCTTGATGAAGATGGCTGCAGGACATTTATAGTTAACCATATTCATGATTGTGACATGATTTTGACAAGGCTAGAAGAGGTACATCTTACCCTTTTTGGAGCTAAGTCGATTTTTGGAGTAGAAGTCCTAGTGGTTGGTCATCTATGTGGCCCCTATGGACACAAACCTTCTCCAATATCAAGATAGATGCCATTAGTTGAATGCAAGAAAAATGCCCAAATGTTTCGGAGGTGAGAAGATTTATTGGTGCATGTGTATTCTATCTCATATGGATACCACATTTTGCTCATGTAGCCGAAAATCTTTATCAATTATTAAGAAAAGGCCAAAGATTCTCTTGGGGTAATGAGCATACTCTCACTATGCGTAAATTAAAGAAACTGTTAATTTCAACCCCCACTCTCAAAACGATTGATTATTCAAATGGTCAACCCATCATCCTTACTATGGATACAACTCCCATTGGGATAGGATGGGCTATTGGCCAAGAGGATCTTGAAGGTAACATGTATGCAATTCGTTTTGGAGCAAAAGTTCTCAATGAACGTGAAAGAAGGTATGCACAAGTAAAGAGTGAATTGTGGGGAGTTGTAACATCATTAAAGTGTGATCGTGAATACTTTATAGGTGCTTCCGTAGTGGTAGAAACTAATTGGCTTCCACTCTTAGGCACGATTGCCAACTGCTCTACACCTAACATTGCTATGCTAAGATGGATTGCATATATTAAATCTCTCAACCCCGAATTAAAGCATATTGTAGAAAAGGCGAATCTAGTTGCTGACATGCTATCACGTGCAAGATATGACAATGAAGAAGTGTTGATGGAAGAAGATGAAGATGAAGAATCTATACTTGCTGAATTTCATTCCATGCCTGTTGAAAATACCTTTTCAGTTACTACATATACTAGTTCAAAGCTGAAAACAAGAGGATGGTCAACTAGAAGCTAGCATGCTCATTGCATTGCTCAAGTTCTAGTTCATTTCCTTGAAGAAGATTATGAAGAAGATTGGCTGAAGATCGGCCAATATTTGAGCACAATGAAGAAGAAAGAGACTTGGACTAATGAGGAGTTTAAGCATATCAAGAGGAAAGCTTATGGCTTTTTTCTTAAAGAATGACATCTATGGAAGCACGCAAAGAAGAAGAAAGGAGCACCTTTCCGAGTTTTAGGTAACAAAAGATTGCAACAATAGGTAATGAAGGAATTTCATGAAAGCCTGTGGGCTGGCCATAGAGGCATATGGGGAACCTTTAGTAAAGTCAAAGAGAAATATTGGTGGCAAAACATGTATCAGGACATAGCACATTTTGTTGAAACCTGTTATGTGTGTCAAATGTATTCTATGGTTAAGCATCGAGATGGGTAACAACTGACTTATCCATTGTCTATACATTATAGATGGGTTATTGATCTTGTAACCATGCCTATCTACAGGAATATGGAATATGCGGTATTTAGTGCTTGCAAGAGAGGATCTAACCAATCAAGTTGAAGGCAAAGCCTTAACAACCAAATCCACTCAAGCTATTTGTCATTTTTTTCTTGAAGGTGTTTTGTAGATATGGTTGTGTGGGTAAAGTAACTGTAGATAGAGGAGAGTTGGTTGCTAATGAGGAATGCAAATTCTTTGCTCAATTGGTTATTAAGTTGGCTTTAACATCAGCTTACAACCCTGAAGGAAATGGAAAGAGTGAGAGAGGTCATCAACCTATTCTCAAATCTCTAGCAAAGTCTTGTAGAGGAAAGATCAAAGAATGGCCTAAAATGCTACATTTTGCATTATGGGCTGACCGGACTACTCACAGTTCAGTTGACTGGCTATATGCCAGCTAAACTTATGCATGGACAACAACCAATTATACCAATTGAAAAATCTATTCTCACATGGAATCTTCTACCTTGGAAGGGAGGCATCAATAGAGAAGAGTTGCTGACTTCGCATATGGCAGCTAGAAAGAAGGCTTGAAGATGTTCAAGCAGCTATTGAGAAGCTAAAGACAGCAAGACTAAAGAACAAAAGAAGATTTGAAGAGCAATTCAAGAAAATGACTAGGTGCTTGTCTATGACAGTAGCTTAGACAATCAATATAGTGCTTCTAGGAAGATGGTGAAGCGTTGGTTTGGCCCATATGTGGTAAAGGTTGTTCATGACAATGCCACATATTCATTGGCTGAATTGGATGGAACAAGCATGAAGATACCCATAGCTGGAAAAAGAATCAAGCTCTTTGAATGAAGAGAAAGTTCAACATATGAGCTAGAAGACTTGAATATAATTCAAGAGCATGAAGACATAGAGGAAGAAGAAGAGGCAGAAGATGAAGACATTGACATGGTAGAAGATACTTCTTCAGACACTGCAAATCCATAAGACTTTGGCACATGCCAGAGAATGTGCAGGTTAGGAGGGGGTGGATGTCATGCCGCTACGCGCACATCGTGTAAAAAAATCTAAAGTGTGGCTTCCTTTTAGATATAGAGACCCAATGCCATTTTAGACATTACTGTTAGTGTCTTTGGTTCAAAAATATTAGATTTTAGTCAATTTTAATATTCTAGATATTATCTCTTGTAAAAAAAATCTACAAAACTATAGATAACTTCTAGATTAGGATGACATGTAAAAGAAAGCATGTAGCTTTTAGCCAATTTGAGAGGATTTTATGTAAAAAGAGTGATTAGCAAAATCGTGCGACGTGTGATCGTTGTTTTTAGGCGATGAATAGCACTCCGAAAGTGGGAGATGAAGGAGTGATCTGGCAGGATTCTGGCTAAGTGTCCTATTATTTAACCCCCCTTTCAGAGCCATTGGAAGCATACAACCTTGAAGCATTGTATGCCTCATGGTTATATGACCATTTAATCGGGCAACTGAGTGGGCACTTAGTGGCAACATTAAGCGCATTTTCTCATGTTGAGTAGACCATTTGTAGCCTAGAAAACTTGTATTTCTAGCCTCATCTTTTGCTGGCAAACTTGATTCCACATTAGCTCCATTACTATCCTATACATGTGTTCTATCTCCTCATGCATTGTATAATATTTTGTACATTGCATCTTATTGGAGAGAGGGAGATGGGTAGTACTTTGCTAGTTGCCCACATCTTATGTGGATTGTACATACTCCCATGTTTGGTATATGGATTTGATATCCCAAGTTCTTTGTTTCTAATTTAGTATATTCTTGTATTTTAGTTCAGTCCCTCATCACATAAACCCTTCAACACATCATCACCTTCTTCAACACATCAACTCTTCCCCACATGAAGTCTTTGTCACATAGATAGTTTGGCACATGGATTCCTCATCACATTAGGAACTCTCCCACCATCACATGAGTAGCTCATTACATGCACTCAAAATTATTATCACATGTACTAATCCTGAATCCCTTGTCACACAACCTAAATTGATCATCATAAGGGCTCAACTTGTCATCGCATGTTTTCAGTCTTAACTCTTAAAGCACTTGATGTCAATTGATCATTATAGGCACATTGAGTTGTTTGTCACATAATTGTTCATCACATAATTGTCTATCACAAAACCTTCATCACAAACTTCCATCCATCACACTATCCTCCACTACATGATTCTCAAAACAAAATACAACCTAGTACATGACACACTTTGATACATAGTCTTAAATCTACCATATAGTCACTTTCTCACATAGGTATTAGTGTTGCAACACTACCTTTCATCTTAACACTAGGCTCTCCACATTAGTCACATAACACCTAGCTATCCCAATATAGCCCAATTCATCTTAGTAACACCGGTCACAAGAATCCAACTTGCATATACTAAACTACCACATTCTTATGCATTGCGCTTTAGGGATAGTGCCTAGGGACCACACAAAATTATGAGACCTGGATATGGACTCTCTCTTATCGATCCTTCTGGTATCCTAGGTGTCAATACAATGAGTTTGTTGGTTCTATCTTGCTCTTGAGAGGAGTGTGATTGAAGCATCAATAAGTCAAGGACCAAAAGGGGTTGTTATCAATTTGCTTGGATCTCCTAAAAGAGCCCTACACTGCACATGAGATGTACACACTTTCTTACTATGATAGACCCAATTAGACATAGTAAAGTGTTAGGTTAAGCATTGGTGTTCTTGTTTTCTCACCCTTGGAAATCAGATACCTTTGACTTGTGTAGGTGTCACAGAACCCTCTTAACATTTGCCATACTTCTATTGTGAGGAAGGACCAATTGAGCCTAGAGGAAGACCATAAATATCTTGAGTCTAAGAAGCATCAAATAGTAGCATTTATACAGAAGGGAAAAGAAGCCTTAGTCTTAAAAAATTGCAAATAACTCTAGGAGAATTGCAAATAGCACTCCCAGGAGGGGTTTTGAGACCCTCTCATCAGCCATCTAAACCCTTAGGCCACTCCAATTGAAGCTTGGATTTATTAAAGATCCAATTATACTTAAAAGTAGAGCATCACCTTACAAGAGTCTCACAAGGTTACTAAGAAAATTACATCATGACGACCTTGAAATGTTACCCAAGCCTTTGTCCTAGTGGCTTATGAGGTACCTAAGTTTACTCTCGTATTCAACCTTGTCTCCAATTGATTATGACATGAGCACTTTCTAGAGTTGATGCTTCTAACAAATATCCTTAACTTAATTGGCTTCGATAAGGCCATAAAGTCAATTAGACAATGACACTTTTCCTTAAGTCTCTTCTAGCACTCAAGGATGGGAATTTAGACCTTCATTGTGTATTTGAGGTTTATAATACAAGGCCACAAATCTAGAGTATTGAGGGTGAGAACTTCAAGCTACTTCAAAGTTGCAAGGATCATCTTACACACCAACCAACAAAACATGGATAGTTGCACACATAGGCACCACCAAAGTAGACAATTCATAGATCCACCCACCTTGCCTAGGGACATTCCCAATCACAACTAGGGCCAAGTGATTCCCTCACTAAGTAGGCATGTAGGGCATCTCAGTAAATTGCAACACATCACTTACATCAACATATTCTTAATGCACTTTGCAATAGCCTAGGCATAGTACACAACTTGACCACCATGTGAGGCACCTCATGCATAGACATTGTCATGAGAAGTTTGATCTAAGATTTAAAAGAGAATGGTTACCAATACCTTATGGAGTTTTATTCTTTGGCTATAAGATATGAGGAGAATGGCTTATGGGAGAATTTATTTAGTACACTGACAGTTTATAAATAGTCTTTAGTGTTTGGAAGTCATCTATGAGGTCAAGCCATTAGGAGGAAGACTTAGTAAATCAAGGATGCATGGGACATAATGTATGGTTTATAGGGGGGCTTAGGGGGCTAAGTGGGAGTAAAAGAGGAAGGGAAAAATGTAGATAGGAAAATGAGAAAAACAACACATTTTTGCCAAGTGGAGGGCTGCTCCAATCGTAGCTTGTTTTGGGAAGGATCTTGCATGCATATTGAAGATAAAGTAAAGGAAAAGAGGGCTGCACCATCAAGGTGAGTTGCTTTGTACCTATAAAAGATTCAATCTTGAGAGGGTTTGAAGCAATTTTAGAATATTTTATTACTACTATAACAAATAGGGAAAAACAAGATTGGATCATAAAAAATAGGTCCATACAAGATTTCCTCCATCATCAATCGCTTCTAATGATTGGTATTGCTTCTACTGATTAAGGGAATGCTTTGCACTTGTCAAGGACATAGTTTGGAAAGATTTTGGAGCATGTCTATCAATTGATAGTGCTTATGATGATGGGATTGGTCTTGCCTATCAAATTTTAAGTATTTTCATTGAGATGTGATGCTTTTCCCTACCTTATAGGTTCATGAATTACAAGATACCAATATGTTATATTCAGGATCAGGGTATATATTGGCAATTGGTTTTGAGTTGATCAATTGTCCCAACAAGGGCTGAATTGATTAAGTACTATTGTACTTGGCAATAATACAAAGGCTTGGCATGTGTTTCGTTTTAGTTGTGATTTGTTTCCCCTTTCTCTCATCTTCTTCTCTTTAAACCTTACTTTCTGCAACCATATTTTAGAAACCCCCATGGTTCTGGATTTCTTCTCTTTATCTCTCGACACCTAATGCAAAAGCCATCAATAGGGTGCAAGATGGGAGATAGAGCAGGATTGGGTTCAAGTCATGCTATTCAATAGTTGATGGAAAATACAAATATGATTTTGTAGGCATAAGAACAATAGCAACAACAACAAACGGTGTATGCATTTGCAAAATCAGAGTCAACCATGGTAAAAGCTTTGTAGGTTATAGAGCTAGAGATGAAATTATTTCATGCTCAAAATGTATCTACATATCTATACTTGTATGTATTGAAGATGGAATTCTATGGAGTATCTCAAATTGCATGGAGCCAATATTTTGTACAACTCATCATATAGGAATGAAAAGCATTGATTACACAATTATATACATAGGGTACTGATTGGTATGTGTTTAAGAAAGCATTCAGATATAAATTTTACATAGAAGATGCCAATTTGGTTACATGTAGAACATTTAAAGAGCGGATCATAAACTCAAATAAAGGACTCATAGCCACAGAATTGCTTCAAGACTTTGAAAGTAGATTTGAGCAGTTGGATATTGTAGAGCAAGAGGAGGCTCTTGTTGAAACCCAAAATTTTGAGATATTTTTATAGGCTGCGAATTCTGTTTTGCAAGAGAAACCGGATTATCTATTGGAACATCAATCTACTAAAACAAGGCTTAAAATTAAATGGTGACATGTCCAAGGTACTATAAATGCACTTATCAAGTAGCACAGAAGAAGGGAAAGATTGCATATTGGGGTCTTTCTTATTACTTTTGGTAACTCTATTGAAACTATAGTTAAGCCACCAATATTGTTTACATCTATAGAACAGTTGAATTCGATATCATATGCAAAAGTTATGGCAATAATATGTAAGTGATGTTAAGCTATCATAGTTATCCATGACTTCTATAGCATGCTTTATATCCACTTAAAAATGGAAAAAATGACTATTTTTCACCTCAATAAGCACTAAATGGGCTTAGCTAAGCCTTGGAAGCTCTTTGACAAGTTGGGAGCAAGGTGGAACAAGCCGAGAGAAGCAAAGATTCAATGCATACCTTGAGAGGAAGAAACAATGGCTACAATGAAACCTTGATCTGAAACTTCAAATGTGGGCCGAAACAAAGGATGAACAAGCTTCTTGAATGCCCACTTTGATACCAGTTGAAAGGTAGATCCTTAGTGGAAGCAAGAGCAAAGTAAGAGCTATAGCAGATGAAGCAAGAGAGCAAGAGAGAGACACCATATGTGGAAACTCCAACAGTCACAATGTGTGATCACCTTCCCTTATTCAATAGTCATTGAAAAAATAAATAATAAATAATAAAGCAACAATGATAGGTACCCGTAACCTGCAGTATATAAATGTGAGGTCATGGTGTGTGTAGTAAATACAAGGTGGCGTAGGCACAGGCACCTTTATCTCCAACACTCCTAAACATAATTAAGCCAAAAAGGGATATATGGTATGTGAAAAGGAAAAGGATCGACTAAAACCCTCAACGCAAACATAAAAAATGTGCCAATAGAGTTGATTTAACCTATTCTAACAACACTTGAAATCGAGGACAATTTGCAAACATTGTATCGAGTATAGTCATTCACTCTATCAAAGATCGTATCAACAACTAAATGAATGTGGCTATAAAGAACACTTATATTTGGCATACATCAAACATTCATGTTGACTCTTCACTGATGTTAAAAATATATATTACTCAAACATGGGACTTAAAACACCCTATTGTCACAGACATGCCATGATCAAGTGTATGGATTAATTCTTGCTCATGCTATATGAATCCACATCCCATGTGAACGCACCCTTAATAGGACATCCTCGAGCCAACCATGTGAACCCACCCTTGCCATGCCATCATGGAACCTTCTAGGAGATATGCCATATCATCACCTACATCATCAATGATATCATCATGGAGCATTCTAGGAGATCTTTAGCTGCCCTCCAACACCTATAAAGGGAGGGGCTTGCCATATAGCTCCTTAGTCTTGCCAATGCCAATCTTGGGAGCTCAAGGAGTTGACACCTCCAAGTAAGTAACTTGGAGTTCTAGTTCTAGTTCTTGTCTAGTCTTGTCTTGTCCTCCATTATACTCCTATTGTCTTGTCACCTTGTAATCTCATAGTATGAGATCTTGTCTAGTACTGTCTTGTATCTTATTCATCCCCATCGAGGGATATCTTGTAATTATGATATTTTGTATCCATACATATAGTCCCAAGTTGTGGGATCCTTCATATCCTATTGAGTCCTGTTGTCTATACCTACGATCTCGAGTTGTGGGATTTTTTGTATCTTGTTAACAAATCTTGCATCTAGACTAGTCTCTCGAGAATAGTCTAGTGCTCCCATAATAGTTTGGCAAGACTAATTTCTAGCCCTACAGAGCATCGTGGAGGCAACCCTTGAAAGCATCATGGCCTCCCTTCCAAAACATCCAACAATAAATTCAAGACTTGAAAGTACGACAAAGTGCAACTTCAAATAGAACACCCTATGCATCTAGGCCTTGGGCTTCAAGAGATGCAAGACTAGATTGGAGACTTCCAGAACAGTAGAGAAAGTGATCAGATGATTCCGTGTGTTTATCAACCCCCAACAAGAGAACCCAAGATCAGCATGCTAGAGAAGTTCAATGGTGATCATTCGAAGTTCGGGGATTCCTACAACAAGTAAAGCTCTGTATTCATATGCAACCAGATAGATATCCAAATGATGCTGTCAAGGGGGATTCATTGGGACTTTGCTTTGTGGTCAAGTTTTATCATGGTTCACCCCAATCTTGAAAAAGAATATGCTAGTACATAACTATGAGGCATTTCTTTGCAAGCTCACTTTCACATTTGGAGATGCAAACATTGATTTAGGCAATTAATTTGTGACCTCACTTTGGCATGATGAGTATTTTATAAGCCAATTCGGATGGGGTATTCGAGGTGACATCAAGGATCTCATGCTCACTATGCTTGAGGCAAAAATACACAACAATTATATCATCCAAGCCATCCACTATAATAACAGATTGTTCAAGAGGAAGCAAGAAAAGTGAGAATTAAGGCCTCGCAAATGGAGCCTAGCCCCAATCAGAGACCCAATCAAAGAAGAAACCAAGCCCGAAAACTAATACAAATAGATAATACCAAATTCCAGCCCATGAGAAAAGCAAAGATGAAGAGCGAATCGTGCAACATAGCTGAAGTTGTGGATAGAAGACCTCTAGCATCTGGAGATATTACCAAGAAAACCTGACCACTTGTGGTAACCCTTGGCGATCACAAATCTCGTGTATGCTTTAAGTCATATCCAATCCCACAAATCCAATTATCATTGGGATGCCTTGGCTAAAGAAACACAACCCATAAATTGATTGGGTTAAGCAAAAGATTACATGTCATGAAAATCAAGGAAAGTCAATATATCGAGGAGCCAAAGCCTTTATGCACACAACAAGGTAGGAACTGACCTACATGATATATCGTATACCATCTCAAGAATCTAGTAAGGATGGGTCAATCAAGCTACCAAGCTAGTATCAAGAATTTCAAGATGTCTTTGAAAAAAAGAATGTAGATCTCTTGCCCAAACACAGACCATATAATTGTGCTATAGAACTCCACAAGGCGGCCCAACCACCTTTTAGACCCATTTGCAGGTTATTCTCTAATGAACTAGTTGAACTAAGCAAGAACATTGATGAGAACTTAGCCACGAGGTTCATTAGGCACTCAAAGTCTCCTACTATCGGAGCCCTAATTCTGTTTGTGAAGAAGTGGTACACAGATCGAATGTTTTATACATGCGTAGCGAATGCCGGAAGGTCCCCAAGAACAAAGAACTCTACAAACCTTCATAAAAGCAAAAGGGAATTTGCATGACATGAGACAAAAAGACAAATTGGGTGCAATCTCTCCCCATGCCTTGTGTGAGTGTTTAACAAGGTATGTATTTATAGATTTATTTATCTTTAAGAGCTAAAAAATAGCCCACTTTACAAATAGCATGCTTTTGCTTTTGCATATGCGTTTGCCCAAATATAGAGTAAGGCGTTTGGGCATCCAAAAGTCAGGCTATGCCAAAATACAAATATCAAATAATGAAATATTTAACCAAGTGCCTTTGCGCATACAAGATAATAAATGTTTTGTCAAGCACTTTAATAAATAAGCATGCTTAAATAAATATTGGCGTTGTGCCTTTAGTGATAAGGTGCACACCCATAAAAAATAGTAATTCTTCTAGGCATTTGGATTCACACTATCGCCCGGTACTACCCAATGCCATCGCCGTCTGCTCTACACATCAACTGAAGCATTCACAATTGTTAGAAAATAATTGAATAAAATCCAACAAAAGTGAATACCTAGCAGTTTTCATCTACAAAATAATCAAATAGGTTGCAACTTTGTCCTAACCTTAATTTAATTTGAGTGCACACTCTAAACTCGTAAACGTCCATTAATTTAATATGTACTTTACAGAATCACCCACTATGGAATCACCCACGTGCACATTAAATTAATTTGATGCTTGAAAAGGACAAGTGTCCCCGTCAACTTCTCACACAAGGAATCCACCTTGTGTATGAGCCACGACAAATAAATAAAATCATGGAATACACCGTGGAATATGCCTCCTGGCATCATACCCCCAGTCCCAAGTAGAGGGGCAATCAACACTCTTGCGGATAACAGTCCACCATAATGATACTCTGTCTGCTAGATGGTTAGTGACCCTTTTAAGTTTATCTTTTTCAGCATATTTCTCTTCATAAAAATAGTCATCAAACTGACTAATGAAAGCAAGAGCAATTTTGCTATCATGTTGCCCATTAAAAGTGTGAAATTTAAAATTTCTCTTATTTATCTTGGCCTCTTTCCTAAGAGCCTGTGCATCGAGCGTTGCATCAATAGTATGTCGAATGACATCTTCAGGTTGCGCTCCGTCTTGATCGACATTGGATTGCTGAAGTGTAGCCAATTGTGCTTGCAAGTTTTGACGTACCCTTCACTCTTCTTGAAGCTGCATCTAATTAGATCCAATTTCTGCTCCATAGTCGGCTCTAACAAATCACCTTCGCCCATAAAATCATCCATGCTATGTTCCGACATCCTACAAAAATCTCAAATAACTTCACACACTCAAAATCTCATTAGAAGGATGAGCGTAGCTCAAATTTGGGTCCACAATGCTTACTTTTTTTTTAAAATGGCTTTTGCTTTTACGATATTGCTTTTCGAGGGTACGGCTATTGAAAGTGATCTTCTTCCAAGAAAAAGTCTTCCGCATAGACTGTGTGTGACAGCCTACTTGCTGTAAATCTGTTTAGTCAAGTTGCAGGTGGAAATAGGAGCTTATTGAAGCTTCAAAACCGGTTCAGGAATACCACAGTGTGAACACCTGCTATGGAAGAGATTGATAATTGAAACTTTAAGCCTTAGATTAAGCTTAATAGCTTAAATATTTTTTAATAAAAGCTTAAGCAACTCATGGAATCAACACACAGGATGGTGGCATGTCCTTAATTCAATCAACGGCCGTGAGTACATGCTTCCGTCACAATTCATCAAGTTTGTGGAGTTAAAGTTTAAGCTCTGATAAAGCTTAACAATTCTTATTAGTGCCAAGTGCTTTCTCTCTGAGAAAAAACGACTTGAAGATGAAACTTCCCAAGTGGTTCTCTGCCTCCCTAAGAGAGATCCTTCGTGATCAAAGGGTATAGTAGGGGGTTCTTTACTGCCAGGAACACGCCTGTGTTGTTAGTTCGTCGCGAGACAGCCTGTAGAGCCCGTTCGTTCTAGGAGTTTCGCCTTCACGTGAGATGGTAAGTGATTGGAAGCTCTTGATCTTAGCTTCACTCTAATACCATTGGTGCGCAGATCCAATGTTGTATGCATGCATAGCGAATGTCGAAAGGTCCCCAAGAACAAAGAACTCTACAAACCTTCATAAAAGTAAAAGGGAATTTGTATGACATGAGACAAAAAGACAAATTGGGTGCAATCTCTCGCCATGCCTTGTGTGAGCACTTCACAAGGAATATATTTATAGATTTATTTATCTTCAAGAGCTCAAAAATAGCCCACTTTAAAAATAGCATGCTTTTGCTTTTGTATATGCGTTTGCCCAAATATAGAGTAAGGCGTTTGGGCGTCCAAAAGTCGAGCTGTGCCCAAATACAAATATCAAATAATGAAATATTTAACCGAGCGTATTTGCGCATACAAGTTAATAAATGTTTTGTCAAGTACTTTAATAAATAAGCATGCTTAAATAAATATTGGTGCTACGCCTTTAGTAATAAGGCACGCACCTATCAAAAATAGTAATTCTTCTAGGCATTTGGATTCAGGCTATTGCCCGGTGCTACCCAATGCCATCGTCGCCTACTCTACACATCAACTAAATCATTCATAATTTTTAGAAAATAATTAAATAAAACCCAACAAAAGTGAATACCTAGCAGTTTTCATCTACAAAATAATCAAATAGGTTGCAACTCTGTCCTAACCTTAATTTAATTTGAGTGCACACTCTAAAATCGTAAACATCCATTGATTTAATATGTATTTTACAGAATCACCCACTATGGAATCACCCACGTGCACATTAAATTAATTTGATGCCTGAAAAGGACAGGTGTCCCCATCAACTTCTCGCACAAGGAATCCACCTTGTGTATGAGCCCCTGCAAATAAATAAAATCGCGGAATACACCATAGAATATGCCTCCTTGCATCATACCCCCGGTCCGAAGTAGAGGAGCAATCAACACTCTTGCGGATAATAGTCCACCATAATGATACTTTGTCTACTAGATGGTTAGTGATGCATTTAAGTTTATCTTTTTCATCATATTTCTCTTCATGAAAATAGTCATCAAACTAACTAATGAAAGCAAGAGCAATTTTTCCATCACGTTGCCCATTAAAAGTGCAAAATTTAAAATTTCTCTTACTTATCTTGGCCTCTTTCCTAAGAGCTTGTGCATCGAGCGTCACATCAATATTACGTCAAATGACATCTTTAGGTTGCGCTCCATCTTGATCGACATTGGATTGTTGAAGTGTAGTCAATTGTGCTTGCAAGTTTTAACATGCCCTTCGCTCTTCTTGAAGTTGCATCATGATTAGATCCAACTTTTGCTCCATAGTCGGCTTTGGCAAATTGCCTTTGCCCATAAAATCATCCATGTTATGTTCCGACATCCTACAAAAATCTCAAACAACCTCACACACTCAAAATCTCGTTAGAAGGATGAGCATAGCTCAAATTTGGGTTTACAATACGTGCTTTTTTTTTAAATGGCTTTTGCTTTTACAATCTTGCTTTTCTCGGGTACAGCAATTGAAAACGATCTTCTTCCAAGCAAAAGTCTTCCACATAAACTGCTTGTGACAGCCTACTTGCTGTAAATCTGTTCAACCAAGTTACAGGTGGGAATAGGGGCTTACTGAAGCTTCAAAATCGATTGGGGATTACCACAATCTGAACACCTACCATGGAAGAGATTGATAATTGAAACTTTAAGCTTTAGATTAAGCTTAGTAGCTTAAGTATTTTTTAATAAAAGCTTAAGCAACTCGTGGAATCAGCGCGCAAGACGATGGCATATCCTTGATTGAATCGACGGCCGTGAGTACATGCTTCCGCCACAATTTCTCAAGTTTGTGGAGTTAAAGTTTAAGCTCTCATAAATCTTAACAATTCTTATTAGTGCCAATTGCTTTCTCTCTGAGAAAAATGACTTAAAGAGGAGACTTTCCAAGTGGTCTTCTGCCTCCCTGTGAGAGGTCCTTCGTAATCAGAGGGTACAGCATGGGATTCTTCACCACCAGGAACACACATGTGTTGTCAGTTCTTCGCGAGATAGCCTGTAGAGCCCGTTCATTCTAGGATCTTTGCCTTCGCGTGAGATGGTAAGTGATTGGAAGCTCTTGATCTCAGCTTCGCTCTAATACCACTGGTGTGCAGATCCGATGTTGTATGTGTGCGTAGCAAATGTCAAAAGGTCCCCAAGAATAAAGAACTCTACAAACTTTCATAAAAGCAAAAGGAAATTTGTATAACATGAGACAAAAAGACAAATTGGATGCAATCTCCCCCCATGCCTTATGTGAGCGCTTCACAAAGCATGTATTTATAGATTTATTTATCTTTAAGAGCTCAAAAATAGCCCACTTTACAAATAGCATGCTTTTGCTTTTGCATATGCGTTTGCCCAAATATAGAGTAAGGCATTTGGGCGTCCAAACGTCGGGCTGTGCCCAAATACAAATATCAAATAATTAAATATTTAACCAAATGCCTTTGCACATACAAGATAATAAATATTTTGTCAAGCACTTTAATAAATAAGCGCACTTAAATAAATATTGGCACCACGCCTTTAGTGATAAGGTGCGCACCCATCAAAAATAATAATTCTTCTAAGCATTTGGATTCACTCTATCACTCGGTGCTACCCAATGCCATCGCCGCCTGCTCTATACAAACAATTGAAGCATTCACAATTGTTAGAAAATAATTAAATAAAATCCAATAAAAGTGAATAACTAGTAGTCTTCATCTACAAAATAATTAAATAGGTTGGAACTCTGTCTTGACCTTAATTTAATTCGAGTTCGCACTCTAAACTCGTAAACGTCCATTAATTTATTATGTATTTTATGAAATCACCTGTTATGGAATCACCCTCGTGCACATTAAATTAATTTGACACCCGAAAAGGACATGCGTCCCCGTCAACTTCTCGCATAAGGAATCCACCATGTGTATGAGCCCCGACAAATAAATAAAATCACGAAATCCATCGTGGAATATGCCTCATGGGATCAAGAAGAAAGATGGATCACTTTGAATAATGTGTGTGGATTATTGAGGACTCAACAAGATACAGTCAAGAATCGATATCCTTTGCCGTTGATACCAGAGCTCTTGAAATGCCTTGGAAAAGCCAAGATCTTCACAAAGATTGATCTAGAAGGGGCTTACAATCTTATACAAATCAGAGAATGACAGGAATGGAAGATAGCCTTTCGCATAAGGTATGGTCACTTTGAGTATGTTGTTATGTCATTCGGTCTCAGCAATGCTCCTACAGTGTTTCAACATATGATGAATGATATCTTCTGAGAACACCTAAATGATTTTATGGTGATATACTTGGATGGTATCTTGATATTCTCAAAAGATTTAAAGGTGTATGAGCATCATGTAAAATTAGTTTTGGAAAAGCTCAGAGAAAAAGGACTATATGCACACAAAAGTGAAATTCTTGAGGTATAATGTCTCCTAGAGAGGAATCTTCATGGATCCCAAGAGGATCGAGACTAGTCTTGACTGGTAGACACCCACAAGTGTCCATGATGTCCAATGTTTCCTTGGCTTTGCCAACTTCTATAGGATATTTATGAAGGATTACTCAAAGATAGTCACACCACTCATGAGACTCACAGGAAACGCAAAGTTCTCATGGATCCCAAAAGCCGAGAAGGCCTTCCAGACCGTAAAGATTGCTTTCACTACTGCCAATCCTAGTCTACTCAAATCCTACCAAGCCATTTTTATTGGAGACCAATGCATCAGATTATGACGTAGGAGCCATCTTGTCCCAGCATGGAGATGATGGTCATAGGCATCCAATGGCATTCCACTCAAGGAAGTTCTCCCCTCTAGAGATAAACTATGAGATCCATGACAAAGAACTCCTTGCCATTGTAGATGTCTTTAATACTTGGCATCGTCATCTAGAGGGTGTGTCCCATAAAGTTATCGTCACTGCACAGATCACAAATCTCTAGAATACTTTATGACAACCCACATCCTCAATCAACCGCTAGAGTAACTTCTTATCTATGTTTGACTTTTTCATCACCTGATAACCCATGATACCAACAATGCCAATCAGATGCTTTATCAAGAAGATCTTGCCTAGCATTTAAGAAGGGAGAAGTAGCTTTTGATCAACAACAAGCAATACTACTCAAGCCAAAGCACCTCTAGCTAGCAGCCATCTCTAATTGTTATCAAGACGGCCCTACCTTCATTCACATGATGATTTGTCCAACAATGTCAAGAGAAAAAATCAAGAGGGAAAAGGAAATGAAGTTTGTGAGTTTCAAGAAACTAATGGATTGTTATACTATAAGGATCTATTTTACATCCCTCTGGGAAAGCTGAGACTCTAGATACTCCAACAACGCCATGATACCCCAACAATAGGAAACTTTGGATTTAATAGGACCTTATAGCTTATTTCAAGAGATTTTTGGTGACCCCAGATATGGAAAGAAGTTAAGAAATATATAAAATCATGTGATACCTGCAATAGGGTCAAAGTACCTTGTCACAAACCACATGGTCTCCTGCAACCCCTGGCCATTCCAGCGTGACCCTGGTCTTCTTTTCCATGGATTTCAAACAGATCTTTCTAAATCAAATACATATGACTCTATTCTTGTTGTGGTAGATAGGTTCACAACAATGGCACATTTCATATCTACCACCAAGACCATCTCTGGTGTAGTTACCGCTAGACTCTTCCTCATATATATTTTCAAATTACATGGACTCCCAAATGATATCATCAGTGAGATCAAGGTCCCCAATTCATATCTAGTTTTTGGAAGAGCCTTTACAACCTCCTTGGAGTCCAAATTAAGTTATCCACAGGCTGATGGTTAAACAGAATGGGTAAATCAAGTCTTAGAACAATATCTCCGCCGCACCATCAACTACCATCAGAATGATTGGTCATTTGCGAAGTTTGCTTATAATAATAGTATCCATACATCTACCAAGCAAACTCCTAGCTTTGCAAACTATGGCCAATATCCAAGGATGGATGTATATCTCTCCAATCAAGTAAAAAACCTTGCTCCTCGAAATAAAGCTCAACACCTAGCAGATATACACCAAGAAATCAAGCAACAAATCGAAAAGGCTCAAAATTAGTACAAGCAATATGCGGACCAGCATCGACTCCAACATCCAACATACAAAGCCAGTGATAAAGTATGGTTACTCATGCATAATCTCCAAACAACAAGGCCCTCCACCAAGCTAGATCACTAGAGATTCGAGGCCTTCACTATCGTAGCCCAGATCAATTCAGTTTTGCTGACTCCAACTCTCTAGCACCATGAAGATCCACCTAGTCTTCCATGTTTCCTTGCTCAAGCTATACCATAGCTCACCAAGGGGGGAGAGATATAATCCTCTACCACCTGTCTAGATTGAAGATCATGAAGAATTTGAGGTTGAGCATGTCTTAGACTTGAGGATCTTCCGAAGTCAATTGGAATACATTTTTCATTGGAAAGGATATGAGATCAATGATCGCACTTGGGAACCTGCAGAATATCTCCAAAGAGCACCTCTCAAAGTTAAAGATTTTCACAAGAGGAATCCACTAAAACTTGGACCAAACCACCATGTTGCTCTTCGTCGAACTCATCGCTAGAGGGGGGTGATGTCACGGACATGCCATGATCCAGTGTACGAATTAATTCTTGCTCATGCCATATGAATTTACACCCCATTCAAATGGACCCTTAATAGGACATCCTCGAGCCAACCATGAGAACCCACCCTTGCCATGTCATCATAGAACCTTCTAGAAGGAGCTCAAGGAGTCAAGATCTTCGAGTAAGTAACTTCAAATTCCAATCGAAATTCTTGTCTAATGGTATCTAGTTTTTCTTGTCTTTCATTATACTCCTGTTGTCTTGTCACCTTGTAATATCGTAGTACAAGATCTTGTCTAGTACTCTCTTGTATCTTGTTCATCCTCATCGAGGGAAATTTTATAATTCTGATATCTTATATCCATACCTACAATCTAGGGTTGTGGAATCCTTCATATCCTATTAAGTCGTATTGTCTATACCTATGGTCCCGAGTTGTGGGATTTTATATATCTTGTTAAGTTATGATTGTACCTTGTGCCCCTATGTGGGATTATCTTATAAGCAAACTTATTGTAACAAATCTTGCATCTAATCTAGTCTCTCGAGCACAATCTAGTGCTCCCATAACACCTACCTCCATTGGTTATAATTCTCAGGTGGTTCACTATGTTAAAACACCATATAGCAAGTTATGTACTCAAGATGTGATTGTGGGTATTTTTATAACCCTTATACCCCTATCTATGTATATTGTTTGCAACTCCATTCCATAATAAAATAGCTATTGCACACTTGTGCTACCTTACATATTCCTAAGTCAACTGTGTAGGTTATAATTTCAATCTGCCATACTTGTTCCAAGTAAGCTTATAGTTATGATACCATGATAATGCATAAAGGTCACTCAAACCAAGGTCTTCATAGATCTTGCCTTAGATATTCAAAAAGAGTAGGCAATAGAAAGAATATCAAGAAATAGTTTTAAAAACAACTTTTTAAATTGAAAATACTTAAGATGATAAGCATGCAAATGATATGCTTCGACCAACTACTTCAAATATAATACTAAAATGATTGAGTATAAGTTTGTTTGAACCAAGCCTTTCTAAAAAAATTTATAAGAAGGTAACAATAGAGACAAGCTACTCTAGTTTGTTAAGCTATGCATCAAGCATACCTGTCACAAGATCAAACTCACTATCATACAAGGGGGTTTTACCTTAGCCTATCCATTCCTATGTGCAAAGTCTAGTGTCAAGGAGAATGTCTCTCTTCGATATACAAACACTACTAACTAGACTTAAGTTCATAGAGAACAAGACATGAATCTACTAGAAATAGACTTTTTTCTTCAAGGAAGATCTAGAAGGATTTAAAACATCACTTTATGAAACTATACTTTTTTTCTCTTCTATTTTCATGAAGCTTTCACAGAGTTAGTTACAACCATTTTGGTCTTTAATCCAAGCAATCTATTCGTGTGAGTTCCAAGTAGTTTCTAGTATAGTGATTTGTTCTATACCCACGCAAGTCCAGAGTCTGGTGGGACCATCACGCAGGAGAGAGAATGACGCAGCTAGGTAGAGTCGTTTACATAGGTGTGAGAAAGTGCAACGCTGTGAATCATCTTTTGCCAAGCAATGGCAAGTGTGGCGAATTCACAAGTGGCTCTATTTTGAGGGGTGCTTGCCACTTGGCGAACTCCCTGAAGTTCCGCTTTGAATAGAGCCGAAGTTTCCGTGACCCCAACCACACGCTATGAACTACCGTACGACGAATCGTGCAAGTCGAAAAGACCGTCGCGGATGGCCGGGGCGTAACTAGTGTAGGAAGGTGCGTGCGTCAACAGTGGAGCTATGGCTCATGACAAACTTCAGCGCATGCTCTTGTCGTTTGAGTCTTATGAAGGCGGGCGGGGACAAGGCCAAGAGAGCAGAAGTTAAATGAATTGCAATACTAGGAATACTTCAGTGCAATGGTTGGTCTAGGGGAGCAGATAATCCTCTCTAAACATCATCGTCGTCAGAGGAGGAGGAGGAGGAGGAGGAGGAGATATTCCTGCATACAATATCTTATGCACAAGGGAAAATGATGCGAAAGAATGCATGAGGCATATTCTTAAAATAATCTTTCATTGCTTTCAACCAATTGTCTATCTTATGAGCTGAGAAAAATTGTCCGCCCAACCTCTTCACTCTGGCTTCCAGAATCCGGAGGCAGGCAAAAAACCAAACAAACAAGCGATCACAACTTGAAAACAAGACTCTGCGTGAGTCACCGATAGCATTTTCACAACAGACCCATATTCCCTCCAATAAGCAAACGCAATTGCTCAGGCCCCTACACATCATGGGTTAATAGGTCCCAAAGGCTACTTGAGATATCATAGTGCTTGAAGCTCTGTATTGCCTTCTCATACTCCTCTAAAGAACCATGGAACCTTTCAGGTTTCAAGGATAATCCTTGGTTTTTCCTCTTCCTGGTTCCCCTATTAACTGTCTGCAATTGTTCCAAAAGCCTTTCTACCAGTTCTTTCTCAGCTGGAGTAGCCTTGTGTCTTTTACAGTTCCTTACAAACTGAGCCAAGTGTTCAGTAGCTTCTCCCATCTCCCTCAAATTAATTTTGGGTGGGGCACAGTTCAAGTAGGATTGCAAGGTCCGAAGAACTCTGTAAGAAGGGTGCAAGAAACTGGCAAGACATGCTGCACTGCTGTGCCCAAGTGCCAAGATTTGTAGAACTGAAAACGCTAGCTCATCACTTTGGCAGTCAGTGGCATCCAGAACATGTTGCACAAGAATCTGCACCAGGGCCTCAGCATTTGTGCAATGATTCCAAAGACTAATCACAAGTTTGTGCTTGGACCTGCCAGCATCTTGGACAAGCCTTTTCAGCAGACATGTTGCAACCCTTCTAATTCTTTCATTACCATCACATAAACCATCACAAACAGGTCCTAAGAGCACCTCCAGTTTGAATTTCTTCTCCAACACAAGGTTGGCATACACACCAAATGCTGCATCCTTAGTGCTTTCGTCCTTCAGCAATGGCAAAATCAGGCTAAAGACTGATAAATAATCATTTGGAAATGCCAAAACTAGCTTTCCGGCCAAGTACAAGGAAGAAATTTTAACAGCTGTTTCCTGATCCTGAAGCAATACCTCAATTGTACTCTTGTATTTTTCTGCAACAGTACTGCTTGCTAGCATATAGTGTCCAAGACTTGCAATTGCTGAGATCCTCAGACATGATGGTAGAGTATCACATGAAGCCACCTTTTCCAGAAAAGGAACATAGCATCCAGGTACAGAGTTGACATCCAATACCATGGCACCAAACCTAAGAACCGCATCTGTTCACAAGGCCAAGAAAATGCTGTTTAAGAACACAGAAATATGATGATTAACCATAGATGGAAAAACAGAATTAATACACATGCATGAAATCATAAGGCCATGCAAATGCTGTTAGCTACAGGGTGGCGAAGATCAACCCGAGATGAAAAAAACAGAATTATTACACGTATAGAAGAATTTCTTGCAATGTGCCAGAGAAAATGGAAAGGCACAAAGCTTGAGAGAGAATGATACAGATGATAAAATTAGTACAAACAATTAGTAATTGTGTGTTTAAAACGTCACAGAACATCATGATCAATGCATCCAGGCTATGGCCATTACTTACTAGAATGCCTCATTCAATCCATTGAACATTCTAGTGCAGACTGGCAGAACAGCTAAGTATATTTACATATGAACAGAAGGTGAGCTTGGTATAATCATATATGTTAATGGTAGAATACTCACACATTTTTTCAATATGTAAGCTACAATGCTAAGAGCTTTGTTTGGACGAAGCATTTAAAGGTTATAACAAACATGAAGAACCTTACAGATTATAATGCAAACCTTCTTCTTGCACCTTTTTCTCTTCTTCCTGTAGGTAATCAAAATCAGGAGGAACTCTACCAGTATGTTTGGATCCAGAAGCATGTTTTTGTGCCTCTCGTAATCTCTTAACAAAGGCTTCGCAAGCAAAACCAAAACTCCTGGACAGATCACCAATAAACGTGATGTATCCTCGAAGAAGCTTTAAAGGTTGGGGGCTGTCCAAAATATGAAGGTTGTCCTCAAATTTTACCAAGACATCCTTAGTCAGACCATGAGGATTTTTCACAGCATAAATGCAATCGGCACAGCCAGGAATTCCTTCTGAGTACAGAGCCAAAAAGTTGTCTTGAAGAAAAATTCTCATCTGCTTTGTCAGAGATTTCTCCTTGTCTTTTACAATGACAGCAAGAGTCTGTGACAAGTATCAAAAACATGGAAGTTAGGTAAAACAGTGGAACCAAGAGCCTCGATGGCATGAAAAACTGAAGCTCTGAGTAAGTAACCTTCAAGATCCAGTTAAGGATGCACTTCAAGGGAAGCTTTTCTTGAGCCATAGACATGCAAAGCTCTTTGATTTTTCTTCTGAGAAGCTCAAGAAGAACCCTTATTTTCTCATGCAGGTTAGAGACTTCAAAAATATTGAGCGATGCAAACAAAGTAATCAGCCTCAGGGAGCCCAAAAGACTTGAGTCACTTCTTTCTTGACTTGCAATTTCTGAAAATGCTTGTTCCGTCATGTCATGGAGCTTGACAGCTAAAGGCCCTTGTTCATTGATACTTGACAACAAAAATTTCTGAAGCTGGCTCACAGACTCCTCTGACCTGCTTTCCAGAAAATTAATCCAGCTTTCACAGTTATGGAGATGAGAATGTATGACCCTTGAGATAGTTGGGAAGCACAGAGAACTATGTGCTGAGGTAAGGAGCATATTGAAAGAGTCAAAAATAGCATCTCCCCTCAGACAAGCTGAAGAAAGCACATTTCCAGCAGTTTCAATAGTTTCCTTACAAAAATATGGTGACTCTGGGGAGATCAGCATTAGCTTCGACAGTGTTAAAACTAATTCTAGCTCTATGTCACTTGGCAATGTTGGGGGTAGCTGACCCTGTGGACTAGCTGAAGCAGGCACATTTGAAAGAAATACTCCTAAAATTTGGAGAGCCTTTAGTCTGACAATTTTGCTTTTGTCCACTACTCTTTTTGATACAAGACGCAACAATTGATCATAAGCTTTTGTACTTGTTGAGTTCAAGCCTTTGGCAACTGTGCTAACGTATGACAAGGCCTTTGTTCTGCAGGTTGCATCCCGATCACAAAGGAGGAGAGAAACCAGAGAAACCAGAGCCTCCTGATCATCTGAAGAAAAAGCTTGGAACTCTGAGAAGCAAGCTCCAATGAGGTCAATGAAACATTTCCGAAGTGCAGAGCGATCACTTTGTAAAATTTGAAGCAACTTCCCTGCACCAAACCATCAGTTACTGATTAGAAGATCAAGTATCATATCTTTAGGATTACTAGAAGAAATGATATAACCAAAATGGTCACCACTTACCAAGATAGAGTCCTGCAATCAGAATAGCATTCTTTCTTATGGCAAAGTCTGCTAAAATTGACATCAATAACTCTGCACTAACATGTGGCATCTCACTTAAATTGAAAAGCTGCATTTATGTTGTAAAAGCTTTTGCTAAGTATGTCACTATTTCAAAACCTTACCCACTTCATCAAATAAATGTGCTCTCTTTCCCAACACATCAGCATTGAGATTTTCACTGATATGAGCTACAAGTCGTGACTTGACCCAAAGAGAAAACAAACAATGAAAAATGTGAAGGAATCACTTTAAATAACTGACCGTTTGACTTGGAGTTGTTGGGCATACAGACATAAACAACAGGTACTAAGAAAATATGAGCTTTTTTTGAAAAACAAACAACATTTAAGGATTGCAGCATGACATGTTCTGACTGAGAGGTATGAAGCATCTCTAGCTCATGAGAAAATGCATGTAGTTTCGTACCAGGAAAGTTATGCCCACTGATTGGTTGCAACACATCAAATCTGCAATCAAATCAACCTACAGAACAATCCCATATCAAAATAACTAATGAGGCCATACAGCCACAAATGAATGCTAGGAATCTTGTTAAGTTGTTTCAGTTAACTTTTGGACAATTTCAGACATTCACTTACCAAAAATCCAGTAAGATGTACATGATCAGCACACATGCTAACTAATAAAGAAAATGTTTGTTGGGCAGCATCTGGTGCAAAGCTGAGAGGGTGAAGAAACGGCTCACTAAAGATGCCTATAAGTGCCTTCTTCAGGTTTTGTAAGGAAGCTTTTGATAATGCAGCTCTCTTGCCCTGGCAACAACACATAAGGATAGGCATGTTACAGTCCTGATTTGGATGTACTCTGCTAGTTTGATCCCTACACAGATTCACTGAAGCAGGTTCCAGCAAAAAAAATTGAATGATCCAATCAAATGTTCTGTCATGGTAATACTGCTTTGCACACACCCACTTCTGATGAATTACACATGCAGTTGCTGCTGTTCTTATCAATGACCCAGCTATCTTCACGTCTGTTTGATAAGCATCACAATCTGTTGCTATTACTCGCAATATTTTGTAGAGAAGTGATATCACTGCCGTCTTCAGATCTTCACGAGGAACGACACAGCTTAAACTATGAAGCATCATTGGCCTTTTCAAATTGAATACGATAACTAAACCAGACTTTTTAAGTACCTAGCCATCTGGCACTATCGATATTTGAAGCACCTTTGGAGCCCTGAGTTGCTTTGTCCAGTGCTCCCTGCAGATTCCCTTCCGTAATGCAGATACAATGGGAAAGGTAAAAAATGCAAACACGAATATCTGTCCAAAATAGTCGTATCATATGGCACCACTGTGAAAACGTGAGCACCTATAAATTAAGACCTAGTTCTTGTCAATAATAGTAAGATTTAGTTAGGAAAAGAAACAAAACATTAACTGTTTTGACATATCCAACGTCCATCATTGTTGCAAGAGTTCTGTGTCAGACTTCTAGCTGACCGTCTGGCCTGAAACACATTAGAAGGTTAGTGATAATTAAAAAATCCTTCTTGCTCGAAATGTATTTCCAGGAACAGCTAACTCAACTTAAACAGACAGATGATTGAATTTGCAGCAAAAGGTCTGGAACTCGGAATTTCCAAAATCTTTTGCAACTTAGAACTCACAATGCATATAAAAGCTTCCAGCATGCCAGAAAGGAGATCCATGCTTAAGACTTTGTGCTCATCCTTGGACCACTTCAAGGCAATATATGCTCCCTGAGCAGGCCTACAACATGTGTCAATATATGAAACTTCAAGAATAGATGTCGATATTGCGCAGAAAGGTGTACCTCTATGAAAGTGATTCCATTACAGCAATTCTGGAATCCCACGTTCTGATAATTCTTCCAATAGATACATGTCAGAAAAGTCGGTTGAGCTTGGAACAGCTGTTTAAGATAAAAGGGACTCGTAGATACCATCTTCGCGTGCAGAAAAGAGCGCAAGATTGAAACGGCCTTTTCAGTGATTGGAAGGTGATCCGTAAGATTGACAAAGAATCCATCTCGCCGGTTCACCTCCAAGTCCTACGTGGTGTATCATCAGCCAGCACGCAAACGAGGGTAATCATGTGCCTCGCTTACTTGTTCAGACTTTGAGATGACGAGCTTGAAAGATTAAACCAGCAACGTTTGCAACAGAAACGCTTGTATAAGAGGAGAAACATCACAAGAGAAGACGACAAAGTTACAAACTGACCTCGAAGGCTTGAAGGAGTGGGAAAGCAGACGCACACAAAGATACCATGGCCTCCCGCGAGCAAAATAATAGCTAGCACGACGAGAGAGAGAGAGAGAGAGAGCCGCTAGCACAAGACTTTCACAGCTTACGGGTATATGGTTGAATTGGTTGGCTGCATGGTGACCAGTAGGGTCTTGAGTTTCATATTATCCCCACTTCTGTGCATCAAACTTGAGGAGCATGGGTTCCTCAAATGTGGGAGTAAAGACACCATCAACTTCATGACCTTTGTTAGACTAGCGAAAGTGGTCTCTTGCATGCAACGAAGTTAGGTATGTTGCTAGAGTTTGGCTCTTTCTCCGCCTTGTACTAAGCCAAGAAGGGGTGTATCCACCTTGAGACCTAACCCTCCAAATAGATTGTGGGCATCTTATGGGGTCATCCTGAGGAATATAGTGTGAAAAACTTTGCCAAGTTGTAGCACATCACAATGAGCACAATGGCCAACCTCCACAACTTGAAGAACCAATACCAATGGATGTCGTAGTATGGATGAGAATGGAGTGCTAACTAGGTAGGGTCTTCTATAGAAGGGAATTGAAGAACTCCTAAAGGAAGCTCCAAGGAAAACAATCTAGGCGAAAGACAAAATGCCCCTTCTCTTGGCCTGCACAAATGCTTAGTGGAAGAAATATATAGGCCCCAAGACTACAAAGGTTGGTATGTGGGTAGAATTACCCATCCTTTGCCCTATAATCTTTAGCCTTTCATCGAAGGTTTGGTAGCCCCCTTGGGCAAACTCTTAGGTCAAAGGCCTAACAATACTTACAACCTCCATTATCACCCCTAGGTCCTAGTGGAAATTCGATTTGAACTAGAAATTGCATGAGTTCATGCTAACTTCTAAATCTTTAGGAAGATTTCTGAAAAGGCAACCAACTGTTTACAAGAATTTTCTAAATGTGTACTTCAAATGCTTAAGGTTGGACACTTCATCATGGATTATCTAGAGTTGAAACCCAAAGATCCCCCCAGTCCAAATTAGACTAACAACACCAAATCCGAAGACAAGTTCCAAACGGGAAATAGAAAAAATGATGCAAAAAAAGGTCAATGAAAAAATAAAAACAAGAAATCTAGTAATTATAAATATTCCTTGCTGATGGACCTCAGTGATGACTCAATAAGGCCTAGTAACCCAACCCCTTTGTTTGAAAAACAAGATCAATAGAACCTAGTCAATGTCCAATCTGACTCTAATGATGATGAGATTCTCATAGACAAAACTTTGGTTAGTTCATCCTAGGCTGAGATATAGCCTAACCTAGAACTAGATCTCAATGAGTAAATTAATAACATTGAGCTCACCAATGTAGAGGAGAAAGCTTTGCCTCAAGTGTTCCTAGTAGCTAAACCTATCCTCTCTTAGATCCCAATAAAAATTAGTGAAGCAGTATTAGCCTCCAAACACATCTATTCAAAAGTTGGACCTAGTGCCAATAACCCCTTCATCTAAGGCAATGACCAAGTTAAGGAATGTAAATTAAAAAAAGACGAAGTCATATTTATAAAGATTAAGTCACTCAAAATCATATCTTACAACACTAAAGAGCTTACTCACCCTATAAGAGCTAAGATTATTAGAGACTGGCTAGGAAAAACCAAAACTTGTCAGATGTGGTTTGTCTATGGGAACTAAAAGTGATAGGTAGGCAATTCCTTTAAAAACTACATTTAATCTCAAAAGACTACGACTGGATCGCTTCATATTGTTAGATATGCTCAATGCCCCATTCTTGTAAGGTGCCACCAATGATCCATGGTGCTCTAAGTTGTAAGGGCCCCATTATGAGAAGAAGCCATGTGTGAGCCTAAATATTGGTTAGGTCGTGACTTGTATGTCAAATGAGGTCTACGTGACTAGATGGCAAAAAGGTGACCATTATGGATCTAGCCTTTGAGTTAGATAGAGTAGTTATGCTTGGTAGCAACTTGACACTGTCGTGCCACTACGCGGACACGGTGTGAAAAACTCGAGAGTGCATCATCATTCAACTTTCTTATTAATGTAGAGAGTCAATGTAATCTGAGTCATTAGTGCTAGTGTTCGTTGCATGGATTATCCAAAAATACTAGATTTTTGGATAAGTTTAGCCTTTTTTTAATATTATTTATTGTAAAAAAATCCAAAAAAGTTAGAAAAGCTTCTAGATTAGGATAGCATGCAAAAAGCAAGTTGCTTTTTTAGTCAATTATTGGATTTTTCATTTTAAAAAAAAGAGACGAAATTGCATGGGTCGCGATCGCTGTTGACAGGCTAAAAACTGCACTTTGAACTAGAAGAAAAAGAAGAAGTGGTGTAGGAGATCCCTGATCAGGTGTGCTAGGGTTTTACTCCCATTCCGAAGCCAACGGAGCCATCAGATTTGGATTCCGAGCAGCAGAGGAGTTATTATTTTGATCCACTTTTTTGGTCTACGAATGAACTCTAGGAGATCTAATGCCTGTAGAGTGCTTCTGAGTAGTGCCAGACAAAGGATTTCAGGTTCTGTCAATACATATTGATTTGATTCATTGTGCTTTGCCATTATTGTGTTTACCTCTTGTGTATTCTTTATCTTCTCTTCCATCTCCTATCTCTACTTCCTTCTACCTCTGATCCTCGGTGGATACAGCCTTTCGACAAAAACCCCTTCAACATTGATGAACCCAACGTGAAAGAACATCTGAAGAAGGAAAGGAAAGATGGGAAAACCTTCGAACACAATCTCCAGTGATGTTTAACAACAATTGGTGCAAAATATGAATGTTCTTATGCAAGTACAACAACAGCAACAAGTGATGCAGACTTCTACTCAAACAGAAAGTGTTGTGATGAATGCTCTGCAACAAGCAGTTGAGCGTGAGATGAAGTTATTTAATGCTAGGAATGTATCTGCATATGTACATACATATGATCAATAGATGGAATTTTTTGGAGTGGCTCAACTTGCATGGAGCCAATATTTTGTACGTGTTACTGTACATGAACTGAAAGCATGAATTACCGAATTATACATGCAGGATGTTGATTGGGTAGCTTTCAAGAAGACACTTAGGGAATAATTTTACATTGAAGTTACTAGCTTGATTATGCGCAAGACTTTTCAAGAGTGGGTTTTACAACCCAATAAGGGTCTTGTGGCTACAAAATTGTTAAGAGAATTTGAAAGTCGATTTGAGCAGTTGGATCTTGCAGAACAGCAAGCTCTTGCAAGTCAAAAAATTGAATTGTTTCTACAGGCAGCTGATCTTGAGTTTTAAGAGAAGCTTGATGATTTGCTAGAGGATCAGACTACAGAGATAGGTCTGAAAACAGAGTGGAGACATGTCAAGGAAGTTGTTACTGCACTTGTGAAAAAATATAAAAGAAGAGAAAGATTGCATGTGTTTAGCTTGCCCACTATTACGAGCAAGAAAATTGATGTATCCAGTAAGCCACCCACTTTTGTGGCTAACCCTATGGTTGTACCTGCTATTGTTCCCTCTATTAGGGAAGATGTCTTAGATGAATTGGTCAAAGGGATGCGGAATCTTCAATTGAAGGTTGCAAAATTGGATGAAAAAGGATAGGAGAAAAGGGGATGGACAACAGCCCTTAAGCCAGGAAAAAGATGTATGTGGTGTGATAGTTTGCAACATGAGAGAAAGGATTGTGCTACCTACCAGGAGGCCTTGGCACAACAACTCATCTTTTGGAAAGATGGCAAGATCCATGCATAAGAAACTGGATTGCGTTTTGCTTTGAATTTTGGAAAGGGAGGTATGCAGAAGTTATTGAATACTTGGCTATCCCAAATGCTTATGTGGCTGTTCATGCTTCTACTTTGGTCTACAATTGGATAGAATGCATGACCAAGTGATAGTTGGTCCAAAGGCTGAAATATGGACACATGCTTTGCATATAGCAGAAAAGAAAAAAGTTACTGATAATGAAATATCTCATGTAGGGCAAGACATTCGTGACATAACTGGTTGGGAATAATCGATAGATGCATATTCAGTGGATGCATATTTAGAAAAAGGGCAAAACATGGATGTAATTGTGGAAGAGAAATAGAAGAGAGATGAAGATAATGTAGGGATATCTAAGGAAGTGACAAGAAGAAGTGTGGATTTGTCTAAAGCTGCAAATCAACCACCTCCCGAGCATGTTATGGAAGAGATTGAGTAGGAGCAAAAATAGGATAGCAAGCAAGAGGGCAATCAATTGGGATATAAGTTGCAGTTTGATATTGAGATAACCACATATACCTTGGAAGATCCTGTGTTGGAAGATTCAGCCATTGCACCTATAGATTTTCTTACTGTATCTGAAGAGGTTTGTGAAGATAATGTTTTACTTGATGCAGGGACTCAAATAGAGATTAGTGACTTGTTGGATGCACATGATTTGCAGGATGATAAAGTTATCATTTCTGAAAGAGTTCATGAGCTCGAGGATATGCATTTACAAGATGTTAGATGTAATGCTTTATAGTTGGAAAATGTTTCGGATGCTTTGACAGAGGCCTTGATTGACAATTCTAAGATGCTTCAAGATATGGATTGTTTCACTATTTTCGGTGATGGTGAGAATGTGTTCAATGCAAGTGAGACTCAGTTTATGTTGGATGAGGAGCAAAAATCTTATCAAAAGCAGCTTCCCATGCGATGGACTTTGAAAGATCAGGCATGTTGCTATGTATTTGTTGATGGGTGCATTGATAGCATATATATGGAGATTCAACAACCTCTTGTGTATGATATGCACCCAAGGCCTTATGACCCTAGAGGGGATACTAAGCATGGCTCAAGAGTTGTACAAATGCTGAGCATTTTGATCTATGATATAGGGGGATGCCTTCTTATATGCATGATAAGCAACAAGTTGATACTATGGGTGTTTGATCTGGGTGGTGCATCGGTGGCACATACTAGAGGATGTGCAGGTTCAGAGGGGGTGGATGTCGTGCCACTACACAGACACGGTGTAAAAAACTCTGGAGTGCATCATCATCTGACTTTCTTATTAATGTAGAGAGTCAATGTGATCTGAGTCATTAGTGCTAGTGTCCATGGCATGGATTATCCAAAAATACGAGATTTTTGGATAATTTTAGCCTATTTTATATTATTTATTGTTAAAAAATCCAAAAAAGTTAGAAAAGCTTCTAGATTAGGATGGCATGCAAAAAGTAAGTTACTTTTTCAGCCAGTTATTGGATTTTTCATAAAAAAACATATGGGCGAAATCGTGCGGATTGTTGACAGGCTGAAACTGCACTTTGAACTGGAAGAAGAAGGAGTGAACAAGGAGATCTCGGAGCAAGTGTCCAAGGGTTTGATCCCCCTTCCGAAGCCAACGAAGCCATCAGATTTGGGTTCCGAGCAGCAGAGAAGGAGCGGTTATTTTGATCCACATTTTTGGTCTAGGAAGGAGCTCTAGGAGATCTAATGCCTGGAGAGTGCTTTTGCGTAGTGCCAAACAAAGGATTTCAGGTTCTGTCAATACATATTGATTTGATTCATTGTGTTTTGTCATTCTTGTGTTTACCTCTTGTGTATTCCTTATCTTCTCTTCCATCTCCTTTCTCTACTTCCTTCTACCTCTAATTCCCGGTGGATATGACCTTTCTACAAAAACCCCTCCGACAACGCATAATGCAGTAGTGCCAAACAAAGGATTTCAGGTTCTGTCAATACATATTGATTTGATTCATTGTGTTTTGTCATTCTTGTGTTTACCTCTTGTGTATTCCTTATCTTCTCTTCCATCTCCTTTCTCTACTTCCTTCTACCTCTAATTCCCGGTGGATATGACCTTTCTACAAAAACCCCTCCGACAACGCATAATGCATCGAGTTGTGGGGTATGGGAGTTATCAAAGGACCCCTATTTCGAGGTCTGGGGGCCATGAAAGCAACCCCTATGTTGAGAGTCAAGCTTATCTACCATCATACTTATCCCAATATGACAATTGTAGACCTTAGCTATTACTAGCCATGTGTGTGTCATTAATAAGTCGGGTAAACTAGACTTAACCATAGTTGGTGAACTATGGTCAATAAGTTAGACCTATCTTCACTACACTATTGTAGACTATTAGTATGTGTTATTGATGATGAAGAATAATGAAAGAAGATGAGAGGACCTACTCTCTATGTCTACTCCATTCCTTTGTCTACACTTTCTCTCCTGCATTCGAACATGGTATCAGAGCTTGCATAGGCTTGTGTTGACACCATTCGCTACCTAGATGGTTGGAGGATGTCTAACAAAAGTATTGAGGTGTGTTTTGGGATGTTTTGATGTAATGAAAGAAGCTGAGAGGAGAGAGGAGAAGAGCTAAAGAGAGAGAAAGAGAGCAAGAAGAAGAAGGGAGAAGACTAGAAGAGGAGAGAGAAAGAGAGAAAAGAGGAGAGAAGGGAGGAGGAAGCCATGGAAGCTGGAGATGAAGGTGAAGAGTATGATCTTGATAATAATTGGCTGCCTTAATCTGGGGCTCCTACACCTTATATACCGTGGTTAGTGTGATGACTGGGTGTCTAAACCCTAGTCGGTGTGTATCCTGCTTGTTACAATCTATCCCCACTCTGAAGGTTTTTGCCCTAAAAAATGAGGAGAAATGGAGGGGAGTGATGGGTGGGCTAAGGGAGGGTTGTAGAGTACTACTCTGAACCCTTTGACAATGAAAATTGGCTGGGTAGAGACTAGGGACAACATGCAGTCTAGGACTGGCCTGTCGAAGTAAACATGTCATAACTTTTGATAGGTTGTTCCAAATAGGGCATACCACATGCCAAAATGGAGCTTATGACAAGCACTTTTAGCCTATGTAGGATGCACATGCCTGAGATTTGAATAAGTACAAAACTATTCTAAAACAATATGTAGTCTACAGGCAGAGGGTGGTCAATTGGGGCATGACCGGCTAGTCTTCCAATCGTTGGGCCTCATGGAGGTAGGGAAACTCATTGATGATGGTTGCTTGGCACCAAGAGGCTTCTTCCAAGGGTAGGCCTTACTATTTGATGAGGTATTCTTTAATGGATCGGGATCGTAAGTGCTTATCTAGCTGCCCAATGATTGCTTCAAGGATATATTGAGTAATGCCTTCTTCATCTATGGGGGAAAGTTCTTCCACATAGTCCACTGAGGAGCCTACAAAGGGTTTCAGCTGGCTGACATGAAACACATTGTGGATTTTGGTGGTAGGGGGGAGTTCTAAGCAGTAGGCCAAGTCACCAACTCTCTTCAGGATCCGGTATGGGCCATAGAAGTGGTGGGCTAGCTTGTTATTGCTGCCCTCTTTGAGAGTCGAGTAGCACGACTTAGGCACTTCCAAAAGGACCAATTCCCCTTCTTGGAATTCCAAATGCCTTCATTTCTCATCGGCATAGAGTTTCATGTGCGTTTGAGCCTTTTGAAGGTTCATTTTACATTGTTGAAGTAAAGCTTGCATGAGATCCAACTCAGCCCGACTCTGAGGATTCATCTTATCATTAGATAAGACTATGAGGAGGGGAACCTTATACCCATATAAGGCCTCAAAAGGGGAAACTCCAATGCTAGATTGCGTGGAGTTATTATATGCAAACTCAGCCAAGTGAAGCCACACATCCCAACTGTGTTGTACATCATGGCAAAAGTGCCTCAAATATGTCTTAAGCCATTTGTTCACTCTTTCAATCCGGCCATTAGTCTGAGGGTGGTATGCAGTGGACGGAGCAAGCTTGGTCCCCATGGAGGTGAAAATTGTTTGCCAAAAGTTACTCATAAACTTTGCATCCTGATCATGTACTATGATCTGTGGCAAGCCATGCAACTTGAAGACATTTTCCATAAACTGAGTGGCCACCTGAGAGGCAGTGTATTGGATCTTAGTGGGGATAAAGTGGGTAGCTTTGGTGAGGTGATCAATGACCACATAGATATTTTTCCACCCTTTCTTAGCCAATAGGAAGGCCAGTGATAAAGTCTATTGTGATGTGGGTCCATTTTCCTACAGGAAGAGGCTGTAAGAGGCCAGTAGGCCTAAGTGTACTATCCTTGTTTTGTTGGCATGGAACACATTTGGTCACAAAGTCCTTGGCATCCCTCCATAAGCCTTTCCAATGAAAGCTCTTGGAAATCGTGTCATATGTTTTGAAAACATCCAAGTGACCAGCAATTGGGCAAGAATGCATCTCTTCCATGATCTTTTGTGTGAAGTGGAAAATATGGGGGATGACAATCTTGCCGTGGGACCAAATAAGGCCATGCTTGAGCTGATATTGGGAGTTTTCAGCAATGACCCCATGCTGTAATTTCTGAAATGTGTGGCTGAAGTGATGATCTAACAAGTAAGCCTCTTGAAGCTCTTCAACCCGATCATTGTGCAATTCTGAGATAGAGGACACTTTGAATGCCCACATTCGAGAGAGTGAATCAGCCACAATATCATCCTTGGCCCGAGTGTGTGAAATATCAAAGTCATAATTCTGTAAGGTTGCCACCCATCACCTTTGCTTAGGAGTCAAAGTAGACTGAGTCAAGAAGTATTGGAGGACTTGGTGGTTGCTTTTTACTTGGAAGCAACTGCCATACAAATCGTGGTGCCATTTCTTGATGGCAAGGAGGATGGCTAACATCTTCTAGTCATATACATTCATTTGCATCTCCTTGTCATCAAGCTTGTGACTCTCAAATGCAATCACACCATACTCTTGCAACAATACTGCACCAATACCCCGGCCACTAGCATCACAATGAATGGTAAACAGCTTAGAGAAGTCAATGCAAACAAGGATGGGGTCTAAATTAAGCGCATCCTGTAACTATTTGAAGCTATGATCCACAGTGGCATCCCAAAAGAATGACTCCTTTTTCAAGCAATCAGTCAAAGGTGCTGCAATGGTGGCATAGTGCTTAATGAAATGTCTGTAGAATGAAGAGAGACCAAGGAAGCCACACAAGAAGGGGTGGTGGAAGGAGTGGGCCAGTCTCTAACACATTGCACCTTCTTCATGTAAGCTTGTATACCATTTTTGCTCACAGTGTGTCCCAAGTACTCCACAGATGTTTGCATGAATATGCATTTGCTCTCCTTAGCAAAGAGTCGATGCTCTCTCAATATGTCAAACACCCTCTGAACGTGTGTTAAGTGCTCCATAGATGACTTGATGTAAATGAGGATGTCATCAAAGAAAACAAGCACAAACTTGAACAGAAAGGGCTGTAGGATTTTATTCATGAGGCTTTGAAAGGTGGCGGGGGACGTTAGTCAACCCAAAAGACATCACTAGAAAGTGATCAAGTCCACGATCAGTCTTAAAGCCCGTTTTGACCTCATCTCCTGCCCACATATGAATCTGATGGTAGCCAGAGCACAACTCAATCTTAGTGAAAAAGCATGCCCCTTTCAACTCATCCAGCAAATCATCAATCCGTGGGATGGGGTAGCGGTTCTTCACCGTAATTTTGTTCAAGTCTCTGTAATCAATGCACATGTGAAAGGAGCCATTTTTCTTTTTGACTAAGAGGACAGGGGATGCATAGGGGGAAGAATTCGGTTCAATGAAACCCATCTCTAACAACTCCTTGATTTTCTTTGCAACCTCTTCACGGTCAAACTTGGAGAGTCTGTAAGGGGGTTTATTCACTGGCTTGGAATGGGGCTTTAGGTCAAGTGGGTGGTCCACTTGTCTCTTGGGGGGAAGGGATGTAGGCGTCTGAAATAGGTCATTATATTCCTCAAGTAAGGCCTGAAAGACTGAATCATTAGATACTACAGAGGGATGATCAAAATTGTCCTTATTTAATTGCAAAACAAAGATTTATGAGCATTTCTTAAACTCTCGTTTGAGTTGCTTTGCTGTAATGAGCTGAAAATCAGCATGATCTTGAACTCCTTCTAGGTGGATAGGATGTCATGCATCATAAACTCCATGTAAAGCTAAGAGAAGTCCATAGAAACCTTCCCCAATTGTTTCAGTCAATCACAGCCCAAGACAACGTCAATGGGGCCTATATCAAGGGCAATCAGATCAACCAGTGCCACATAATTTTCAGCCAAGCATAAGGGAACTGTAGGACTACATGTGTGCTGCTTTCTTCTTCTCCATTTGCTACTTGGACCTTCAAGGGGTGGTGTGATGCCATAGGGGTGCATTTCAACCAATCAATGGCTGATTTATTGACAAAACTGTGAGTGCTTCCACTATCCACAAGGATAAAGACATGCTTTCCATTGATATTGCTTTGAATGCAAAGGGTGTTGGGGCTGCAGGAACCCGTTCAAGCGTCCAAGGAGATCGAGAAAAGGGAAGTGGGAGGTGGGTGGGATGTTAAATCAAGTATCTATGATGGAGCTCTGCCTGGGTCAAAGGGAAACCCATCCTTGGGGTTATAGAATTGCTCATGTTCAACATCCTCCGTAAGCTCAGCCTGGTCAATGGGTAGGTCATCCTCCTTAGTGTGCCAATCTTCCATGACATACATGCTATGAACTTTGACCTTAGCTTTCTTGTACGAGCATTTGGAGGCATGATCAGCAGTGTACTTATCTCCACACTTAAAGCATAGGACCTTTTCCTTTCGTTCCTTCACAACATTTGGGGAGATGAATCGTTGGCTACTAGATCCATGGGAAGGTGATGTTGTGGACTGTTTATTTTCACCATACTTATTCTCAACATTAGAGCCCAATGTTGTTCCAAAAGTGCCCATTTTTCTTTCAGCATGGAAGGTGGGTTAAGTGGGTACCTTGGGGTTGTTATTGGGCATAGACATGCCTCGAAAACCACCTCTGTATGGGGCTGATCGTGAAGGAGTGCGGGCTGTCCAACACCTTGCTGAAAATATTCATTCTTACAGTACTTTCTTGGATATCTCTCATCTAGTTCAATTGCATCAAACAGTGTGGTAGGTTTTTGGGCCATGACATCTATTGATAGGCTCAGTTCCAACACATAGATATACTTGTGCAATTTAGCATCATCACTAATGCTCTCCACATACATGGTCAAGTTCATGAACTGATTTGTGTATTCATGTATAGTGAGGTTACGTTGGTCAAGAGTGTACCATCATCTTGCCAACTACTCTTTTTCCACAAGGGACACAAAAACTTGGACCATATGCATTTTAAAATCTTCCCAGTCAATGAACTGTTGATTCTCTCGATTGATATAGCTCCACCATGTGTGGGAAAATCCTTCCAAGTGGAGAGAAGCAAAAAAGATTTTTTGATCGCCAATGCGGGGGCAGATATTGAAGTAGGACTCCAACTTGGATGTCCATTTCTCCAAGTTAGATGGTGAGGGGGATCACCCATTGTACTTTGTTAGGATGACCTTGTCACACAGATCATTGGTCCATGCTGCCCATGAAATCCTTACTGTCCATACATCCTGTGGTGGCCGTACATGCCTTGCTGTCCATACATCCCATGTGGTGCATTAAGCCCATGTTGTCCATTATAACCACGGTGTCCATGATTGCCAAGCTGGCCATTTGTACCATATTGTCCTTGATAGGGCTGATTCATATGGGGTGCATGGGGGCTCCTAGGAAGAGCAAGGGAAATTCGACCAAGGGTGGGAGAAGGCCTCAAATGGATATTGGCTGCATGGTGGAAGGGGGAATTCAATAGGGGCTCATCATGCGCATGAGAGGGTTCACCGATCTCGTAGGTAGAAGGGGAAATTCCCTTAGCGCCAAGTATACCCTGTGGGCCATGCAACAATTCCTGATGTGGAGGATGTCTAGACTCATGCCTAGAGTCATTGGTCTTCTCATGGGAGGAAGCGGTCGCTAATTGAGCAATAAGAGTAGTGAGCTACTTCAAGGTCTGTTGAGTCTTTGAGTTTGAGATGGCTATGTGCTCAATTGCTTCATCAAACTTGGACATCGTTCGGTAGTGGTTGGTGACCATATCATTATGTCGTTCCATATGACGAAGCTTATGTTTGACAAATGGTGTGATTGAGTAGAATGTATGGGTCCATTTCAGGCATTTCCTCTTGTATCTCACCATGGTAATCCTGTGCCGAGCTTGGTTCCTCATTCATGGAGGTCCGAGAAGTCTCTAATCTCCCTCTGGAGTTCCTCTTGGGCCTTGCTTTTGCCTTTCTAGCCAGCCATCTGGATGTAATCCACAGGATCTACTGCCAGTAAAAGGGGCATAACTCTATGTAGAAAACTCTGATTGATGAGGTTTTTGGCTCAACTCAAAGGGGACTAAGTTCTCTTCGAGATGAGATATTAATCTTTGTGACATAAAATGATCAAAATTTTCAGTAATGGGTTTACTGTGCCTGTCTTGGAGCAGTCTGCACCCTATCCACAATGACCCTAGTGCACATAAATGGGCATAACTTTCAAACCGTAGCTCTGATTGGGGAGATTTTTATTAAAACCAGAGGGGATGAAGCCTTCTTTGAGATGAGCTATAAGGTTCACTCCCAGATTCAAAACAGAATTTTCTACAATAGGATCTTCTTGACTATCTTGTAGGACTATGACCAAAAGCACTACCTATCCCTTATTGCCAAGGTTTTACATGGATAGAGTATAGTTCAAGGGGCATGATCAGCAACATCAATAGCATACTGAGCATACTGAGCATGATCCCAAGCATCATTACATACCCATCAGCTCTGCCATTAATGTATAAGTACATTCGTTGCCATACATATCTTTTGACTACATGCACTTCAAGTGTCATACGTGGGTGCCATTAGCATTGTGGGGTGTCCAAGAGAGATCATTGGGTCAGGGAGAGTGGAGCTCATGGAATAACCTACACCTACATATAAGTATCGGGCTTCGGATCACCAGGAGGTGGGCAAAGTTCCCCCTAGGCCGGGTTGTGCACCTCTTCAGGGTCTGAAGTGGTAAGGGAGGGTCACCTCTCTTTTGTCTTACCACCTCGCCTGTGGCATCGGCCTTTTTCCTCAGTCGGAGTATACATGGCATACATGTTTATTAAGCAATCAGCATGAGATGCATTGGAAAGGAGACATTGGGCCTTTTCATGAGATGCAAGGAATGACAAAGGTTGGGGGCAGGCCTTGGCAGTCCAGTGACTCACTGGCTGCTACTTACCCAATTTACAATGGTTATTATTCAATTTGGGCTCATCCAAGATCACAAGACCAAATGGGGGTTAATGTCAGCCATTACAATAAATTTCAGGAAGAGGTATGCACACGAAGAGGATTGAACTATTAAATCTATGCAATCTTGAATCTCTCCAACAATGGATTAAGCTCAGCAAGTGGCTAAATTGAGAGATTAAGCTCAGATTGGCATACCTCTTTAATACTTGGGAGGACCATTGAAGCATGAATCATCGATCAAGTCCGGTTGGTTGGGGCATCCATGGAAGAATACTCCAACATTTGAATGCTCCTACTGATGAGGAAGGCTCCCATGCTTGTCCTCGAGCTTGAGCTTCAAATATGGAAAGCTTCAAGTGAAGCTTTCATGGTTTCCCACAAAGCTTCCATGCATGATGAACTCCATGTATTCATCCAGGCAAGAGAGATCATTCACGGGTTGAAGGACTTGTGGGATTTGAGCTCTCTGGGTCAAAGATGGCCTCAACTTGAAGAATCCATGGCTGCCCCAAACTATCCAAACTATCCAGCTGCTGTCCACCTTGGAGGTTGAATCCCGAGGCAAGATTATCAAGGAGGAGGAGGTCAGTGTGCTGATTAGGAGCCTGGATTGGTAGAGGGCAGTAGGGAAGGAAGGCTAAAGCAGAGGGGGAGGCAGGAAGAGCAGGGAACAACAACACAAAATGCACCGCAAATTGCGGGCTATTCCCTAAGCTCTCTCCTGACCTATGACCCTTCTCAAGGGTATGGCCTATGGTCAGGGGCAAGTGGGGAAGTCTCTTGGGGGGCTTTAGTTTTGCACTTCCATCTGCTCCGGGGGAAAAGAGGAGTTCTCTTTGTTGTGTGGCTATGGTAGCTTGCCTGGGAGAAGAGAGAAAGGGGCTGAAGCAAAAGTGGCTAAGTTTTTGTCCTCCTCTAACCCTTGAGACTCCAAACTTGGCCTGGGACCCTTAAAATTTGCATGAAAAGAAGTGATGACCTACTATTTTAATCATTTTACCTCTAGATATGTCTAAGTCTCTAGCCATAGCTCCTGCTTGCTCCAAAAAGTTGAAGTTAATTGTAGTCCTTCTTGCTATAATTGTACCTGTAAGCCGAGTAACTAGGGTTTTTGGGATTTGAAAAGGAAGAAAGGGGAAAGGAGAAAAGGACCAAAGACTAAAGCTCTAATACCACTTGTAATGAAAGAAGCTAAGAGGAGAGAGGATAAGAGCTGAAGAGAGAGAAAGAGAGCAAGAAGAAGAAGGGAGAAGGCTAGAAGAGGAGAGAGAAAGAGAGAAAAGAGGAGAGAAGGGAGGAGGAAGCCATGGAAGCTGGAGTTGAAGGTGAAGAGTACGATCTTGATAATAACTGGTTGCCCTAATATGGGGCTCCTACACCTTATATACCCCGGTTAGTGTGACAAGTAGGTGTCTAAACCCTAGTCAGTGTGCATCCCGCTTGTTACATTTGAACATTGATTGCTAAGGTTTGGATTGATCTACAATTGATTTAATAGGTTGCTAGTTGGTTACAGCCTTTTTGAAGTCTTTTTTTAATTGATACTTGAAGAATGTACAAGCATTGATACTCATATGTCCATATATTGACTCTAAGTGGTTATGGCACTTCCCTAAGATGTCCTTGAGCTATTTTTGAGCTGAAAATGCTTTGGTTGTGACAAAGAATTGACTATTGTTATCTCACAGACTGCTTGTCTGTCTATTGTTGGAAAGCTTGTCTGCATAAGGGCTATGCAGTAAATGATGTCTACATGAGTATGTTATCACTCGTGTATGTTGTGTGAGATGTTTGGAGATGTATAACATGCTATTAAGTTGAAATACTACCAGTTACTACAGAAACACTAGTGTAGTTACTCTAAAACTGAAATTGTCATACTTGGGAAGAAGTATATCTATGTTATACAATTGAGATCTTTGGATACTTTTTGATGTACTGATGTTTGCTCTATGACTCAAATGAGCTGGACTAGACTAAGTATAGAGTGTATGCATGTTGCTTGAATGCTATGCAAGAATTGTGTCATTGAAAAGATTGCTTTTGGTTTGCAAGGAGTTAGGCTTTGACAATTTGAATACTACAATAAATACATAGAGCTGCAACCATGGCAAGTGCTGATAGGTCTAGCAATATCACTTAGATAGTGGGTGAAAAACTAGATAACAACAACTATGCTATATGAAAATTTAGTATGGAGAATTTCTTGATCAGAAAAGACTATTGGGATTTGGTGGCAAGTGTTGATGATGCCAGGAAGCATATTCCACGGTGGATTTCGTAAAACTATATGTATTTTCCATGGATCATATACAAGGTGGATTCCTTGTGTGAGAAGTTGACGAGGACGCCTATCCTTTTCAGGCATCAGATTAATTTAATGTGCACATGGGTGATTCCACAGCGGGTGATTTCGCAAAATACATATTTAAATTAATGGACGTTTATGAGTTTAGAGCGCACTCATATTAAATTAAGGTTAGGACAGAGTTCCAACCTATTTTATTATTTTGTAGCTGAAGACTGCTAGGTATTCACTTTTGTGGGTTTTATCTTATTATTTTCTAACAATTGTGAATGCTTCAGTTGATGTGTAGAGCAGGCAACGGTGGAGTGCATTCAGATTACCTAGAAAAATGTCATTAAAGGCGTGGCACTCATATTTATTTAGGTGTGCTTATTTATTAAAGCGCTTGACAAACATTTATTATTTTGTATAAGCATAGGTGCTCGGTTTAAATATTTCATTATTGGACATTTTATTTGGGCACTGTCCAACTTTTTGGACTCCCAAACGCTTTATTCTTTATTTGGAAAAAAGCAAACACAAAAGTCAAAGCATGCTAATTGTAAATTGGGCTATTTTTTAGCTTGGAGATTGATAAATTATAAATACATGCCTTGTGAAGCGCTCACACAAGGCATGGGGGGAGATTGTACCCAATTTTTCTTTTTGTCTCATGTCGTGCAAACCTTTATTCTTGCTTAATGAGCTTTTGTAGAGTTATTTGTTCTTGGGGACCTTCCGATATTCATTATGTGCGCATACAGCAGCCGATTTGTGCATCGGTGGTATCAGACCGAAGCTGAGGTCAAGGGCTTCCAATCGCTTACCATCTTGCGCAAAGATAAAGCTCGTGGAACGAACGAGCTCTACAGGCAATTCTCACGACAAAACATCAATACCAACGTGTTCTTAGCAATGAAGAACCCCCTACTGTGCTGTCAGATCGCAAAGGACCACTTCCAGGAAGCGGAGGACCACATCCCAAGCTCCTTTGCAAGTCATCTTGTTGGCAGAGAAGCAGTTGATCAAGTTGGAGATTATAAAGTTTAATAAGCTTAAAAATAAGCTTAAGCTCCAAAAATCCCACAACTGAGACGACAGGATGTACTTATTGACGTTGATGTCGTCAAACAGCTGTCGTCGTCTTGCGCACTGCCAAAAGACTTATTGAAGCTTTTTCTTTAGAAGATTAAAACTAAGCTTATTAAACCTTAAAGATTCCAATCTTCAATGTTTTCCATAGTGGGAGTTTGCACTGAATCAATCCCAAACCTGCTTTGCAACTCCAACAAGCCTCTGTTCCTACTTGCACTTTGGCAGAGTTTATTTCCAGTAAGCTAGCTATCACATGCAGTCTGTTTCTCGCTTGGAAGAAGACCATCATCAATTACCGTATTTAAAGAAAAAAAGCAAGCCTTGTAAACCCAAATTTAAGCTACACTCATCCCTCTAACGAGGTTTTGAGTGTGTGAGGTTGTTTGAGATTTTGCAGGATGTCTGATCAAAACATAGAATATTTTATGGTTGAAGGTGATTTACCGAAACCAACCATGGAGCAAAAATTGGACCTAATTATGATGCAAATTCAAGAGGAACAAAGAGCACGTCAAAATTTGCAAGCACAATTGGCTACACTTCAACAATCCAATGTTGATTAAGACGTCGAAGATGTTATTTGATGTACAATTGACGCGAAACTCGATACACAGTCTCTCCGAAAAGAAGCCAAGATAAGTAAAAGAAATTTCAAGTTCTGTACTTTTAATGGGCAACATGATAGAAAAGTTGTTCTTGCTTTTATCAGTTAGTTTGATGATTATTTCCATGAAGAGCAATATGCTGAAAAAGATAAACTCAAATGTATCACTAACCATTTAACAGACAGAGCATCATTATGGTGGACTGTTGTCCGCAAGAGTGTTGAATGTCCCTCTACTTGTGAGGCCTTTCAAAAGAAATTTTTGCAGAATTTTCTTCCACCTCAATTCTATGAAAAAGCAATCAAACAGTGGGATCTTCTACAACAAAGAGACCGTGAATCCATTTCATAATACATTGAGCATTTCTGGAGTGTCTTACTACAACTTCGAATGCTTGAAGATGTTCCTAAGGCGATCCATAAGCACAAGAATATATCAGGTTTGCTTGGTCACTTCTATGAGAAGTGAATATGTTCAAGCCAAAGATTTTGGAGGATGCGATTTCTTTAGCACATGATGCTGAAGATAAAATTCATGGATGAGAAAAGTGACCACAACAATTTCCAACTAACAGTAACTTTGGTACAAAGAAATTCAATTCTAACTTCCGAAGATTCAATCAAAATCACTTTGTTCCTTCTTCTTTCCGTAAACCCTGGACTCGACCCCCTACTTTACTATCAAACACAAACTCAAACCCTAAGCCGTCTCTCCAACCAAATCCCAATATACCCAAATTTTCAGCCATTACCAATAATCTTTCCAAAGCAAAGTCTATAGATTGCTACAAATGTCAACTACCTGGACACTTAGCAGTGAACTGTCAATCCAAGAAGCCAGCTGTTCAAATCAATTACTTGGGAGAGACTGAAGACAAAGACCATGAAGATATGCCAGATTTTACTGAAGATGATGGTGATATTAACGATGCTTCAGATACTTTACTAGGTATGCCAAATCCTCATTCGTTATTAACAATGCAATGTTTTATGCATGGTCAAGAAAATAATGTTTTGCATGATGATGAAAGCATGCATGATTTTATTTCCGAAAAGTTGGTCAAAGAATTGAATTTACCTAATGTTCCAACTCATTATCGCATAAAGGCTGCATTCTTAGGTACTAGATACAATGGTACATAATATATTTCTTGGTTGTGCCTTTGCAAGCTAGTGATATTATTTTAGGAATGCCTTGGTGTCACAAATATAATTCTGATATAGATTATTCCACATATTTCATGAAATTTTATTCTAATGGAAAACAAATCACATTATATGGAACACACACCTTTGATCATTTTCCCTTGATTAGTCACATACAGGCTAAACGTGCATTTAAAAAAGGTAGCAAATCATACTTAGTATGGGTGAATGAAATTGAAGTTAAGAAAAATCAGATGTATCCTAGGCATGCACAATTTCTTTCACAATTTAAAGATTATTTTGCTGCTGATTTACCTCTTGGTTTACCACCTACATGTCTTGAAGACCATAAAATAGATTTAATCCTTGGTTCTCAACCACCATGTAAAGCACCTTATAGACATAATCAGATTGAGCAGAAAGAAATCCAAGAACAAGTTGAAGAACTGTTAAATCGAGGACTTATTAGGCCCAATAGTCCTCCTTTTGGTGCACCTGTCTTATTAGTTAAGAAGAAAAATCATACCTATAGGATGTACACTGACTATCGTGCCCTAAATAAGATCACTGTAAAGAATAGATATCCAATCCCCAGGGTAGACGACCTCATGGATAAACTATAAGGAGCCACTATTTTTAGCAAGATAGATCTCAAATCTAGATATCATCAAGTACGATTGGATACACCTGACATTTTCAAGACTGTATTTAGAACTCAATTTGGTCATTATGAATTTCTTGTTATGCCTTTTGGTTTGACTAATGCATAAGCTACATTCAGTTGTATAATGAATCATATATTTTTTAAGTATCAGAATTGTGTAATTGTTTTCTTTAATGATATATTGGTTTTCAGTAAGAATGAGAACAAACACTGTGAACATCTATCTTTGGTTTTCAAATTGTTGAAAGAGAATCAATTAAATGCTAACCTTGACAAGAGTGAATTTTTCCAAACCCAAATTGAATACTTAGGTCGTATTGTTTCTTCTGATGGTATTCGTGTTGATCCTAAATAGATAGAGGTAATTTTGAATTGGCCAATCCCTAAAAATGGGCATGAATTATGTTCTTTCTTAGGTCTTGAGAGCTACATTGGGATATGATGCCATGAGGCATATTCCATGGTGGATTCTGTGAGACCATGGTGGATTCTGTGAGGTTTTTATTTCATGGTGGATTCCGTGAGGTTTTACAGTGGATTTCGTAAAACTATATGTATTTGCCGAGACTCGTACACAAAGTGGATTCCTTGTGCAAGAAGTTGATGGGGACGCCTGTCCTTTTCGGGCGTCAAATTAATTTAATGTGCACGTGGGTGATTTCACAAAATACAAATTTAAATTAATGGACATTTATGAGTTTAGAGTGCACTCGTATTAAATTAAGGTTAGGAAGAGTTTCAACCTATTTTATAATTTTGTAGCTGAAGATTGCTAGGTATTCACTTTTGTGGGTTTTATCTTATTATTTTCTAACAATTGTGCATGCTTTAGTTGATGTGTAGAGCAGGCAGCGGTGGCGTTGGAAAGTACCAGGCAATGGCGTGTATTCAGATTAACTAGAAGAAATTATCATTTTTGATGGCTGTGTGTCTTATTATTAAAGATATGGCGCTAATATTTATATAGGTTCTTGACAAATATTTATTATTTTATATGCACACAAGCGCTCGGTTTAAATATTTCATTATTGGACATTGTATTTGGGCATTGTCTGACTTTTTGGACGCCGAAATGCTTTATTCTTTATTTGGGCAAAAGAAAACACAAAAGCCAAAGCATGCTAATTGTAAATTGGGCTATTTTCAAGCTTGAAGATTAATAAATTTATAAATACATGCCTTGTGAAGCACTCACACAAGGCATGGGGGGAAATTGTGCCCAATTTGTCTTTTTGTCTCATGTCGTGCAAACCTTTCTTCTTGCTTAATGATCTTTTGTAGAGTTCTTTGTTCTTGGGGACCTTCCGGCATTCACTACGCGTGCATACAACATCTGATTTGTGCATCAGTTGAAGCTAAACCCAAGCTTCTTGAAAAGAGTCCCACTGCTGAATAGTAGAGAGCACATCGTGCTTGGCTTGAGAGAGCTTGTAGAGTACTGCAGCATTGGCTTTTTTTAATGTATCTCAGGTGAAATGGTCATGCAAATCATGAATTGCAAGTCACGGAAAGATGAATGGAACATCTTGATGAGATGTTATGATACTACCAGTAGTGCACACAAAATTAAGTTGAAGTAGAAGTTTAATACCATGGATAGGAAAGGACGATCCATACAAGATTATGTAATAGAGATAAAGACCATTGTAGATCAGTTGGAGATGAAGTAAATGATGATGATTTGGTTGGAGTGACCTTGAATGGTCTTGGGCCTGAATACAAATCATTTGATATATCTATCTCAATGCGATCTGAGATGCCTGACTTTAATAAGCTAGTCTCATTGCTTATTCATGAAGAGATTAAATTGGGTTTAGCTACTAATTGAAGTAGCTCAAAAGACTGAGACATAGCATTTTATTCGAATCGAAGAGATAGTGGAAGCCATGGCAGAGGGTTCTCTCGTGGATAATGAACTCAACAAAATGTATCTCAAAATGTAAATAATCAGGAGGGACAGAATGCTAGAGGTGGTGGATACTTTCAAGCAAGGGGGAGATCCAACTCTAGAGGTAGAGGATCATGGCACAGACTATGCATGAAAATGCAAACAAGGATAAAAAGTGTCACTATTGTGGGAACTATGGCCACATTGCCAAAGAATGTTAGACGAAGCAAGCAAATAAAAAAGGCAAGCAATAGGGACTTCATGCTTCATCCAATCATGCTGAGGATGCTTCTAGTGATAGCTTGTTTGCTATGACGTATGTTTAGAACCGTGCTGCTAAAGAGAATAAGTCAAATGATGTATGGTATATTGACTCTACGGCATCCAATCATATGACACCGCATGGGGAATGGTTTACTAACATGGTTCCATATAAGCACGGGTATGTTTGAAAAGGAGATAACACTCAACATAGTATTGAGCATAAGGGTGTAGTTTCCTTCGTAATTCAGGATGGTCAAAAGAAAAGTTTGCATGATGTATTACATGTGCCCTCTATTATGAAGAATCTATTGTCAGTTGGACAGAGCAAAATTTGCAAGTTTAGTTTAAGGGGGGTGCACTTCCTTAACTCTCTCTCTCTCTCTCTCTCTCTCTCTCTCTCTCTCTCTCCGCCATGCAGGCGACAGGGGGAGAGTAAAAAAAATTATCTTAATTTTTTAAAAAAATTAAAAAGGGGGGAGGGTTCTCATGGGGGGGAGGCACGGAGATCACCGGGGGGGATATTACATCCTCTCCTCCTTAGAGGAATCAAGATGTCCTCATCTCGAGAAGACCTAGGGAAGACAAGCACTAATGGGGCTTATGACCTGTGGATTAAGGCCCACCATGCTTCCGCTGCACTACTCTTAATGTTTCAAGTAGTGCACTCATATTATTCAAATTAACCATAGGTACAAGAGTAGGATTTATTCTCAATTGTGTTACATGTCGATTAAGCTTCTAGGAGTTTTAGTCCTCTTAATAAGGTTTAGTGGGCTCTAGATCTTCGTCTTTATTTGAACCGCCTATATATCCATAGACTGCACCTGTGTAGCTTCGTTTTCTTGGAGGCTCAATGTCTTCTAGACTTAGATCAGGGCAGTCTGCTTGAATATGTCCTAGCTCATTACAATGGAAGCATTGACCGGTAGGGACATCTCCTACGGATGTGCCCTATCTCTCCGCATGTATGGCATCTCTTATCCTGATCTCCATAGTCATCTTTGCTACAATTGCCCGATTTAAGTTCTTGGATGATTGGATTCACTCGGAGTAATGCGTCTTGCAAGTCCGTTGGGCGCATTGATTCCAATCGAGTGTTTATGGGTGGATTCAACCCATCACAAAATTTTGACACCTGTTGTGTCATATCCATTGGGGGTGCATACTTTAGGAGTGAAATGAACTTTGAATAGTATGCTTCAAGGGATAATCCTAGCTGCTTCAAACCATAGAATTCATTTATCTTTTGTGTGCGGCAAGTGGCAGATACCTCCCTCGTACAGCTTCCTTAAGCTTATCCCAAGTGATTGTCCCCTCCGAGATCGCTTGGTCTCTGTACCACTATTTCCATCAAAGTCTCGCTTCACCTGTAAGCTTAAGTTTGGCGAGCATGGCTTGGTTAGCAGGTGCAGTTCCTACTGCCTCAAAATAGTCCTCCATGGACTCAATCCAGATCTCGGCGTCAGCTTGAACAGTCCTTCCCTTGCTATCAAACTCAGGTGTCTTAATTTGCTTGAGAAGAAATTTCTTCTCTTGCATGTCAGCATTCGTGGGTACAGAAAGTGCCTGACAATCAAGCCATACCACTTAGGTTATTTTTGTTTAGGATATGTATATGAATTGAACATTAATCAATCATGTATTATCATGAAGTTTTGCTTTGATACCAACTGTAACATGCCCGCCCCTCAAATGGCGGGACACGTCTTAGCAGCCCATCAGGAAGACCTAGATCGCAAACCCTGTGGCATTCCTTGCGAGTGCCAGGTGGAGCTTTCTAGACCCTCTTCCCGATGGGCTGCTAAGACGTGCCCTGCCATTTGAGGGGTGGGCACGTTACAACAGATGCATTGATTTCAGCAAGATGTCTAGGCCCCAGTATGCTTCTAATAGTGCCTTGGAATCTAAGCTTTGTGCTGACTACAATATGCATAGTTTGCATAGCAAGAGGTTGGATTGGTCTATACAGCTCGTGGTGATTCATGAGAAACTATTATAATAAAATAAAGACTTGTACATTGAAGGATGCATTGTAGTCTAGCATTGGGAAGATTATAGGTTCTGGTGATACAAGAATCTCCCTTAATCTTTTAGCCTCAAAGAACATGACAAGACGCTGCTGGAAGAAAATCTTCCTACTAATGCATACATTAACTCAGATGTTTTGTACAGAGTGAAAGGTGTAAAAATTCAGGCCATTATTATTATTCATAAGTGGAGGCTACTTAAGGGAGTAGAGGGAATGCACTTTCTTGAATTATAAAGAATTTTCCCCAAAGTGTTTCTTTCTGGAACCCACCAACTTTTCTATACAGAGAATTTGCTCTCCAGTGATTGTTCTTGCCTTAGTGTGTCCATTCTCGGCGATATATATTTCATGAGGTGTGATGGCCACCTTTTCAACCACACCTAACCTTCGAGCTAGCAACAGTTGAAGGTAGTCTCTATACTTTGCACCTCTACAAAACTCCACATCATTCATGAATAGTTATCCTCCTTTGATGTGGATTAGGCCAGAGAGAGAGAGGGATTTGATGATTTGGAGACGAGGACTTCGGGCCTTCACTTTGTTTGCAAAACACTCACCATAATTATGAGAACCTAGCAATTGATGGCAACATGATTTTTTTCGTTGTGAGAGAATGGAATTTCTAAGGTAAACACCTTTTACCTACATACGTACCGTCATCCGATAGGCGTACTTCCTTTCTTGGACTTCCTTGGAGACCATTGTGGGAGTTGTGGACTTTGACCAACTTCAAAAAGAGTTGGTGAAGGAGTTGAGAGGAGCTACTTGGAGCACTTGTTGTAGAGGATGCACCACTATGTGTTGTATCATCCCGCATAAGGAGATAGGGAATTGTGGATAAGAATGTCCTTAGTGGGGCACCAATTTATGACGAAGGAAATTCGGTATGGCAGCCTCTATACTATGCCAAACTCCCTTCCGCCATAAAGTGAATGAGGTAAGGACACCACCTAGTCATGGAAGAGCGGACTAGGATGCTATGCAAGAGGGAGAGGAGCTTGTGAGGGAGAAGAGAGGAAAACTAAGAGAGGGAGAGAGAGAGAGAGAGAGAGAGAGAGAGAGAGAGAACTACAAAAAATAGATGAATCGATAAAACTTAAGAGGACACAAGAGATGGAGAACCCTCAAAACATAACCAATATACACAATATGGATACCAATAGCATGGGCTTATTACACTGTAGAGCATACATAAGCTATAGTAAGGGAATGAACTGCATAAGCTCATGAGAGACAATGGGGAAGGCTCAATAGGGCTAAAGAAGGCCTCTTGGCTCTCTCTTGCAAATTACAAAGGAGAAGGCCTCTTTATATAGGCCTTGAGGGTGTTTAGGGAGGAGATTAAGATAGAATAGGAATTAACACCACCAAAGCTACATTAAGGCGGTTCCACCAATGTGGAAGCTCCATCTAGATGTTTTTTTGACCAATTTTGTACTTAATCAAGTTCCATCATAGGTGATTTGTCTCCATTCTCCCCCCCACAGCTTGATTCCAAGAGCTCTCCTATAAAAAAATATAGAGAATCTTCATAAAATAAGATCATATCTAGCAATAATGGAGAGAGAGTAGCGAGAATTCATACATTACTACTATAATTAAGGATGATTTAAGGGTGATTTAAGAGGGAAATTCTAATGGTCTATTAGCTTGAGAGAGAGGAGAAGAGAGGTGAAAGGGTTGGGAGTCTAATGAATGATGTCCTATGGAAGTGTTAAGTGTGGGGAAGAAAGTGTGGGTGTGTATAAAATTGGGAGGTGGTCTCCACTGTAGTTGGAAAAATTTGGCATCCACCATTTTGGCCATATCTCCCGACTCGCAACTTCAAAAAATTATAAAAAAATACTAGCCAAAACTTCAACTCACGCGCTACAACTTTCATATTGAAAAGTTTTTTTGGATCAGAGTGAAAGTAGTTTTAAAAAAACTTACAAAATTATGTGCCTGATTTTTCTTCTATTAATGCTTCCAAGAAGGGTCCCATTTGTTTGATTTATCATAAGGCTCCAAAGCCATAACATTATGAGCCTCACATGCCCTTTGGATGGCTCCAAATCCATTTCATATCTTTTCTTTTCACATTACACATTTTTCCTTCACCTTCCTCCATTGATCTTTACTCTTCACCCCCCCCCCCCCCCTGGTAAACCGGTCCATGAAATATTTCCATCCAGTGATTTCTTGGATTTCCCCCTTAGTAAACTGATCCATGAAATATTTCCATCCAGTGATTTCTTGGATTTCCCAAGAGGTTGTTCCCACCCTCTTCTTTATTTCAAACCTCCAAATGTACAAAAAATCAACAAAGTGTTAGACAAATATTGTTTTGTGATTTTCTCGAATCAGTGGCTTACCCTTTCTTCTTTGTACAAGTCCTTCAAATTTTCATCACCCTGTCTTGCCTTCAAGGCCTCTTTTAGTGCTATCACTTTTCTATTGTATAATGTCATTTGCCTTGTTTTTTCTAGTCAAAAGGCTACAAATGCCTCATTTTTTGCTTCTAGCTTAGCAAGCGCGGTTTTGTTAAGAATCGCGTGGTGGAGGACTTTGCTTGAGCTGCTGCACCAAATACACACTGTATACACAAGAGGAAGCTCACACAATAACACAAAAAGAGAGATGGAGGCCAAAACGTTTTCTTGCTAATTTTTTCTTCTTCTTCCACACACTATACAATGTACACAAAGTATAGATAAAAATACAACATAAAGGAAAGTGGCCTTCTAAGTTAAACAGTGCATAATCGACTACACTAATTGACTCGCGCTATATCTTTGCCAACTGTAGGTAGGTGTAATAATGTAAATATAATAAGTGATAAGTCTGTGGCCATGTGAGTGCCATAATGGCCACCAGCATGCTAAGTGTAGACGTGCAGACCTATCTAGCCAGCGGTCCATCATCAATGTCTGCATGTGTTAAGCTTGCCATCTCAACACTGCCCCTCAAGCTCAATTCTATCTCTGCAACTCCAAGTAAGCTTCCGAACTTTCAAAGCTTCTCTGCACCCAATGCCTTTGTGAGAATGTCAACTATCTGATCCTATGTGCTAACATATACCAAGTCAATCTCTCCTGCAAGTACCTTCTCTCTCACAAAGTGGTAGTGCACCTCAATGTGTTTTGTCCTAGGATGGAACATTGGATTCCTAGCTAACTGTATGCCACTCATGTTGTCACAATGAATGAGACCTGGACCATCTCCGTGCACATCCAAATCACCTAATAACTTTTGCAACCATACCACCTCACATGCTGCCATAGTAGCACCTCTATACTCGATAAAGCAACTGTAGGTTGCTTTTTGCTGCTCCATGTAACTGTTGCACTACCAAGGGAAAACATGAATCCACTAGTAGATCTTATGTCTGACATGCTACTAGCCCAATCTACATCTGTGTATCCAAAGACATGTACGTCCTTACCTGCCTCATAAAAAAGTCCATAATGTAAAGTGGACTTCACATATCTCAATATATATCTAACTGCATCCAAATGAGGCTTTCTAGGCATCTACATAAACTGACTGACAAGGCCAACAACATAGCTCAAGTCTAACCTTGTGATAGTCATGTAAATCAAACTTCCTACTATCCTCCTGAACATAGTAGGGCCTTCTATCTCATCCCCAAAGTCGGCACTCAACTTCACATTATGCTTCAATGGTACTAAAAGAGGCTCACATGATGTCATACCATACTTGGATAACATATCCAAGCCATATTGCCTTTGGGATAGCCATATACCATCATCACATCTGATCACCTCAATACCAAGAAAGTATCTTAGCTCACCCAAATCTTTCATCTCAAACTTCTTTTTCAAGAAGTCCTCAACTACAACAATCCCATTGTCACTGTCACCTGTAATAATCAAGTCATCCACATAGATGACTATGATGACCAAACCTGCATCTCTCTTTCTCACATAAAGTGAGTGATCAGTATCAGAAATATAAAATCCAATATTGACAAGATACTCTCCAATCTTGTCAGACCATCATCTAGGTGCTTACTTCAGACCATAGAGTGCCTTCTTTAATCTACACACATATGTGGGATGCTCTAAATCCTCATAACCTGTTGGCTGCTCCATATACACTTCTTCTTGCAATTCACCATGCAAGAAGGCATTCTTAACATCCATTTGCTGCAAACTCCAACCTTTGGCTGCTACCAAGGCAATCACACATCTAACAGTTGCCATCCTAGCAACTGGATTAAATGTCTCTTCATAATCTATGCCATATGTTTGAGCATAGCCTTTTGCAACTAGCCTAGCTTTATACCTGCTAACTGAACCATCTGCATTATGCTTGACTTTGTAAACCCACTTATAGCCAATAGCTCTCTTACCCTTAGGTAAGGGTACCAAATCCCAAGTCTTATTGGCTTCTAATGCAACCATCTTCTCATCCATTGCTGCATCCCAATGAGCATGACCAATAGCATCCTTAAAACAAGTGGGCTCAACATCCTCAACTAGTTTCACCATATAAGCATAATGGTGAGCTGCATAACCTTCAAAGCCAAATCTTTTAACAAGGTATGTGACCTTGCTAGACCTGCGTACCACTGGATCACTCAATGGAGCCTTTACATTACTATGAGCTCTCTGTACACCTGGTGTCCTGACTGAAGGAATACCAAGCTCATCATCCAAACTCTCTGAACCATTGGAATCTCTGTCAAATCCCAAATGATTGGTAGATGCATCATTACCATCCAGCACTTTCTTCTTTCCTTTGTCCTTCCTTACAACACTTATAGATCCACCTGAAGATGTGGGGCTACTCCTTAGTCTCCCAGACCAGGGGCTCATTGTAGGTATAGTACTAGATGATATTTCTGGTCCACTAAGACTCCGTTATTCTTGTTTTTCTTTCTATACATAGCTATCCTAATCATTATCATCATCTAATACATCACCATCAGGTGCATACCAGCTGTCCATCTCATCAAAGATAACATCCCTACTCACTCTAAACTCACCTGTGACAGGGTTATAACAGCGATACCCTTTCTGCTCTGAAGAGTATCCAATAAAAATATTTTTTTTGTCTTTGGATCAAGCTTCTTCTGTAGCTCATTTGGCACACGAATATATGCAACACATCCAAATACCTTCAAGTGTGATACATCGGGCTTCTTGCCAGTAAAGCATTCTTCAAGAGTCATCCCATGAACTGCAACTGTGGGGGTTCTATTCATAACATAGAAAGTAGTATGGACAGCATTAATGTCCGTGCGACTTCTGAAATATGCTTATTTTTTCTTTCTGCGACCCCATTTTGCTATGGGATATACCTACAAGTAAATTGTCTCCCTTAAACTGTTGTTCGCCACCTTGCGGCTCTAAAACGGGGCTTGAAACGGCCTTGGACGCCGAAAACATACAGTGGTCTACTCGCACACCAAATCTCACAATAATCTGATATTTTCACTTTACCCTGCTTCCGGTGCATCCACAGGCACTATCCAAGAGAGAGAGAGGAAGAATGGGAAAGCTTCTTACCCATTGCTTCCTTGCTCAAGCCTTGCTTCTTCTCTTTCACTTCAGCCTTCAAAATTAGCCTCTCTCAATAGTGCGGCTCTAATACCATGTCAAGGATCCCATGTGGGGGATTTGCTTGAGCTACTGCACCAAACACACACAGTACATACAAGAGAAAGCTCACTCAAGAATACAAAAAGAGAGATGGAGGCCAAAATATTTTCTTGCTAATTTTTTCTTCTGCTTCCACACACTATACAATATACACAAAGTATAGATAAGATACATGTAATATTTCCACACAATAAAAGTTAGTTGGTTAGTTTGAAAGTTAGTTAGTCAATTAATAAGTTAGTAAGGTTACTAATTAAAGACTAACTAAGGTAAAAACTAACTAACATTAATAACTAATAATTTTTATTTAATTAAAAATATTCTATTTAGAAAAAATCGAGAGACATAAATCTGATATTTTTCTTGGATTGACAAGGACCGTAGCCACCCTTCACGTAAGTTACAACGTGAACGAGACTTATGAGCTATATTAATCACTAGTATTAATGTGTATAGTTTGGATGGTCTGAAAATATTAGATTTTGGACAAAACTAGTATATTTTAGATATTTTAGATATTTTAGATATTTTCTTAAAAAGATATGGAGATTTCTAGAACTGGATGTCATTTAAAAGAAAAGATGAGTGATATTTTAGTTAGTTTTGGAGATTTTATCAAAAGAAAGAATAAAGAGAGGGATTTGCAAAATCGTACGCACCATGATCGTAGTTTACAGACAGAAAATAACACTTCGAACAAAGAAAAGAAGGAGTGAACTAAGAGCTTTCTAACCAAGTGTCTTGGCGTTTTACCCCCCTTTTGGAGCCAATGGAACCATCAGATTTATGATCTGAGCATCAAATCACTGATCTTTCCAAGATCCCCATCCATAAAGAGCTCCAATTCTCAGCCACAAGCCCTCTCCTCTAATCCATTATAAATATGAGGCATGTGGAGGCATAAGAGGCATAAGGAAACCCCGAGAGGCTATGAGAGAGAGGTAGAGAGAAGGATACCCCTCCAAGATATTGTGAGAGAGAGCTTGAAAGAGAGACAGAGAGTAGATACCCCAAAAGTTTGCACAATTCCCTCTATCTCGATCCTCGACTTGACCATCTTCTCTTACACTCTCCTATCTCGAATCTATTTCGTCTTCTTAATCTCTTGAGTCTACTTGTTGACGATGGCCCCCAAGCGAAGAATGTCACGTGCGGACAGCAATCCCACAACCAAAAAGGAAGTTTCAGACAAAGGCATCACCATCAATCCAATTGCAGTACCGGTCGTAAGTAATATATTTCCAAATTGATAGATGCTTGTTTTGATTCTTGTATGAGATATGTTAGGCCCCATATTATGATGCACGAGTATAGGTCATCAGAAGGAATAAATTTTATCTCACGTATTCAAAAGATTGAGTTTGCAAAGTGGATGTATTAAGGAAAGTTAATTGCACCTAGTTGCATATGGCTTGTTCATCGATAGAGCAATTACAAGGAGGAATCGGTCAAGGGTTATGAATGGCATAATCATGACACTAAAAATCATGCATACAAGTATTAAGTAAATTTGACATTGAATCCCTCTTTGATCCCAAGGGGAAGAGCAGATATGCGATGGAAATGTTATCGTGACTATTCTTGCATTATTTGGGAAGAAAGCAATTGGTTTTGTTGGTTGATCGAACAACATCCTAAATGCTTCTACATTCAACTGGTTCTTGGTTTGTTGTTTGGATGATTATTTCAAGTGCTTGTAATTTATGGTCAATACATGGGAAGGGTCTGTAATGACAAAATGCCATGAGGATAAAGGAATGTTTTCTTAGAAGATGATATTGGAGTTGATTGCCTTGTTTGTGCTTGATTCTTAAAGGATTTAATTAAGGAAGGATATTTTGCACGGGTGGATCACATCCATGATCGCACCGCGGATTAACCCAAAGAGGGCACTGCTCGATTCATGGGCTGGAGGTCGAGTGGTGAAAAGCCCAACCACGGGAATGATGTTTCACTCCTAGACAGCTTGCGGGTCAGTTGGAGCTCTGGACACCCCTTGCTAGGTCTAGAATGGAGTTGAAGACCTCCATGGCCCCCAATGTCTGGGTATGTTGGGAGATCCTATTCTAGATAAAGGATTGAATTTGTGGTGCCATGTGAATTGGACCAGTTACTTCTGTAGGGCAGAAGAGATACTTCTGTTGGACAGAAGGGATACATAATTTCTCCTATATGGGCGGGAGACAAAGATTAACTTGAAGATAACTTAAGGAACTTGTTTGAACTTGTTTGTCAATAGATTGCTTGCTCTTTTTTTGTGTCTGTGCTATAAGTTATGCGAATGAACCATGTTTCCTAAAAGGCTTAATTAATGAAGCTAACTTTAAGTGTCACACATAAATGTGGTAGGATCTAATTAGAAAACTAAAGCTATTAAGGGAAGCGGGTGGATGGAACCCCCGACGGGTCTGTCCTACGGAGGCTTCTCACAAGATTTTACTGTCGTTCGACCTTTAGGTATTGTTAGGTTAGAACCTGACTCATACCATTTTAGGGGAATGGAATGGGACTATGCCCTATGGGCAGAGAGATTGAGTGGTGCATCCCTCTCGTTTTTCATTCTCTTTGAACCAAGTGCAGCATGGGTTTGCTTTGGTTTGGATATCTCTGCGTCAAGTAGGATGTCTCGGATCCGATGCTAGAATGCTGATAGGAGACCTTGGTCACTAGGAGCCCAAATTTTAGGTCGGTCCTAGTGGGTTCGGCCGTGAACGTTCCATTGCGAGGCGGGTTTGAGAAACCCTAGGCGACAAAACTCGAAACATTCCGTGGGAGTGCCGGGCAGCAACGCTTAGATTCGTTTCTCGATAAACCGCTAAAAGCGTGCATGGATAGCCAATGGGCGGGCACCTCACAGTTGGTATCAGAGCCAAACTTACTAATGATGCGTGATTGATTAATGTATGGTTCATAGACATATCCTAAATAGAATAACCTAAATGGTATGGCTTGATTGTTAGGCACCTCCTACACCCACAAATGCTGACATGCAAGAGAAGAAATTTCTTCTCGAGCAATTTAAGGCACCCGAGTTTGATGGAGAAGGGATAGATGTCGCAGCAGAAGCGGAAATATGGATTGAGTCGATGGATGACTATTTCTTTGCTTTGGGAACTACTTCTACCAATCAAGCAATGATAGCCAAACTTAAGCTAGTTGGTCATGCCCGGTTATAGTGGAAGCAATGGTGCAAGGATCAAGGTATTTTTGAATCCGCTGTCACTTGGGCTCAGCTATGAAAGATGATGTACACGGACGATACCTTCCGCCAACCTATCAAACTTTAAGGATGAATGAATTTTTCAACCTCAAGCAACTAGAATTAACCTTGGAAGCTTACTACTCAAAGTTTTTAATCCTACTAAAATATGCGCCACCTATGGATATTGCGCAGCAAGTATCCAAGTTTTGCCATAGCCTAAACACTTCTCTAAACCACCGTCTTGAAGCAATGCGTCCAACGGACTTGCAAGATGTATTATTCCGAGCGAATCCAATCGTCCAAGGACTTAAATCGGGCAATGGTGGCAAAGATGACTCCTAAGATCTAGATAAGAGATGCCATACGTGTGGAGAGATAGGGCACATTCGCAGGAGATGTCTCTACCGTCGATGTTTCCACTGTAATGAGCTAGGACACATCCAAGAAGACTGCCCTGATCTAAGTCCAGAAGACATTGAGCCTCCAAGAAAACAAAGCTACATAGGTGCAGTCTATTGATATATAGAGGAATCAGATGAAGGCGAAGATCTAGAACCGACAACACCTCTTTAGGATGACTAGAAATCCTAGAAATTTTGTCGACATAAAATATAACTTGTATTGGAATAAACTTTACTCCTATAACTACAGTTAACCTGAGTAATATGAGTTGCATCTATTTTGAGCCTAGAACTTGTAAATGATTAGAGATACACTGGCAAGGAATGACAGTTATAAATTGCAATGAATTTTTATTTAGTCATTCCTTCTCAACTAATATAGATTGGGTCTTACCAGAATGTCAAAACTTGGAAGTATTCTTTAATATTACAAGCAAAGCTAATTGTCCATGGAGCTCAGTCCCGAACTAAGAAGAGGACAATCTTGGAACGTAGTTTCCAAGATAAAGGACCACTCCAATCTACTAAAAGAATCCTAGGACAGTTTGGTCTAAAGAAGAAAATCCTGCCAAGGACAACCAAGAACCTTGTGACCGCAAGTGATAAAGCTCTGCTTTGTTTCTATTACATGGAGTTAGGTCATTTCAAAAGGGAATGTCCAAAGCACCCTAAACACCGATGCTCTCAGTGCCACAACATTGGACATAACTACATCAATTGTCCCAACAGAACTCGAAGAAAACTTGAGCTTACGAGAAATTACGTTATACAAGATCCAGTGATCTAGAATATACCAGGTGCTTAGGAAAAACCTAGAAGATATCCATGAGATATAACTATAATAAATTTTCTATAATAATCAGGACTCCGATATATCAAATACAATAGGTTGTTGTTTCAAAAGAATGCATGCCTATGAGTAATCAAAGTAGCACAACGGAAGGGTGATGGGCCTATAACCCATAGGTTCCATAATGATACCCCCGGTTTCTCTCGAGATGAGGACATCTCGATTTCTCTAAGGGGAGGAGGATGTAATATTTCCACACAATAAAAGTTAGTTGGTTAGTTTGAAAGTTAGTTAGTCAATTAATAAGTTAGTAAGGTTATTAACTAAAGACCAACTAAGGTAAAAACTAACTAATATTAATAACTAATAATTTTTATTTAATTGAAAATATTTTATTTAGAAAAAATTGAGAGTCGTAAATCCGATATTTTTCTCGGATTGACAAGGATTGTAGCCATCCATCACGTAAGTTACAACGTGAACGAGACTTATGAGCTATATTAATCACTAGTATTAATGTGTATAGTTTGGATGGTTCGAAAAATATTAGATTTTGGACAAAACTAGTATATTTTACATATTTTAAATATTATCTTAAAAAGATATGGAGATTTCTAGAACTGGATGTCATTTAAAAGAAAAGACAAGTGATGTTTTAGTTAGTTTTGGAGATTCTATCAAAAGAAAGAATAAAGAGAGGGATTTTCGAAATCTTGTGTGCTGCAATTGCAGTTTACAAACAGAAAACAGCACTTCGAACATAGAAAAGGAGTGAACTAAGAGCTTTCTAATCAAGTGTCTTGAAGTTTTACCCCCCTTTTGGAGCCAATGGAACCAGCAAATTTATGATCTGAGCATCAAATCACTGATCTTTCCAAGATCCCCATCCACAAAGAGCTCCAATTCTCAGCCACAAGCCCTCTCCTCTAATCCATTATAAATATGAGGCATGTGGAGGCACAAGAGGCATAAGGAGACCCCGAGAGACTGTGAGAGAGAGGTAGAGAGAAGGATACCCCTCCAAGATATTGTGAGAGAGAGCTTGAAAGAGAGACAGAGAGTAGATACCCCAAAAGTTTGCACAATTCCCTCTATCTCGATCCTCGACTTGACCATCTTCTCTTACACTCTCCTATCTCGAATCTATTCCGCCTTCTTAATCTCTTGAGTCTACTTGTGGATGATGGCCCCCAAGCGAAGAATGTCACGTGCGAACAGCAATCCCACAACCAAAAATGAAGTTTCAGACAAAGGCATCACCATCAATCCAATTGCGGTACCAGTCGTAAGTAATATATTTCCAAATTGATAGATGCTTGTTTTGATTCTTGTATGAGATACGTTAGGCTCCATATTATGATGCACAAGTATAGGTCATCATAAGGGATAAATTTTATCTCACGTATTCAAAAGATCGAGCTTGCAAAGTGCATGTATTTAGGAAAGTTAATTGCACCTAGTTGCATATGGCTTGTTCATTGATAGAGCAATTACAAGGAGGAATCGGTCAAGGGTTATGAATGGCATAATCATGACACTAAAAATTATGCATACAAGTGTTAAGTAAATTTGACATTGAATCCCTCTTTGATCCCAAGGGGAAGAGCAGATATGCGATGGAAATGTTATCACGACTATTATTGCATTCTTTGGGAAAAATGCAATTGGTTTTGTTGGTTGATCGAACAACATCCTAAATGCTTTTACATTCAACCGGTTCTTGGTTTGTTGTTTGGATGATTATTTCAAGTGCTTGTAATTTATGGTAAATACATGGGAAGGGTTTGTAATGAAAAAATGCCATGAGGATAAAGGAATGTTTTCTTAGAAGATGATATTAGAGTTGACTGCCTTGTTTGTGCTTGATTCTTAAAGGATTTAATTAAGGAAGGATATTTTGCACGGGTGGATCACATCCATGATTGCACCGCGGATTAACCCAAAGAGGGCACTGCTCGATTCATGGGCTGGAGGTCGAGTGGTGAAAAGGCCAACCACGGGAATGATGTTTCGCTCCTAGACAGCTTGCGGGTCAGTTGGAGCTCTGGACACCCCTTGCTAGGTCTAGAATGGAGTTGAAGACCTCCATGGCCCCCAATGTCTGGGTATGTTGGGAGATCCTATTCTAGATAAAGGATTGAATTTGTGGTGCCATGTGAATTGGACCAGTTACTTCTGCAGGGTAGAAGAGATACTTCTGTTGGACAGAAGGGATACATAATTTCTCCTATATGGGTGGGAGACAAAGATTAACTTGAAGATAAGTTAAGGAACTTGTTTGAACTTGTTTGTCAATAGATTGCTTGCTCTTTTTTTGTGTCTATGCTATAAGTTATGCAAACGAACCATGTTCCTTAGAAGGCTTGAAGTGTCACACATAAATGTAGAAGGACCTAATTAGAAAACTAAAGCTATTAAGAGAAGCGGGTGAGCAGAACCCTCGACGGGTCTATCCTATGGCAGGGTGGTCCCAGAGAATTGGGAGGCTTCTCACAAGATTTTACCGTCGTTCGACCTTTAGGTATTGTTAGGTTAGAACCCGACTCATGCCGTTTTAGGTATTGTCAGGTTAGAACCCGACTCATGCCGTTTTAGGGGACCAGAATGGGACTATGCCCTACGAGCAAAGAGGTTGAGCGGTGCATCCCTCTCGTTTTCAATTCTCTTTAAACCAAGTGCGGCATGGGTCTGCTTCGGTTTGGATATCTTTGCGTAAAGTAGGATGTTTAGGATCTGATGCTAGAATGCTGATAGGAGACCATGGCCACTAGGAGCCCAAATTTCAGGTCGGTCCTAGTGGGTTCAGTCGTGAATGTTCCGTTGCGAGGCAGGTTCGGGAAACCCTAGGCGACAAAACTCGGAACATTCCATGGGAGTGCCGGGCAGTGACGCTTAGATTAATTTCTCGATAGACCGTTAAAAGCATGCCTGGATAGCCGATGGGCGGGCACCTCACAATACAACATAAAGAAAAGTGGCCTTCTAAGTGAAACTGTGCATAATTGATAACACTAATCGACTGGTGTTATATCTTTGCCAGCTATAGGTAGGTGTAACAAACTAAATATAATAAATGATAAGTCAGTGGCCATGTGAGTATCATAATGACCACCAACGTGCTAAGTGTAGACGTGCAGACTTATCTAGCCAGGCAATCCATCATCAATGTATGTACGTGTTGAGCTTGCCATCTCAACAGAGGGGAGTGAAAAGAAGAGAGAGGGAGAGTGAGATGAATAACAACATGTAGGAAAAGAGAAAATAAATGAAGGGAGAGGGAAGGAGAGAGACAAGGGAAAGAAATAGAGAGGGAGGGGGACACAAATAGTGAGATGGAGATAAATATAAAAATAGAGAGTAAGAGAGAGGTAGAGAAAAATACACAAACAATGAGAGAATGAGAGAGGAGGGAAAGAGAAAAAAGTAGAGGAAAGAGAGATAAAGAGAGGAAGCAAGACATTGCTTCCCATTTCCCTGTTTTTTAAGTTTTTTATTTTCTCTTTTACTTTTAACTATGGAGAGATGAATTGGGGGAGAGGGGAAGAGGGAGGGAGAGAGAGAAATAGACAGGAGAAGGGAGAGACAGAGAGAGGAAGAGAGGGGCTTCATGAAAAATAGAGAAAGAAAGAGAGGGGGGGCTTCATAAAAAATATAGAGAGAGGGGAAGAGAGAAATAGAGAGATGGATGGAGAGAAGGATGGAGGGAGGGAGGGAGAGGAAGGGTGAGGGTGAGGGAGAGGGAGAGAAAAAATAGATAAGAGAGGGGGAGAGAAACAAAGAGAGAGGAAGGGAGGAAAACAAAGAAAGGAAAAGAGAGAGAGAGAAATAGAGTGGAAGAAGAGATAAAAATAGAGAGGGAGAGAGAAGAAAGGGAGAAAGAGAAAGGAAGAGAGAGAAGGGAGAGAAAGAGAAGGAAGGGAGAGAGAAAGAAGGAGAGAGGATAATCCTAAGTGGTGGTTTGAACTACCTACCTAACGAAGGACAACTCAACTAGGAGTTCCTACTAGACTCTTATAGCCTGATCAATAAATGGTGTCTTGTAGCACATTTTCCTTTTAGCTTCTGATTGTCCATACGCGGGTGTGTAAAAAGAAGGGAGCTGAGAGTAGTGACCCAAGGAGAACAAGGCATCGGCCTTAGGTCCTGTCTCACTACCTAAGAACCTACCAAGCCCGTGCAAGGCGACACTTAATCCTTTTCTAAACCTCACTTTTATTTTCACTCCAATCCTTCTTGTAGTTGCTTTGCTTTTCAGCTATTGACACCCCTAGAAAGATGAGGCATCGGCCCCAGGTCTTGTCTCGTCCCCAAGAACCTACCAAGCATTCACAAGGCGATGAACAACTGCTCAAAGATTGTTCTTTCTTATCTATTTGTATGGGGGTTAAAACCCCTTTTTACACACCTCTGTATATTCATATGATATGTATCGGATATTTAAGGTTTTTTTTCCTTTGGGTTAGTTTTAGTAGGCTTCTCTAACTACCCTACACTAATAGGACCTCCTAGAACAGCCACCTAGCAGGTCAACAGAACAGAGTCACTAGAACTCCCGTCTAAAATAGGTCTTTCAGTGCTTGACAATGCATTGTAGGAGGCAATGACTACTCATACCTCCCCCCAGACATACAGAACCTAAACCTGCGACTTCATGTCTTAATTGACGGTCCCCAACAAATAGAAAGAAAGCATCCTTACATACACATGTATCATTATTTGCTTAAGGGAAAAAAGACTCGAAAAGGGAACGAAACCACCTAAAATGGCCACAATAAGCTTCTTGGCAGCAAAGGCTCCCGCCAGCGACTTCGTCAACCTGTATGATGCAATCATTAAAATAGCAAACCATTAAACGTACCTGCACCAAACAGACATAGGGCCCTTTTAGCCTAAAGAAATAGCACATTTCACTACAAAACTAACTGGCCTCTTGGCCTAAAGAAATCGAACATTAAAACCTGGAACCAACTGGCCCTCTTGGCCTAAAGAAATCAAGTGAACCAGCTCATATAGATCCTGCCTTGGAAGAAGACAGATATACGAAAATACACTCTATTCCAAGGAAAAAATTAGGGTTTTCTGCCCTAGACTAAATGCATCAAGTTGTGACCCATCCCTCCTTCATATATTGCAAGAGGCGTACGCATAACATGTCTGACCAACCTATGGGTCCAAGATAGTAGTGGTAGATGGGTCTCGGCTACTCTTCGCATTACCCATATCAACCATCGCCTACCATATAATGCATGGTCTGATAAAATTCCCCACAAGTGACCAGGTCCTGTCTCATTATCAATGAAAACATCCGGACTAGGACCACAGTTGAAGAAGAGGTCCTATTCATAAGCAAAATTAGCTAATGTATCCGCAAACTGATTCCAATAACGTGGACGCTCTTGAATTCATCAAGTAGGGTTATAGCAGTTCGATGATACATATAAAAGATAGGATTCTGGATTGTATATGTCTCATTTAATTGATTTATAATCAGCTGGGAATCCCCTTTTACTAACAACCGTCGAATACCATCTTTCTTGGCAATATTTAGTCCCATAATCAAAGCCTTATACTTTGCCATGTTGTTAGTGAATCCTACCCCGAGATAAACAGCTAGTTTCATTGTAACTCTGCGTCGGGGATCTTGGATAACTACTCCAACACTCCCTTTTTTATTAGGGCCCCTATACACTCCATCAAGGTATAACGTGTACATCCACAATGGGTTTACATAGCCAGCCATCAAGAACCTCCCCTATTTGTAATGATGATAACTAAAATTCAACATATTTAGAGGGTGAATTGACGGCTCCATCCCACCTTCTTTATTAAACTCAACAGGGATGCTTGTCAAAATTTGTAAACAGTGATGGCAGAAAACTTTGATCTCCCACACAAAGGTACCGTCTTCTTGCTCAATCACTTTGTACCCTTTGCTCCACCAGATAAGCTTCCCCTGATGATATCTTTGCTCTAGATATGGGTGCTCCAAATAAGGGATTAGCCACCCCATCAACCAGTTTAAGATCTCCTACAAGTCTCAAATCAACACTAGCATGGACCTACAATGCATTTAGCGCGTTAGTATACTCAAAAATAATAAGGTTTAATCTTATTAAGATTAACCTTTTTTTAAAATTCCACTCCATGTAGATCAGCTAATAAAGTCGTGGACTTATTTTTACCTATGCTAATTATCTTGTAAGGGCCATCCCATCTAGGTGCAAAACTTCCCTAGAAATAGCTCCCTACGCACATCGTAATACAAAACTAACTGTCCTTTTTTAAAGGTATACTTCTTCGCTTTTAGATCATGCAACCGCTTCATCCGACTCTTAGCCACTTAGCCACTTCCTAGTGCAACAAACTCTGCAATTTGACCTCATCCAAGTGGGCTATATTCGTAAACCGCTCGAATAAGACATCTTCATCACCCAAAGAATGATTGATTGTGAATCTTATGGTTGTCAACTCAATTTCTAAGGGCAAGACACACTCCTCCCCATAAACTAATTTAAATGGGGTGTGGCCAGTGGCTCATTTAAACATTGTGTTATACGCCCAAATTGCCATATATAATTTTGTATCCCATTCCCGTTTCTTTTCGAAGACTATCTTGGATAGGATACCCACAAGCTCCTTATTGGTACTTTCAACTTGTCCATTGGCTTGCGGATTATAGGGAGTTGTCTTATTGTGCTTAATTTTCCAAGTTTCAGTCAAGCTCTTAATCACCTTATTCAAAAAGTGAGTTCCACAGTCTGATACTATTTCCTTTGGCATACCAAAACAACAAATGATTTGCTTAAGTAGGAAATTGGCAGTCTCTTTTGCATTGTCCTACCTCGTTGCCCGTGCTTCTAACCACTTTGTAAAGTAATCAGTGGGTACTATAATGTATCTCTTTTGAGTAGTAGATGACACAGTGATGGGACCCACAAAGTCGATGCTCCACTTCTCAAAGGGAAGAATAGCCATGATAGGCGTAAGTGGTCACTTTCTATTCTCTCTATTGTCATGTCTTTGGCATGTATTGCATCTCTTAACATACCCAAATGAATCTTGAAAGATGTACAGCCACTAATATCTAGCTCTTAAAGACTTTTGTGCCGTCAACCGCCCAGCAAAGTGCCCTCCACAAGCGGAGTCATGGCACTCCTCTAAGATAAATGAAACCTTGTCCAGGCATCACACATCGGCAATAGATATCATCAACACCCTGTCGATATAGTGTTCATGAAATCAAGAAAAAATTCAATGCCTGTTGTTTAATTTTTCTCTTCTCAAATTTGGATAAAGTAGCTCCAGTCTCTCCCCTAGATAAATAGTGCGTTACAGCAGCATACCAAGAGGGAATAGATGTCGTATCAATCTTCAACAAAGTTTCCATGTCACTTTCTTAAGCCAAGACCTCTTTGGGCTCTCCGAAATCCACAAGACATTCCACAATGCCTTGTAGCTTCGATGGCTTGCTCTTGATCTCATAATCAAACTCTTGCAAAGTGATTAACCACTTTGCTAAACGGTCCGACAGTTGTAACTTATTCAACAACAATCGAATCCCTTCCGCCTTCATATAAAAAACCACCTTCTCATAAAGAATCTAATGCCTGAACTTTAATCTCCAATATGCCCAACTTTCGACTAGCAAAAGCAATCTAATGATACCACTTTTCCTCCCAAATTTGGGATGAACAATAGATGATACTATGCACATTGCCTGTGCTGAAAATATATAGAACATTTCGCCCCTTGTAGGTGCTTTTAAAACAGGTGCTTTGGTAAGCTCCTGCTTCACATCATCAAAAGATACTTTACAAGCATCACTCCATGTAAACTGATAATTGAAGGACAATAGGTTTGTCAGTGGTAATGCTCTTTCTGCCAAGGCATTGATAAACCTCCGATAATACCCTACCGATGACAGAAAGCTATGCACTTCCTTTGGAGTACGCGGCAGACTCATGGCAACTATGACCTTGATCTTTTCAAGGTCAGCTGCAATCCCTTCTAAACTGACCACATGGCCTAACAATAGCCCATAAGGCACTCCAAAGACACACTTCCATGGGTTAAGAGCAATGTAAAATTGTCTGCAACGCTCAAAATGCTTTCGCAAAATAATCAACTACCTTTCCCTTATGGTGGCTATGTGGCTGCCCCCAAGTCATCGATGAATACTTTCAACTCCTCTGGGGAGATGTCACCAAAGGTCTTGTCGATTGTTCTTTGCCACGAACTAGGTGCATTACATAAACCAAATGCCATCACATGGTGCACAAAGGTACCAAAGATAGTAATAAATGTCATTTTAAGCTTGTCTTGCTCAGCAATTGCAATTTGATTGTACCCCACAAAGTAATCCATGAACGAATAACCCGTTAATTGATCCAAATTTTGGTTAATAAAGGGCAACGAGTAGTAGTCCTTGATTGTTTGATTATTTAGCTCTCTAAAATCGACACAAAGTCTATTTGATTGTTCTTCTTCTTTCTAATTACAACTGGCAAACACCATTCAGTATGTTGAACAGGGAAGATCAAACCCACTTTCCACAACTTTCGCAGCTCCTTAAACAACCCGTCCCTTAGTTCAAAAGGCATATGCCTTACTTTCTAGCATACACGGCAGGTTCCTTCCTTTACAGGAATAGTATGCACAACCATACTGGGGGAAATGCCCCTAAGTTTGTCATAGCTCCAAGTGAAGATTTCATGAAACTCCAGAACCACGGATACATAGTCCTCTCTCTCTTCCGAACTGAGCATGGAACCTAATTTGATTGCCGCAAATCATTAGGCGTACCAAGGTCCAACTCAATTACATCCGCGTCTCTTATTCGATCTTGAGTATCTATCAGCTCATTCAATGTTATCCGATAAATGTCCTCTGTAGTGGACCCTTCTTTAGATACATCGCTCGATGACGTCTCACTACCAGATGGATCATCTACTGTTTTTAGTTCAGTAGAGGGTAAAGGAGCTCTCTCACTCTGAGGGGACTCAGGGTAAGTATCCACTATTACACGATTTGCACCTCTCCCTAGAATCACTCGACCAGTGGGTATATCGACTTAGTAGTCTGTTTTGTAAGATCCATGGCCTACCTAGCAAAACTTGATAGCTAGGACATCCTGCAAACCTTATCACCCTAAAGTCTAGATAGCATTCCACGCTCGCAACTATAACGTGGACTTTAGTGATGCAACCTTTTGGTTGTGTTAGACTGTCATCCGCCATCCTAACAAGTGTGGAGCTGTCTTTTTGAATTTTGAGACCTTGTCTCTCCATCAAGTCTGAACTCATGATATTTACGGAGGATCCGATGTCCACAATAGCATGCTCTACTAATATTCCATCCACGTATGTTGGAACCCTAGGGCAATGCTTTTCAGCGTGATCAAACCAATCTTCTCCCACTCTAGCTATGCCCAAAGGTTCTACAATATACCCAATACACAGGATTTTCCTGAATTCCTTGCGTACTCCTAGAGAAAGTTTAATCAATTGCAAGAGGTTCACGTCTAGTTTAACTTCGCAAAGAGAACTTGCTAGATCAAAGTCATGGTAGTTAGCCAAAGTTCTCTTCTCACACCAAACCATTCTCTCCTTTGGTCTTTGGACCGTCTTTAGTGCCTCTTTTTTAACTTTTGCCTTCTTTCTCAGCAATCCCTTATCCTTCTCGAGATCAACTTTACTATCAACAGGCCTTAGAGGTCCACCTTCCATATTAGGATTCAGAACTTGCTTTCCCCTAACCTCTTGCTTAGGGTTTCCCTCCATAAGTTTTACAGTTTCTTTGTCACCCTCTTTAATCTTTTAACCTCTTGTTATGGCTCGTAGATTAGAAGTTTTAGTACCATTGAGACATACAGCCTCAATAAGGTTGACTCCACTGCCATGAGGCAACTCCTCTACAATAGCTTTTCCTCATTGCAGTATGTGGGAGCTCTCACTCAACCGCCAAGACCCATGGATGACTTATTGTTTCAAGCATTCCAAGCTGAGAACTAATGGCTACCTCTCACATAGCCGATGTGCCATCCATCTCTACAGGTGTAGTGAGTTTACCTCCATGCCCGATCGAGTTACCTCCTCTCCTGAGCAATCCAGTAGCTCCACGATCCAAGTGCAAGCTTCAAGCAAGCTCCATCCTCAAGCTCCACACTCCAAGCTCCATTGCCGCGAGCAAGACAAGAGAAGAGAAGAGAAGAGAAGAGAAGAAGAGAAGAGAAGATGGAGAGCTTCTCCTCCCCAGTCCCTCACCCTCACACACTCACACTCTCGCACTCCCTCTCTCAAGCACAAGCTCAAGCAAGTAAGAACAAGAACAAGAACAAGAAGAGGAGAGCCACTTTTGGCCACACACAAGAATGAGATTCTCATTCACTTTCCAACTTTATATACAAAACCCTAAATTCCTTTTGGGCGGTCATCCTCTTATCCTCTTTTTTATATAGCCGGCCATGGCCTAGGCCCTTTTTCCCAGTGTCCTCCTATCTTCCTAGCTTCCTTCCTACCGCCCATCTACCTTTACAAATTGCACGGGTGAGAGCCCGGTACTCTTAAAATAAATTATGGTGCGCCCTCGCCTTTTTTACAAAAGTATTGACTTGTGCTTTTTCTTGTGCGCCTTTCTCCTTGATTTAGGACTTTTATGCACTTCTCATGTTTCCAAATTCTTCTTGGCGCGCCTTCGTCTTTTGTTTCACTTTTTCCTTGGCCTTGTCTTCTACTTTAGGTTTTCCAACTTTTTCACCTTGTTCATTTGAGGATTAACATTACCCCCCTCCTAGACGAGTGCGAGTCCCATGGCACTCATCGTCATAGGTAGCAAGCTTTGATGTGCACCGAAGACGTGGGTGGAAGGGATAGCTGTGGTTTGTCGTGGAGGAGTTTTGGTGGTGGTGCGAATGAAGGTGGTTGGGGGCATGTGGTTGGTGATAGGGTTGGGAGTTGCACTCATGGGTTGGCACAGGTGTTGATGTTTTAGGGATTCTGCGGCCGATGATTCTTGGTGGGCTTGCATGATGATAAAGGATAAGAATTCAAAGTTGAGTGTTGATGAAGGGCAAATGACACTTTCGTTGGAGTCTTCAATACCTGCAATTGAAAACCTCTCATATGTGATCTCTCCCTCGGGGTAGTACTAGTCTTTTTATGGTGCACAAGATGTAGTGCGATTAGTTTGGGAGACAAGTCGAACTCTAAGTAAGCTGAGAGTATTGTCATGTACTTGAGGACCCAAACTGTGTATATATTTTGGTGCAGATATGATGTGAGGACTCGTGCATACTTAGATATTACATAGTTAGAAGACTGCGGGTCTGGTTCCTCGTAACAATGTGTGGATGAAGCAAAGTTGTCCATGTTGAGGAGAAGTACACACGAAGGTGTATGAGACATCCTTTGCAATGTGACAGCACGATGTAGCATAATTGAACACATTGACACTGAACTTTCGGTAGCTGGTAGCTATTGGGCTGCTCGACGAGTACGGTGCACTTTTCACAACCATTCATGCGATGCTTACCATGATCGATTGTAATGATACTAAGGCGGAGTACAAAAAGGAATCATGCAAATGGGTCAAGGTGATAGGTCTAACCATAGGCGAGACAAGCTCCGTAGGTATGTCCTTCCCCCTTGATGTGCCCTGAACAATTTTAAGGGATGTGTAGAGGGCTAGGGGACTAGGAACGGAGCCAGCCAACCAAGGTCACTGGGCGTACCTAATTTGAGGACCCCTAGGTGTCATGCTGTGATTGTGAGTGCTTTCTTTTTTCTTTCTTTCTTTCTTTCTTTCTGTTTGTTTTTTCTTTCTTTTTCTTTTTCTTTTTCTTTTTCTTTTTCTTTTTCTTTTTTCCTTTTCTTTCCCCCCCCTTTTTTAATAGAATAACACGAGTATAACCATTGCAATATGTTGAGGCTATCAACCTTTCAATTGGATTCGGAAATGTTGAGATTCAAAGGTTGTGAACTGGATATTACAGCGATGATTGTGTCCTAGCCTCGTTGCTAGAGGAATAGTTGTTGAGATGGGGAGATACACTGGAGATTTTGCAAAACCTCTTTATCACGTGCGATGTTGATACAATTGAGGTAATAGCTGCCGTGAGTGCTAGGTGTAGCATTTGACCCAAAAAGAGAGAGTGGCCATTGATCATGCTTTGGGCCATGTGACGTGGGTGATCGGCAAGGGTGATTTTCACTTTTGGCGGTGAGGCTTTATCATGGCTCCTTGTGAGATTGCTAGTCTTGCGATGACTTGAGCATCGAACACTTTCATACAAAGACTAGTGTCATCCTGCATCCACTTGACACTTCGTGAGAGTATATGCAAGTCACATGCATCAATTATAATGATAGATGCAACACAAAAATATCTTACTTTATCAAAATCCTATTGTGCTGACTGCGATGCATATCATCGGCACTTGTTTAAGATGCGGCATGTATTAGTAGTAGGTAAGGTAGGTTTGTACAGTTGGGGAGCCTACCCCTTTAACCACTTAAGGACAAAGAGTTATGACAAAATGGCATTTGGCAAGCAGCTTATACAACATAGGGCCTATTTTATTTGTATGAGGCGGGATGAATTTGGGTGATCAGACGACTAGGGCTATACCGGTGGTGGGCTCCCATCAACCCACGGGCGGGGAAGATATCGGCCGGGACCCGAATGGTGTAATCCCTGGCTGCAGCTGTTTCAAGATTGCTTTTAAATAATTCATAAAATTCCCTCTTGTTTCTAGCTACCTTCTCCTCTTTCGAGCACCTAGTGCCCGAGCGTCTAGTGAGGGCTTGCACGGCCAGGGTTGCCACCCCCCAGGCATTCCCTTAAGCCTTTGTTTTCATGGCCTAGGAAGTTTTTGGCCTGCGTCTAAGGCGATATCGCTTAGGGCCTCTTTTTGGTGTGCACCTCTTAAGGGCATGCATATATCGCTCTTGTGAAGGAGCTTGTGCCTTATGCTCCCTTCTATTGATTTTTGTTGTTTTTGAGGCTTGAATGGTTGATTTTTAAAGGATTTTACATGATGATTGATTGTTTTGGAATTGTTTTAGAGTATTTTGGATGAGGTTGGTTATGTTTTGGAAGGTCATGATGATTTTCAATACAAATATGAGGCTCTGTGATGTTTTGATAGGTTCTATTGAGGTTCCGATTGGTTCTGATAGCTTCTGTTTTGTTTTATTTATCTTCTGTATGAAGCATGGAGTAAATATTGATGAAGGTTGAGGTTTTTTGAAATCTCACTGGATGGTTTTTGATAGTTTAGAATGATTTTAGTATGAGTTATGTGGTTCTTATGCTTTCTGTTGACCTTTTGTAACCCTCTATTGAGCTTCTATAGAGCCTCTGTTCCTGTTCTGTTTTGTTCTATATGCCTCTATAAGTATTATGCGAAATGTATGTGAGACTTTGGGACAGCTTTCTAACCTTGGAAAGAGGTGAATGTAAGTTCAAAAGAGCTCAAGGAAGTGGAAGAAGCAGCTGCTGAAGACTCAAGAGAAGACTGAAGTGAAGTGAGAGTAGTGAGCTATGAAGAGTCACTGTAGTGGCCCTGGTGGCCTTTCGTATCAGAGGCATCCATGAGCAAAGAAGGATTATTATAAGTATTGAATATTGTAGTGAGGAGATGATGTAATATTGATAGAGTGAGAGAGAGAAAGTCAGAGATAGCCAATTCTATGCCAAAACAATGTATCTATCTATGAGAGATTGAGAGAGAAAGTTATGGAAACTTTGAAGATGAATCATATGTGATATATTTCCATTCAAAGTGGAGTTTTTTTTTGTTTTCTATGTCTATCAAAGAATTCTATGAAGAATATAAAAAGCATGATGGATTTTGTTAAAGTTAAAGCTGCAGGAGAATTGTTTTTATGAAGCTGCGTGAAGATTTCTTGTTCCTAGTATTCTTTTCCTTGTTATGATCACATAAAAGATGAAAGAGATGGTTGTTTATGATACAATATATATTTTCTTGCAGTAGAAACCCCATTTTTTTTGTGTCTCCCTTGGGACTCCACATTTTTTGTGTGCAACCGGGGAATTTTGCCATCAACAAGCATTAGAAGAGGCCGAAAATGAAGGAAATAGCATTGTCAAGAAAAGAAGAATTTAATGGATATTTGCAAAGTTCCTTCTACCATTGAAGAATTTGATATTATCATTACCAAAGCCACTTTCCACAAGAATTTCATCCCACAATGGTGGCAACATATTACCATCATGATGCAGGCTCTCTGTGGTGGACTATCTTCTCTTCCTATTGTAGCAATAAAGACGTGCATCTTGGTGGCAAATTGTTTAGGAACAAACTAAAGTGCAAAAACAGAGAGAATGACCATCCATGGAAGATTTGGCATTCATTGAGAAGTTTTCAAACATCATCAAGTAGGAGATTGTGAAGAAGCTTCAGGAGTTGTGGTCAGTGGAGGTTCACAAAAACAAGAAAGAAAAGAGTTGGCATTTGTTCATGGATGCTCAATAGTAGGACACATGGGATGCCTGGTGCACTGACAATTTCCTATTTGTCCAATTAGCAACCCACTAGAAGTTGGTAGACAGAGTGTTCTTCACAATATACAATGTTGAAACCATTAGAAGCTGGCATTACTATGATGATGGCACAACAACAATCCTCAGAAGAATGAGTTTTGATACCTTCAAAACGGAATACCTTCCTCTCTGTAACGGTTTGAAGGCTAAATTCAAAGTCGTAGAAAAGCAAGAAGTAGAAGATATGTTGGCCAGAGAATCCTCTAGAGACTAAAGCCCCCACTGATTATGTTTTGTTGAGTACAGACAAACTGGTTGGAGCAAACCCCTTGATGAATGACGCAATCAAGAGGCAAGCACTAGAACGAGTCCAGAGGTACGTGAGAATAGAGAAGGCAAAAATCAAGGCCGAGAATGAACTTGCAGTAGAATCCTCCTTTGATTCCCTAAAATCACTCTTTACAGAAGTCCCCTCTCAAGTCAAGGTCCCCTTCCTACTCAAATCCATCCTGGAAATATTGACAATAGGCCATCAAATGTGTAGCATGTGTGGCTAACAATGCTAGAAGCCTCGAGCATTGGTTAGCAATATTCCCTGCCACTTTCAAAGGCATGGCATTTCAATAGTATGAGAGACAAGCAGACGGAACTTTTGGCACATGGGACCACCTAAAGTTTTCATTTCTCACTAAATTCAGGTGTAAAGGTTTTGAAGAGCGGATGCAAGAGGAGTTCATGAACCTAAATGAGTAAAAGCTTATGTTTCACGAATGGAATCCATACTAAAGAGATGGACCAACCATCATTTGGATGAAGGCATCCAAAAGGGAGTTTTCCTCAGATGCCTACAACCAAAAGTTTGCAAGTTCTTGGAATTGAGAAGACCAGTTAATCTACAAGCTGCAGTGGAAGGTGCAAGACTGTATGACAAAGTTAAAGCAAGGTTGTCAATGACTTCAAGAAGAGGAGTCCTACCTCCTCCCATGCCAGGAATGGTATACTCGCCAAATGCAATCCCAGGGATAGTTCCCTAGCCCTACCCCCAGATGCAAATAGTGCACAGTACAGTGCACCTAATCCACAATGGCCGCATGTAACAATGCCTCAAATGTTGGTTCAACCGCAACAACAGTGGCCTCAAACAGTTCCTCCAATAGCAACTCAACAACAGTGGAATCCTACCCCCTGGAATCAACAACCCCAATCTCAACAGGAGCTCTGAATCAAAACCAGAATAGAGGATCCTCTAGATCAACTCAACCAGTGTATGCAGTGTTACAAATGCTTCTCAAAACCCTACTACAAGTACTCCAAGAGGTGAAAATCTGAAGGATTACCTCTCCAACTTGGTCGCAAATATCAAGAAAGAGCTTATGGATGTGATTACAGAACAGCTACAGACACTGAAGATAAATACCTCCAATATATCCACTCATGTGGGAGATGGGAGAGATGTGATGCGTTTTAATACATGGTGTAGAAAGTGCCATCAAGCGGGACATTTAGCCCCTAAATGTACCCAAAAACCAACCATTCATGGAGCCTTTTGTTCATACTATTTGAGGAAGAACCATACAAAGGATATTTTCTCTCTGAAAAAGATGCACGAAAGAAGAAAGAAAGATGAAGATACAAGATTTAACTTGTTGAAATCCAAAATGACAATGCAGAATATTGGACCAAAACCTAGGAAGTTCGGTCCTAATTTTGGTCCAAGGAAGTTTCCCTCTCACGGTTATAGAGGACAATAGTCTGCCGATGGGCAAAGATCAGAAATGGAGTGTTACAGATGTGGAAAAAAGGGTCATATCTCACCGAATTGTCCAAACCCTAGAAGGTCTATGGATTACAAGGCCTTATGCAGTTTATGCAAGGGAGAAGGCCACACTGCAAAAGATTGTCCAAGTCCAGCTCCTGTGAAAGCTACTTTTGATACCCAACAGAAGACTCAAGAATGTGCTTCTGATTTGATGGAATTGGAAGTTGTTGCAATAACATGAGCAAAGAAAGGAGAACCCATAGTTCCAAAAGAGAATTTTCCCTCTACAATGACCATGAAGTTCAACCTTCCTAGGGAGAAACAAAACAATGTAGTACAGAGCACTACAAAACCATAGAGCCATAGAGATGGTAGCAGAGGCACGACCAGAGGTCCAGGAGATAGAGGATGCCGAAGCACCTCCTCAAGGAAAAGAAGCATAGATGTTGCCACTCCTAGAAGAAAAAGGGAAGATAAAAGTGGGAGTGGCCCCATTTCCCATCCAATTGGAAAAGCATGTGGATCCTATCAAAGAGTATGATTTGATCAAAGACCTATACACTTTTAAACCAAACTTAACATTCCGATAGTTGTTGATGTTGTCTCCTAGCTGTTGAAAGAAATTCAAAAGCATACTGACAAGAAGAAGAGGCCTAAGAATTGTTCCCTCCATGAAAACCAACTCCAATAGAGCCTCAGATCCCATGAAGAAAGTAGATGTGGCTAACACCTTCCTAGATCCAGGAACCCCATAGATTGGCATATGGATTGAAGGATGCTTTATTATAGATGCATTTATTGATGGAGTCTCTTCAGTAAACATAATGACGAATGTGACAATGAAGGATCTAGGCTTGCAAGGAATGCAGCCTACACAGTGGCTAATCAAATTGGCAAATCAAAGCAAAATCAAACCGTTGGGTATTCTCCCATACATAAAGACAACCCTTGCAAGAAGAGACTATTGGCTAACATATTTGGTGGTCAAACCAAATTTCTAGGAGATCTCGTACCCTCTGATATGTTGAAAAGACCTTAGCTTTTTGAAGCAAGAGCAAGGATGAACTGGTTCAAAGGAACCCTAACCCTAAGCAGAGGACCCAACAAAGTGGTGTTGAAGTTGTACAGATCGCAAAAGGGCAATGGATCCATATCCATCGAAGTCGTAATCGACTCCTTCAATGAAGTAAAAGATGGTACATTAGGAGATGAAGAGGTTGTCATACAGATCTTTCCTAAGAAAATAGAGGCAGAGTCCCTAATAGTGGGTACTATAGGCCAGCTTACCAAAGGAAGCAAAGTCTTTGTCCATGGGAGAATACCTCTTCCCTGAACGAATTGACTTTTGAAATCACCTCTAACAGCAAGATAGAAGCATGGATGTATTGTTCTCTCTATTACATGGTAGTCACAGAGACGGAGCCAAAGACAGAGACAGGAGCAGAGAGGAAGTCAGAGACAAAAGCAAAAGCAAAAGCAGAGGACATAATAGAGAGCTTGTTCTTCTCTTACAAATCCCCCATAGAAGTAAAAATAGAATCTGAAGAGGAAAAATGTGATAATGCAAATGAAGATTATGAAAGCAAGCTAGAAGAGTCTATCCTACTCGTAGAAGGTAGAGATGAGAAAGAAGTTCCTAAAATTCCTAAAGCCTCAGAAGCAAAAGATCCCTTTCTGTTTGACTGAATGATTATGGTAACCTTTGGACTAATTAATAAGTCACATCATAAGCAAAGCCTCTATAAGAAATGGATTAAGAAGAATAGGCCTTCCTTCAGCAGTGGGGCTCTTGTCATCCAAAGTTACCCTTCCTAAGAGAAGATGATGACAATGCACCTTGCCAACAACCCCCAATCCTACAATTTAAATGGAACGCATAAGGTTCCTATTATGTGATGTTCTTGGTGTAAAAACATGGATCTAGAACATGGCTTGAGGTGGAAGCTATGGAGGTTGGAAGAGAAAGATTGAGTTCATGAAGACACTAACATGACTGACTATTACACAAGTGAATTAGGTTCCAAGATGGAAGCTTAGACTCATAAACACAATCTTGTGTATAGACTAACAATGACACAGAGACTTTATTGAAAGACAAAAGTACTATCACATTACATTAGAAAAGAGAGCAAGTACAATGCTTTATAGGAAACTAAATGGTAGCACTTCTCTTACTATCCTTATGGGATTCTAGTCCTGAGCCCTCATTGCTCCTTCCAAAGAGACTAAAGTAGGTGTGACTGCAAACATCTCAACACCGCTCTTCAATCACAACCAGAAGTACAAAGAGTGTAGAGGCTTTAGTGAAAGCAATACCTTCAAAGTGTGGGCACACCATAGACATGGCAAAACACCAAAGGTTGTCGTAAAAAAGGCTAAGTGTGAGTACCACAAACATGGTGGACATCTAGAGGCTATAACAGGGGCATCACAAAGTGTACAGAGGCTGTAGTACACAGCTACATGAGGACTTTACAAGTTTATGTCTGAAGCATTAGGGCTAGGCAATACAAAGCTAAAAAAGTCTATCCGAATAGAAGGACTGATGAGGTTTGTCCTTCTCCTGGTGGTCTTATTCTTCTTCTTCTTCTTTTGCTCCATATTCTTCTTCTTCTTTAATTGCAACTAGATAGGCCTTTTGGGAACTCTTTCTAGCGTGGCAAAACTTCTCGGTGTGTCCAGTCCTTTTGCAAAAGTCACAAAAAAGATGGTTCTTCTTGCCTTTGTACCTGTTGCCAACATACAATGCTTGTTCATCTCTAGAGGTGCTTGGTTCTTCCTTAGTTTTTAGCTTCTTTTCCTCCTCTAACAGTGATGCCTGGATATCAACAAGCTCGGGTTTTGGCATATTGATTAGAGTTGTTGACACATTATTATATTCAAGAGGCAAACTTTTGAGCAGAACACCAATGCAAACATCTTCTTCCATTTTAATGTTGATCCCTGCAAGCTGGATTAGAAGTCCTTCCATGTAATTTAGATGTGTGGCAAGTGATTAAAGTATAGTCCTTCCATGTAATTTAGATATGTGTCAAGGGACTATACTTTAATGACTTAGACTGTGCACCAAACAAAGTGTCAAGTCTTTTCCATGTATCCTGTGAAGTATCACAATTATTCACATGGTGGATATAAATGTCATCTAGCTCTAGTTTGATAATGGCATAAGCCTTATCATCATTCTTTTGCCAAGTGACTGCAAGGTCTACATCACAAGGCTTCTTCTCTTTGCCACTGGTGATGGCCCAAAGACCCTTCTTCATTAGGATGAGCTTGATGTGGGTCTGCCAGGTGTGAAACTCGACCCCTTTGAAGCGAACTGTCGGAGAATCCTTGGCCATGCTGGAGTTGGAGGATTACCAGCAAATTAGTCTTCAAAATTCTCAGATTTTAGGAGCAGAAGACTTGATCTTGAGTGTACTTGATAAGCACAAGTGCCAAAAGACACTAGATGAATAGTATCAAGAGATATTGATGCTTGTGGCTCGAAGCTTGAGACCTTCAGAATCTCCCCTCCTTGATTTGATGCTGAACACAGTGTTGGGCAACTTCGAATTCAGTGGATTAGAGTGGCATAGGCTTGGTTTGAGTGTCAGAAGAGAGAAAATAATGGAAAGATGAAGCTTTGAGTTCTTGGCTATGGCAGTCACAGTTAGGGTTTGTAGGGCAGCCTGGTTTTTCATAGATTGCAGGAGCTGTAGTGCATTATTTCCAAAAAAAAAATTTGTAGAAATGAAGCTTACTTCATGGGCTATCAATGCCCTATGATGACGATCAACATCGCATTGCGTCGAGAGAGATCAGGGTTTGTGATCAGCACGGGTGCAGTTTTGGACAACCTGACAAAATTTCACCAATGCTAAAGCATATGATGGCCAATGTTGCACTCTGAGGTCCAAGAACCAGTGCCTTGAGTAGAGAAACAAATCCCCAGAAGGAATCGTGAGCTGATATGAGCTGGATATGGAGATATAAGGGCTCCAAGCAAGGTTAGTACTCCTTGGCTATTGCTACCACGGAAGGTTGGTGAAGATAGAGTAAGGAAATGAACTCATTGGTAGAGTAGAGTTGGAGAGAGGCTGGAAGGGGGGTTTACTGATCTGAACTAATGTATGCCATGCTCATCATGGCTCTGATACCATGTAAATACATGGATCTAGAACATGGCTTGAGGCGGAAGCTATGGAGGTTGGAAGAGAAAGAGTGAGTTCATGAAGACACTAACATGATTGACTATTACACAAGTGAATTAGGTTCCAAGATGGAAGCTTGGACTCATAAACACAATCTTGTGTATAGACTGATAATGACACAGAGACTTTACTGAAAGACAAAAGTACTATGATATTGCATTAGAAAAGAGAGCAAGTACAATGCTTTATAGGAAACTAGATGGTAGCACTTATCTTACTGTTCTTATGGGATTCTAGTCCTAAGCCCTCACTGCTCCTTCCAAAGAGATTGAAGTAGGTGTGATTGCAAACATCTCAACACTCAAAAGACGAATCCTTGAGCCAAGAAGTAACTCATCCCCAACCCAAACCCGAAACCGCAATGATACCCTTTCAACCTCCCAAAGAGCAAGCTAAACCTCCATTAAAAGAGGACAACAATTCCATGAATTATCAAAAGAGAAGACCACCCCCTTGAAGGAGTTAGATCTCTACCTAGAAGCAATCCGTGGGACATTCATCCGTGAAGTGAAAGGTGAAAAGCAATTGATGTTCATGAATGCTGACGGTACTGAACGTCACAAATCTAAATCTTCCAAAAGAAGAATTACTGGTCCTGTAAGACCTACTAAAGGAGAACTTAGACGTGTTTGCATGGTCGTGTTGATAAATATGACATATTCTAAGTCGTATCCTATGGTTGTACGTATCTAAAGTAGAAGCATATGTAAAGTGACCTTAAGTTGGGGGTATCTATCACTAGAGGATACCACTTGTTGTGGATAGAATGAATGGATGAAGAATAATGAAGGAGAAGATAGCAGGTAGTTTGTGACCATCACTACTTGCTCCATCCTGGTCTTCCTCTACTTTAAGTTTATCAATTGGTATCAGAGCCCTCCCTTGAAATAACTTCTCTATGCCATCACCAGCTTTTCTGTCAGAAAAAATCTACATGATTTGTATTGGAGTAGTTGTTGCAACCTAAACATCCTACTCCGCACATGCGGGGCCGCCTGCTTCTTCTCATTCCATTTGCACAGGAACTATCTTGGACTGATTCCCCCATATTGCAAGGTCTACAGGTTCACTTAATGGAAAGCATGAATATGTGTGACCAGTTGAATTGACCCAGGATGCCATCTATGTCAAGCATTATTGCATCCCCTCGAGGAAATGCATTGACAATACAGTCTCTAGCAGCAATTCTACCAAAAGGTGTTGTTAAAGATAAGAAACTACGCAACCTGCTCGTCTAACAAAAACCAAAGGTTGCAACATTGTTACAATAGTCGAGTTGTTCATTGTTCAGTGTCTCCAATGCAAATATCCTAGTCTTGTTCCGCCAAAGCTGTGTAGGTTTAGAATATGCGCAATGTACTTCAAGATGCCACTTTGGAACGGTCCTAATAACTTAAAGGCATGTCCGTCATTGATCGAAAAATGGGAGTCCTTTGCTTCTAGGCATCCAAATGATGAGCGAGCAGGAGCCTTAGAGCCATGGAGGTCATACAGCGGACCGAGAAGAGCTTCAAGGTTTGTTAATCCACACGCACAAGCCTGGACAAAGAGAGGCGTACACCATTGAGGGAGTAGGGATTTCGTGTTGATGCGTCATGGTAAGTTTACCTTTCCGTATGTCAACAAAGGCAACATTTCATAAATTAAGTGTCCATGCATAGAGATGCTATAAGCAGAGGTAGCATCCTCTCTGCTAAGAGAATGCATAATGACACCTCATTTTGAATGTATGCAAAATGAACTATGAGTACTGCAGTGGACCAGCACTTTCAGATGCACAGTTAAGCATTTTGACGATTTTTTATGGCCCTTACGAAAGGAATAGAAAGTATCACATATTGTTCTTCAACAGTTGGAGGATCCTTCCGGTGACATATTTGGAATAGCTGTAAAATGCATGAGGAATCTACTCAATATCTATTCTAGGAATGTGTAGAAGTCAAGGGCAGGTTCTATGCAACTTACGGGAGGCTATTTGGAGGCCGATCTTTGCTCAAAAAAATTCTAAAAAAATTTTTGTAGCTTCAAATTAATATGTACTTCGAGCTTGGCATTAAAAAACTGCAGAAAAATGGCAAGAAAAATGATCAATTTTAGACCCATGTTTTGATACATTTTGGGTCATACTGACATCATTTGGAATCCGAATTGGATGTTTCTTGTTGGGAACTGAATGCATGACATGTTGACATCATGAATGGATGCACATGATAGTTTTTGGACACATTTATGACAATCATATTGCTCGAAGCTATTTTTACATGCATTTTCGGGCCATTTTTTATACTTTTTGGCCTCGGATTGGACCATTGATGTTCCGGATTGGGGCATGCTGCTAAATACCATTTGTGGACTGTTTATATTGCTGGTATTTCTGAATTTGCAGCAGCCATAATGTCTGACATGGCACAGATCACTCAGATTATGGGAGACAAATTGACTAAAGACAACTATAGTGTTTGGTCTTACAGGATGGAGAATTTTTTGATGGGTAGGGGTCTATGGAACCTCATAACAGGTGATGATGAATATCCAGAAGTTCCTGAACATCCAACTAAAGAGCAAAAGAAAGCGTACAAGGATTGGACAGGGAAGAACATGAAGGTTTTGCATTGGATCTCCATATGTATTTCAGAAGCCTTGATTCCTCATATCAAAAAGGTAAGTACTTGTAAGGAGGCATGGGAAATCATAGAAAAAATGTATGGAACATGTACAGAATCTTGTAAGATAAAACTTAAGCAGAGATTACATGGTGCATGGAGAGGCAATCGCAGTATCAGTTGACTATGTGGTTGAAATCAAGCAAATTGCAAAAGACCTTGCATCTATTAATGCACCTGTTGATGATGATGATTTAGTGTCGGTGATACTAAATGGACTTGGACCAACTTTCAAATCTTTGGATACCTCTATTTCAGTTAGAGGAGGCTCTATGCCTAACTTTGAGGAGCTTATTGGATTGCTACTTACAGAAGAAATCAAATTGGGATTGAATGCATCTAGTAGTGGTAAAAATGGAGGTGGAGACAGTGTTTTCTATCACAAGAGAGGTCGTGGCAGCTCATCTAGAGCTAGAAGCTCTTCACTTGGTTGTAGTAATTATGGTTTTGCTTGTGGAAGAGGTAACTTTGGCCGTGGTGACTTCATGCATAGAGGTAGGGGGAGATCTTTCCCTAGAGATAGAGGACAGTCTAGTCCTTCACAAAGAGATGGCACTTGTCATTATTGTGGGCATTTTGGTCATTTTGAGAAGGATTATTATCATAAACAAAATGCCATGTCTAGGGGTCGTGGAATGACCCAATATGGCCACTATGCAGGCTCTTATTGTAGTGTAGGTTATGGACCTAGAGGTGGATCGCCTAGAGGTCACCTACACATAAAATTACTCATATTGGTAGTGTGCCACTTGTTACTAAAGATGGGATTGAGAACAAGCTTGGTGATGTACTTTATGTGCCCACAATAACTAAGAACTTAGCATCATTTGGTCAAATGATAGATCAAGGATTGCAACTGAGATTCAATAAGTTTGGATGTTTCATTGAGAAGTTCCATAATGGAAGACCTGGCAAAGTGATTGCTCATGGTAGAAAGAAAGGGAGATTATTTGCTTTGGATGCTAGTAATCCAGTGATTCAAAACTCTATGTATGCTGAGAAAGGACATGGGCAAGATAAGGATGTGGAACTATGGCATAGAAGGATTGGTCATGTCAATTTGCAAAGATTGAAGCAAGTGCAATCGAGATAGATCTACCGCATTTTGGATATGTGAATTTTGATCATGTATGTGAGGCTTGTCAATTTGGCAAGCAATCCAAATTGCCATTTCCAAAGAGGGGGAGAATAAACAGTTATCCTTTGGAAATGGTACACTCATATATTTGGAGCCCATGTCAGAATGTTTCGATGAGCGGAAGATGTAGATTCTATATCACTTTCATTGATGATTTTAGCATAATGACTTGGGTGTACTTTATGCAACATAAAAGTGAAGCATTTGAAAAGTTTTTGGAATTTAAATCTATGGTTGAAAAGCAGTTTGGATGCTACATAAAATGTTTGAGGTCAGATAATGGTGGAGAGTACACGTCATATGAGTTTTGTGACTTCCTGAGAGATCATGGTATCAAAAGGCAACTGACATATAGGTTCACACCTCAACAAAATGGTGTGGCTGAAAGGAAGAATCAGATCATTATAGAGGTTGCACGGGCAATGATGAACCAAATGAACATGCCATTGTCATATTGGGTAGAAGCAGTGCATACTGCAGTTCACATTATGAATAGAATACCTACAGCCTTGACTCATAATATGTCACCATATGAGAAAATGTATGGCAGGACACCCACTGTTGCATACCTTAGAGTCTTTGGATGTGTTTGTTATGTTCATGTTCCAGATGATTTGAGAAAGAAGATGGAACCAAATGCTGTAAAATGTATTTTCCTTGGATATCCTAATGAGAAGAAGGGATACAAATGCTATGATCCAATGAGTAAGGAAATATACATAAGTAGGATATCATATTCAGTGAATATGAATCATGGTACAAGCCCAAAATTGTAGTGGATGTTGATTCCTATGAAAGCAATGATGACGATGGCTATGGAAGGAAAATTTCAGCAAACAAAAAGACTGAAAATCAGCATGTGGAAGATGCTTCAAGACCTCAAGAGAATGTGGAAAGCAGTGGCAGTTACAGCCCATGGAGTGGTAGATTGAGAAGTGCACAAAGGAGTGCAAAAGTTGCAAAAGGAAAGAGACGTATGGTTGAAAGTTCAGAAGATGAAACTATAGATGATGAGTATGGCATTCCGCATGTTGAGACACATGGTAGTGCACCTCTATTGAGAAGGTCAGAAAGGGTAAGGTATTCGGTTGATAGATTGAATTATAATGGGTTCATGAAGATGCATTATCCATACATGGTTTCTTATGTACAACATGTGGAGCCTACTTGCTTTGAAGAAGCAGTAGAGAGCAAAGAGTGGAGACAAGCAATGGATGAAGAGATGGATGCACTAAGGAAAAACAAGACTTGGGATTTGGTGAAATTACCTCATAGCAAGAAATCCATTGGATGTAAATGGGTTTATAAGGTCAAATGTAAGTCGGATGGTTCCCTTGAGAGGTATAAAGCAAGGCTAGTTGTAAAATGATATGCACAAACTTATGATTTGGACTATGAAGAAACATTCAGTCCAATAGCTAAAATGACAACAGCAAGATCTTGGCTTCTATCTATGGTTGGAAGCTTTATCAAAATGGATATGAAAAATGCATTTTTGAATGGAACTTAGAAGAGGAAGTGTACATTGATCAGCTAGAGGGCTATGTAGATCCAAAATACCCACATTATGTATGCAGGTTAAAGAAGGCTTTATATGGATTGAAGCAAGCACCAAGAGCATGGTGTGATAGAATTAGCAAATTCTTATGCAGTATGGGATTTTAGCGGAGCAAAGCTTATAATTCACTTTATGTGAGGCATACAGAAGATGGTATGGTTGTTGTTTTCATCTATGTTGATGACCTCATTATTACAGGTACATTTGAGAAGGAGATTGCTGAAGTCAAGCATGGGTTACATACAGAGTTTGATATAAAGGACCTTGGTTTGTTGAGATACTTCTTGGGTATTGAGGTTATTGACACCCCTCATGGTATATGGCTGATACAAAGGCAATATGCATTGGAGATGTTGGAAAAATATTGCATGACAAGATGCAAATCAGTTGATACACCATTGGATCAAAATGTCAAGTTTATGGATGATGGATCTTATGTTGAGGATGTCACTATGTTCAAAAAGATGGTTAGTAGTCTTATCTACTTGATCATTACAAGACCAGACTTGAGTTATGCTGTTTGATTGATAAGTCAGTTTATGCAGAGACCATGCAAATCACATTTGGATGTAGTGAGAAGAGTTCTTAGGTATGTGAAGAAGACAGTTGGCTATGGCTTGTTTTATGAAAAAGGAATCAAGCCTACATTGTTTGGATACTTAGATGATGCAGACTGGGCAAGTAGCTCTATGGATAGAAGATCTACTAGTGGCTATGCATTCTCATTTGGTTCAGCCATGGTAAGTTGGAGCAGTAAGAAGCAACCTACAGTTGCTCTATCAAGCACTGAAGTAGAGTATAGAGGCATTGCATTGGCACCATCATGGCTGAGATTGATTTCATATGACATGGGGATAGAGATTGATGGTGGAGTCATTATGTATTGTGACAATGTTAGCAGCATTATGTTGGCCAAGAACCTAGTCTACCATGCAAGGACAAAACACATAGAAGTGCACTATCACTTCATTAGAGAAAAAGTCATTGATGGAGAGATTGACTTGGTCCATGTGAAAACAAATGACCAAGTTGCTGATATCTTTACCAAAGCATTAGGTAAAGATAAGTTTGAGTACTTCAGGAGTGCAGTTGGAGTCTTATGTGTGCAAGCTCATTCTGAGCTTCAGGGGGAGTGTTGATAAATATGACATATCCTAAGTCATATCCTATGGTTGTATGTATCTAAAGTAGAAGCATATGTAAAGTATCCATAAGTTGGGGGTATCTATCACTGGAGGATACCACTTGTTGTAGATAGAATGAATGGAAGAATAATAATGAAGGAGAAGATAGCATGTAGTTCATGACCATCACTACTTGCTCCATCCTGGTCTTCATCGACTTCAAGTTTATCAGGTCGTATAAAGATTTAAAGGGGGTTGATCCCACAGTATGCCAACACCACATCGACCTATAGCCAAATGCCAAACCTATGAGGCAAAGACAGAGGTGCATGAATCCAAATTATTATGCCCTGGTGAAGGCCGAATTACTGAAGCTCCTTGAAGCTGATTTTATTTATCCAGTGGCTAACAGTGAATGGGTTTTGCCCATTGTGATAGTACCCAAGAAGAACTAAAAACTGTGAATATGTGTGGACTTTTGAAAGCTAAATTCCAAGATGAAGAAGGATCATTTCCCTATTCCTTTCATAGACTAACAATTGGGCACAATGGGCCATGAGCTCTATTCCCTCTTGGATGGATTCCACAAATACAACCAAGTCCAAATCGCAGAAGAGGACCAATCCAAAGCAACCTTCACAACTGAATGGGGAACCTATGCTTATAGAGTGAAGCTGTTTGGGATTCATAATGCTCCTACTACCTTCTGACAAGTGATGATGGATGCCTTCCAGAACCATCTACATGATTTCATAGAGGTATATCTTGATGATTTATGTGTCTATAGCCTAATCCATGAGCATTGGGGACACCTAAAGCAATGCTTTGACAGAATGTCGAGAGTATGGGATTTCTCTCAACCTCGACAAATGTATATTTGGCGTTTCACTAGGAGTTCTTCTAGGTCACATTGTCTCTGCACAAGGGATAGCAGCATATCCTAGTAAGATTGAGAAGATTGTTGCCTTAATAGCTCCAACCAACCTTAAGCAATTGAGGGGATTTCTTAGCCATGCGGGCTATTACAGAATATTCATTACACACTTTGCAACAAAGGCAGCCCCTTTGCATAAACTCCTAAGAAAAGATGCAGAGTTCACATGGACCACTGATTATGACAAGGCATTCAATACCCTGAACCAGTGTTGATCGAAGCACCCATCCTGCAGCCTCCTGATCGGACGAAGGAGTTCCATGTACACATTAATGCATCAATTGAAGGCCTAGGTGGAGTCTTAGCCAAAAGGGCCCCTCTAAGTTAGATCAACCTATCTATTATGCAAGCCGGAAAGTAATCGACCGAGAGCAGAACTACACAGTGACGAAGCTTGAGTGTTTAGCAATGGTGTTTTCCTTGGAGAAGTTTTAACACTATCTACTGTCGAAGCACTTCAAATTCTACGTGGACCATGAAGCTCTGTCATTCCTGATGAACAAGGCCGATGTGAAGGGAAGAAGGATGATATGGATCCTTCTGTTTTAAGAGTTCGCGACTTTGAAGTGGTTACCAAACCCAGACGCTCTCATGTCTTGGGTGAATGATCATATGTCACGAATCCCTCAAAGCAATGATGATGAAGAGCAAGATGAACAAGGCCGACGTGAAGGGAAGAAGGATGATATGCTCCTTCTGTTTTAAGAGTTCGACTTTGAAGTGGTTACCAAACCCGGACGCTCTCATGTCCTGGGTGGCTGATCATATGTCACAAATCCCTCAAAGCAATGATGATGAAGAGCAAGATGATCCAAACCTTCCTTATGCTTCCTTGCTTCTAGTCAAAATGGTTAACCCATGGTACACAGACATAGCCAACCTCCTGGTAACCCAACACTACCACCGGAGTATCTCAAGCCATGACAAGAAGAAGCTTCTATTGGAATCAACCCCCTATACCCTGTTAGGAGGTGCTTTGTACAAGAAAGGCATGGACGATGTAAGAGTGCATAGGGTTGAAGGTCACCACAAGGGTTTGGCAAGAAAATTGGACAAGATAGATGGAGATGTGTCTTCAAGAAGTAAGTGAAATAACTTAGACTCCGGAGATGGTAGAGATAAGAGAAGGGTTAAAGGTTTCAAGCCAAGTTCTCAAAGATGTTAATAGAGCTTCCAATTGCATGTTCTTAGCAAATATCACAAGAGTATTATCTCATGAGATCTAACTCAAATCAAGCTTGTTTTATTGACTGTAAGAGCAATCACAAGATATATATTCAAGTACAATAAGCTACCATGTATCATAAACAACTATGCATCCCATCAATCATACATGATGTTGAAGCATGAATCAACTTTGCATGACTACATTCAATATAGACTGTCAGGGACAAAAGATTATGAGTCAATTTCAAGCTTGTAGAGCAAAAGAGACCTGCTTTAAGAAATCTTCAAATAGAGTTCTTGATAAGGATAGGTTACTATAGCCAAGAAATAAAGAGAAAAAAACTTCTCTTAATCTAACTCAAAGCATCTATGAATGATCTACAAACATTGCCCTACCATAGGGGCACATAAGTCTTGTATATCTTATCAAGACGTCTTCTATAGAGCAAGAAATGAATCAAAAGAGCACTGTTGTAGCTAATTCTCTTATTATGGCTGAAGATATCAGCCCAAATATCTTCCGAAATTCACCTCTAAAGATAACATAAGCTTCCCCTATCATGAAGTGCATAGATCAACCAAATGCAAGTGTCTATCACACAGTATGAAGCAATAGAGAAGAAAAAGGACCTGTTGTCCACAAAAATCACTGTGTGGGTTGCGGTAGCTTGCAATAAGCATATAGAAGTAGGAGAGAAGAAGGAAATCCTACTGCCTTTGTCTGCCCTGTTATTGGCTTCCTATTTTAGCCCCCAAACATGTACATAGAGAAATCAAGATGCTCTCTTGATACCCCTTCCACAATGCTCATGCAATGTCAACTTGCATGAAGCATATCAATGTCAAGTAAGACCAATGATTAATCATGAATCTTCAAGAAGAGAAGGATATGTGCTGCTGCCCACAATACTTTGTTTGGGCTGCCTATTTCAGCCCACTTTCATCACATAATGAAGTCAAGAAGGATTCTTGATACTCCTCTCTTCAAGCTTCTACAATGGTAGCTTATAGTTAACTTCCAAGAGCAAGAATAAGCCCCCCCATACAATGGGGTGCTGCCCTCCTCTTTATACATTTTTACCCTGTTTCACACAACCAAGAGTGGCCTTCCATTTTCTTCATTGCATGGGAAGAGAGGTACTTACATGTCAAGTAGAGACCTCTTCAGTTGCTTGTGGTTGCATGGCTTGAGCTCCTTTGTGTGGTAGTGTATGAGCTACATTCTCCCCCATCCAGGATGCACCCTGTTCTCAGCCTGAAGAAGCCCGAAAAATGCGACGTTGATCACACTATCCTCTTGTTTTTTACTTGACTATTTCATAGTATCATTAGTCACACAAGTAAGATGCAAGACATATATAATGTCCTATGCTCAAAGGCATAGTAAACTTCATAAAATTTAGTGGTTCTTCTTTATAATGAACTTGTGAGTCATGTTTTTGGAGTAACTACATCACTGTCACATGTTGTCAGAGCCTCAACCAAGCCATATGATTGTCCATGATCACATATAACATGACATATGTAGCATGACTTACAGAACTTCATTTTCTCAAGTAGTGAATGTACTCTTAGAGAGGAAAGGTTTCAAACTAGAAGTCATCAAATATTGCCAATTAACCAAGTTGAATGTTTCTTCTAACACAATGAATGATTTATAGAGCATACAAAAGATTCAACTCGAATGCCTTGAAGAAAGGGAAAATGTCTGTCAATATGGTTTGGAGAGATGCAGGACTTACAAAATCCAGGTTATGTGTAGACGGATGATGATTCATGCCACCCAATTTCACACATTGGAAAGGTTGCCTTGTCCTTGTATGATGGCCAGACAAAGAGTCTGATAGATGTATTACATGTGCCATCAATTACAAAGAATCTAGTGTCTGTTGGCCGAATTGTAGAGCAGGGGTTGTAGGTTCGATTCAATGCAAAAGGTTGTTTTGTAGAAGACTTTAATGATAAGTGTAGGTTGGTCACAAAAGGAAGTAGAGTTGGTCGAATGTTCACTTTAGATGCTGAAATTCTTGCAATGGATACTGCTACGTATGCTAAAGGAAAAGGAGTAGTTGCAAATATTGAAATATGGCATAAACGTATTGGACATGCAAATGTGCAAAGGCTGAAATTAATGCAATCTAGAGGATTGGTTACAGGGTTGCCTTCTTTTAGAGTTGCAGAATTGCATAAAGTCTGTGAAGCATGCCAATTTGGTAAGCAGGCAAGACAACCCTTCTCGCATGACAAAGAAGTGAGTAGAAAAATACTTGATGTAGTGTATACAGATGTTTAGGGGCCTACACAGTGTTCAAGGAAGTTATGGGTATAATTCATGAAGGAAAAGAGTGATGTGTTTGAGCACTTCAAATCTTTTAAGGCAGCTGTTGAAACAGAAACAGACTTAAAAGTGAAGTGCTTGAGATCAGATGGAGGGGGAGAGTACCTCTCTAATGAGTTTACTGGCTTCTTGAGGACTCATGGGATAAAGAGGCAATTTACTTGCACAGGTATACCCCACAGCAAAATGGGATTGCAGAAAGAAAAAATAGGCATATTGCATAAGTCGCACGGGCATTAATGGTTGAAAAGAATATGCCCAATCATTTTTGGTTTGAGGGTGTCCATACTGCTGTCTACATTATGAACAGAACTCCCACAGCTGCAGTTCATGGGATGACTCCTGAAGAGTGCTTTACTGGCAAGAAGCCCGATGTATCACACTTGAAGGTATTTGGATGTGTTGCATATGTTCATGTGCCAGATGAGCTATGGAAGAAGCTTAATCCAAAGGCTGAAAAATGTATTTTTATTGGATACTCTTTGGAGCAGAAAGGGTATCGTTGTTATAACCCCATCACAGGTGAGTTTAGAGTAAACATGGATGTTATCTTTGATGAGATGGGCAGCTGGTATACACCTGCTGGTGTTAGGATTGAAACTCTACCTAGTTTTGGTTGTAACATTGACATATAAAATAATCCAAATAGAATAGGCCCAAATGAGCATAAATTTGTGATTCTCTCTATAGGAGGTGTCTCTGGGTTGCAACGACCAATCTATTTCAATGATAATCAAGCCAAGGAACATGAGTCAAATCATTCATTTAGCTAATAGCACCCAAGAAGGGATAAGCCATATCGATGTTATGTCAATGGGAAGGCTTGGACTTGTGGATATACAAAAGCCCAAGATTCAACCTAGATGATTAGATTGCAGTAAGCAAACTTGCATATGTAGGATGAGGCTAGCCCTCGCATCTTATGTCATTTTTGGTTTATATTGGTTAGCATCATAAGATGCATTGTGAATCCAAGAGGACCGTCTATTTGACAGATCAAAATTATCTATTTTGTTTAGGCCAAGAGGGCCATGTCTTTATTTGATACGGGTTCATTTTACATGTTTTTGTTTTAGCTCCTACACTAGATACGTTTAAAGAAGCAGTAGGAGAGACCAAATTGCTGTGTGGAAGCTTTTTGCAACTAGTCTAGGTGATATCTTTCCTTTCCAAGTTATGTTTCCTTAAGTAGAATATGTTATATGTATTTTTGGTTTTTTTTTTTCTTGTGGGTGACCTATAGTTAAGGCATGAAATCCCACGATTACATTAGGTATGTTTGGGGAGGTTTGTCTGCCTACTACTACGAAGACATTGTTGGGCATATAAAGTTTTCTTTTAGCAGTAGTCCTAGTGATCCTATCCTTCTAGCTTACTAGGCAACTGTTTGTAAGAATTCTTGTTAGTTGTGAGGCAGTTTGGGAAACCTAATAAATAAAAGAGAAAAAAATAAATATATCTGAAACATATGTAATACAGAGGTGTATAAAAAGGGGTACTAACCCACGAAATAAGAAAATAAAAAGAGAAAAAATTCATATAGCTAATGTTCATGGCCTTCCAAAAGCTTGGTAGGTCCTTGAGGACAAGTTAGACTGGTGCCTTGTCTTCCAAGGGGTGGCATTTTGCCAACAAGAAAATAAGGATGGTTGGAGTGAAAATAAAAGTGAGTGTAAATGAAAGAGATTTAGTATTGCCTCGCAAGAGCTTGCTAGGTTCTTGGTTATTGAGACTGGGATGCCCTATCCTCCTTGGATCACCATATGCACAACTCCCTTCATTTTACACATCTAAGTATAAAATAATGAAGAATAGAGATTGGTCCAAAAGGGAAAAAAATATAAAGGAGACAGGCTATAGAAGTATTCACCTAGTAGGAGTTCTTGATCCAGTTCTAGCTAGGCAAGTCAAACCACCACTTAGGATGATCTCTTTGATAGTTCTTTTAGCTAGTCTATGTTGGAGCATTTGGTTAGCAACTAGCCTTTGATCTCTTTGTCAAATTGTGCTTAGCCTATACCACGTGGAATTTATGCATTGATTTTGTTAGGGGGTAGGGCGAGAGCTATGTTGTGCTATGTCACATACTTTATTTGTATCAACTTGATGCTCTTTATGTTTTGCGTATATGTGAAGATTAGTTCATGGGCTCGATGGGTTGAGTCACCCTATCCCATGGTCGCCAACAATAGCTCATTTTAAGAGTGAGTTTAAAGCACAATATTGGTTTGGAAGTTGTAAATGTGGCGATTTTTGCCAAAAATATCGAATTGTAGATCGAAGAGATGGGAGTCTTTCTAGGTGGATTTTGACTCAAGGAATCCAATGCAAGTGCACGTTTGTACCCTCCCTTTAATGGATGCAAGCTTTAATGTTATAAAGTAGATACTTAATTCAAAAGCTAGAAACAGCATCTAGGAGACTAGGATAGTACTTTTCGATACCAAGAACGTGCTTATGTTCTTAGATCTCAAATTTCAACCCATTTGGGCCTGCAATTTTAGGTAAACCACTTGCCAACAGTATCAAAGCAACGGACATGAACCATTTTTTTAGTAATTAAGATTAAGAAGCATAAAATGACTAAAAACTCATGATTTGGGAGAGAAGAGATGCATTTTTTGGGATTTTGGACAATTTTAGATGGATCCATAGGCATTTGTGCATAAAAATGAATATTTTAGGCTCCAAAGTGATTCGTGGTACAAAGTGATGTCGCACGGGAATTTGTGTGGGGGTTTGTGAAAGTTTCTCATTTCGCAGGGACGCTTTGTGAGATGGGAGAAAGGGCTGATGAAGAGTACTCAATTCAAGGTAAATACATCAAATTTGAAAGAGGATGCTTAGATTGTCAATCAAGATAAGAAGCAAGGCATGTAAAAGTGAAACTTCGATTTTAAGTCCTAGGTTCTCTGTCACAACATCAAAATCCCTTCACAAGATGATACTATAAGAGCTTTTAGCACATACCATAATACTCCATTGGAGGCAAGGTAAAGAGAGTAGGGAAGTATATTCAAGGAGAAGGTCAACATTGAATATTTGCTACTGGTTGGTCCATTGGCAACTCGAAGAAATTAATTACAAAACCTGCAATATGCAAATAAGAGGTATGCCTCATTTTTAGAAAGGAAATTTGCTTCTTGTTAATGTTTGATGGTCTAAATGAAATTCATATGGAACAAAAATTTGTTTGGATCTTTTTTTCATTATGATACACAAGAACAAATGGCATTGGAATATACCCAATTGAGTTGATGTACTATGAATTTAACATCTCGCTCAACTAGTTGGTAGAAGTCACGAAAAAAGAAGGTAAGGACATACTAGAAGATTACATGAAAAAGAACCACTACAATCACAGTTGTGACAATCCTGTAATAACGACCGAGAAGGTCACATACCTATTGAGTAGAGAGGCTTGCACCCAAAAACATGATTCCAATTGCAAAATGTAATAGGCAAGTTTTCAAACACGACTTCTACAAAAAAAAAAAAAAACAACTTTTCTCGTAGAAATGCAAATAGAAGCAAACCAAGAAGGAACCAAACTTTTGCTAGTACCAAACTTCCAGCCTTAACAACCACTGCAAGTCTTGCCACCAGCTCAAGTATTTCCATATCATTTGGCATTGTCTGTAACCAAAATCCATGAGCCAATCTAGAAGCACTGACACGGAGACAAAAAGCAAGTGCTTCATCTACAACATAAGAGTACATAGGACATACGACCAAGGACGAGAAAAGAATTCAATAACATCGAAGAAATCCCATCAAGAAAATGAAAAAAGACAGAAATATTCCAGCCGTTCGAGGATAACTTCGAGATTAACATAGAAGCAATAGTTGATAGCATAGACAAGGCTAGAAATTTTGAGCAAGCCACCATTTGTAAGAAAAATGCAATCGTGAGACATGATACAATAATCTATACAGATACCCAACAAGATATAAAAAGTATTATTTTTTAAAGAGAAGAAACCACATTTAACATAGCAAAAAAAAAAAGAATGTTCAAACTCACGATCATTGCATCAAACTATATAAATATACATGTTCTATTCATATATTTAAATAATGCTTAATCTTAATTACAAATGTACTTCACTTTAAAACCCGAAACATATCTAAACACCATCAATAAAACTACTATGTAACAAATATGCAAGAATTGCATATGAAACTTCATACTCTTTTACTTAGCTAAACATGTCAATCTAATTTTCTTGAGGTTTATTCATCTCCCACCCGGTGTCTAACCAGTCTAAGCTATTCGATTTGATATTTTTCAAATTCACAAAACTCCGATACCTTCCAGCTGGTTCTTGGGCAAGTCTAGCACTTGCGCTTGCGAAGTGCAAGCAGAGGACGAGTGAATCGCAATCCGGCAAGCCTGAAGCTCATCTTCGACTCCATGCCATGCCCCGAGTCGTGTAGAGAGCGAGCTTGAAAGCATGCTCTCTGCATTACATGCTCCCTCCCCTTCGCGTTGCCCGCCCGAGTCGTCGTCATCATCACCCTCATCATCAGCTTGCCCACCATCGTCTCTCAATTCACGACTAATTTGTCCTGCTGTTGCTGGTGATACTTCCTCTGCAGCCACTTTCACATACGGCAGAGCCTCCCCTTCGGTCCGATGGCCTCACCTCCAGCTCGAAGCGCCAGAAGAGAGCTCTCCTTGGCTTTCCCTGGCCAGAGAAGCTGACCTCAATGCAATATCTTATGACGAATGCCCCCCAAATGACCCTGTTGCCCCTGCAACCCCCGCACACAGCAAGCCCTTGCCTCCTGGCTCGCGATGGAGCGCATCTGGGACGCCCTCCGTGGCCGACATGACGGGGTTGTCACGAGAGCTTCGCCCCCCTGGAAAAGTCATCCGACTATCGAAGTTAGGCCTCAAGAGGGCCAGAGACTGGAGAGAAAGAGTGCAAAGGTTGGCGGCAGCTATTTGTTCCCTTGGCAGCCAGGATCATGTGGCGGACTTGATGAAGGACTGGCCAGAGCAGCTCAATTGGACAGATATGTGTTTTGTACTGAAACGGGTTGGAGAGACCAATTGGCAGCGTGCCCTCGAGCTTTTTGAGTGGTTTAATATCAAGCATTGGTACAGACCCAACCCCAGAATGCTGGCTGGGATTCTCAGCATTTTAGGGAGAGCCAAACAGATATCTCTTGCCAAGGAGATTTTTGAGAGAGGGGAACCTACTGCAGGGAGTAGCGTACAAGTGTACAATGCAATGATGGGCGTCTATGCTAGACAAGGGAATTGCGATAAGGTTCTAGAGTTGCTAGCCTTCATGAAGGAGAAGGGTTGTGACCCTGACTTGATCACATATAACACTGTCATCAATGCACGATGCAAAGCTGGATTGATGAGTGGAATGGCAATAGAACTTCTGAAGGATATGAAGAGAGACAGATTGAGACCGGATGTTATTACTTATAATACACTTATAAGTGCTTGTGCATCAAGAAATGATTGTGTTGAGGCTGAAAGGATTTACGTGGATATGAAAATGTTTGGGTGCGAGCCAGACATTTGGACTTACAATGCTATGATCTCTGTATATGGTAGATCAGGTGCAGGCGATGCTGCAAAAGAGCTTTTTAACATCATGCAAAAGAAAGGTTTTGAACCAGATGCAGTGACTTACAATTCTATTCTTTCTAGTTATGCTAAAAGTGGAAAGATAAATGATGTCAATGAAGTTAGAATGCAGATGAGAAAAGCTGGATGCAAAGCAGATGAAATAACTTACAACACAATGATTTCTATGTATGGAAAGCTAGGATTACCTGAAATAGCTCTTTCTGTATATAATGAAATGAGAAATGATGGTTGTTATCCCGATGCGGTGACATTTACTGCCTTAATCGATGCATTAGGTAGGTCTGGATTAGTCTCTGAAGCAGAAAAAGTCTTTAAGGGGATGACAGATTCTAGGGTCCAACCTTCTCTGCAAGCCTTCAGTGCTATGATCTGTGCGTATGCAAAGGTAGGGAAATGTGAACAGGCACAACTGACATATGATTGCATGCTTCAAAGTGGAATTGTTCCTGATAAATTGGTATTCTATGTCATCGTAGATATGTTGCAAAAAGCTGATCTCCCAGACAAAATTATGTTAGTTTATCAAAGGGCTACTAAATTGGGGTGTAGACCTGACATACTCACATATAGAATTTTGTTGCTATGGCTGGTGAAAAAGGGCATGTCAGAGGAAGTGGAATACATAAGTAATGACTTCTTATGCTCTGAGTTAGACAAGTTGAATGCATGTGACACACTTGTCGAAGCAGGTCTACCTGACAAAGCTGCCAGTCTGTTGAAACTGGCTATTGCTGAAGGATCCACTCCTAATGGAATTTTGCTTTCCAATATTGTATGTTCTTATTGTACTTTAGGCAATGTAACTGGAGCACAATTATTTACTCGATCACTTTACAGTGTGCTCCCTCATCTTGCACATGCTACTCACCAAGTCCTCATATCTATCCTAATAAAGTGCAAGCAAGTTCTTGCAGCTAAGGAGGAGTTTGACAACATTAGAACTGGTGAAACTCCACTAGGTATGGACATATACAAGAGCCTTCTCATGGCATTCCATGATGCTGAGATGCTCATTGAAGTTATGCAAGTGTTTTCTGCTATGCAGCGCTTCAACATGCCGCTTGATGACACATGCCGAAAGGTTGCTGTGTCTGCTCATTACAAGCTAAGCACATTAGATGCAAGTCATGTCGAAGATGCAAATTCAGAATGGACTTTAGACTTGTATATATCAAAAATTGAAGTATATGGCAAGCAGCGGCTTTGGAAACAGGCAGAGAACACGTTCAAAGAGTTGCAGCAGCTAGGATATCAACCTTCTGTTAAGGCGTGGAATGCACTCATTTGGGCCTATGCTAATGGTGCGGAATATGATAATGCCAAGCTTGCTGTTCACCAGATGATTAGAACGGGGTTACTGCCCACATCAAGTACATGCAACGCCATGCTGCAAGCAGTCACTAATGCTGGAAGATTGAAAGATTTACATTCCATGCTCCAAGAGATGCGGCAGTATGGAGTGACTCCAGGAAAGAATGTTTTTTTGACTGTTTTGGAGTCCTCTGCAAACAATGGGAAGATCCAGTTGGCAAAGGAAGTCTTTCAGGAACTTAAAGGTGCTGGATACCTGCCAAACATGCAGGTGTACAGAACTTTGGTTTTGTTATTTGCAAAGATGAGGCTTGTACAGGATGCTGAGGATATGATTAAAGAAATGAAAGCTGACAGTTTTATGCCGGATATTATAATCTATAATTCCATGCTCACACTTTATAGTAAGATGGGCCTTTACACAAAAGCAGCCATGTTATTTGCAGCTATGCAGGCTGCAGGATGTCCTCCAGACCTCTGCACATTTAACTCTTTAATCTGGCTATATAGCAAGTGCTCGAAGGTTCATGAAGCACTTGGGATTGTTCGGCAGATGGAGAAGGCAGGTTTTACACTTGATGTTGATTCTTATACTGCATTAATCTCAGCATGTGGGCGCTTGCAAATGGTGGAGGCTGCAGAAGTCTTATTCAATGATGCAAGACAGTCTGGTTGTGCAGTCAGCAGCAAGCTATTTCATGCCATGATGAACGTTTTTAGAAAAGCTGGGCAGCCACAACAAGCTAAGAGGATTTTGAATCAAATGCAAGATGCTGGAGTTGAACCCACTCTTGGAACATTCCATTGTCTAATGGATTCCTATGGGAAGGGTGGAGAAGCCGAAAAGGCAGAGGGAGTTCTTGCTATCATGCAGGAAGCAGGATTCAAGCCTGGTCCTTTGCAGTACGCAGGTGTGATCAATGCTTACTTAAAAGTTAATGAGAATGATCAGGCCATAGCGAAGCTTTTTCACATGAAGGATAAAGGGTTTGAGCCAAATTATATAGTATGGACATCCATGGTGAGTGCAGCAAGTCATTGCAGGGAAAGCTGTGAAGCAGTTAAACTTTTGAATGCGTTGGCTGATGTTGGGTTTTCGCTTCCACTTAGGTAATTATCTGTTCGAGCTAGGTATCTTGTTGGTTCTCTGCATTCCTTTAACACTCATTTTCTATTCTGCAGATTGCTGAAGGATAAAAGTGTGGCCCATTTAACGGAATTAAGTGACACCTTACAAGAGCTGGAGGCTTTTGGCGATGATGCAGGGATTGGTTTTGTGAATGTCCTCCTGGATCTTTTGTGGGGATTTCAAATGCGTTCCATGGCTGCTAAAGTTTTTAAGATAGCCATTGACAACAGCATATATTCCTCAGCAATGGCAAGGTATTCCTACACTCCCTTATTGTGTTCTATTCTACTTGGACCAACATCTGCTTCTGAGAGTTCTACGGTAAATAAGATTTGAGGAGCTTTTTTGCCTTTTGGGTTCTATCATCTTTCGTTGAGTTGTGCAAGTTAGGACATAGTGTCTTACAGCACACTTAGAAACAATCTCTTTGTTCGATAGAGAAAAAGGTCATATGAGTAGGAATTTGCTGAAGTGGGTAAAGTATGCATCCATATTCTCCTCTTGCTTTTGTTGAAAAGATTCTCATTGTTTTCTTTGCTACAATTCATAGTCTATCGGAGTAAAGTAAGAATAGCTGAGTGCATCTGTGTCCAAGTGCTCACTACATGGAGCTTGAGGTATGACACACCATAGATATGTGTAAGCCTCTTTTGCACTTGAAGAATCTTAATTCCCTCCAGGCAAGGGCATTGTCCAACTCCTTCATCCAAGTGTGGACAAACCTCCTGTCTTACTTGCCATAATTGAACATCAGAATGGTCAATTTCTTCTCCATCACCACTTGTTCCTTCTCGGTGAGAGAGATTTGGAGACTCATAGAACCTACAGGGTGCCCCCCCATGATTGGTGGTGAATGAATATTGGGACACTTAGGATGGCCTGACCTACCCCTGGCCAAGAGGGTGAAACATATGAAGGATTAGGTGAGCTCTCCTGCCCCATTCCTCCCCACACGCTAGGAGAGGAATCCTTCTTAGTCATGCTGGATACCCTCTCATCATTGGATGCCCTTCAATTTGGAACCACCAAATGCTTAGAGACAATCCAACCTCCACTCCATACACCTCCCCAAGTCAACAGCCTTCCCCTGAAAATTTGAGAGATCATGATTCGGGAAGATTTAAGTTGGCTTTGAAGAAGATTAAGTGGTTAGCGAAGGGATGGTACCTCATAGTTTATCCACTGTTGCCATTGCTACTGCATGTGTTGCCTCCATTGCATCATGACTTGTTCATAAGAAGCCTCCATGATAGAAGACCCCTTGTACTATTGCTGTAGGAAAAAGTGGAAAAATTGAATCCTCTGAATGTAATCTCTCATTGCCTAAATATTGAGAGTTGGCTTTGATACCGATTGTACGACATCAGGTGCTCAATGCACAACTCATAGAAAAACATAAGAGAACCCAACAGTGGAAACTGTCCTTAAATTTTATATTTATAGTAGTTAAAAATGAGATTGCACAAGGTATAGGGTCTAACAACCCAAGCCATGTGTATCTAGCACACTCCTTGTTACATCCATGGATATCCAAGATGGCCACCCATAGCATTGGCCATAGCCTTGGGTCACTAAGTGACTTAGTGCAAATGCACTAGGGCACTTTGGCGTTAGGGTGATTAAGTTCTATAAATAGGACTTGAGGCTCATTCAGGCCAATCATCACATAGTTGGACTAAAAGCCCAATGGTTGTTGTCTCTATACACTTGGATGGTGTGGGTTGATGGTATGGGATGGTATGTTGATGCTGGGCTTGGGAATGAGCCTATTTGGCTCTATGGCTAGGAGGGGTGTTTGATTTCCATTTTCTTTTGGTTTCTTTACATATGTGTGGCTTATGTTGTGTCTTATGTGTAGATTGGATCCTAGGAGGAGTCGGGACATTTCATTGGTATCGGAGCAACAACTTGCTCTTTGGTGCAAGATGGAATGACCTGCTCAAAACTTGTGTTAGCTCACATGAAGGTTCACACTTATGGATTTATTTTCCTCTCGAAAAGGATAGTATGAGAAACTAGTGAGAAGGGTGAATTGGGGGGCACATGTAGGGGTGGGGATGTGGTCATGGAAGGGACCACGTGAACATGGGGGCACATGTATGCAATGGTGTGTACGACAAGTTCTTGTCTGATACTTGTGTTGGGAATAGTGTGTAGGGTGTGAAGCTACGCTAAGGTTTGCACATAGAAAACACAAAATGTACCCACATGACAAAAAACACAAGAACTTAAACAAAATGCAAGAATGGCTAAAAATGAGAGAAGTAGAATTGGATGAAAGAATGAACACTAAATATGAATGATTGAAAAATATGATATTGTAAAGAAATACTTGAACACAAAATACAAACATAATTGTACGACAAGTGTAGACTGATAATGGAACTCGGTAGGGTTAGGGTAGCTCAAAGACAATGAACATAGAAGGTGAATGAATGAATGAATAGATACAATGCTCAATGCAGTAAATACAAAACCTTGAGCTCGTGTCTCTAGGAAAAGATAATTTGCTCGGTGAAGACAACTTGGGTACCGAGTCTAGTAAGGCCATGAACTAAAAGGAGTCGAAAGCCCAAGTTTGGAACATGTAGGACTTCTGAAATAGAGCTCAATGAATAGTTAGGCAATGATGGCAAAGTGCCAATACCACAAATAGGTACTAAATAAATGTCACTAAGAGTGACTATACCCTTTGATGGACGAAGATCTTGCAACAAATCTCCTTGAGGAATCATACGACTCGATGCACAAAAAGTCAATGAGTCAAGGGTTCTCTGTAGACAAGAAAGTCGATGTAGAAGACTCCTCCATCTCGTAGGTGTAAAGGGATACGGAATCATCTCTTGCTTGTGAGCCTAGTTTGAATCAAACAAGGACATTAGGAGCCTTGACATTGTCTTTGTTTATCATTTTATGTGCTTTAGGTATTTTAGATGTTAGGGCACATTAGTGTCCAGATATGGGACGGTGTTGCATGGAATATGTGCGGGAGATCACGAAAGTCACTTGTTGCAGGGATGCTATGTGAGATGGAAGCCACAATCAGGATAGTAGAATCAGCTAGGGTGACTATTGTCCACAAAATTTTATTCGCACATCTATGAGTCAGCTAGCTACTACAATAGTCGTATTGCCAATACCACACCAAACTGTCAATGTCCAAAAGAAGATCCAATTTGAGTTCAGTGTTCACTCTTACACTGATGCTTCATATCTTTTATTTGGGTGTAGTGAACTCCTTATTGAGACCCGCAAATATGTGAGGTGGTCGTTGCTCTCATTAGTTTTTGTTTTTGGTATAAGGAGTTCAAGGCTAAACATACAACACGAAGGGCCTCATCATCAAATGCTTTTTCCACCATAGTGGGAAGTTAATATTGTCAGATGCAACGAGTCATCATAGCATCACAATTGCAAGCTTTATCACAAGCCAGCAAGCTTCGTGAAGACCTTGGGAATCAGTTTGTTTCCGGTGTATAGTAACCTAAGGTGGCCATAAAAGCACCGTGGAGGCGTTGCAATCGTAGAAGGGGAAGAACTCAGAGTAGAGGCCAGAGCATTCCTGTGCAGACGTGTCCTTTCATGTAGGAGTAGTACTTGCCGTCTTCTTCTTCTTCACCTTTCTCCGTGCTGGTCTTGCAGAGATGATGCTGTTCTATCTTGCTCCCGAATTCCTTCTCTTTGCTGCTTTAATCTCTTCTATCTCTGCACTCACTCACAAAGTTCTAGTATTTGATGTACTCTCAAGGATGAAGACCACATGTCTCCCTCCTTGCTTTCATTGTCTGTGGCCTCCTCTTTGTATCAGCACAAGAAGTAGACTCACAAGTAGTCATTCCAAAGGAATTGAAGAGGTCGTCATCTCCATTTTCTGCATCTCATACTACTTTACGCTTCAGTTAATCAATGGTAGTCATCCCAAGATCTGTCACCTTCGTGTGGACCAAGCTATAGCAGGGAGTCAAAATACCTCCTTTGTCACGGCCTCAATTCCTATAGTTCACTCCTTAGTGATCTTCATCTTCGGATTCATGGTGCATGGTGCAATTCGTTTTCATCAGTGCTCGATCTTGCTCTTCGCCATCTCCTCTGCTCCTCCGATGTAGTACGTATCTACTTGATACACTTTGCAATTATGAGGGGCGATCTACTATGTTGACTGTTGCTCAAGCTGTGATTTTGATTTCTCCCTCTCCTCCATGCAGGTTGCGACTATCCTCCATCATCCTTCCTCAAGAGCATGCCACTGAGAGAAGAAACAACCCCTCACTGTCCTCCAAAAAGCACATCATCCTGCCCCCCCATCGTTGGTTGTGACTTCCAATTCCGTCCGATCAGCCTCTCCTGCCTTCATAACAATGCTTCTTCTCCTCCTAATTGTCATAGATCATAGCTTTTTAAAAAAAGCTATTATTAGCTTTGCTTTCCGCAGCACCTGAATTACTTAATGCTAAAGCTTTGCGACCCTCTTTACTATTTTTGCCGGGTTTATCCACGCAGGAAATAGCAGCACTCTTGTTGAGGTTTCCATCCGAGTCACTGGTAGAGGAATTGTTTCCCAAGGACACTTATTTGCTGCTACTATCCACCACTGCAAGGCCTTCTAAAGTTTGAGGCACTATAGCCTCAGGCTCCGAAACTGAAGCATCTGCTTTGCCTATCGAATCCTCCTTGGGGCTGCTTGATCCCAGAGAAGACAAGGCTTCCTCATTCTGTCTTATTACCCTTGGCAATATCATTGTTTTTGCTTTTGCATCTGTAGCACTTGTAACATTCATAGCATCTGCAGCAATTTTCTTGTTAGCCTCATGATTGTCAGCATTACCACCATCACACAATTCCTCGGGAGTCTTTAAGTCTCCATCTTCAGGTTTCATAATAGTTCTTGCTAGCTCGGATACGTTTTCAGATTGTAGGTACAACATATAGTGAGCCAACAAGATTGGCAGCTCACGCTTATCTTGACATTAAACTGCATACACTAAAAACCCTTGTCATCATTTTAGAAGTTTCTGGATACATAAACAAAGTAAACACACAAGCAAGCATTCATATGAGCTACCGCACACACAAACATACACGCGGGTTATTTGTGCTTGAATACTACTTAGCAAATACAAAAAAATTAGGATGGAACTAAGCAATCAAATTTTCAAACTAACAGTTCAAACTGAACGGCAAACGAAAAGACACACACAACGGAAAACAAAATCCTAATGACGCTAACTAATGAGTTCAAATTTCTGGCAAAAAACTCCGCCCTTAGGTTCGCAATGGTGGACGCGTGGCGTCACGACATCCGCCCCCTCCTAACTTGCACATCCTCTGGATGGGCCACAACTACCTATCCTCATTACCGCCAAGCTTGACGGTCAATGGGATCTCCTCATCTTTTGCAAAATCATCTGCAATATCCACATCCTCATCTACATCATCTCCTGCTCAAGTCCATCATAAAACTCATCATCCAACTTCTCAATTACATATGCTGCATCACCTTTGCTCTTGAATAGTTTGATTCTCTTTCGTGCAATCGGTATCCGCAAGGCCGTAGCATCAAGCTCTGCTAAGGAATACGTAGCATTGTCATGGACATGATGCACCAAATAAGGTCCAAACCATCGTCTCGAAACCTTGCGGATAGTACTTGTAAAGAAATACCCTAACATAGAAACAAAAATAGAAACCGTACGACAAAGTATAGACTGATAAAAGAACACAGTTAGGGTTAGGGTAACTCAGAGACCATGAACACAGTGAATGGATGAAGTGATATGACTATTGAATATACGATGCTCATGCAACAAACACACTATGCAGTGGATGAATACTGAACCTCGAACTCTTGTATCTCAAGGATCAGGGCAGGGGTAATGAGCTGGAGAGTGTTGTACTCTGAATGGATCTCGAATCGCAGCAAGGCAGCCTCCGGATGTTGAACACCAACAAACGTAGCAGTGAGAAGTTGGATCTGATGCAGATAGCAGTGAGGAGAGAGAGAGATTAAAAACGCAGGCATGACAACCTGCATGAGAGAGAAAGACTAAAAGCGCATGCAGGACAGTCGGCAGGAGAGAGAAAACTGCTAAACACAAGTTGGACAGCTTGTTAACAGCCTGCAGAAGCTGGGCGACAGTTGGAGAAGAGAGAAAAGTGCCAAACACAGGTTGCAGATAACGTGGCAGGCAGTACGGTAGCATGTTTGTGCAGGAACAGTAGTCACCTGGCCAGGATTAGCTCCAAACTGCGAGAAGAGGGCTGGAAATCAGGCGCCAATTCATGTAGATAGCAATGGACAGCTTTGGTTGAGTTGTCCTTTGCGAACCGGGTGTGGGCAGCAAGTTGAAACACCTGAAATGTGCAAAAACGAGATTGGGGGCTGAATGGAGGGTAGCAGACGTATCTATAGAAAGTTTGGGCCCTCCCAAGTGGGTTTGTGCTTATGGGACACAAACTCTCTAGGATCGTGTTTCTTTTAAATAAATTAGGTTTCTTCATTAATTAAGCATGTTTTAGGCCTGTTTAAGTAAAGCTAATGCATTTTTAGCTCAACACCCCTCTCCAACAATGGTGCCACGAGAATAGAGGCTAGCCAAGCCCTTTCTTTGTTTATCTTTTACCCCAAGGCGGCCCACCCCAAAGCAGCCAGAGCATTGGACAAAGGATGCGCGTGTCAGCTGCCCAATGGCCTTCTAAGACTACAAAGGCGATGGTTATCTTACCAAGGGAGCCCAAGTGATCACCCTGGAGAGGACAAGGCATCGGACAAAGGGTACACGTCAGCTGCCCAGTGGCCTACCAAGCCCTACAAAGGCAGATGGAATCAGCTATAGACTTTTTTTTTTGAGGGCTTTTTAGTTTTGATAGATTAAGCATTAAGTGAGGGTTTCAAATCAGTTTTCGTCCTATTAAGTATCCGTGCCCCAAATAGGAGAGTGATAAGGATGGTTAGACCCAAGACCTTCAGAGAACAAGTATATACTATCCCTACCATTACTAGTTGTCGGTGACGAAGAAAATGGCTAAGGTGTGGGTATAGCACATATGTCAAGCAAGCAAGACAAGCAAAGCAAGCAAGCAAGCTGGAAAAGACTGCCTTGGAGACTGCTATGTGCAATGCCACGAATATGGTGGATCCTAGAGTCGACCACTCCAAAAGACCGAAAAGGGATAAATGCGCACAGATGCATGTTTACATGAACAGAATGCCAATGCATGGGGTAATGCAAAGGGAGATGCAAGATGTCATGCTCATACAATATGCTATGCAACGGTGCCACTTGGACAGTGCCCTCACAGGAAAATTGCTCACTTGTCCAAGTGCCCTTTTACAATCATGTCATCCTGATAGTGCGGATGAAGTTATAAATGTCCATTATACAATACAAAAGAATAAATGAATGTAATGTCTAAAAAAACTGTAAGCATCATCTCTGTCACTATCAAGATTAGAAGCCGCCCCCTCTCAAACTGGAAGGGAAAGCAAGAGGAAAGCACCCTCTCCCCGTCAAGCTGAAGAAGTAGCCCAAGCCGATCGTGGGTAGCAGGTATTGAAGAACCAGCTGGTTGACCACTTTGGTCAAGATATCCGCAAAATTATCTGATGATGGCACAAACTCTAGGCGAGTAGTGTCTAGCTCAACTTGCTCTCTGGAAAAGTGGAAGTGGACTTCCACATGCCGTGTCTATGGTTTGATGATCGGATTGCCCGCAAGGGTAATGACACTTTGGTTGTCGCAGTAGACAATTGTGGGAGAGACACATGGAAAGTGAAGCGCTGCCAATAAACTCCTCAGATAGATGGCCTTGGTGGTGCCATCGAAGAGAGCCCGGCACTCAGTCTCAGCCATGGAAGCCGCCACTGTCTCTTGCTTACGGCTAGACGAAGAAATGGGAGTCGTGGCCAAGGTAAAGAGGTAGCTGCCATGGAAACACTGGGTGTTAGGATCTCCTGCCCAATCAGAATCAGTGTACCCCTGCAAACATAAACCAGAACCATATGTCAGGCCATGAAAATAATTACACTGCAAATAACGCAACATACCAAGACATGCAATCCAATGTGACATCCTAGGTGCTGTGAAATACTGAGTATGCTAATTGAGTGAGCTAAATTTAACCAAGTGTAAATGAACCAAAGAAGTTTTCCTATAACAGAATGATAGGTATGTTCATTGAAGGGCTGTCCAAGGGTGCCCTTTCGACAAGTGGACAGTGGGATCTAGAGACGTGGCCACTAGCCGTGTTTGATCTTGAGTGTACTGTTCCACGAGTTGAAGTGTGTACTTCTGCTATGACACAAAAATACTACTCCTAGAACGAACTACCTCCATCCCCAAGAAATAGGACAACAAACCAAGGTTTGTCATCTCAAATGTAGCTTTAAGCTTAGCCTTGATTTCCTCTATGGCAATAGAATCTGAGCGTGTGACGAGTAAGTCATCAACGTATAGCAGGATATAGCTAACCCCCTCTGCAGTAGATCGAACATATAAGTTCGGGTCATAAGGGGTAGAATGGTATCTGTGAGTCTGTAGGAACTCATCCATCCTATGGAACTAAGACCGCGGTGCTTGCTTTAGCCCATAAAGAGCTTTATGCAAGCGGAATACCTTATCCCTAGGGTTCCCTGAAGGAAAGCCCGGTGGCTGCTCCACATAGACTTGCTCCACATAGACTTCCTCCTCCAAGAAACCGTTCAGGAAGGCACTCTTGGCATCCATATGATGTATTGGCGAATTGTGGTGAGCGGCTAGCGCGAGTAGCAATCGAAAGGAAGCCAACAACGCAGTAGGAGCAAAGGTCTCTTCATAATCAATGCCATGCTTTTGTCGAAACCCTTGCACGACAAGGCGAGCCTTGTACTTGTCTAAAGTCCCATCAGCTTTTAGCTTGGTCCTAAAAATCCACTTTGTCCCGATGACTTTCTTGTGGCTCAGCAATGTCCAAGTCTCATTTCGGTCAATACTCTCTAGCTCCTTCTCCATGGCCTCTCGCCATTGAGGGTGCTAAAGAGCCTCCTGCCATGTATTCGGCTTAGAATGCGCTATATGATCAGCTGTAAATAGCGACGCAAATGATGCCTGAGGAGCAAGCCGGGCAGATCTTCTAGGTCCCTCTGGAGTGGAATCCGGTGGTAGGATCCTCAAATCCCGCATAGTTTGCTGGTACCAGTGAGGTAACGGGTCTCGCAGAGAGGGCATGGGAGTAGAAGAATCTGCAGAAATATCAGGAGCAGGAAGTAGACCAGGCTCAATAGGCACGATCTTTGATAATGTGGAAGAAGGAATCGGATTAGAATCTGGTGCAAAGGACTGCACGATATCCCTCTCATCAAAGACGACATCTCACCTAACGATCACCTTGTTTGTCCAAGGATCAAACAAACGATAGGCTTTCGCTTTAGAGGAATATCCCAAAAAATAAGGAGATCAGCTCGGGGAGTGAGCTTTCCTATCTTGTTATCAGGCATGTGTGTGTACGCATGACACTTGAAGACTCTGAAGTGGGAAATAACAGGCCGAGAGCCAAAAAATACCTCATACAAGGTCTTCTGAGGAAGAGCCGTAGTCTGGGCACCAGTTGAGGATGTACACCAAAGTGTTAATAGCCTTGACCCAAAGGCGCTCAGGGAGCTTTGCTGCGAATATCATAGAGCGTGCCATTTCCATGACTATCCGGTTCCTATGCTTTACGACTCCATTCTGAGAAGGGGGTTGGTAGAGATGAGCTGGCGTGAGATGCCATGCTTCTGTAGAAACTTGGAAAACTTGTGGGAGATGAACTCGCCACTGCTATCACTTCTCATGCAACCAACACGACGACCAGTCTGGTTAAGAACTAGCGGTACCTAAGTAGGAAAATATGTGAAAGCATTTGACTTATGCTTGAGAAAGTACACGCATATGTATTTGGAATAATCATCCACTATCAAAAAGAAGTACAGCGTGCCGTTTAAGGCAGCAGTGAATGTCAGCCCACAAAGATCAACATGAATCAATCTAAAAGGTGCCTCAACATGATGTGAGGTTTGCTGAGGGAATGGGGTACTGTGTTGCTTCCCGAGCTGACATGCTTTACAGACATCTCAAGCTAGCTTTAGGCCAGAAAGGCCCTCAACCAGCTCACGGTGTGACAACTCATAAAGGGAGTTATAACCAAGATGCCCTAAGCAAAAATGCCAAAGGTGCTCATTGTTCGTAGGCTCCCGAGATGTAGCTAAGGCCTAGAAGTTGTGGAACACGGAGCCCTCAGCTGTTGGCTCGGTCAGAAAATGTGTCATGTGGTATAAGCCATTAGGCTGCCTCACCGTGAGGAATCACCAAACTAGTCTGAGAGTCAAGGACCTCGATTGTGGTCGCTATAAAGAAGACTGCTCGTCCCAACTGGCAAAGCTATCGAACAGATAACAAGTTCACCCCAAGTTGAGGGACATGATATACCTACGCAAACCCGCCTGGTTGCAAGGGCTCAGGAACGGAAAATGTCCGCTATAGGAGTCGTATGATGTGTAGCTCCACTATCCACAATCCAAACAGAAGCTGAAGTGCTCGGCTGTGACGAGTAGGCCTCTGCGGTAACCTCGTCAGGAGACAACTCACAGATGTGGACGAGACTCACATCTGATGTCTCTATGGAGACGATGTGGGCCTTTGCAGACCAGTCAAACAAGCCCTCTGGAGTTGAGAATGTTGTCGATTGAGATGGCTGAGTGGTGGCAGTACGAGTCTGGCCTTTAAACTGCCCCTTGCCATCACCCTGCCACTCTTGTTGGGGGTTGCCCGATTGAAGGGCGGGGGTCTGTGACTTAGGTTTTGGTGCTGTGCCTCTTGCCTTTGATCGACACTCGTCATCAAAATGGCCAGTCTTTTGACAATGTTTACAATACCTATTCTTTTTAGGTACATTCTGCCACCTACGTTTGAGAGTTTGGGATGTTTCTTGTGATTCCCCGGATTGATTTTGCTTTTGATTTAGATTTAGATTTTAATTTTGAGTGGAGGTTTGGTTTTGTTTTTCCTTCCCTTCTTGCCATTTCTGAGAATGAGCAACAAGAGCCCCCTCTGAAGAGGAATTCATATGAAATTGAATGAACAACCGTGCATAACGCAACAATTGATACTCAAATTCATAGAATGTAGGCATGGTAGACTTTGAAACTATACCTTCCACAAAATTGAAGTATTTCCTTGGGAGTTTATGTAGGAACAATGTGACCTGATTGTCAGAGGACTTGGGAGTCCCCGTAGTGGAGAATTGAGCGAGAAGACGCCGATACTCAGCCAACTTGACTTTCAAGTCATCTTGGTCAGTGATTTTGAAAAGCTGGAGCTCATGGTCAAGATTGATACGACGGATTATATCCCAAGCTGCATATTGGTCAGTCAAGTATACCCATCTCTCAAACGCTAAGTCAAAGTGCTGAAGCTGAGAATGAAACTCAGGCAATAAGCCCTGCATCAACTCGACAATAGCGGAGGCATTCCTAGCCTTCCATGAGCGGACAACCTCGTATGGGACAAGTGCGGGATCGGGTTGGGGTTGTTATCCCTGCACAAGATCCCATAGGTTCTGGGAGTCAAGGACATATCTCATCAAGTTTAACCGAGTGGTAAAGTTTGACCCGTTAAAACGAGTCTTGTCATTAAATGCATGCTTGGCAGAAGATGAATGAGCTAGAACCATGAGGTGTCAGGTAGGTGGGGTAAGATGGATGTGGGGGAATAAGATGGTGGGGAGTAAGATGGTGGAGGTGGATGTGTCTAGTAGGTAGAAGGAGGGGGTAGAGGTGGGTAGGCAAAAGTAGGCTATGAGTGTCCAATTAGTGCAGATTGAGGTGGAGGCACTAAAATATGAATGTTTTCGTAAAGTGTCGGTGTAGGTGGAGGCATTGGGACACGGAAGTCCTATCCAAAGTAAGGCTGGAGCACAACAGTATGACTAGAAGGTCCACTAGGTAAAGCCATGGAGACAAACTGTGGAGTCAACTGATCCACACTCCGGAGAGACTGGGGAAGATACCCAAGCTGCCATGATCCTGAAAGTATGTGTGAAGTAGGTGGAACACCACCCGGCAGAGGTAAGGATGAGGTCCTAAAGGATGTGCCTATGTTTCCATAACCCCCCGGTGTGATGTGAGGTGCGACATGAGTTGTCTGAAATGGAAATGTAAATGATGTGAATGAAAGTGGAGAAGGAGCAGAAGAAGGTGATGGGATGGGTGGGTTTTGAAAATGTGGTGTGTGAGGTGCAGATGCATTTTGCTCATTTTTAACATTTAATGATTGGAAATGAAAGTGTGAAGATGATGATGCATCATGCAATGAAGAAAAAGGAACACCGAATTCATTCTGATTTTTTGAAGTAGATAGAAAAGGAAGGTTAGAAGAAGAGGTATCTAGCTTTTTCTTATAATCCTGGCGACGTGTGTTAACATACAAGAATTGGTCTTGAAGAGGACCTTTTCTGTAGTCAACAGAATGGACTCTTTTTTCCACATGATCTCTACCAGAATATTGCAAAGCAAAAGAGATAAAAGAAGAAGGAACAAAAGACGAATCTAAAGTTCCTTGCACCGGAGTGGACGGAAGAGGATGAAAGAACGGAACATACTCCGGGTCTTGTTCTCCAAGAGGGGAGCCCATCCCTAATGGAGGTCTCGATGGCCCTGCAACATCATCAAATTTATGCGCAACATCTGAAGAGAGAAATCCATGCATACCTTCATTTAGAAGCTTTTCTTGAAGGGCAATCCTTCGATCGAGCTCCTCAATCTTCTTTCGTCTATAAGCTATGATCAGTTTGTATTCTTCAAAGGTCAGCTTGCCTAGCTTTTCTTCCATGTAATTAGAAGTGTCTTTTACCATGCTAGAACTTTGTGGAGTAAGCTGATCGGTCCACTCTCGCTCGGTTCTCAGCATAGTTGGTTTTGGAGACTGAATTGGTGTTGTTGTGTTCGAAGTCATTTGAACCTATTGTTGTTCTTGCTTCTTGTGTAGAGCTTTCAGATCAAAGGCCTAGGTTTCTCAGAGAGTACCAGGCTCTGATACCATGTAAAGAAATACCCTAATACAGAAACATAAATAGAAACCGTGCGACAAAGTACAGATTGATAAAAGAACACAGTTAGGGTTAGGGTAACTTAGAGACAATGAACACAATGAATGAATGAAGTGATATGACTTGAATATATGATGCTCATATAGCAACACACTATGCAGTGAATGAATACTGAACCTCGAACTCCTGTATCTCAAGGATCAAGGTAGAGATAATGAGCTGGAGAGTATGTCGTACTTTGAACGGATCCTGAATCGCAACAAGACAGCCTCCGGATGTCAAACACCAGCAAACGCAGCAGTGAGAAGCTGGATCTGATGCAAATAGCAGTGAGGAGAGAGAGAGATTAAAAACGCAGGTAGGACAGCCTGCAGGAGAGTGAAAGACTAAAAACGTAGGCATGACAGCCTGTAGGAGAGAGAGAGACTAAAAACACAGGCTGTAGGAGAGAGAAAGACTAAAAACGCAGGCAAGACAATCTGCAGGTGAGAGAAAGACTAAAAACGCAAGCAGGACAGCCTGTAGGAGAGAAAACTGCCAAATGCAGGCTGGACAGCTTGGCGACAGTTGGAGAGAGAGAAATTGCTAAACACAAGCTGTAGATGACGTGGCAGGCAATACGGCAGTAGATTTGTGCAATAACAACAGTCGCTTGACTGGGATCAGCTCCAAATTGCGAGAAGAGGGCTGAAAATCAGGCGCCAACTGATGCAGACAGCAATGGACAGCTTTGGTTGAGATGTCCTCTGCGAACGCGGTATGGGCAGCTAGCTAAAACACTTGAAATCTGCAAAAACGAGATTGGGGGACTGAATGGAGGATAGCATACGTATTTATAGAAAGTTTGGGCCCTCCCAGATGGGTTTGTGCTTATGGGATACAGAAACTCTCTAGGATCACATTTCTTTTAAATAGACTAGGTTTCTTCATTAATTAAGCATGTTTTGGGGCTGTTTAAGTAAACCTAATGCATTTTTAGCTCAATAGTATTGTACTGTGCTTGTTATGTAGGATGCTGTCGTAGACCATGTTGAGAAACCCTTCATCCTTCACTTGCAGGTTGCATTTTTTGCGTTTCTGTGTTTTGCGTTTAGGGTTTGCAGCCCCAAAAAGAGGTGCCATCCTAGACTTACTATGCCTATTTATAGGCCACTCTCTTATTCATTCCTCACGGTTGATTCATTTAGTTCGTCACCTCTTCTCTTTAGCCTCTCCACTACCCTCACACCCCTTTAGGAGGACATTGCGGTTTGTGGTTCGTGGTTGTCTTCATCATCTTCCTTGTGCTATGACACCCTTGTTCCCTGGTATCACATTCAATCCATGATTCAAAACTTCATCATGTTTATCAGAGTTTCTTGTCTCTTCTTTTCTCTTCTTCATGTTTGCCGAGTTCACTCCGTGTTCCTCCCCGCAAACCCTACTGTCTTGCTGGTATGTCATCTTTTGACATGGTATCAGAGCTAGATCTGCTTAAACAACAGCAAAGATCCTCCACTCTAGTGACAGCAAATACCAGTGGCGGGTTTGTATCCACTTCTCTCACTCTTCCGCTTCATCAAAATCTCGTTTTTGCAGGCTTCAGGTGTTTTCAGCTTGCTGCCCACACCCCTTTTGCGGAGGACATCGCAGTCTCAGTTGTCCCCTATCATCTACAGTCTGGCGTTTGTTTCCAGCCTTCCACCTGTAGTTTGCAGTTGCTTACAACAGAGTGACTGTTGGTAATCACTCTCCATTCAGAAAACAATCTCGTTTTTGTAGATTTCAGGTATTTTAGCTTGCTACCCACACCTCAGACACGGAGGACATTGTAGTCCAAGCTGGCCATTGCTGTCTACAATAGTCTGGCGCTTGTTTCCAGCCTATCACACACTGTTTGGAGCTGATTTTAGCATGCTAAATGCTGCTGCTGTTTTTTTTTTTTGCGTTTTTTCGCTTGTACGTCATCTTTTGACAGACCAACACCCAATCTCCCTCCTCAATCTCTTTAAGTCTCAATTTGTATTTGCTATCAAATTGGTCTTTATTGCGAATTCTGGCCTCTTTGAGCTTTTGGAAAGCTCTCTCAATATCCTCAGATCTCCTCTCCATCTGATGAATACCAAGAGCCAAAAGACCCTCTCTAGTTATCTCATCGTGCTGCCATGGTAAAGCACTCCAAGTGAGTGTGCAAGTCTTTGTAGGCATGATTGGTTTTTGTCTATACATCAATTTAGCTGGCATATAACATGTGGTCACATTGTGGGTAGTGCGATCAGCCCATAAGGCGTATGACAACAATCTAGGCCACTCCTTGACCCGTCCATTGTATGCTTTGGCCAAGGCTTTCACAATTGGCAGATGGCCTCTCTCACTCTTCCCGTTTCCTTTTGGATTATATACTGAAGTCAAAGCAAGTTTAATGCCAAGGCGAGAGAAAAACTCCCTAGCCTCATCAGCATCTAACTCACCTCTATGCAGCCGTACTTGCAAATAACATCGTCCAACAGAAACTTACAGACCACTGAAGTAGTCTTCGTTCTCAATGCTCTTCTTTCCACCTGATTCGTGAGATTCTCTCGTACCAAAACAATGTAACACATCTGCCACAATCCAACAGACATAGTAATCAAATCGAGAACCTACTTGTAGTGAATACATAGCGGGTAAGTAGGGTGAAGCTTGTCTCTTTGTCTCACTGAAGAAAACAATTGACAATCAGTGCATGTCTCAACAAACTGTGAGATATCTTTGTATATGTCTCTCCACTAGTAGTGCTCTCTAATCTTCTCATAGGTCGCCCAAACAACTATGACCTGCCCAAAGAATTTCATGAAACTCTCTCATGATTTGCACTTGTGAAGCTCTGTCACATACAACTCTCAATGGCTGTCCCCTTCACTTCCATGGATGCTTCCAAAGGAGCCCACTCCGCAAGAATAAACCATAAGCTTTCCTCCTGATCTTCTTGAAGTCTGCATTAGTCCATCCATCTTGTTTAGACATGGTACTCAAATAACGGCCAACTTGCAAATACTCTCCTGTATATAAAGACTCATCAAAGCTCTCCAAAGTAGTTACATGACAAGTATGATCAATATGCATGGCTGAAAGATCAGCCCCATCATCAACATTATCAGTGCAAGAAGAATCCATATCATCATACCTCGCTCGTGAAAGCATATCGGCTACTGGGTTGTCTTTACTTGATATGTGCTTGAACTCAGGATTCATGGATTTTATGTACCCAATCCACCTAAGCATGACAATGTTTGGAGTAGAACAACTCGTGATCATATCTAGAAGAGGCAAGCAATTAGTGTCGACCACCATAGTAGTACCAATGAAGTACTCTTTATCATTCTTGAAAGCTGTGACAACTCCCAAGAATTCCCTCCTAATCTGTGGATACTTGTACTGCCGCTCATTTAGGACTTTCGCCCCAAACCGAATGGCATACCTATTCCCATCTGCATCGTCGTGGCCAACAACCCATCCAATGTCAATAGGACTAGTATCAATAGTGAGTACAATAGGTCTTCCGCACTCATAATCTACTTTCCGAAGAGTCGGGCAGCTCTCAACGATCTCTTCAGCTTCTGCATAGCTCTAGTGTATCTCATGTCCCAAGAAAAATGCTGCTTTTTTCTCAAGAGCTGGTAGAGATCATTTGCAATATGAGCGAAATGAGGAATCCAAATAAGATAAAATACACAAGTTCCAAGAAACTTGTGAACCTCCGAAGTAGAAGAGCAAGTCTTCGTAATCTTCTCTATGGCATCAACCTTCATAGCGGAAGGCCTCCTCCTATAATAACCACACATATATCCAACGATCAAAACCTCTTTGGCACCAAAAATAGACTTCAGACCCGACAAGGTCAAATTCACTTTCTCTAGCCTGCAAAGAATCCTCTCAACATCTCTGATATGCACGGCTACAAAGTACCTGCATTCATGATCATCTAAAGTCTCATCGTTCTCTTTCTCCAAACAACCCTTGATAGGCAGATCATCAATGAAAGGCATGGTAAGCTCTAAAATAAAATCCCGTAAGACCTTGTTCATCCCATTCATCATATAGTCAATCGAATTAGTAGCTCCCTGTGAAAACGTACACATCCAGACAAGGCCTAAAGGTGTCTTCATCATAGTCAAATCTCTACTCTCAAGGGCAAGCTGAAACTAGTCATAGCCGGAATAAAGATCACAAGTGAATAGATAACACGTCCAACAAAAGCCTCTGCGAACTCATCCACAATAGGTCCTGTATGAACATTCCGTATAGTGACCCTGAGTGTCCCGTTCTTCTTGGGAACTGTGAATCATCTATTAGAATATGGAGCTGAAGATGGTTCTAGAATTCCCATCTTGATTTGCTCATTCAAAAGCTCCACCAATTTGGGCAAGTGAGTCCTAGGCACAGGAATAGGCCATAGATTTCAAGGGACATGCGGAATGGTGAAAATAACCATAGGCGTTACAACCCTAGGATCAATGCAATCTATCTCATGCAGGAAAAAAACAAAGGCTCTCCCATGTCTACTCAACATCTCCTCAAAACATCTCACCTTTGCTAGAAGTAAAAAATCTTCAGTCCCAATCTTCATCTCTTTCAATGTCTCGGCTGAAACTTGTGTCCAATACTTGTAGGATCTCGTAAAGGAGGCTGCATAGCTGCTCTTTTAATCATCTCATCACTGTCCAAAGGTAGCGGTTTTGCTATTGGTCTGACCTTCTTGTCAACTGTCTTATTTTTTGTCTGTATTCTGGCTTCTTTGCTACAACCTGCAAATTTCAGCCCTTGTTGTAAATACCCTGGTAAACACAAATTTTGCTGTGTATAAACAGCACCCAACACTTTTGACTGACAAAAATCAGCCATATCTTTTTCGGACTGCATATGAACAGCCCAACACTGAGGCTCACAGCTTACTTCAGCTGTAAATCCTGTTTGCTGTTGTAAATTAGCACCCTGTAAATCTTTTTGCTCTTTGCTGAAATATTTCAGCAAAGAACACTTTTTGCTGAGAATTCTTAGCACCCAAATTTTCTTGCATTATGAAATTAGCAATTTCGCAATACATCGCCAAAGAATGGATCTGTAAGACATATGACAGCTCTTGATTTTCAGTTTTCAGCAATGCTGAAAGATCCTCCATAGTATCCAAGCATCACAACCCGTCATAGAGACCATCTACCCTGTCTTCATCCTATAAAGACATGCAAGCTTCAATTCTTTTTCTTTTCTCTTCAAGTACTACCTGGCAGCTCTAGGCATATCCATAATATGCTGAAAATACAAAGTACTTTCAGCAGACACACCATAAACTCCTAAGGAAAAACTGTTGCTGCCAGGAGGCAAGAGCTCTTTTCCTGTCTTGTACAGTGCTATCTAACTAAAATCCGGCTCTTCTGTTGGAAGAGGGAAATCCCTCAAAGAATCCTTATTCTGCTGATGGTTGACACAAACTGTCATGAACTGGAGAATCCTCTTTTTATCCTTGCTTCGGATCCGTGCATAGGCAGACCCATCATCTAGAACCTTAGTCTTCATTCGAGACTCAGCAATGAATGGCTCTCCCAAAATAATAGGATAGGAACAAGAGTTCTACATAAAGAAATGGTAAGTCTCATCTATATCTCCAATAGAAATCTTCAAGTTCGAACAAGCAGCATACAAATCTCCTGCAGTGTTGTTGGCCGCACGCATGCGTCGACCATGATCCACATCAATTGGCCATTTATCGGTATCATACAATTCATGCATTATGATATTAATCTTGGAGCCGTGATCCAAAAGAGCAACACAAGGGATCCAAAAGAGCAACACAAGGGGTCTCCGCCTCACCAAGCTTGACTACCATCTCCGTAGTTGCATGAGCCCAGTGACTGCGAGAAAAATGGCTACGAGGCACCAATCTAGGCGCGCCATCACTCTCTGCATACTGTACGGGCTGAAGTAAAGGCTGAAGAGTCTTCTTAGGTTGGATACATAAAGCTCCATTTGTAGACTCCTCAGTAATCTCCTCATCAGAATCAATCTCCTCAATCTACAAGCCATAGATAATAGCCTCAGCAACTACTAAAGCCTCTTGATGGATCATATCATGTGTTGGTTCTTCAATAATTTGTCGTTTTCTTTTAATGATGTCGATGACGCCATGAAATTCTCTTTTGGTAATTCCCAACACTTCTCCAAGAGTGAATGCAATTTTACAGTTAAGAATCTGATCCTTAAGCACCTTCTTCAAGTCTGTAGTCGTCTCAACGTCAGAAAGTAGCTTGAATCCAGATTGCTTTTTCAACTTCAAATCCTTTGTCTTCGGGGCTTTCTTATCTTTCTTATCTTTTGGCTTTTGAACATCAGCCGTACTCTGCTTTGGACTTGAAGAAGAAGACCGAGAAATTGGATCACTCCTTCTAGTCACCCTCTTTGAACCTTTAGGCTGATCATCATCTCTTTTCTGCTTCTCCTTAACAAGCCCTTTGAATCCTTGAGATTTCGCCATATAGGCATAGATAGAAAAGACATCAACTCGATCATCCCATCCAGTTCCTTTTCTGATCTCATTACCTATGGCTAAAAGTTCGGATGTCGAAGCTTTTCCCTTTTTCTTTGCATGCAGTGCATAGGACCATAAAGGAGATTTGTCCTTCGGCAACTGCTCTAACTGAATGCCATAGGCAAGAACTTCTCTTGCTACCTCTTGCATCACATAAGAAGAGCACAAAAGAGACTTCTTTAACAATTTCTTCCTACCTCCCTTACCGAAATTTGGTTTGATTAGCTGCTTTGTCTCTCCAAAATATATCATCTTGTCTTTCCAGACTACCAACTTCAGCCTTCTTGCCTCTTCAAAATCTTGACAATCCTTCGGCTCACTTGGAAGAATTTGCAAGAGTAGAAGAGGTTGGGGCTGAAACCAGAGTTGGACTAAGCGGTTGCTACTCCATTCTAGTTATCTTGATTTATAGGTTTTTTAAGTTCTTTGATATCTCCTCCGCTATATATTCGACAATCGGTTTTGCAGTTGGTCCGACAATCGCAACATGAATAGGCATAGACATAGACATAGGCTGAGAAATAGAAGTAGTGGATGGTGCAACAGGAGAAGCCATGGTAGGAAAAGACATTGCTGGTGGTGATTGCATCCCGTTCTGCAAGCGAGCCTTCCATCTCCGCCTCTTTGTCAGTGTAGAAATTGCATTGACTACGTCCTGCCGATCTGTCTTCAATCCCATAGGCATGCATATGGTTCTCTAGCAGCTCTCCCAACTCATCTTGAAGTGCAAGATCAGCCACCTATAAGAATAACTCCACTTTCTCTGAGTTCATAGGTCTTTGCTTTAGTGCATCTAACTTGTTGTATCGTTCTTCAAACTCCCGCAACAATTTAGAGGCAATAAGTCCTTTGTTGGACTAATAAACCCACTCTTTGAATGCCTTTCGCGTAGCAATACCATAATCCTCCAAAAAATATTTGTCTTTGAGCGTTTTCTTGAAAGCATTCCAATTAGAGTCCTGTACAAACAAATCTATCACTCTAACCCGCAAAGCAGACGTGACAAGCCGTAAGAAATAGTTGCTCTAGTTGGTCAGAAGTACGAAGAAGTGCATCTGGCTTTCAAAGGCCTTAATATAGGTTGAAATATTTTGGCCATCAAATAAATTTTGCTCACTAACCACAGCCTCGATTGCCTTGGTTTGTAGTCAACAAAATTTTATTTACACATCTATGAGTCAGCAAGCTACTACAACAGTCGTACTGCCAATACTACACCAAACTGTCAACATCCAAAAGAAGATCCAATTTGAGTTCAGTGTTCACTCTTACACGGATGCTTCATATATTTTATTTGGGTGTAGTGAACTCGATATTGAGACCCGCAAATATGTGAGGTGGTCGTTGCTCTCATTAGTTTTTGTTTTTGGTATAAGGAGTTCAAGGCTAAACATACAACATGAAGGGCCTCATCATCAAATGCTTTTTCCACCATTGTGGGAAGTTAATATTGTCGGATACAATGAGTATTCATAGCATCACAATTGCAAGCTTTATCACAAGCCGGCAAGCTTTGTGAAGACCTTGGGAATTAGTTTGTTTCCAGTGTATAGTAACCAAAGGTGGCCATAAAAGCACCGTGGAGGCGTTGCAATCGTAGAAGGGGAAGAACTCAGGGTAGAGGCCAGAGCATTCCTGTGCAGACGTGTCCTTTCATGTAGTAGTACTTGCCGTCTTCTTCTTCTTTACCTTTCTCCGTGCTGGTCTTGCAGAGACGATGCTGTTCTATCCTGCTCTCAAATTCCTTCTCTTTGCTGCTTTAATCTCTTCTATCTCTGCACTCACTCACAAAGTTCTACAATTAGATGTACTCTCAAGGATGAAGACCACATGGCTCCCTCCTTGCTTGCTTTCATTGTCTGTGGCCTCCTCTTTGTGTCAGCACAAGAAGTAGACTCACAAGTAGTCATTCCAAAGGAATTGAAGAGATCGCCGTCTCCATTTTCTGCATCTCATACTACTTCAGGCTTCAGTTAATCAATGGCAGTCATCCCAAGATCCGTCACCTTTGTGTCGACCAAGCTATCGTAGGGAGTCAAAACAGTCACCTCCTTTGTCACGGCCTCAATTCCTATAGTTTACTCAGTGATCTTCATCTTTGGATTCATGGTGCATGGTGCAATTCGTTTTCATCAGTGCTCGATCTTCCTCTTTGCCATCTTCTCTGTTCCTCCAGTGTAGTACATATCTACTTGACACACTTTGTAATTATGAGGAGCAATCTACTATGTCATCTGCTGCTCAAGCTGTGATTTTGATTTCTCCCTCTCCTCCATGTAGGTTGCGACTAACCTCTATCATTCTTCCTCAAGAGCATGCTACCGAGAGAAGAAACAGCCCCTCCCTGTCCTCCAAAAAGCACATCATGTTGCCCCCCATCATTGGTTGTGACTTCCAATTCTGTCGGATCAGCCTCTCCTGCCTTCACGACGACGCTTCTCCTTCTCCTAATCATCACAGATCATAGCTTTTTTTTAAAGCTATCATTAGCTTTGCGACCCTCTTTACTATTTTTGCTGGGTTTATCCACGCTGGAAATAGCAGCACTCTTGTTGAGGTTTCCATATGAGTCATTGGTAGAGGAATTGTTTCCCAAGGACACTTATTTGCTGCTACTATCCCCTGTAAGGCCTTTTAAAGTTTGAGGCACCATAGCCTCAAGCTCCGAAACTGAAGCATCTGCTTTGCCTATCAAATCCTTCTTGGGACTGCTCAATCCCAGAGAAGACAAGGCTTCCTCATTCTGTCTTATGACCCTTGGTAATATCATTGTTTTTGCTTTTGCATATGTAGCACTTGTAACATTCATAGCATCTGCAATAATTTTCTTGTTAGCCTCACGATTGTTAGCATTACCACCATCACACAGTTCCTTGGGAGTCTTTAAGTCTCCATCTTCAGGTTTCATAGTAGTTTTCTTGTCAGCTTGGATGTGTTTTCTGATTGCAGGTACAACATACAGTCAGCCAACAGGATTGGCAGCTCACGCTTATCTTGACATTAAATTGCATACACTAAAAACCCTTGTCATCATTTTAGAAGTTTCTGGATACATAAACAATGTAGACACGCAAGCAAGCATTCATATGAGCTACCACACATACTGACATACACGCGGGTTATTTGCGCCTGAGTACTACTCAGCGAATACAAAAAATTTAGGATGGAACCAAGCCATCAAATTTTCAAACTAACAGTTCAAACTGAACGGCAAACAAAAAGACACACACAATGGAATTCAAATTCTTGGCGAAAAACTCCGTCCTTAGGTTCGCAGCGGTGGACGCGTAGCGTCATAACAATGGTGCAAAGAGATAGTAGGGTTTGTGGGGAGAAACATAAAGATAGTAGGGTTTATGAGGAGAAACACAGTGTGTACAACAAACATTGAGAGAGAAGAGAAACTCGGAAACAAGAAGAACACGGTGATGATACACTGAATCATGTTATGAGAAGAAAAGTTGATATCGCAGAGCCGAAGCTTAGAAGATGACTGTGCTATGTTGTCTAAATCAGGCAGCAACACCTATGAGGAATCTGCACAGTGAAGGGAGTGAAATGTAGTCCTTTGGGCAATGGGCTATTGAAGTAATCATTTAGAGGATAAATGACAGTTGTCAAGGGGAGCGAACCATAGTACTCAGATGCTATCGAAAATTGGGAAGATGATCACCAACTATCGAGGGAGCGAAGCGTAGTTCTTGGACACTAGGAAGATGGGAAAGGTGAAGGGGTAGCCACCAGGATGGTAAAGGCAACACGTGAAGGCCTATCAATCCAAAAACGCAAGTACCTAGGGCTGTAGAAATTGATGCTAGGTGTGGGTTGATGATAGACAAGAAGATGCTAATGCCTAGCTAGGGCTAGATATGGAGAAGGTCTCTAGGCAACCAAATGCAAATTTGATGGAGCCTGAAGGGAGTGGTAGCTGTTTGGAGAAGATGACGCCAAATGTGGGGGAGCCTTCAACCTTTGAGCTCCTATTCTTTGATACAATGTCAAGATATGCAATAGTATAGAGAGACAGTAGGGTTTGTGGGGAGAAACAATGTGTACGTCAAACATTGAGAGAGAAGAGAAACTTAGAAATAAGAAGAATACAATGATGATGCACTGAATCATGAGAAAAAAGTTAATATAGTGAAGTGGAAGCTTCGAAGATGATTAAACTATATTTTTTGAATCAGGCAGTAGTTTATATGGGAAATCTGCACAGTGAAGGGAGTGAAATGTAGTCCTTCAGGTAGTGGGCTATCGAAATAATCACTAAAAGTTGAAGGACATCTATTGAGGGAGCAAACTGCAGTCCTTAGATGCTATCGGAGATGAGAAAGATGATCACCTACTGTTGAAGGAGTGAAGTGCAGTCCTTGGATATCAGGAAGATGGGCAAGGTGAAGGGGCAGCCACCAAGAGGGTAAACATAGCTTGTGAAGGCTTGTCAATCCAAAAACGTAGGTACCCAGGGTTGTAGAAATTGATGCTAGGTGTGGAGTGATGCTAGGCAAGAAGATGCCGATGCTTAGTTGTGGAAAATATGACGCCATGTATAATAAACCTTTTATATATCAATTGTTACTAAGACATATTGGCTCAATGATTCCAAATTAATTCGATGCCAATGTACTTTGAAAGACGTTTGTATTATTTAAGTGTTCAAAATATGATTAAATGTTTATTTTTTATTTAAGGGTGGCCAATGGCCAGAGCCTCTTTAATTATACTTGGGTTGTCATTGATGAGATGCCTAGGAGAATTCAAAAGTTTAGTCGAGCGTTCAAATTGACCAACAAGCTTAGATTACTAAGACTTTTACACTCAGATAGTCACATTGACTAGAAGTCCATATAATGAGTGGCTTTAGAAAGTGAAATCAAATACTCATGATCGAAGAAACAAACCATAAATTGGTGAACCTATATAATGAAGCTCTCCAAAAGCTAAATTTGGTGATTTCTAAAATTTAGGAGGTTACTATTTTTGAAAGTTACTCAAATGGAAATTTTGTTGGCGTCAAAGGCTCTGGAAGTTTACAAGGAATAATTTTGTTTTCAGTAGCTATCTCAAATTCTTAACCATTTGAGAGATTTTTAGAGTAGAATGTTTGGAAGCTTCTTTCTCTAGAAAAGTGATATGTGGCATCTGAAAAAAGATATGTGTCATTTTGAAGAGATAAGTATCCTTACACTTGTCATTTTCAGCAAACACTTGTCATTTGTAGCCTCTACTTTTCACTTTTGAGCACCCAAGCCTCATATCTATATATTGAAGGTCTCTCTCTTCATTTGAAACAAGCTCTCATTTCGAAATTTTAGCTGCATGCTTTGTATTCTCTTATCTATCTGTTATCCAAGAAGCACTTTCTACTTAGCTTGATCTAATCCAAGTACTAAAAAAGAGAATCAACTTGTTGGTTGGAGTTTACAGAAATTAGATTTCAAAACCCTAATTTCAAAAATTGTAGCAAATCAACCCTTTTGTAAATGGTTCAGGTAGTTGGTGCCAGTGGTTTTGTTTCAATAAATTCTTGTCAAGGGGTGAGGGCCGGTTCTTCTCTCAACGTGATGTTGACTCCTCTCTCTCTCTCTCTCTCTTTTCTAATTTTCATAGTGATAATTGATTGAGTTGATTAAGTTCAAAGTATTGTCATTCTCACGTTCTTCCTTGTGCTTACATTGGTATTAGAGCAATGACTTCTTAAGGAAGGCTGGTTTCATGGTTCTATCATTGGGATAACCACTCAATCCCTTGATTTGGTGGGCCCGAGGTTCCTGATTGCAAGCCAAAACTTTGTGCTAGTGTTGGTTTTTACTCTCTGTTGAGAAAATTACAGCAATATGTCTTCATACAGTGAGATGGCCTCAAGCAGTGATGATGCTTCTCAGTATGAACATTCACATGGGATTGAAGGAAATGCAATGCTTGATCTTGCACAAGGCTCAGACCATGGACAACAAGCTTAAATAATTGTTGTTGGGCAAGATGCATGACCTTTAGGGCATAAGGAGTCTGATGACGAGTAAAGCAAAGAGGAATTTGATGACCGGTTCAAGGATTGGATGAGAACAATAACAAATCTCTTTGGTGAATCAACAAAGAATCCTCAATTTACCTGATTTTTTGAATGCTTTGAAGAACACAACAAAGGCAAGAAGAAGAAGACGTCTTCTATACCTTTGGGATAGCAAGATGCACCGAAGATAATGCCAAACATTTCATTTGAAGCTTCCAAAGATGCTAATGAAAAAAAATAGTTGGTACCTATGGGGCAAGGAATGCAAATGCAAGGCCATCACGGAAGTGTCAATCCAATGGATTTTGGACAGCCGGACATGTATGCTATGATAGGGTAGCTAGGATATTTTGGTGGAAGTACGATTTTTTATCCTATGGTTGCACAAGGATTGCATACGGGAATATATGGTACACATCCCTATGGTATGTAGCAACCAATGCATGGTGTGCAAGGCTCAATGTATTTGGGTATGGTTGGAAAAATGCAAAACCCTATGTATGGCAGCATTGGCTTGATGCCTGGGGCACACAGTAGCTTGTTTAGTATTGCATTTGCACCTCCGAATGCTTATGGGACTTAAGAAATAAATGCTGGTCATGCAGATGCTCCATTTGGCATTGGTTTTGATGTAAATTCAACAAATGCACCCTTTTTGCAATAGCCAGTGTATGACAACTTGACGCCCAAAGGGGCAGCAAAAGACTATGATGAGGGTGGAAAAGTAGTGAAGTTTGAGTCCTTCAATGGCGTACAAGATAGGTTGAAAGCTTTGAATTTCATTTAACAGTTTGATGTAGCCTATTCAGGGGGAAACTTCAGGGAGTCCCCAAAGATTCGAAAGACAACCTCTTTCTTGAAAGAGAATCCATCCACTCTTTTGATGCAAGTTAGAGCGCTATCAACGTAGTTACAATTCAAGCAAATGTTTGCATCAAATTAGTTAACAAGTACCTTTAAGGTGGATATCATGACAGCTTGGAATGAGTTGGATGCTAAGGAATGTAAGAATTTGGAGCAATATGCTGATTTGGACTTTGCTAATGTTTATGATAAGCTTTGCAATAGCCAAAGTTATGAACACTTTGTGCTAAGAGATGGATTTCTGATGATGCATGGAGAATTATGTGTCACAAAGTAGTTAAGACCTAGAGTTATGATTGAAAGTCATGCTCCTCTGTATGTAGGACACAAAGGTATTGATGCCCTGGTCAAGGCAGTGGAGCATTTCTTTTATTGGCCAGCTTTGAGGCATGATATAGAACAATTTGTTAAAACATGCATCGTATGCCAGAAGGTAAAGTGTGATAGGCAAAAGATGTCGGGTTTGTTGCGGCCCTTGCCTATTCCAGATAGGCCTTGGCAGAGCATTGCAATGGACCTTATTTTTGAGCTTCCTAAGACACCTATAGGGAATGATGGGATATGGACTATCATTTGCAGGTTTAGCAAACAAGCCCATTTCATTTTGGCGAGGAAGAAAATAAGGGTTGATCATATGGCACGATTGGTTTTGCAGTATATCTTTAAGTATCATGGTATGCCAAAGTCGATCATTAGTGATCGAGACTCTCGGATGACCAGTTTATTTTGAAAGTGGTTATTTGAGAATATAGGTATCACATTGAAATTCTCATTATCCTTCCATCCGTAGACAAATGGTCAGTCTGCGGAAGCAAATTTCACAATGTTAGATATTTTGAGGTGCTATGTTTCAAACCACAAGAGACAGTGGGAGCAGTATTTGCCCTTGGTTGACTTTGCTTACAACAACATAATGCATAGTTCTATAGGCAAAGCTCAATTTGAGGTGGTTGAGGGTGGCAAGAAAGTACCACCTATTCTGCAAACTAAGGATAAGATCTTTGAGGTTGATCGTTATATGGAAAACTTGGATGTAGCCTATCCAAAGATAAAATATGTACTTCAGAGATCGCAAGAAAAGCAAAAGAGGGCAGCTGATCGCTGTAGATGTGCTTTGTAGTTTGCAAAGGGTGATTATGTATTGCTGCGTTTTGAAAAGACAAGGCTGAAAAAGATGAAAGGAAAAGAAAGATTGTATCCGAAGTTGAATACGAGATACTATGGGCCCTTTCAGGTGTTGGAGAAGAGTAGTGATGTGGCATATTGATTGAAATTACCTCCATACTGGCGGATACACAATGCCTTTCATGCTAGTTTGTTGAGGTCTATTCATGGTGATGTGCCAGAGGATATGTCTGTTGGAATTCAGCTTGAGGTTGAGGAGCTGGATGAGATTTTGGTAACCGAGCAGATTTTGGCACATAAGGAAAGAAATGTCAAAGGTAACGTTTCCAGGAGATACTTGGTGAAATTTTGAAAATATTCATCAATGGATGCCAAATGGATGAAAGAGGATGACTTGGCAGACCATCCTCATTTGTTGTGGCTTTACTTAGATGCCTTTCAGTTAGAGCTGACTTTAGTTCGGGCTCCATCAGGTTCAACAGAGCAAGGGTCCGAAGTATCGTCTGATGCTCAAGGGGAAGGTAGCACTTCAACTCCTCCAGTTATGGACAACTCTCGTATGTAGTGGATCTCGGATGTATTCAGCATGCATCCAAGGTATTGCGTTGACAATATGTTTGCCATGAGGTCACTACTTAGTGTACTAGTCATTGTGAGATGTATGCAGATGAGTATGAGTTTCACCCGGCCTCTAGAGCTATACTTTTGCATCAACTTATGATTAATTTGGCATGAAATTTGCCTCAATTTTGAGACAAAAATTTGATAAGTTTTAGCTCAGTTTTTGATTAGCTTGAGAATCGTTTATGGTCACTTTTGGGATCGGTTTTGCATTGATTGTTGGGTTAAATTTTGCAATGAGTTTGTGACTAGTTTGGGGTCATCTTTGCAGTAGTTTGTGATTAGTTTTCAGATCAGCAAATGATTAGTTTATGATCAGATTATGCTTAGTTTTCAATGGTTTATATTTGGTTCCATGGACAACAATATATGTTATGATGCCATTGATGTTTTAGCCATGGTTTATGCTTGGTTATGCTATGCTGTGGTTTGGTTTTTCCAGATGAGTTGAGCTCATGAGAAATAGGCATGTCACATGATAATTTGGCAATGTTTTTAAGATTCTTTGTAAGTTTTATGTTATGTTTGATTAGTTGGTAATTTTCAGCATGTGTTGGCCATATGGAATGGTTGAGTAATAGTGCGTAATGTTTTGTTAACTATGATGCCTTGAAATTTCAATCCACTATTTACTTTTGATGTATCTGGCAGTGCGATTGAGGACGATTGCAAGGATTTTAAGGGGAAGGGTTGTCATGAGGGCATTTATTTTTAAAATCTCACTTGACATGTGGATTAATTTTTAATCACATGGTGAAGTAAATGTTGCACATGTGAGGTGTAGTTTGGATTAGAGTAAATTTACGAGCCCGGGACCTGAAGAAATCATGAGATATCAAAGGTAAAAGTCTTGGTGACATTAGAGAAGTGGTGTTTAATAGTACCTAACACTAATTTTATGGTCAAAAGTGGTGCAGAGACACTCAACAATGGAAGTTGCCTAACCAATTTAATTATTGGCCAGTCAGATTATTTTTTTGGGCACTGAAATAATTATTATATTAATTTTTAGTATTTAAGACTGAAAATTAGTATTTAATTATGGACAATGGTGAAAAAACCATTTGGGAAGGCTGCCACTTGTAAAAAATGCCCATGCAAGACTGAAAAACGTCTTTAGAGGATGGAGAGAGGCATTTTAGTGTATTCAACCTTCAAGAGAGAGGGAGGAGATGCTACTGGTTCAATTTGCAGCCATTGGAGGACCTTCTGAGGTAACTAGCGGCAGGAGAATACCAATCAATAGCAGGTGATACATCTACAGGCTGTTGAGACAGGGCAGGAGCAGTACATGATAGATTTTCTTTAGTTCTTTCTGAAAAAAGTGTGAATTTTCTCTCTCCTCAGCATTCTCTCTCTAATTTTCCAGCCTTTCTATAGCCTTGCTCCGGAGATTACAGCATTGAGATCACCAGAGACTGAGAAATTTAAGATTTCTTTGTTGTAAACCCTAATCTGCAGAGCAGAAATTAGGGTTTAGAGAAGCGTGCTAGAAATTGAAAGCTCCAAGACTTAGATTTAACAAGGCTGAAGCAGTTTTTAGTCAAATTCAAGTGGAGGGACTAGCAAATCAATGCTTTTGTGGCATTTTCCATCTCCATCAAAGCGGGTGAAGTCCAATTGACTGATTGAATCAAGGGGCAAATTAGATTGAAGACTTATTGGCCATTTTGGATAGCAAGGGGAGTCGGAATACTGAAAAGGATTGGGAGAATCCCATTATACATCAATTTCTTCTTCAATTAAGTTAAATAAATATAAAAAAGGGTGCTAGTTTTGGGGTCAACAGGGTGTCCATTGTCCAAGATTGTAAGTTAATTTGCATTTCTCAGTTTTGTAATAAATGTTACTGTTGTAACTAAGTTGTAAATAAGGAATTACCACCCATCCATGAAAGGAAGGGTGGTTACACATGGCACCATCCTTTTTGGAAGCAAATCTATGCATTTTTCTAAGATATATCCTTTACCTGCATGGGGAGGTGGGTCTCCAGAGGAGGTAAGGCATCCACCATCTGACAACGTTGAAGAGACATTGGGTTGCCAAAACTTATATGACCGAAGCAGGCATGCCATAGCTTTGCATTCTATGTAGCGGACATAAGAGTGCTAACTGCTAGAGCATCATGAGAACTCCTCTCATATGTGTCTAACAAGAGAAGGCCCTTATACAAGATTCTTGATAAGCGAAGAGCGTAATCAAGCTCTCTATCTTTGACAATACACTTGTCATCCTCAAAGATGACTCGAAATTCATGCTTATTGAAAGGAGAAATGGACAAAAGCTTTTTAGTTATACTAGATACAAACATGACATCTAAAAGCATAAAATCTGAGCCATTTGCAATACTAAACAGCATTGAATCAATGCCATAAACATCATAATTCTTGTTATTTGCATATGTAATACATTTCCCTATAGAGGCTGAATGCAAAGATTTAAACAAACACTTTTGTGAAGTGATGTGCTTGGATGCCCCATTGTCAAAATACCAAGTATGCTTCGTTTGAGCAGCATTAAATGCAAAATCAGCCATGGAAGTGTTATAATTGCCTACTTTACAAAATTGGTTGTAGTATCACCATTAGTAGATTTTGAGTTTGATGTCTCTTGGACAGGCAAACAGGAGTCATTCTTCTTCTCTTTGGCGAATCCTTTTCGATATTCATCAATGTAATGCCTAGGTTTCTTATAGTAGTGGTATTTTCCCTTTGTCTTTGCCTTTTTTGTGTCTTGGGCAGCCTTGCTAGATGGCTGCCCCACATTAACTTTGGGATGATTTTTTACACATTGCTTTGCTTTATGCTTGACTTTGTACTTAGAGAGCATGTGTTATATTTATAAGGTAAATTAAGGGAAACATGCAGGAGGCATGACCGTCCAGGGTCTTGGGTGCCCGAACGGGTTTTAGGGGAGCCTAGCATTTAAGAGAGTCCAAGAATAGTAGGACTCACCAAGGTTTGACGGCTGGCAATCGGATCACGGTGAGTCTGGCCAGCAATGAACTAGGCAAGGCTGGGAGGTGAAAGAAACTCGTGCTCATTTTTTTTATCCGACTGCTTTCCTCTAGCTTTCATCGTCTTCTTCAGAGCCGTCTGACATTGGTATCAGAGCCGATGGGTCTCGTTTCGTTGACCCGTGAAGCTGTTCGTCGAGAAGACAGAGCCGACGGATCTCGTTTCGTTGACCCGTGAAGCCGTTCGTCTCCAGCGCCCTGGTGACACGTCATACAAGTGACGTGACGTTTATTTTCGCCACGCCACTCACGTCACTTATCATCTGGCGAAAAAAGGCTATCCTTTATGTCTAACGCCATATCTTGGATCACGTGAATTCCGTGAGACTGACGCTACTCTCTGGTCTCTCTGTGACCAGTCGACTGCACGCTATCTTTTATTGTCTGGTATTTCTCTCGCCAGCCCCGACTGCACTTGTATAATAAGTACAGGCTGAGCAGAGAACAAGTTCAGGAAAGGTGCATTGATGGCCTGCGCGATCATTAAGAAGGGGACTAAATACTAGTCGTTTCTGCAAAGAAGCTCCATTTTCTGCGTGACCGGCTTAGTTCGGAAGATAAAGATTGTTCCTCACTTTTCGGGTTTACTAATAAATCTAGCAACAGCTGCTCTGTCATTATAACCAGGGAAGTACTTTACTTTGTATGCAAATTTCTTATCTTTGCTTTCCAATTCTAGTGTATTAACGGCAGAAAAAGGGAAAGAGAGAGTAATGGAAGGTTCTAGTTCTGGGGACCACCCTATGGTAGATCCCCATGAACCAGAGATACAAAAAGAACAGTGGGAAGAATTTTTTGCTACACGAGAACAATTTGATGATCTTACTGCTCGTATACAAGCTCAGGGGGTTCAAATGGAATTTTTAACTCAAACACTCACTGAAATAAAATCTCAATTAACTTTATTGTTAGAAAGAGATAAAAATAAGATAGAAACCTCGGATGTCCCATCTTCATCGAAAGATTTAGATGTGACTATGCGAGATCTTAAGGAACCCCACCACAAGTTGAGGGATAATCCAGTTCTAAAGGATATGAAACCCCCTCAGTTTCACGGGGAGGAAAAAGATAGAAATAAAGATACAATCTTTAATTTCCTCCAAAAATGGGAAGATTTACATAAACTTAAAAATACTCCACCACATCTCCAAGCACTGGAGGCTAGTTTAACTTTGGGGCCCAAAGCATATAAATGGTGGCGAACTTTAAAGGAGGCAAATAAAATACCTGAAACTTGGGCTCAATTTGAATCTGTCTTTTTGAAAGAATTCCTTCCTGAAAATGAAATGGAAAGAAATTGGGAAGATTGGGATTATGTCAGACAAAAGGGAAGACCCCTGCTGACATATCTGGAGGAATATCGTGAGATAATCCTCAAATTGGAAGGAATAGATGAATTTCAAAAGACAAGAGGATTCATTAGGGGACTAGATAAAGCCTGTAAAAAGGAAGTAAAAAGGAGTTCACTTAAGACGTTGGAAGAGGCAATTAAATTTGCATTAATCAATGAAGATAGTATGCGTCTAGGTACACTCACTAGTCTCACTGATATGGAGCCCAAGTCTAGGGAATTGGAAACCTCAAAATTTGTGGGCAAATTTAAAAGGAAAATGCCATTTTTTAAGGGTAAAAAACAACCTTTTGAAAAGAAACAATATGTGAGACCAAAGTTAAGTCTTGATGACTTTGATAAGGCCAAAAAAGAAAAGTTGTGTTTCAACTGCCTATCCGCTAACCATGCTGCTTGGAATTACCCTCAAAAGAAAAAGGGGGAAGACAAAGAAAAGGATAAGGACAAGGGCAAGGGAAAAGAAAAACAAATCCATGTAGTGCAGACCTTAGAATTAAAGGGGCATGAAAGGTATAAATCTTTAGAGGTCTTGCACATGGATGTACAACACAAGTGTTGTATGCCAACTTCTATGTGGCAGCCTACCTTTGGCCCACATGATTTAGTTAGAGTGCATGGATTGATAGCTGGAAAGAGAGTTAGAGTCATGATTGATGACTCTGCTACACATAATTTTATAAATTATGCACTTGTCACAAAATTGAAACTTCCCCAACAAAAGAGTGGGCATCAATATGTTGTTCGTATGATGCAAGGCCAAGACAATAAAAAATGGGATACAATGGTATCCAATTTGGAAATTGAGATTCAAGGATATAAAGATAAACTTCATTTCCAAATTATGAACATGGAAAGAGCTGATATTGCTCTAGGGAAGGAGTGGCTATGGGAATTGGAACCATCCTTAAAACGTAGTTACCATCATAATACACTGGAATTTGAAAGGGATGGTAAGACTTTTGTCATTCAAGGTGAACATGAAGTATTTGATAATCCTTTATTGTGTTCCACTGAGGTTCAGAAGCTGATAAATAAGGAAGTTTGTGAGGTATATATGTTATGGTCTCTTCCTGTACAAAACACTTTCACTTTCTGTAATATAAAGCAACACTTTTCTTATGTTTATGAGTTGAATGTAAATAATGAATTAAGTAGTTTGTTAGATGAATTTAAAGATGTGTTTCTTTCTGATTTACCTAGTGGCCTTCCACTAGATAGGGGTGATATAAATCACCCAATTGACACAAATAAAGATACACACCCTATTTCTAAACCACCATATAAGTTAAGTGAAACACAGCACTAAGAAGTTGAAAGACAAATTAAGGATTACCTTGATAAAGGGTTTATACAACCTAGTAATTCACCTTGGGCTTCACCAATTTTATTAGTAAAGAAAAAAGATGGTTCTATGCGACTTTGTGTTGACTATAGAGCACTTAATAAAATAACCGTGAAGAATAAATTTCCTATGCCCAGAATGGAAGATCTTTTTGATCAATTACAAGGGACAAAATTCTTCACAAAGATAGATTTAAGATCAGGCTATCACCAAGTAAGAATTAAGGCACAAGATGTTCCCAAGACAGCATTTCGTACTAGATACGGGCATTATGATTTTTTGGTGATGTCTTTTGGCCTCTCTAATGCACCAGCTACCTTTATGAAGCTGATGACTAATGTGTTACGGCCCTATCTAGGACATTTTGTAGTAGTCTTCTTGGATGATATCTTGATCTTTAGTAAATCAAGAGAAGAACATTTGGAACACTTACAATTAGTATTCCAATTGTTAAGAACACATTCCCTTTATGCGAAGAAAACTAAATGCGAATTCTTTGCACAAGAGGTCAAATATTTGGGGCATATTATCTCAAAAGAGGGAATCAACATGGATCCAGAAAAAGTAAGGGCAATTATTGAATGGCTATCTTCAAGGAACTTGGAAGAGCTGCAGATCTTCCTAGGTTTATTTGGATTTTATCGTAGATTCATTCGAGATTATGCCAAAATAGCTGTTCCAATGACAGACCAACTTAAAGGGAAAAGAAAGAGTTTTAATTGGGGAACAGACCAAAATGAAAGTTTTCAAAAACTTAAGGTAGCTATTGCTACAGCTCCAGTACTATTAATTGTGGATCCCAATAAACCATTTGTGGTTGAAGCTGATGCTAGTGATAAGGCGATAGGCGCGGTCTTATTACAAGAAGGTCGACCAGTTGCTTTTGAAAGCAAGAAATTAGACCGTGGAAAACAGAATTATTCTGTTTATAAGTGAGAGCTATATGCAATAGTACATGCAATGAAGAAATGGAGGCACTATCTGTGCGGTGCCAAACTTTTGATTTTATCGGATCATAAAAGCATTAAGTGGCTTAATGATCAATCGGATTTACACGGGCGTAAAGCCAGATGGACCGAACTCCTCCAAGTGTTCGTCTATGAGATAAGATATAGAAAAGGAAAGTATAATATAGTAGCTGATGCACTCAGCAGAATGCCCATCGTTAATGAATTGAGTTTTACTTAGTTCACTTCCAACTTGCTTGAATCTTTAAAAGGGAAATGTCAGGTTGATCCTGCATATTCCAACATATAGGAAGCAATAAAAAATGGGGATCCAAATGAAAGTGCTTCTACTGAGAAAGGAATATCTGAGGATGTTCAACAAGGAAATGGAGCATTAGGGGTTGCTCAAACCGGATTCAAGTGGAAGAATTTTACCATTGATAATGGTTATTTACTCGACAAGGGTAGGGTATGTGTCCCGAAAGATACAGAAATAAGGCGCCAGATACTCTTTTAGTGTCATGATACCCCTAGCGCGGGACATCCAGGAGTTAATAAGACTTATAGTCTTATTAAAAGACAGTTCTATTGGCCTGGAATGAATAAGGACGTCCTTGACTATGTGGTCAAATGTAATAAATGCCAAGTTAATAAAGCTGAAAGATTGAAAATGGGAGGACTTCTCCATCCACTAGAGATTCCTTTGGGAAAATGGAAGAGTATCTCCATGGATTTTATTGTTGCTTTACCCAGAACACAGAGGGGGCACGACTCTGTGTGGGTGATTGTGGATAGGTTAACCAAAATGGCTAGGTTCATTCCAACTTCAACTGATGTTAAAACACCAGAATTGGCTTGATTGTTCGTAGAGAACATATACCTATTGTATGGCCTTCCGGCAAATATAGTTTCTGATCGGGATAGGAAATTTGATAGTCAATTTTGGCGTGCGGTATTTAGGAAGTTGGATACTAAACTTAGCATGAGTACGGCGGATCACTCGCAAACTGATGGGCAAACTGAAAGGGTTAACTAAATCCTTGAAGATATGCTTAGGGCATATGTAAGTAAAAGGCAAACTAATTGGGAAGAGTATCTATCGATAGCAGAGTTTGCATATAATAGTGCCAAGCACTCTTCCACTGGATATAGTCCATTTATGTTAATGTATGGATTTCAGCCCAGAGCTCCTTATGCAGTCCTAGCATAAGGAAAAGGTTCAGGCAGCTAAAGACTTTTTGGAGGATATGAATAATATGTTAAAATTTGTTAAGAAAATATTAAAAAGGCTCAAAATCGAGCTAGAGCATATGCAGATCCTCACCAAAGAGACATCTCCTTTGAAGAAGGAGAATTGGTCTATCTTAAGGTGCCTGAACAAACTAAAACTATGAAAAAGGGACAATGTCCAAAGCTTTCACCAAGGTATTGTGGTCCTTTCATAATACTTAAAAAGGTGGGAGAACTGGCTTACAAGCTCCAACTACCTGTTGGTAGTAAAATACATCCAGTTTTTCATGTAAGTAAGCTAAGGAAGAAGCTGGGTGATTTGGATAATCTAATCTTAAATGATAACATTGAGGAGCTATTAAATGACCAATCTAATCCACATGAACCAGAAAGAATATTAAATGTTCGTAATAGATGAACAATGAATACTATTTATCAAGAATGTTTGGTTAAGTGGAAAGATTGTTCAAAAGAAAGCTCAACATGGGAGCGAGTAAGTACTTTAAAGAAAAGGTTTTCCAATTTACAGTTAGACCTTCCAAGTATCGTTTTCGAGGACGAAACCGATTCTTAAGGGGAAGGAAATGTTATATTTATAAGGTAAATTAAGGGAAACATGCACGAGGCATGACCGTCCGGGGTCTTGGGTGCCCGAACGGGGTTTAGGGGAGCCTAGCATTTAAGAGAGTCCAAGAATAGTAGGACTCACCAAGGTTTGACGGCTGGCAATTGGATCACGATGAGTCTGGCTAGCAATGAACTAGGCAAGGCTGGGAGGTGAAAGGAACTCATGCTCATTTTTTTTATCCGACTGCTTTCCTCTGGCTTTCATCGTCTTCTTCAGAGCCGTCTGATAGCATGGCTACATCACTTGTACACATAGCAATATTTTTTTGGAGTCTGCTCCTCTTGTAACAAGAGGCCTTTCAACTCCACAAATGTAAGGGGCTGCTGCTGTTGCCTTGTGTCACCCTCCCTCACTAGGTTGAAAGGCCTCTTGTTACAAGGCAACAGTCTCAAATTTCATGCATAGGAGCTCAAATAAGACAAAAGTCTCAAATTTCCTCAAAGAAATTTCAGAAATTGGGCAAGTTGGGTAAAAATCCTAAATTTTCTTGGCACGGAGTGTGAGAAATTGAAAATTTCTTTGAAATTGGGGATGAGTTGAACAAGATGGATGAGAAATTGCACAAATGTTGAAAATCTTTAGATTCAAAAATTAGGTTTTCTGCGTTTGTTTTTAAATCTACAGAAAATGGCGGGTATGATTGAGAAAATGGTAGACAAGGTTGAGAATATCATGAGCAAGGTTGAGAGAGGCTGTGTGTGGAAGGGTGTGTACAAGATTGCGTGGAGGTTGAAAATAGTAGCAACTCCTCTGAAACAACAATTCCTCCCTTCAAAATAGCAGCCCCGTTTGCTGAGTGGACTTCAGATGGGTGGCGAAACGGAACCCATGTATCTAGCTTTGATACCAGCTGTTGGAAAAATGGATAGAGAGAGAGAGAGAGAGAGAGAGAGAGAGAGAGAGAGAGAGAGAGAGAACACAAGACAATGAAGAAGAGTGAGTAGCAGTCCCACACTCAAAAGATGCAAGTACTAGAATGATAGAATGAAAGTAGAATAGGTCTTAAGTAAGTTAGAGCTATCCCTAACTCAACTTGAGTTAATTTAACTCTAGAGTCTAGTGTCACTACTTTCAAAGTCCTAGACACACTATACTTTGATACTTTAGTAAGTGTCCACACCACATAAATTACAATGGGTACTCCCTAGAATTGGCAAATTCTAACAAATAATGGATGAACATGGTTATTCTTTTGTATGTTCAATGCGCAATATTGTAGCAATCTTTTTTCCTACCCAAATGTTTTTGAAACTTGTGGCTAGTATGTCACTTGTTATGATGAATCCATGCATTTGTGTGGGGTATTTTGCTTGATGACTTACATTTGTTTTCATGTTTGTAGGAGTCTCCCATAATTTCTTCTTTTGGGGGGGGGGAATGAACTAAGGAGGGAAGGTGTATTTATCATAGAGCCTTGGAGTCAAGTTTGGAAACCATGTGGGCTTAACCTTGCATCACTTTTCGCTTGAATCTCTCATGTGTAAGTCTATTGGTAGGACATGTTCTATTATAGCTTTCCATATGTCCTACCTCTTCCACTCTCTATATCAAGGAAAATTATTGCAAGGGATTAGACATTGCTTGGAAACAGGTAAGACCTTCTTGTGCGTCTCCATTCATGTTTTGTGTCATAGGTTCAATCACCTATAACATGAAAAAGGAAGGGCGGGGGGGGGGGGGGGGGGTGGTTTGGATACTAATCTTCCACCGTGTCAACATTGAACAAATTTTAGAGAGTGTACAAATGTGCGTGTGTGGGTGCGAGTATTCCTTATACTGACCTACATTCAACAATTGTCGAGGGTATGGGTTTGTACTTTGGCCTATATAAGGCCCTAACTTGTGCTCAACTAAGTATCATACAAAGTGATTAAAGAGATGGCAGCACACTAGGTTCAGATCATCCCTGGTAAGAAGACTTGCATAGTTGATGATGCTCAACTACCATTGCAGGAGGCCTTGCAAGTGACCAATATGGCTATGCATGCCAAAACGGAATTAAAAATGAGAGCATTACGGATAGTCCAATTATCCAAATGTCCCCAAAAGCGTAGAAAGTGGAAAACCACCAATATGTGGTTGTGCAAAACCTGTAAATTTTGGGTTTCCAAAATCCTAGTCCTTGGGATGCATGAGCTTCTGGAAACTGAATGTCAAACTTGAGACACAAGAGACCATACATGCTGAGTGACCAGGGAAGCCAGGAACCTATGACAAGAGGACTCTTCAGCTGTAATACAAAAAAAGGAGCCATTTGACATGGCACATCTCAAAAGGGCTGCAGCAACTGGGAGATCACCCATCAACATTCATGATTCTCCAAATGAAATCTTTGTATTCAAACCATCCCACCATTCACTGTAGGTTTCCAGCATGCTTGGCCCTTGTGGAGACCCATAAAGTATTGCCCTTATCCATTAACCATGCATGATCTTTGATAAGCAAATGATCTATCCCTTGTGGAGACCCATAAAGTAATGCCCTTATCCATTAACCATGCATGATCCTTGACAAGCAAATGATCCATCTGACTTGCAGATGCTCGCTCTAAGATCAGTTGATTATTAATTTCCCAGTCTTGCCAGGGTTGTTCCAAGTCCAGGGAAGGAAGGGGCTGCCAAACAAGCAAAGATCTAAACAAAACATTTTCATAGGCCTATTGTAGACAGCCAGACAATCAACACACATTTGTTCAGGATGATCAGCAGTTCTCTTGCTTTCTTTGACTTCACTAGATAACCGTCCCCATCCTCCCCTCATTCTAAAGTAAGCAAGCCTTTAGCAACTTGAGACTTGGCCCAAATATCCAGTCTCTTTTATTGCACATCGACTTCAGGAGTAAATGTTCATCACGGTGCCCATTCACATGCTGATTGCTTTGGTTCTAGTAAGGTGCAACCCACACGGATTCGGGCTTTTTCTTGACTTTGATTGGGATACAGCCACTGGGTCCTGTCCTTGGGCCCATTCAGGCACTTCCTGCCCATGAGTCTGACAAACAAGCTGCCATTCTGGATCTCTGATTGACACTGATTATTTCATGTGATCCACTGTCCCTAGGTGATCATAGAGCCGTGGTTGGCCTAGTGTCTACACTCTCTGCGCTGGGTCGTGCGCTTACAACTTAGTATCAAAACTGCCTGGCCAATCTGAAGCCTCATGGATTTTTAGTCATAGATTTACTGCATGTGATCATCAAAAGATTGACAATCATTCAAGGGGAATGATTCAACGAAATTAGTTACGTGAGTTTCCCCATAATCCTAGTACCAATTAAGTGATGGAACTGCATAGTTTAGATCAACAGCCAGTAGCATTAACTCATGCCAGATTCTACTGAAAATACAAATGGATCCTGTGATCTGTGCGTGCTCAAGATCTTGAAGAGAGAATTTTCCGAAGGAGACAATATTGCTGCGGCTAGAAGTTCCTTTCTCCAAGTGTGCTTGGAGTCTCCCCTCCCTTTCTGTCTGTGACCTGCGGATGATTTTGGCATCCTTGGCTTTTGAACCTTGCACATCTGACAGGAGTACTTTGATGTACATACAAGTAGCTTTAGTTCCCAAATATATGTGGAGGTGGCAGGCTAGATGCAACATTGCTTGCTCAGTCTTTATTTTTTTGCTTATTAAAGCTGAGGGTTTGAACATGTTTCAGGGTGCAGGTCAGGGATTGGCATGCTGATTTGAAAGGCTTGTCAGCAGGTGCAGCACTTGTTGCCTTAACTTTATGGCTAGATCAAATGCAGGTAATGTGCTTGACACTTGAATGTAAATAAGTTTGGGACTTGTTTTTCACCTAGTTTTATTTATGATGTGTGAGAACAAAATTCAGAATCTAATTTGAGGATGATGAAATAGGATGCTGCACTACAAGGTTTCCCGGAATCACCAAAGTTCATTTCTCTTGTAACGGGCTGCAACAAGGGTGCAAATGAGTTATCTGTTGAGCATACCGTAAAAGTATATCTCTGGACAATGGGATCTCCTTTCTTTAAATCAAAATTGTCAGAAGGCTCATTTGTAGCGAAGGGACACTCCTTGCGTCAGTGGCTCAAAGACTCTCCTTACTGTCAAGATCTTAGGCTCAGGAATTTCACGGTGTTGCCTGAGCTGAACACAATGCAAGTCTATAAGGGTGCTTTCATGCAGGCAGATTTGATACCTGCATTAAAGCAAATAGAAGAAAATGTGGATAACTTGAGACCTAAGAAGTTTAGCAAATTGATTAACCTAACTGATGCAAAGCGAGGAAATCTTATATCATTGGAGCTAAGGTGTAAAAAAGCCAGGCAAGAGAAGGGGCAGGTTACACCTAAAACAAGAAGACCTTCAAGGCGAAGAAAAAGAACAGAAAGGCGCCTATCAATGTACAAGGTCCATGCCCATGGTTGATAGCAATTTCTGCTGTATAATGAAGGATTGACAATATGAATACCTGTTCTGCAGGGATAAGGAAGGACATTCCTTGCAGTAAAGGATGCTGCTGCTGCTTGTCACTTGTGGAAGGAGATTGGCCATGGCTGTGACAAATTCCCTTGTATGCTTTACATGGACAGTAATTCAGCTGACTTAAACCAGAATTGTAACAGTAGATCTTACAAGGTTGTATGCTGTAAATAAGAGAGAGTGATTCAAACTGGGATAGCAAGATGTCGGTTAAAAGTTTGTACAGAGGACATACAGGATTCTGGCTACTTTAGCTTATTACGAGTCTGTGTGCAGCCAATGAGGCCTTTTCTGACTGCAGGCATGACAAAATTGCAGCATTTTAGCTTTTCCTGGTGCTGAGATCACTTATCTATCAAGTGCTTAATTTATTATCAAGGTGGGTGTCCTTTATGCAAACTTTAAGATGAGTTTGCTTACCATCTTTTTTGTGAACCCAAGTTAATAGGACATTTATGAAAAAATGTTAAAGAGACGGCTCAGGATAGCCAATCTTTATGGAAGAATACTGTTTTGGGGCTTAGATGTTGCACGTCTCAGAGATTCTCTAGAGTAGCTTATCTTCAGTTGGAGTGTTTTGGAGCAATGTGGCCTTTGGGTCCTGTCTATGGTGGACCTGAATGGTGCCTTTTTGAACAAAAAGAAGTGGATTTGCTTTGATCAGGGGAATCCTGCTATTATTTGTATTGGAACTCACCAGCCTTCCTGTGGATGGATTTATTGTATTCCTGAAAATGGTACAAACAGACATTTTGTCTTGAACGAAAAGATAACGATGGGATTGTGTCCTTACCACCTGGCCTATTCCCCTGAGCAGATTCACCGGCCTACTTTGAAAAGGTCAGAGATCAAAAGCAACTGAATTAATAAATACCTTACTTATCTGGGCAGCATCTCTGACTATAATGGCTTCATGGTTTTGATGATCGAAAGTGGCTAAGGGCTGGAAGTATCCCAAAAGATTGGCATGAACAAGAGAGTAGGGGTCTTTCTTGAACTTTGACTCAATTGATGGCAATTTTATTTAGTATTTGAGAGGCTAGTGACATTACTAGGAATGTGGAAGCTTCCCCCCTTGACAACTTAGCATCTCAATTTGAGAATTTGACACCTGGAGCTCCATGTATGAGCCTTGAAAGGATTCACCCTAAGGTATATATTGTTTAGCCATGTCATATCTATCCTCTATCTATATTGTGTGTGTGTGTGTAAACAAACACACACACACGCACACGCACACGTACGTGTAGAATCCTCTTATCTACTCTCTCTCTCTCTCTCTACATTAGGTTCTATAGATATGCGTGCATGCACATACGTGTGCATACAGAGACTCGCATATATACAAACATGCTCACACAAGTGCATACACATTTCTACTTTAACCTTTTATTATAATTACACATACTTAGGTTATCACACAAAGAACATTGAGTACCCTAAGTTTCCTCCGTAGTTGTACATCATGCTGCCAAGGTTATGATGTATACATTGAGCACCCTTGGCTTGCTCACACACATTTATACAGTCATTGGTCAAGCTAGTTTGATGCGCATGGAAAGATACACTAGGTACACATACACTTAAAATATTATTGAATAATAATACACTAAACGCCAATGTGCTAACATGTAGGCATTCTTATCCTTCAAGCTATTGTGATATGCCAATTGATTAATTTTGATTATGATGTAATAGTGAAGGATAAATTAAGGATCCCCTTGCCAACTTTTATGCAAACGGTGTTGGATCAGACGGAAATATTGTGTAGTGAGTGAGTCAATATGTTGGCGAGTATTGTAGTCTTTTCGCAATGGGTCTTGGTGTTAGCTACCAAGGTTATGGGCATTTGTCTTTATCTTCCATGTATTAATAACGTGCAATAAGGGCCATGCAGATGCAGGGTATGGCTTGCAATAAGGAATGCCCCATATGATAATGTTTTGTTTTGGCAACCCCAAAAACACATGCTAGAAGGGCACCATGGATAAATGTATTGCTTTGCATAATTGAGTCTTTGGTATGCACATGTAATTGGTTGTGGGATTATTCTTGCCATGATTGCAATTCATATATCCCACCCTCTGGGATTATTTCAAAGCATGGTTAGTTCCTTTAAGAACTTACGGTTTGGTCTTTCATTCAAGTAAGATGACAGTATGATTACTTCATGCAATCTACTTCTTGAATAGTAATATAAAGATCTTTACACATGTTAATTATCTTTGTGAGATTTGCATGTCACTAGCATGTGTTCATGATCTTGGAGGAATTGGGATATCACTAGCACCTACAAAGTTTTTGTTGTTTGACTTTGAATTTACTTTGGTACTTTGGGATACAAACTTTGACCTCAATTGATAAACCAGAGGACTATGATGATACAACATACTCATAGCTCTTGCTTTTTAGTCTAGTCATTTACATACTTCCCTTATAGGCACATAACCCTCTAAGATGAGGAAGACATAGAGGGATATAATAATTCTTGCAAAAGTGCAACAAGAGATATTATCTAGCAATTTACTGAAGTCTCTAAAGACCAGAGAATAGAAATAACAATAGTGTACTTACCCTCATTGAAACTAGTTATATTCCATAATGTAGAGATGAATTAAATTTCAAGAGGAACACCTTATGGACATGAACTACTATACATAAGCAACCTATATTGTTTCTACTTGAACATTTTGTATGCTAAGATTTTGTGATATACATGGGTTTTTGCTCAAATGCTTTGTATGATAATATTTTGTGATATACCTGGGTTTCACTATCTTCTAGAAGATATTAGGTTTTAGCTATGAGATAGAGAGAAATTAACACTAGTAAAAATCACATATTCTAGATTGCTTGTAATATCTATGGGGCAACTACTCTTGGACAAAGTATCAAGGTAGCACTAGCCAGCTTATCTCACACAAAATCCCACTTGGATTGTTAGGAAATATACCCTTTGTCATGACCCTTAACCTATAGACTTTGCTTTGATACTTTATGACCTATTATTTATTAAGTGCTAACAACGCATCCTATTTGTCTTAGGTTCTCTATGATAAGGAGTCTCTAGTTCATAATAAATGAGGTTTTGATGGATATAGGTTACATAGAGGTTTGTTTTAGCAAAAGTGTTTCATTGTAAATGGTTGTTTAGTGATTAGTAATATTACTTGGCTCTTTATTGCATACAAATTAGCTTAATCTTCAGCTGAATTATCTCTTGGATTATAAACCATGTAGTTTATTGATCTTGGTATAAACCAATGCATCACATTTTAGTAGTGTTTCTTTTATGGCAATCTATTACTACTATCATAGTTCTTAGGGTTGGGTTTTTTCTAGTGTCTTTGTAAGTATGATTGTGATGACAGTCAAGTCCTGTGACGACACCTACAATACGTATTAGATGGTAAGGTTCTTACCTTAATCTTTTGAATGGATGTAGGTAACAATTGGACCCTCCACCTACTCATGCCTAGAAAGACTACTCTAGAGACTCCTCTTTGACAAAATTCAAAATTTTTGGTTTAATTTATGATAATTTGTCCTATTTGATCATAATTAATTTTTGATTGTTTAATTTTGGTGTACTCTTAAATTTATCTTAATAGTAATCTTTACATTAGTCATTGGAAATGTGTTGATTTACTAATTTTTTAATAATCCTACATGATTCATTTTCATGCAAGGGGAATTTTATGGGCGATCAAGATAGCAACCGGATTCTACTTTTGACACTTGTAGTGCAACTTGGATTATCTAGTCCTTACTAATAATTTGCATGTTTAGTTTTGCACATCCTTATAGTTCTTGTATCTTTGTTTATGTTCATCATACTCATGTTGAAGCTTGAGCTATTACTACTCTCTTGACCTACATGTGTCTTACTCTTGTTCTTAGTTCATTGATTAATTGAAAATGTTCATTCTTTGTATAACATCACAATATTTTGCTTGCATGCACACGCGCGCACACACACATGCGCATGCCCATGCACACGCATGCACGCACGCACATGCACATGCACGCACACACGCACACACACATTTTCTAAAGACCAAATTGGCCTATGGCATCAGGAAAGTAAAAAGCAAAAACTCCTATCTAGTGTGCAATGAGTTTGTCCCATCATGTAGGCGAGCTATCAGTTTATACAAGCATGTCCATTTGGGGACGTGAGATTGTGTGTGAGAGGTATAATTATGCCATGTAGATTTAACTCCATTGAGTGAGGATGAGGGATATAAGATGTGATAGTTAGAAGGGGGGGGGGGGTGCTTTCAAGGGCACAAGATCTAGAGTAGTAGACCAAGTACATCTTATGTTGTTAGTGACCTATTTGATATGAGTAGGGTCACCTTTGGCTAAAGGTGCTAAGTTGCCATGTGACTTTGATTTGTTGTGCCCTCTATAGGGATACCCCTCTTGGTCTCACAGTCCATGTGTGTATATCCCAAAACTAGTGCTATCTCTTGATAAAACTCTGTTAGGGCTATCTATCATACTCTATCTCATGTGTTGGCCACTAATAGGATTGCTAACTCTTTGGATCTCTAGTATATAGTGGTCCAAATATCTTTGGTTTGGTGTGTTCATCATCGACTAAATGGTATCCTGCCCTTGGAACAATGTGTGATATACCTCTTGTGTTTATGCACTATTGTAGGTATGTGTGGTGACGTTGTCTCTCAAGGAAGACCAATGATGCATATCCTTTGGTGATCAATCCTTTGCTACATGTGCCATGAAAAAGTGACTCCATGTGGCAATAAAAGTGACTCCCAAGTAAACATTTGAGCTCACTACCTCAATTGGTTGCCCATCTAAGTGAAAGATGATCTCTTATGAATGTGAGCTGATGTCCAAAAAATGAGAATCTTGGTTTTCCCAAGGTTCATTGGCAATCCTCTATCTAGGCAGGAATTGTGCAAGGCCTCTAGGTGTCTCTAAAGGCCCTTTTCTGTCTCTGAAATCAAAGCAATATCATTAGCATATAACATCATGTGGACATGAACATTTTCCAAGCCAAATCCATGCCCTTCGATGATTTTGTAGTCAGTGATCTCATCAACCTCCAGGTCATTTGACTCATCCCATTACTTGCCATATAGTGCATATATGCTCCAAATCATATTTGATGGAACTCCTAAGGTCAAGAGGCATTATAGTAGTCTATCCCTTGGCAGTGTATCAAAGGCTCTACAGAAATCCACAAAGCAAAAATACAATCTGTCTCTTGGTCTTTGCTTAATCATACATTGCATAGTCAAAATGTGATCCATAGTGGAGAAACCTTGTCTAAATTTGTTGCTCACATGCATTTTCGCTCAACATAGGTGTTCAACTCCAATGCCAACACTACTCCATATATCTTGTCCAAAAAAAGACCACAATCATGATAGTCTAGTTTCTTGGATTAGAGGGGTCCCTAGCCTTATGGATAGGCAAAATAGTATGTAGAGTCCATTTGTTTGGGAATCCTTCCACCAAGGACCTATTAAACATGAAAGCAAGGAATGGTGCAAAAATCTACATTGCATACATGAAATGCTTCCCGAAGGTATGGGTATGATCCAACGACCATCCATGCTATATCCTCATGATAGCTTATTGCACCATGCTAGTTGTTGTGAAGAAACTTGAGGATGTGGGATGTGGCTCTACTGGCTCTGTTATAGGAGGTTGGTGTGGCACATCATATAGAACTTCTGCATAAGCCTACCATGTCCTTGGATCCTCAATGGGATTTTGTCATCTAGGCTCTTTAAAGCTTCACCATATTGTAGTACCATCTCTACTTTGGAAGTGTAGGGGAAGGTCCTATTAGTGTCTCTCCTTGTCCTCTGGCTATTTTTGGTGAGTGAAGCAACAACGCTCTCTTTGGAGCTCTCTCTCTCTCTCTCTCTCTCTATGATTGGCCCAAGTGCAATCTATGCCCTAAGCTGTTGGTATTGTGCTTGACACTCCTCATCATACCAAGTGCTCTTGGGTGTGATCCCTGGCCTTGTGCTGCGTGTGCACCATGTGCGATGGGGGAAGGTCATGGTGGCTATTGAGTATATGGCTGAAGTGAGGTCTGTGGTGAGTGTAGCTAGTACTATAGTAGTCCCTCATATACATTACATGTGTAGATATCAACAAGCTAGTATGTGAAATAGGTGGTGGTGTGGGGGAGTTGTGGCAAGGTGTGTGAATCCTGTGTGCAAGTGGAAGCCAATGTGATGGTGAGGTAGGTGTGGTTTGCTCCTATGGGCCGTGTCAATATGTGGAAGGAAGAGACCGTCTTCATGGAAGGGATGGATCCCAATATATAGTTCACCATGTTGGATCCTTCATGGAAAAAAGGGTGATTCTACGTGGTATGAGAGAAGAGGAACCCATTTACTTGGATGATGATCTCACATGGATATAGATGGAACATCATAAGGCATGTATGCCTTAGATCATGCATGCATACAAGAAGGGGAAGAAGACTATTTATAGAGATGGTCATGTCATCATTGATGGCAAGCCTATGGACTAGGGAGTCACAACCTATGAGACATACATTAACATTGTGATATGGAATTGCAATGGCTCATTATGGTCATACCTAGGGCAATTGGAAGAAGTTATGGCAAATAGAGACATGATCTTACTCACTCAGACATACTGAGCCAGGAGATGAGACTTCTTAGGATTAGAGGATACATGTGGGAGTTAACTTATCGGAAGGGCACCAGACAATAGAGCATCATGAAGATATGCCAAGGTTTGCACAAAGAAAACATATAATGCATGAACACGGTTGAAACAAAATTACTCATACAATAATGCAACAAACACAAAAATGCAAAATGCAAAAATGCAAAAACAAACATAGAAGAAATAAAAATTTGAAGTGAATGAATTAATGTTGTAAATGAATGATAGAATGTATAGAATGCTCAAGGGCAAAGTTGTCTCACACTAGTGGCTCTTGTGAGAGCGGCCTGAGGGAGGTGTTAGTGTGTCATCCACTGAAGATAGATCCCAAGTGTAGTAACTACTCGTCAGAGCAAAGGGTGATGAAGAAAAGTGGTGAAAACACAAAGATGACCTATTGTAGATGCAAACTTAAATTAGTTCAATGTTGGAAATGGAAGGGTAGTAGGCTAGAAACTAGAACATAGTAGTCTTTGGGGCTAGAATTGGTAAATGTAGCAATGTAATTGCTTAAAGATGATGGCAACTGATCATAGATAGATGTGAGAGACTCGAAAAGAACTCTAGACCACGTAGTAGTAGTCTCTAGGGGCTAAATAACTAGTAGGGTTGATGTGGCCGAAACTTGTAAGATAAGGATAGCCTAAATGGTGGGAAGCGTGTGTATCTATAGATGTGGAAGGATTATCCCAAATTAGGGTTTTGCTTCTGGGACACATAAACTCTCTAGGATCGCACATCATTTAATGAGACTTTTGGTAATTTATAATTTTGGGGTTGTTTTAAAGAGCTAGTTAGTTTGTAATGCATTTTTAGCTCAACATCCCCTCTCAAGCTCAAAACTGAAACCAAGAAGGGATTGGAAGAAAAGCTCAAGTTCATCTTTAACCTTAGGGCATCCCACCCCAAACCAGCTAGGGCATCAGACAAAGTGTGCACATTAGCTACCTAGTGGCCTACCAAGACTATAGAGGTGATGGTTATTTTACCAAGGGAGCCAAAGTGATCATCCTAGAGAGGCCAAGGTATTGGACACAAGGTGCTCATTGGTTACCCAATGGCCTACCAGGATCTGCAAAGGTGGATGGAACCACATTGAACCTTTTTTTAAAAAGGACAATAGATGGTTTTTGGCCTATCCGATGATGAAGGTAGACTTGATACCCCTCAATCACAATGGTCAAAGAAGAGTTAGCAATCTGGTGTGTGGAACATGCCTTCTCTCGATCTTGGGATATGACTCTATTGATGGTGGTGTAGGCAAATCCAAATCTCAACCTTTGGAGATGGCTTCAAGCTAGTTGTGAAGGGCAAAGATAGAAATCCACCATGCAAATAGATCTAGAAGAGGAAGACCTAACCCTCCCCAATTAGAAGAGCGGGGAAAAGTCAACCACTAAGGTAGTTGAAATATGCTTGTACTTTATCTCAAGAGATGGCTCCAATGTTTTCCAAGTTTCAAAGGCATGCTTGCAACTCAACCTTGGGAGATGGATACAATGCTAATCAAGGTTGCAAAGGCTCAACCAACAGAGTAGCAATCCAACTACCATGAAAAATAAACAAGCTAGTAGTGATGGATAAATGATAAAAACATCTCAATTGAAAGGAAAGAAAGAGAGATGCCAAGATAATGAAAAAAGTGCCCAAGACCTAAACTTGAGAGAAAATATAGTCTATCAGCATGTTGATAGAAGACCCTTAGCTAGGGATGAGGTGATTTTAGGTGTGGGTTTAAGACCCTTGGCCTTTGAGCGATAATTGTCATCGATGTGGTCCAATTTTTGGAAAAATGTACAAAACTTATTCCTTTTAGGCAAGAAGTGCCACGAGGTTCTTTGTGAGTGTATGAGTGTACCACTTCTTTTTTCCTTCAAAGAAGGATACTAACCATTGATATTAGAACATGATCCATGTTTAAGGATCAATTGAGGAAGGCAATTTTGTGTTTAAATGTGGAGGTAATTCCTTTCCACTTCTTGTTTCCTTCAAAAAAGGAGGTGATTCATTTGTACAAGATGGGGATTCATGAGTTTGAGTAACCAATAAAGGAGGTATAATGTGTAAGAGGGATTCTCCACACAACATGACCAGAGAACATAGAGTAACACACTTGCTAGTGCGTGTAAGGTAGTGTTAAAGGGTGTCATTCTCACTAATGATGTGCCAAGGTGTAGAGTGGTATACTTTTGAGAATCTAGTGATGGCCTAAAATGTTGATGTGCATCAAAGACAATGTGTGTTAAGACTATATAACCTATTGTAGGTCTAAAATAAGGATATGTATTGAATAAATAGAAATCTAAATGTCAAGAAAATGTGGGAGGAAAGTCCCAAAAATGTAAAGGTCAATGGGAAGTACCACACTTATACTCAAATGAAATAGAGAACGTCCTACAAATCTTATTACCCTAAAGTTTAAGAAGAATTCTACACTTGCAACTGTAACATGGACTTTAGTAATGCAACCTTCTGGTTGCCTTAGACTATCATCAGCCATTCTAAGAAGGGTGGAGCCATCTTTTTGGATGCCTAGACCCAACCTCTCCATCAACTCTGAACTCATGATATTGACGGAGGACCTAGTGTCTACGATAGCATGCTCCACTAATATTCCATCCACATATGCTGGAACCCTAGGGTAATTCTTTTCAGCATGATCAAACCAATCTTCCCCTACTTGTACTATGCCCAAAGGTTCTACAATATACCCAATACGCAGGATCTTCTTGAATTACTTGTGTACTCTTGGAGATAATTTAATCGACTATAAAAGGTTTACATCTGGTTTGACTTCGCAAAGAGAACTTGCTAAATCAAAATCATGATAGGTAGCCAAAGCTCTCTTTTCTCACCAAACCATTCTCTCTTTTGGTCTCGGGACCGGATTGGTGCTTCTCTTTTAGCTCTTGCCTTCTTTCTTGGCATTTCCTCCTCCTTCTTAGGATCGACTTTTTTGTCAACAAGCCTTAGAGGTCCACCTTCCATGCCAGGATTCAGGACTTGTGTCCCCTTATCCCCTTGCTTAGGGTTTTCCTCGACCGGTTTTGTATTATCTTTATCACCCTCTTTAACCTTTTGGCCTCTTGTAATGGCTCGTAGGTTAGAGGTTTCAGCGCCATTGACGCGTACAGCCTCGATAAGGCTGACTCCATTGCCTTGTGGCAACTCCTCTATAGTGGCCTTTCCCCTTTGCAGTATTTGTCTTGGTCCATCATTTTGCTGGAGGTTACTACCTTGCGCTCTATGATTAACTGGACTTGGTTGTTTACTCCCTTGTTGGAGGGAACTAATCTTACTCCAACAGGTAGCGGCTAAGTGGCCCGACTTCCCACAAATATCACATTTAACATTTGGATAGTTTCTAGGGAAATGTTGTCCGCCACACCACTTACAGCTGAATCTTGAGGGACCACTCTCTTCAGGGCGTGGACTCCCTATTAGATTCTGCTGCTGATGCCAGGAGGCATATTCCACGGTGGATTCCGTGCCACGGTGGATTCCGTGAGGTTTTACGGTGGATTCCGTAAACTTAGATGACCGGGGCTCATACACAAAGAGGATTCTTTGTGCGAGAAGTTGATGGGGACGCCTGTCCTTTTCGGGCGTTTCATTAATTTAGTGTGTACATGGGTGATTCCATAGCGGGTGATTCCGCAAAATGCATATTAAATTAATAAACGTTTATGAGTTTAGAGTGCGCACTCGTAATAAATTAAGGTTAGGATTTATTTCTAACCAGTTGATTTATTTATGTAGCTGAAGACTGCTAGGTATTCACTTTTGTCGGTTTAATTGTATTATTTTACTAACGATTGTGAATGCTTCAGTTGATGTGTAGAGATAGCAGCAGTGGCGGAGGAAAGCATTGGAGTTTAGCGAGTATTCGACCTTTGGACTATATTTTGATAGGCGCCACGCCTATATTTTGTTATGTCTATTGAGACATTGATTATTGATTATTATTTTGTATGCGCTTATGTGCCCGGATATGTTATTTCTATTTGGACATTGAGATTGGGCGTGCCAGACTCTATGGGCACCGTCCATTAGGTTTATTTTCCTATTTTTGTAGAAAGCAAACTCAAAAGCTAAAAGCTTGTCATATTTTTGTAAATTGGGCTATTATTGAGCATGAAGATTGGAAATATACATAAAATACATGCTTTGTGAAGCGCTCACACAAGGCATGGGGGAGATTGAACCCAATTTGTCTCTTGCCTCTTGTCGTGCATGCTTTTACATTGTTTTTTGTTCAAAAAGGTAGAGTTCATTGTTCTTGGGGACTTTCCGGGATTCACCACGTGAGCATTCTGCGTTCGATCTGCACACCAGTGGTATCAGAGTGGAGCAGAGATCAAGAGCTTCCAATCGCTACCAATCTCGGGTGAAGGGGGAGCTCCAGGAACAAACGGGCTCTACAGTCAATCTCATCGCGAACCGTCGATACAGGCAGACTTCTGGCGATCAAGAACCCCTGTTTCTACTGTCAGATCGCGAAGGACCAGGCTCTGTAGGCGGAGGACCACTCCCTCATCTCCATAAACAAGTCGTGGATAAACAGCAAGAAGCTCATATCTTTTTCTTCAAAAAATCTTAGTCTACAAGCTTAAAGGCTTAAGGAAGTGAAGAAGTTTCACAAAATTCGTCAACGAAGTAACTGAGGATGCCCGAAATCTTCGCGACGTCAGCAAACATATACTCTTGTCCTCCACGAATTGCGCCGTTTCCTGACGATTCTCCCTCCTTAATAAGCCTAAGTCACTAAGCTTACTAAGCTTAAGCTTAATTACTTAAGCTAAGTCACTCAACTCTCATCAAGTCACACAGGGCAGACAAGTTCAGTAACTCCAGGTCCCGCACTTCTGAAGTCAAGTTCAGCAAGTCAATTGAAATCAAGTTCTATAAGTTCTGCAAGTCGGCCTAAGTTCAGCAAGTCAACAACTCTGCAAGTCTGCTAAGTCTGCAACTCTGCAAGTCAGACTAAATCAGAATTGACTAGTGCTTAAAACTCCTAGAAGACTTGTTCGTATGCAAAAACTCTGAACTGGAAAGTTGTTCGCAGCAAGCTGTTCTACCTATCTACAAGTTTGTTGAAGTACTTTCAGCAAATGGATACATAAATATTGCAGATTTTCTGAAAATAGACAAAGAAATACCCAAAAATACATAGCCTTGTAACCCCGAATTTGAGCTACGCTCATCCCACTAACCTGATTTTGAGTGAGAAAGGTTTATTGAGTTTTACAGGATGACTACCCCACATATGGATGATCCTATGACTGAAGACGACCTACCTGAGCCTACCATGGAACAAAAGCTGGATCTAATCATGCTGCAATTGGAAGAAGAGGGAAGGGCTAGGCAAGCATTGCAAGCGCAATTGACAAAATTACAAAGAGCATCCATTGATAAAGAAGAACTTCAAGCTGAAGATTTGATTCGACGTACCATCGACGCCACTCTTGAAGCACAAACCATTCGCAAGGAATCAAAGATAAGTAAACGAAGTTTCAAGTTTCACACTTTCAATGGCATACGAGAAGGAAAGACTGTTTTATCATTCATTAGCCAATTTGATGACTATTTCCATGAGGAAACTTATCCTGAAAAATATAAAATCAAGTGTGTTACTAATCATCTGATAGACAGAGCATCACTTTGGTGGATTGTAGTTCGCAAGAGCATAGAATGTCCTGCTACTTGGGAAGATTTCAAGAAGAAGTTCATGCAGAATTTTCTTCCACCGCAATTTCATGAGAAGGCTATCAAGCAATGGGATTTACTTCAACAGCGAGATCGTGAGCCTATTCCACAGTATACAGAGCATTTTTGGAATGCACTCCTACAGCTACGCATGCTTGAAGATGTACCACAGACGACACATAAGCGGAAGTATATGTCTGGACTTCTTGGACATTACTACGCTGAAGTGAACATGTTCAAGCCTGCTACCCTTGAAGACGCCATCTCCTTAGCACACGACACTGAAGATAAGTTACGCGGAAGAGACAGACGACCACAGCAATTCCAAGCCAACGGTAATTATGGATCTAAACAATTCAATTCCAATTTTAGAAGGTTTAATCCAGGTCGTTTCTCATCACCATCTTTCCGCAAGAATTGGCCTAAACCACCTGCATTACCATCCACTGTCAACCCAAATTCTAAGCCTATTCCACAAGCAAATCCAAATCTACCCAGACTTCCAGTCATTGCAAATAATGTAACCAAAACCAAGCCAATAGTATGCTACAAGTGTCACCAGCCAGGGCATCTCGCAGCAAATTGTCATTCAAAGAAGCCACCAGCACATATCAACTACCTTGGAGCCATGGACGAAGACGAGCATGAGGATATGCCAGATTTCACTAAAGATGAGGATGATCCTACTACTACTTCCGACACTTTACCAGGTATGCCTACTCCACATTCATTATTGACTATGAAATGTATGGTGCATGGAAAAGAAAGAACTATATTGCATGATGACGGTAGTACCTATGACTTTATTTCAGCAAAATTGGTAAAGGAATTGAAATTACATACTGTACCTACGCATTATCGCATAAAAGCTGCATTTTTAGGCACTAGGTACAATGGCACACAAGAAGTACAAGATTTAGAAATTCAAATTGGTCCATATATTGAAAGAAGAAATTTCTTAGTTGTCCCACTACAGTCAAGCGACATTATTTTAGGAATGCCATGGAGACACCAGCATAATCCAAATATAGATTATTCCACGCACACAATGAATATTAATTTTCAAGGAAAATCTATTACATTGTATGGTATGCATGCATCTCATATTTTTCCACTGCTTTCGCATACTCAAGCAAAACGTACACTACGCAAGAATACTAAATCATATCTCATTTGGGTGAATGAATTGGACGCAAAGGAAAATCATATGCATCCTAGGCATAATGAATTTCTTGCATATTTTAAGGACTGTTTTGCAGAAGACCTACCACCAGGTTTACCACCTTCACGTCCAGAAGACCATAAGATTGATTTAATTCCTAGCACACAACCACCTTGCAAAGCACCATATAGGCACAATCAAATAGAGCAAAAAGAAATCCAGAGTCAAGTTGAAGAATTACTAAATAGAGGCCTAATTCGACCTAGCAGTTCTCCATTCGGTGCACCTGTACTCTTAGTCAAGAAAAAGAATAATACCTATCATATGTGTATTGATTACCGAGCATTAAATAAGATCACTGTAAAGAATAGGTATCCTATACCTAGAGTTGATGATCTTATGGACAAACTGCAAGGATCTTCTATATTTAGTAAAATTGACCTTAAGTCTGGATATCATCAGGTGAGGCTAGATAAATCCGACATATTTAAGACTGCATTCAGAACACAGTTTGGCCATTACGAATTCTTAGTCATGCCATTCGGATTAACTAATGCACCTGCCACTTTCAGTAGAATGATGAACCGTATCTTTCTGAAATATCAGTATTGTGTGATTGTTTTCTTTGATGATATTTTGGTGTTTAGTTAAAGTGAAAAAGAGCATTATGAGCATTTATCATTAGTTTTTCAATTACTGAAAGAAAATCAATTATTTGCAAATCCTGAAAAGAGTGAATTCTTTAAGACAGAAATAGAATATTTAGGTCATATTATATCAAAAGAAGGAATTAAAGTTGATCCTAAGAAAATTGATGCAATATTGCATTGGCCTATTCCTAAAAATGTACATGAATTACGCTCATTCCTTGGTCTTGCTAGTTTCTATAGGAAGTTTGTATGTAATTTCTCATTACTTGCTTTACCATTAACCAAACTTCTTAAGAAAGGAATTGTTTATCAATGGACTGAAAATCAGTAGAAATCCTTTGATTTACTGAAACGTGCATTAACTAATGCCCCTGTTCTACAATTGCCTGACTTTAATAGACCATTCTTTCTAGTTGTGACCGATGCTAGCGGATCAGGAATAGGAGCCGTATTAATGCAAGACAACCATCCAATAGCATATTCTAGTTCTAAGCTGAAACCCTCTGAGCTCAAATATTCCACTTATGACAAAGAACTATTAGCAGTTGCACAAGCATTAAAACAATGGAAGCATTATTTAATGGGTTCAGAATTCATGATAAAGACCGACCAGCAAAGCATTAGACATCTACTTAGCCAACCCCAAATTTCTGACCGTCATATCAAATGGGCTTCCTTCATTCAAAGTTTTCATCCTATCATTCAATACCAACCTGGAAAAGAAAATGTAGTTGCTGATGCATTGAGTAGAAGACCTGCAATTCATAATATTTCTATCATATCTTTTGATTCTTTGATTGCTATGAAATACACATATCACCAGGATATTACTTTTCATTCTGATTGGCAAAAATTAGTTCAAAATAATTTCATTCCTGTTGATTCATTGTCATATAATGATGGATTTATGTTTTTTGAAAAGAGACTGTGTGTTACTATTCCATTCCGATATTTAGTTTTGAATGAAATTCATTGTCCCCCATATCAAGGTCATAGAGGTATCATTTCTACATTACGCATGTTAACTGAAGATTTTTATTGGTCGCATATGGATGCAGATGTATCTAATTTCGTTTCTGAATGTTTGATTTGTCAAAGAATAAAGAGACATCATGGTAAACAATATGGATTATTAATGCCTTTGTCTATTCCATCTAAACCTTGGGAACATATATCTATGGATTTCATTATTGGTTTACCAAATACTAAATCTAACCATGACATGATTTGGACAATTGTAGATAGATTTAGTAAGCAAGCATATTTCATTGCATGTAAGAAAACTTTAACAGCATCACAAGCAGCACAGTTATTTTTGAAAACTGTTTTTACTAACCATGGATTGCCAAAAGTGATTATTTCAGATCGTGATTCTAGATTTTGTAATAATTTTTGGATTACACTGTTTGCAAATCTAGGCACAAAGATTGATTTCTCATCTGCATTTCATCCAGAAACAAATGGACAAACAGAAGCCACAAATAGCACTATTTTAGATCTTTTACGTGCATACACTATCTCTAAACCTCATGCATGGGATACTCATTTACATTTATTACAGTTTGCATATAACAATACACCACACACATCTACAAAGAAAGCCCCTTTTGAAGTCATTTATGGATATAGATTATCTACACCTGTTGCATCTTTGTCTAATAGAATTCAGAGTGCTGATGATATTGCTACTATGCATAACAATATTTTTGATGAGGTTAAGGATATGATTGCTAAAGCCCAACAATCATATACCAAACAAGCCAACAAGAAAAGACAAGCCATGAATTTCAAAGTTGATGATTATGTTTGGCTTAGAAAAGAAAAGCGTAGACTGCAAAGTGTAGATAGACATCCAGTTGTCAAATTAGCTCCTAGATTCTATGGACCATTTAGAATCATTCATAATGCATTCAAGTTAGAATTGCCATCTCATTGGAAAATTCATAATACATTTCATATTAGTTTATTGAGACCATTTAGAGGCCAATTACCTATCCACCCTGTTTATGAAAACCCACCTTTATTAGAAGAAGAGACTGAAATACTTGAACCAGAAGCCATCATAGATACTGACTACATGACCACTAGAACTGGCCGAAGGTATTCTAGATATCTAGTCAAATTTAAGAACCATCCTGTAGAGGAAGCACAATGGATGCACGCTAGAGACTTAAATGCTTTCCCCACTCTGTTAGCTCCACATTGAGCTAATAGCAATTGAGGTCAATTGCTATCCCACCCCGGGGGTATATGATGCCAGGAGGCATATTCCACGGTGGATTCCAGGAGGCATATTCCACGGTGGATTCCGTGAGGTTTTACGGTGGATTCCGTAAACTTAGATGACTGGGGCTCATACACAAAGAGGATTCTTTGTGCGAGAAGTTGATGGGGACGCCTGTCCTTTTCGGGCGTTTCATTAATTTAGTGTGTACATGGGTGATTCCATAGCGGGTGATTCCGCAAAATGCATATTAAATTAATAAACATTTATGAGTTTAGAGTGCGCACTCGTAATAAATTAAGGTTAGGATTTATTTCTAACCAGTTGATTTATTTATGTAGCTGAAGACTGCTAGGTATTCACTTTTGTCGGTTTAATTGTATTATTTTACTAACGATTGTGAATGCTTCAGTTGATGTGTAGAGATAGCAGCAGTGGCGGAGGAAAGCATTGGAGTTTAGCGAGTATTCGACCTTTGGACTATATTTTGATAGGCGCCACGCCTATATTTTGTTATGTCTATTGAGACATTGATTATTGATTATTATTTTGTATGTGCTTATGCACCCGGATATGTTATTTCTATTTGGACATTGAGATTGGGCATGCCAGACTCTATGGGCACCGTCCATTAGGTTTATTTTCCTATTTTTGTAGAAAGCAAACTCAAAAGCTAAAAGCTTGTCATATTTTTGTAAATTGGGCTATTATTGAGCATGAAGATTGGAAATATACATAAAATACATGCTTTGTGAAGCGCTCACACAAGGCATGGGGGAGATTGAACCCAATTTGTCTCTTGCCTCTTGTCGTGCATGCTTTTACATTGTTTTTTGTGCAAAAAGGTAGAGTTCATTGTTCTTGGGGACCTTCCGGGATTCATCACGTGAGCATTCTGCGTCCGATCTGCGCACCAGCTGCTTCTTCAGGAAATTGACGTCAACAGCTATTTGCCGATATTGTTCAGAAATCATGTTGGTGTAGTGCTTCATCATATCCTTAACTTCGCCAAGGATATTAGAGGCACTCAATTCATAGCCTTGATTGTCTATCCGTCATTAATTGGCCTAACAATTTGATTGGGCATTGGTTGTTGACTCAGAGGAACAACATTAGGGTTTGAAGCTTGGCCTCCAACATTTGGTGGAGCCAACTGACTAGCCATAGGCATAGTCACACTGGGAGGAGCTGGCAGCAAATGTACATTTTGAACCATGCTTCCTCTCCCATTAGGGTTATTCATAGGCATCCCTTGACTTCCATTTATCAATGGTAAATTGCCTCTAGGTACTAGACCCGCATTAAGATTTATTCGAGAGAAGTAGGCCATTTGTAATCGCGACTCTACTCCTTCTGCCTGCATGATGGCGGTGTCTATATCAGCCAAAGCCACACTGCTCAATTGTACCTGAATATTGAAATCCAATCCATGCAAGAAATATTGCAATTGGGCAGCTGCCAGTGGAATAGGAATGTAAGTTTGTAACTTACGAAATACTTCCTTAAGCTTCTTGGCATAGGCTTTCACATTCTCATGGGGTTCATGGAGAATATGCCCCTAATTTCAGGGGCATATTCTCCTCGAAAAGCTGCATAAAATTGGTCGATTGTAGTTATGGTTCCAGTCTCTATGCTATGATACCATACTGCAGCCCTTCCTTTTAACGTCATGTTAAAGAACATCATAAGATATCCCTCATCTTGGATGCGGTAATTAAACATTAATCTTTGGAATTCACAAATGTGAAACTCCGCATCTTCTTCGGCTAACCCATTAAAAATGGGCAAAGGAACTCCTAAAGCTGGTAGATTCGGCGTCCCTCCAAGAATTGCAATGGGTTGTGCCATGACGACAATCGGATTAACAATAGGAGTTTGGACTGATGGGATCACACCCCCACTTGAAGTGGGTTGACTTGGTGGAAGAGAGGAAGAACTTGCGCTTCCTCCTGCACCTAAAGGACTATGTGCAGCAGTTGGGTTACTAAGACCGCTGCCTTTTATGCGTATCGGGCTACTCCTTTGAGGAGAATAGCATCTTACAATCTCCAACCGCCATCTAGCCCTCTCAGCACGTTCTGTTTTTTGTATTTTGGCTTGATGGTCCTTGTCAGAGGACATAAACTAACTTTTTGGTCCCTAAAAACCCTAGATTCGAGAACCACCACTTGTTGGCAGCTTCCGACAAACGCACCACTGAAGGGACCTCAAATGGGCTGGCATTGGCTATGGCACTAGCCGGGACCTCATGCTCATAACAGATAAACACACCCACATGGCCTCGCGGGCTAGGAGCGTCTATCTGCTGCTAAAGGACGAACTGTCCTAAAGCCTAATCTATGTGTTTTTAGTTTTGTAGTCCAACGTTTCCCTTTCTATAAACTCCACAGAGGGAGAACCCATACATATTGGCAATAAATGCCACGATAATCACATACATGGGAGGCAACCTCTCGGTGGAATCACTGCGGCCCCACTGCAGCTCTCCTACATCGTAGGGATTGGCCCCTTGATGCGCTGCTCAACATATAAAACAAACGAACAAACTCCACTCTTTCATTTTGAACGTATTCCAGGAGATACTATGTGTCCTTACCAAATAATCCCCCAAGAAACGAACGTCTGTCCTATGGCTTAGGTTGCCTTTCCACACTCAAGCGTGGGTCATCGTAATCGAAAATAGGTGCTATGCATCCAGTTCTTTGTATTCTGATACCATGGTTGACATGCACATGCAAAAGTGGATGATCCTAAAGTGCTCAAACATAATTTTCAATCAGAAACGTGCTGTGCACAACCAGGCTTTCCAATGCTCATTCACTAACTCGTTGCGGCGATGTAAGGATAGCACTGAGACAACACTCGTACTACTATCCTCTTAATTAAAATATGATGAACTCTATATCATGATATGCATTAGAAAATCAACAACAATCAGCATGCAAATCGCACCATTCAAACATCCCACCCCCCTACGTTTAGGTATTGCTTTCGTTGCATAGGTGTAGAGGTTCATTTTGTCATGTTTTGATGTATGAAAAGCGATAAATCACAAACTTTGACAAGGAGATAGGGCAAATTGAGGTTAAACCTCATGCTTTGCCACTACCATACATCCACAAACACTCATTATATTTTTCTTTATTTTTGTGAAGCGTATTTCTATTTTTTCCCTTATTTTTTTCATTTTCTTGATTTATTGGTCAATAAAATATGCTATTTTCTGATTTTTGTTGTTCCAATCACTTCAGTGTACTATCATTCAATTTAATTTTTATTTTTTTCCCATAGGAACACATTTCACCCACCCGAAACGACAAAACCATCATTTTACCGCTTAAAAACCGCATTTCGGGTTTTGCGGGAATTAAATAGCCCATGTAAATCATTATGAAATCGGAATTTTTTTATAGACAGCAATTAAACATGGTGCAACTAGCACTCAAACAAATTTTCATCAAATAAAAACATCATTACCATCATAAAATACCAAAAAACCATCATTTCCTTCATAAAAATAGTCATATCGTGTTTTTTTCGAAACCTGAGACGCATTAAATGACTGGTGACTAGCGGATGGAGCCTCCATTGCTCTCAATCCAATGCTGCACATCAATCTTCAGCATCTCCATCAATCTCCATCATCATTTCCTTCAATCTCCTTCTCGATTCCTCCTTCAAGATAGTGCACATGAATAGCCCATAGAGAGGAGAGAGAGGGAGGAGAGAGAAAGACTAGATTCTGATCTCTCCATTCGGTCAGCCATATCTCGCGCGAAGACCGGCGATATGCTCAGGGAAGAAGGAGGATTTGCCGGCTACGATTTGTTGTATGTGTTGCTTTGATGCTCCATGCTCGATTTGTTGGGGGGGGGGGGGGTGCCCCCTCCCAAACGGCACCCCCTTTAGCCTTAATTTTTGTCCACCTCTTCATTCTTGGCCAATTTCTGGCATCTTTCATGTCCGTGCTCTGATTCGGCCTTTGAAAAATCCTGCATGTCCGTCTCGGCGTCCCGCACTGACTGGCAGCTCTTAGCATCCCGCATGGTAGTCGAAAAAATTATCAAAAATCCACAAGTGTCTCTCGGGTGCCTTTTGAAAGCCGTCTTTCACTTGGTGCTTAAAATTGTCCTAGTTGACAGCCGCCACCTTCGATCTCGAAGATTTTTCCCCTAAATTTCGAATTTTTTGGCAAATTTTAGGCACATTCCAGGCTCAAAACTCTGCTCTCATTATGCCTTTCGGTTTGACCAATGCATCAGCTACATTCAGTTGTATGATGAATGGTATATTCTTGAAGTATCAGAATTGTGTGATTGTTTTCTTTGATGATATTTTGGTTTTTAGTAAGGATGAGAATGAGCATTGTGAACATCTATCTTTAGTTTTCAAATTGTTGAAAGAGAATCAATTGTATGCTAACCCTAACAAGAGTGAAATTTTCCAAACCCAAATTGAATATTTAGGTCACATTGTTTCTTCTGATGGTATTCATGTTGATCCTAAAAAGATAGAGGCAATTTTGAATTGGCCAATCCCTAAAAATGTACATGAGTTACGTTCTTTCTTAGGCCTTGCGAGCTTTTATAGAAAATTTGTGAGGAAATTTTCATTGCTTGCATTGCCTTTGACAAAATTGTTAAAGAAAGGTGTTGTGTATCATTGGTCTGACAATCAACAAAAGTCTTTTGATTTGTTGAAACATGCTTTAACACATGCACCTGTCTTGCAATTATTTGATTTTAGTCAACCATTCTTCCTAGTAGTCACTAATGCTAGCGAATCAGGAATAGGAGCTATCCTCATGCAAGATTCATATCCCATAGCCTATTTTAGTTGCAAACTTAAACCTTCTGAGTTGAAGTATTCCACCAATGATAAAGAATTGTTAGATGTAGTTCAAGCCTTACGTCAATGGAAACACTATCTGATGGGATCCGAATTTATGATTAAAACTGACAAGCAAAGTATCAAATATCTCCTTAGTCAGCCACAAATTTCTGACCGCCATGTTGAATGGGCTGCTTTCATTCAAAGTTTTCATCCACTTATCCAATATCAATTAGGAAGAGAGAATATTGTTGCCGATGCATTGAGTAGGAGACCAAGTATCCATAATATTTCCGTTCTATCCTTTGATTCCCTTACTCCTATGAAGGATACCTATGACAATGACCCCAGTTTTCAAGCTAATTGGAACAAATTAGTTGCTAATAATTGGATTCCAATTGATTCTTTGTTTTATTCTAATGGATTTATGTTTTATGAGAAAAGATTGTGTGTCACTGTTCAATTTAGATAATTTGTGTTGCACAAAATTCATTGTCCTTCGTATCTAGGTCATAGAGGTATTATTTCCACTTTAAGAACATTGGTTGAAGATTTTTACTGGCCCCAAATGGAATCTAATGTTTTTAACTTTGTTTTTGAGTGTTTAATTTGCCAAAGAGTCAAGTGACACCATGGTAAGCAATATGGTTTATTAATGTCTTTACCAATTCTTGATCGTCAATGGGAACATATTTCAATGGATTTTATAACGGGTTTTCCTAATACACAAGCTAATCATGATATGATTTGGACAATAGTAGATCGATTTAGTAAACAAGCATATTTTCTATCATCCAAGAAAACATTAACTACATCTCAAATTGCATAATTATTTTTGAAGATTGTTTTTACTAATCATGGTTTGCTAAAAGTTATTATTTTTGATCGTGATTCTAGATTTTGTAATAATTTTTGGACTACTTTGCTTGTTAATTTGGGTACTAAGATTGATTTCTCATCTACATTCCATCCTGAAACCAATAGGCAAACAAAAGCTAATAATAGTACAATTCTAGATATTTTGCGTGCATACATAATTTCAAAATCACAAACATGGGACACACACTTGTATCTATTTCAATTTGCATACAATAATACACCACACACAACTACTCATAAAGCACCTTTTAAAATCATTTATGGACATAGATTGCCTACACCTGCCATCATTGTTGAATAAAATTAAAGGTACTGATGATATTGGCAATACGTATGCTACTATTTTTTCTCAAGTTAAAGATATGATTGCAAAAGCCCAGCAATCATACACTAAACAAGTTAATAATAAAAGACAAACCATGAGTTTCAATGTTGGTGACTATGTTTGGTTATGCATTGAAAAGAGAAGATTGAAAAGTGATGAGAGACACCTTGTTGTTAAATTAGAACCTAGGTTTTATGGACCTTTCAAAATAATTTACAAGATAAATGATAATGCATTTAAATTAGAACTATCGAAACATTGGAAGATCCATAATACTTTTCATATCAGTTTGATACGACCTTTTAGAGGCCAATTACCCGTCCATCCTGTCTATGAAAACTCTTCTTTGTTAGAAGAAGAAATTAAAATCCTTGAACTTGAAACTATTCTAGACACTGACTCTATGACCACTAGAACTAACTACATATATTCTAGGTATTTGGTTAAGTTTAAAAATCATCATGTTGAAGAGGCCCAATGGATGCATGCATGCAACCTAACTGCTTACCCCTCACTGCTGGCTCCACATTAAGCTAATAGTGATTGAGGACAATTGCTATCCCACCTTGGGGATATGATGCCAAGAGGCATATTTCATGGTGGATTTTGTGACCACGATGGATTCCATAAAACTATTTATTTGCCAGGGCTTGTACACAAGGCGGATTCCTTGTGTGAGAAGTTGATGGGGACGCTTGTACTTTTTAGGCGTCAGATTAATTTAATGTGCACGTGGATGATTCCGTAAAATATATAGTAAATTAATGGATGTTTACAAGTTTAGAGTGCACACTCAAATTAAATTAAGGTTAGAATAGAGTTCCAACCTATTTAATTATTTATAGCTAAAGACTGCTAGGTATTCACTTCTATTATGTTTTATTTAATTATTCTCTGACAATTGTGAATGCTTCAGTCGATGTGTAGAGCAGGTGGTGGCAGTGTTGGGTAGCACCGGGCGATGGCATAAATCCAAATGTTTAGAAGAATTACTATTTCTGATGGGTGCACGCCTTATCACTAAAGGCATGGCACCAATATTTATTTAAGCGCACTTATTTATTAAAGTGCTTGATAAAACATTTATTATCTTGTATACGCATAGGTGCTCGATTACATATTTCATTATTTGATATTTGTACTTGGGCACAGCCCCCACAACTTTTGGATGCCCAAATGTCTTATGTTATATTTGGGCAAACACAAACACAAAAGCAAAAGCATACTATTTGTAAAGTGGGCTATTTTTGAGCTTGAAGATAAATAAATCTATAAATACATGCCTTGTGAAGTGCTCATGGAAGGCATGGGGGGAGATTGCACCCAATTTGTCTCTTTGGTCTTATGTTGTGCAAAATTTCCTTTTGCTTCGTACTTGAAATTATGAAGGTTTATAGAGTTCTTTGGTCTTGGGGACCTTTCGGCATTCAATGCACACGCATTCAGCATCGGATCTGTGCACCAGTTGCTCCATATAATCAACCCAAGCATTAACATCTTCATCCAAGGATGAGTGAAAAGTAGCCATCCCTGTGACCAATAATATTATGACCAATAATTGCCAAAGAATGACACCAAACCACTTTCGATACTCTGTGGAGGCACCAAAATAGAAGCATTACGAGGGACGATTGAGGATAATCCTCTCACACAATCTGAGATCAAAGGAGTGTCGGTATATGTTCGTGGTCTAGTGCTATTCACAATCAATGTGAATAGCAACCTCTATTACTCATAAGAACACATCAATTTATGAAGCCTTCTCAAAATTCACCACCCAAGCCAAGCGTATTAAAACTCATTGTCCATGTAACACCAAGGAGAATTTCCCACCAAAGTAGAACAATCACTTGTGAATCCAAAATGAACTATAAGTTTCATCTCTACAATCTTGTACCAAAATATGGAACATGCAATCAACCTTTAACTCGACTAGCAATCAGTCACATAAGATGGAATCAACTTTATGTTCCTCAAACTGTTCTCCAATCATGCTACATTGAGTGTTTGAATCGATTGATATACTAACGAGCTCACTTTTCTAATTATCAATTGCTATTCAAAACATAGACTTGATCCTGTAACATGATGGTTATTTCATCCCATTGACCAGTATGTAATCACCAAGATATCCATCCTTTAAACTCACTATAGTCACAGTCTCCAATAGCATGTGAACTTCGATTTAGCAGTCTATGATTTGTGGTCACAAGTCAAAAATTTGAGTAACACAAGGCAATATTTTATAGGCCATAAGTCATTGCTTGATGGCATCATCAAGTTTAATACATATAAATTCCATCCTTGATCATGTGATTAAGGTGCTATGGTGAAGTTAATGATGATAAGATACAATAATGATAGCTTGAACCACTAGTCTCTATAGCTTTGCAATCAAGTAGAACTAGTTTCTCCAAGTCGTTCACTGGTCACGTGGAATTCACCTATGCAACACCATAGGATGTAATCACATGCCTCATGTTTCATGTCCTCCTCTATTCTCCAATCATATTTCCATATATCCATGCCTTCCTCCTCCTCCCTTCAATGATGATTCCACCCCCATGAGCTCCATCAGCTCCAAGCTTGACTCCACCAACATCAACTCCTCCATGATTTCACATTGTGCTTCCTCCCCCAGCTTCATGTGAGTGCATCTGTCACACTTTAATTGTCGTTCTACCCCCCCAAACTTGGTGGCATCGATCATACTTTTAAAGTCTTTCCTCCCATCAAATTCAACCTACATTTTTGCAAGGATTTTTTAGCTTTTCATTAAGCTTTTGTAAAAGCTTTCTTTCCATCTTTTTCTTCAACATCCCCTTTAACCTTATAACCACTTTAGGACAACGTTTTTATCCTCTTTCCACACTCATAACTTAGGCATGTTCTCACACTCTTCAATTGAATATCCTCGAAATATGTTACTTCTAGATTTGAGTCTTCTACATTTCACCATCAAACATCTTTTAAATCTTCAAGGCTTCACTCTCAACATGTAGAAGCTTTTTTGGAATCAATCCCAAAGTTTCCAAACTCTTAACTATGTTGGTGAAAATTCATACCATTCACCACTTATTTGGGGATAGCTCAAGTTGTTACAAAAATTCATGAAAATGTACCTCCATATCCATACACCCTTATCACTCCCATTCATAAGAAAGACAGCACAAATATGTGCTAGGCACCTAGGGTAAACATAGTTTCTTAGCCAATGTATAGTCAAGAAAGTTGTGAGTTGATTTGTCATCTAGAAGAATACGAAATTTTTGTCCGTTGATCATGATATGCAAATAAAAAAAGTCACAGAGGAGAAACCTAGATTGCCATAGAAAGGTAGTTAAACAACACTCATGCTCATCAACCTAATGGCTAATTTGTACAACTAAATAGTTAGAATAAGCCTTGAAAGGAAGCATTTGCATTGTGTACATTAGTTTTTATTTATCCTTTTTGTTAGGCTCATTTCCCTTGAGTTGTTAAAAATCCCTATGTTCATGAGGACCTAAATAGTTGAAACACAAGTTTTCCTTATGTGCCCTTGTAAGCTTTTTGCTTGAGAGTGGCCTCTAGTTGCCTTGGGCTTCTTAACATTAGTCATCTTTTACTCTATGCACATATATGTGAACCCATCCTTCTTTTTCACCAAAAAATTAGTGAAGTCGGTGGAGAAGAAGTTGGATGAATAAAACTTTGTTGGAGATAATCAATTAATTGATCCTCCACTTCATTAGCTTCACTACCATTAGGTTAATATCTGACTAAAGGGTTTATTCCTCGATAGGACATCAACATTGTGCATTGCAATATGTTTGGGAGGTAAATCTAGTAGTAGATCACAAGGAAACATATTGTGAAGTGGAATTATTTTGGGAGCCCTTAGAGTTTCTTGGGAGTGCTGTGGATGCATTGGAGTCTTTACATTCTTGTTTAGAGTATTTTAGGAGTATCATGGATGGCACACGTATTCATAAATATTAACGTTAAATTCTATACTCCTTGTTTCAAGTGTCTTTCCCAAATTGCTACATCTATAAATAAGAACCATACATTAATAAACATGTCATTGTGGATGTATAAAACTAGAATCCAAGACAATCAATCATCAACAAAGAATGAATGTTAAAGAGGCTATTCAATAATAATACTTGATGCAAATTTTCCATCACAAAGCATTTACTACTCATTGTTGCTATGATCTAAGGATGGTTGGCATGCTACATGTACTAGCATTGATTATACACATTGAAGTCTCCCTCTAGGCACATACAATAACAATGCAATTCTACACATTCTTTTCCCAGCCCTCCATACCTACAAAAACGTCCAAGACATAATCCATCTCCATGGTGAAGGTTGTTAGCAACCATGTGGAAGATGTGTAAAATAGCTCAATACCCATTGTAGAATGATGCATTCACAAAAGAATTGAGGCAACATCCCACTTTCAAAAAATCCATGCCCGTTTTGCTACACCCCTACAAAGGGATCCATCCACATCTATGTGCTCAAATATATCCGACTCTAGGAGGAAGCTTTGAGTCATAGGGTACTTGTATGGTCCCACTTTCTCTCCCTCTGCACAATCATACATGGGAATGTGAACCCATCCTTGAAAGAAGAATCCAATAATCAAGTCTATGACATGTTGTAGGACAAGTGTCCATTGAAAATTTAAATACAAAATAACTCAAAAATAGTATTATACATTGGCCATTAAAAACTATTCAGCTTATGAGTCCTCCCTAGTAGCTGGATGATTGTAACTACCATTGTATCTGAGTGTCCATGTGCAATGGAGCTTCAAGCTTGCACTTTGGGTACCCTTTAGCACTTTCCCAAAGTATTTTGCCAAACATAATGTGACCAAGAAACCTTCATCTACTAGGAACTTATGAGCTAGATCCATGGTTCCCTCCACTAGCTTTGTGGAAAGCTTGTTGCACTTCGGAACACCTTCGATACATTTCAAAGCAAGAGACATATTGTTTAGTTTTATTTTATACTCAATTCTAATTACATAAAATGAACCATACATTTAAATTCCAAGAATCGCAATAACATCTCTCCTCCATCCTTGCAATAAGAAAGGGTGTAGGGAAATCAACAAAAAGAGGGCATGCCACTTGAAAGGAGGGCACCCCCTCACGACAATACATGTCATATGTATTGGTCTCCATGAAGTGTAAAATGCTATATTGATAAGACACATCTCTTATATGTATCATGTATGACAATTTCATATGATACTAAGAAATAATATGAGGGGAGAGAAGAAACAATATGCCCACTCCATGCAAATGTGTCCAATGTGTATATGTCAACCAACAAGGTATCACCAACAATTTGGTATTGGAAGCCTTTCCAGAAATAATATTTCTGTTAGAGACACATCTAACTAACTCACTTTTCAATGTTTCATGTTGTGTTTACAAGTTTATTATGTATAAGAAAGCCTAGAAATATGTGTTTTTCACTTAATCAGGTGCCTAGCGGACTCCTCATATGGCATGGATGCCAATGATACCAATGAGGGGCATGTGATGGAGTCTACAATGAGGGATTGCTATGTGACCCATGGCTATCCTTATTATGATGTTTTTTTAACCTATATTAAAGACATGAAATCAATCATAACTTAATAAGACGGTAGTAAATATGGTTGGTAGACATTGCGATATTTTTTTATTCCTCACTCTCTAGGCCATGTGTCTAGATCGAGTTTGTTATAGTTGGAACTAATGTAGCCCCCTCTTTTCATTTGTCACTTCATTATCCATGTTGATAATGTTATGCTGGACCTAAAAACGGGCCGGCACTGGCTCATGCACTAGCCGGGCCTCGTCACTACGCACAAGACAACCCCTCGGCCTCGCGGCCAGGAGCGTCTATCAAAATCTCTGCCTTCCTAAACATTGCGTTTGTAATACGTTGTAGTCCAACTGATCCTAACCCAATATTACTCCTCAAAGGGAGTCCCTTTCACATAGCCAAAAGGCTCGAATCACATACACATGGGGTTCCTCCTACGGCTGAATGCCGTCAACCCTCTGCGACTCTCCTACACCTTGGGGATTGGCCCCTCAGTGCGTCGCTCAACAAATAGACACATCGCACAAAAGTTGCTCAAGGTACCAAATAAGCGTGTCAAGGAATGTACCATTGTCCTTACTTCTCTTTCCCCTAGACCCCATGACTAGCCTACAACATGGGTACCTCACTGCCTCTCATTGTAGGTCATGTTCTAATAAACCAATTGCAATGCATGTCCAGGAGCTAGTCACTGATATTTTCTAAATTCTTTTCATGCTCTATGCATTTGGTGGATGCCTAGTGCTCAAACATTTAGCAAAATAGTATCGTGTACAAGTGCAAAAACATTCTTTTAATGGTTTCCAACTACCGTTCGTGCTTCGTTGCATGGGCCTAGCACCGAGGTGATCCTCGTGCTACTAAGCTCTTAATTTTAATTATCATCCGTCCTAAATGGTATGCATAGAAATCAGCAACTTTCCCATCATTTCACACGGCATTTAGACATATTTCAACTCCTCTACCCTTCCCCGTTTAAATAGTGCATCGTTGGATAGGTTTATAGGGTATTTTGACATCATTTTATGTGGAAACAGCGGAAAAAGACACACTAGAACAAGAAGGTGGGGTTGAACTGAGGAAAATCCTCATGCTTCAGTCCCCACAAACATTCACAAACATTGCTCTTATTTATCCTTATTTTTCGAAACCCAAAATGTATTTTTTCCCTATTTTTTAGGGTTTTTCCACCCTTTTCTTGTATTTTTCCTTATTTTCCTGCATTATTTAATTACTAAAAATTCAAAATAGGTTATGGGCTGTGGCCCTTAGTTCCTTCTTGCAGAAAAATGAAATTTTAGTTGATGTTCCTATTTACTTCCCCATTTTTATGCCAAAAAACCATCATTTTCCCTTGATTTTTCATGTTTTTCGTGTTTTAATGTATTATTTTGAACCACAAGATGCATATTTTTCTGATTCTCTGATTATGACCAGCAAGAACTCATGGAAAATAGCAACATGAACAATTTTTAGCCCACATGAACAACATTTCATCAATCAAAAGCTATAGAATCTCAAATTTCCTTTGAAAATTTTAAATTACCGCTTATTTGCGTGTTTTGGGTTTCATGTCCATGGCTGCAAATTTGGAAATCAGCAACACTTCATGTCCAGCACAATCACCAATCACCATTTCCAGCCCGTGGAGCAATCCGATCCATGCCGGACAAGCCTCCATCATTCTTTCTTTTTCCTTCTTCTCCCCACATGAACTTGCCTTTAGAAGAGAGAGAGGGAGGAGAGAGAAAGACTGAAATCAGAGATCTTCAAAGAGAGCATCATTTGACGGGCGAGAGGCGGCGATAGAGTCAGCATCCAGGAGGGAATGAGGGGCAATGATGATTGACAGGGGTTGCATTGATCAGGCATGATGCCTCCATCTCCATCAAGCGCATTTTTCGGCGCAGTATGGCGCCATCTCCTCTCCACGTTTTTTTTCCATCTTCTCCATCAAACTTTCATGCTACATTTAAAATTGGGCTCCCAAGGGTCACTTGCCCATTTTGGCCAAATTTTGTCCACCTCTTCGTATCTTGACCGGTTTCTTGGCCATTTCCCTGTCCGGACTCGGAATTGAGCTCTGAAAAATCCTGGGCGTCTGGCTTAGCATCCCACATTGGCCAGTAGCTTGTGTCAACCCGCACAATTGTCTAAAAAATTATGAAAGATCAACAAGTGCCGCTCGGGCGCCTTTAAAGCACTTTGACGCTTAAAATCGTCCTAGATCGAGCCGCCGCCTTTGACATTGAATATTTTTCCCTTGATATTCATAATTTTTAGCTATTTTTAAGCACTTCCCGGCACCTAAATTCCGCTCTCATTGGCGACCACGGGATAGGGCGACTCAGCCCGTCGAATCCACGAACATATCTGCACATAAACAACCAAAGAAGCATCAAACTGATACAAAACAAATATATAATAAAACTCAGCACAATGCTCCCCCTACCCCTGGACAGAACCAAGGCATGACATCCACAAGGAGTAGGCCGAGCATCATTTAATAGAAGATCCAAAGTGAGTCACTAACCAACTGCTCCAACACAGCCAAACTAAAAAAACCTATCAAAGAGGTTTCCCTAAGTGGTAGTCTGCACTACTTACCAACTAAGACAACACAACTAGGAGCTCCTACCAGGCGAGGACTCCTATAGCCTGATCAAAGAGTATGTTCTTTCAGTACATGTCTTCTTTTAGGATTTTTATTGGATGAACATACTTAGGCATGTAAAAAGGAGGGAGCTGAGCGTAGTGACCCAAGGAGAACAGGGCATCGGCCTCAGGACCTGTCGGGGCACCCAAGAACCTACCAAGCCCTCGCAAGGCGACACTTAATTCTTTTCTAACGCTCACTTTTATTTTCGCTCTAACCTTCCTTGTTTTGTTTTTTTTTTTGTCCAGCAAGAAGCCACCCCTAAGAAGACAAGGTATCGGCCCCGGGTCTGACTCGTCCCCAGGAACCTACCAGGCCTTCGCAAGGCAATGAGCAATTGCCCATTCATTTCCATTTCTTTTCTTTTCTTTGATAGGGGTTAGAACCCCTTTTTACACACCTTCGTATTTATATTCATCTTTGAGGATGTTCAGGGTTTCTTGGCATCATCATTATTATCTTTTGGCAGGCTTCTCTAACCGCCTCACTACTAACAAGAACTCCTAGAACGGCTGCCTAGCAGGCTAGCAGAACAGGGCCACTAGGACTTCCTTCGAAAACAGATCTTTGGATGCCTGACAATGTCTTTGCAGGAGGCAATGACTACTCCGACCTCCCTCAAACATACTTAGCCTAAACCTGGGACTTCATGCCTTGGTTGCCGGTCCCCAACAAAAATGTATCCCCTTGACAAGTACAAATACACATATAACAGGAAAGAAAGGTACTCGTAAAGGAGAGGTATCACCTGGATTGGCCACAAGAAGCTTCCATCGATGCTGCGACAAAGGCTCCCTCCAAGCTTGCCTTCAAACCTGTCTAGCACAGCACTTAAACCAAAAAACCCCATTAAACGCACCCGCACTAGACAGGGAAATGGCCCTCTTGGCCTAATGAAATCAAACACCTCACTACAAAACTGAACCGGCCCTCTTGGCCTAATGAAATAAAACAATACTACACATAACATCCTCCTGGAAACCACCATGATAGACATCAAAGCATACCATTCCCAGGGGAACAGGGCATCTAGCCCTAAACTAGGTGCATTAAATTATGACCTATCCCTCCTGCGTATATTGCAAGAGGTGTTCGCATTACATGTCGTCGAATCAATCTATGGGTCCAAGATAATAAAGGCAGATGAGTCTCGCTTACCCTCTGCATCACACAAATCAACCGTCGTCTGCCAAAGAGGGCATGTTCAGAAAGCATACCCCACAAACGACCGGGTCCTATCTCACCATCAATAGATATATCGGGACAAGGGCCACAATTAAAGAAGAGGTCTTCTTCATATGCAAAATTAGCCAATGAATCGGCAAACTGATTCCAGTTTCGTGGAATCAGCTGAAAAGACACTCTATCGAATTCGTCTAGTAGGGCTATGGCAGTATGATGGTACATGCAAAGGATGGGGTTTCGTACCATGTACGTCCCATTGAGTTGATTTAAAACCAACTGAGAGTCCCCTTTTACCAATAACTGGCTGATACCACCCTTCTTTGCAATATTCAAACCCATAATCAGGGCTTTGTATTCTGCCATATTATTGGTAAAATTCACCCCGAGATAAGCAGCTAACTTCATGACAATGCGTCGTCGGGGGTCTCGGATGACAACTCCTACACTTCCTTTTTTGCATGCACCCCTGGACGCACCATCAAAGTACAAGGTGTACGTCCATAAAGAGTTTACATATCCCGCCATCTTGGACTCTACTCGTAGTTATGGTAATCGAAATTCAGCATATTCAACGGGTGGATTGTAAGCTCCATCCCTCCATCATCATTGAATTCAACAGGGATGCTCGTCAAAATTTGTAGGCAGTGATGGCAGAAGACCTTGATCTCCCAAATAAATGTCCCGCCTTCTTGCTCAATCACCTTGTATCCTTTGCTCCACCAAATGAGCTTTCCCTGATGATACCTCTGTTCTAAATATGGGTGTTCTAAATAAGGGATCAGACGACCCATCAACCTCTATCCCGATTTCCTTGCAGATGTTTGATCGATCTCGCCTAGACCTGTAAGGCAATCATAGCATTAGTGCAATCAGAAATAATAAAGTTTAATCTTATTAAGATTAACCTTATTTTTAAATTCTATCCCCTCAAGGTCAGCTAACAAAACTGTGGATTTATTCTTTCCTATCCTAACGATCCTATAGGGCCCATCCCATTTGGGCTCTAGCTTGCCTGGAAATAATTCACATCGTGCGTCATAATACAGAACAAGCTGTCCTTTCTTGAAGGTGTATTTCTTGGCTTTGATGTCGTGTAACTGCTTCATTCGGCGCTTCGCCACTTCTTGGTGCAATAAGCTCTGCAACTTAAGCTCATCTAAATGTGCCAGTGTCGTCAAGCGCTCAAAAAGTGCATCTTCACCACTCAAAGAATGATTGATGGCAAACCGAATAGTCGGCAGCTCAATCTCTAAAGGCAAGACACACTCCTCCCCATATACTAACTTGAATGGGGTATGGCCAGTGGCTCGTTTGAAAGTCGTATTATAAGCCCACACTGCCACGTATAACTTTTTATCCCAATCCCGTTTCTTTTCCGACACAATTTTGGACAAGATGCCCACAAGCTGCTTGTTGGTGCTTTCAACTTGCCCATTGGCTTGCGGGTTATAGGGGGTTGTCTTGTTATGCTTGATTTGCCACATCTCTGTCAAACCTTTGATCACCTTATTCAGGAAATGGGTTCCGCGGTCCGACACTAATTCTTTCGGCGGACCAAACCGACATATTATCTGCTCTAAAAGGAAACTAGCAGTTTCTTTAGCATCATCTTTCCTTGTTGCACGTGTTTCTGACCACTTTGTGAAGTAGTCAGTTGCGACAATGATGTACCTCTTTTGCGTAGTCGACAACGGAGTAATAGGACCCACAAATTCTATTCCCCACTTCTCAAATGGAAGTATCGCCATAATAGGGGTGAGTGGTCATTTCCTATTCTCTCGACTATCATGTCGTTGGCAAATATCGCATCTCTTAACATATGCAAACGCATCCTGGAAGATGGCAGGCCACCAATAACCTGCTCTTAAAGCCTTTTGTGCTGTAAGCCATCCAGCAAAATGGCCACCGCAAGCAGAATCATGGCACTCTTCCAAAATGAATGGCACCTCGTCAGGCATCACACATCGGCGATAGATGTCATCAACCCCTTGCCGATATAATGTACCTGCGATCAAAGCAAACTTTAACGCTTGTTGCTTAATTTTTCTTCTCTCAGCTTTAGATAATTTGGATCCCGCCTCTCCCGTCGATAAATAATGTGTTATTGCAGCATACCAGGAGGGAATAGATGCCGTATCTATTTTAAATAACAACTCCATGTCACTACCTTCAGCCACAGATTCTTTCGGCTCCCCAAAGTCCACAAGGCATTCCACGATGCCTTGCAACCTTGGTGGCTTACTCTTGATTTCATAATCAAATTCCTACAAAGTGATCAACCACTTTGCTAGACGATCAGGCGGCTGTAGCTTATTCATCAATAGTCGAAGTCCCTCCGCCTTCGTATAAAGCACGACTTTCTCATAGAGAATGTAATGCCTGAATTTCTTGGTCCCAAAGACCATCGCTAGACACAGCTTCTCCATGAAGGTATAATTGATTTTGGATACCCCCAGCTTCCGACTAGCAAAAGCAATCGGGTGGTACCACTTCTCTTCCCAAATTTGGGCTAAACAGCAGCTGATACTATACATGGTGGCCGCTAAGAATATATAGAACACCTCCCCTCTTTTAGGTGCTTTTAAAACAGGCGCTCTTGCTAGCTCTTGTTTCACATCCTCAAATGCTACCTTACAAGGGTTACCCCATACAAACGAACAGCTAAAGGACAATAAATTTGTAAGCGGCAACGTTCTTTCTGCTAAGGCGTTGATGAATCTACGGTAGTAACCAACCGAAGACAGAAAGCTATGAACTTCCTTCGGAGTGCGTGGTGGACCCATGGCAACTATAACTTTGACCTTCTCGGGGTCTGTCGCAATTCCTACTGAACTGACCACATGACCCAGCAATAGTCCATAAGGTACTCCAAAAACACACTTCCGTGGGTTTAAGGCGATGCAGAATTGTCTACAGCGCTCAAAGCATTTTCGCAAAATGATTAACTGCCTTTCTCTCACGGTGGCGGCCCCTAAGTCATCAATAAACACCTTCAACTCTTCAGGAGATATGTCACCGAATGTCTTATCTGCTGTTCGTTGCCACAAACCAGGCGCATTGCATAAACCAAAGGCCATCACATGGTACGCAAAAGTACCAAATACAGTGATAAAAGTTGTTTTCAACTTATCCTCTTCTGCAATTGCCATTTGGTTGTATCCTGCAAAGCAATCCATAAACGAATATATCTCCCTACCCGCTAATTGATCCAAAATCTGGTCAATAAATGGCAACGGGTAGTAGTCCTTAACTGTCTGCTTATTCAGCTCCCTAAAGTCTACACATAATCGGATTTGATTATTCTTCTTCTTTCTTATCACAACCGGCGAACACCATTCCGTGTGTTGCACAGGAAAAATCAAACCCGCTTTTCGAAGCTTCTGTAACTCTTCAAACAGCCCGTCCCTCAGTTCAAAAGGCATACGCCTTACTTTCTGCCATACAGGACGACTGCCCTCTTTCAACGGAATTGTATGAACAACAAGACTAGGAGGAATGCCTCTCAACTCATTATAACTCCAGGCAAAGATATCACGGAATTCCTGGATCAAGGCCACATAGTCCTCCCTTTCTGCTGAGCTGAGCATAGAACCTAATTTAATTGGCTGCGAATCATCAGGCGTACCAAGGTCTAGCTCGATAACATCTGCATCTCTTATACGATCTTGGCCCTCTATCGGCTCATTCAAAGTGATTTGATAGATGTCTTCCATGGTGGATCCTTCTTTGGACTCATCACTCGATGATGTCTCACTGGCAGATAAATCTTCTAATGTCTCCAATTTTGTGGAAGATAGAGGAGCTCTCTCACTCTGCGGGGACTCAGGATAAGCATCAACCACCACACGTTGGGCACCTCTGCCGAATATCAGTCGACCGGCAGGTATATCTACTTGGCAATCCGCTTGCAAGATCCAAGGTCGTCTGAGTAATACTTGGTAACTTGGACGGCCTGCAAAACAAATCACCCTAAAGTCCAACATGCATTCTACATTTGCAACAGTGACATGGACCTTAGTAATGTAGCCTTCTGGCTGTCTCAAACTATCATCTGCCATTCTGAGAATTGTGGAGGTATCTTTCTGAATCGCAAGACCCAACCTTTCCATCAGTTCAGAACTCATAATGTTAACAGATGATCCCGTGTCGACAATGGCATAATCTACTAATATCCCATCGACATAGGCTGCAACCCTTGGGCAATGCTTCTCAGCATGCTCGAACCAGTCATCACCAACTCGCGCAATACCCAAAGGTTCTACGATATACCCGGTACGCAAAATCTTTCTAAATTCCTTGCGTACTCCTGGGGAAAGCTTAATAAGCTGTAAAAGGTTCACATCCGGCTTGACTTCGCAAAGAGAGCTCGCCAAATCGAATTCATGATAGTTTGATAGAGCTCGCTTCTCACGCCAAACCATCCGCTCTTTAGGTCGCTGAACCGGCTTTAATGCCTCCTTTTTAACTTTCACCGTCTTCTTTGGTGGTTCCTTATCGGCTTTACTTTCCACGGGCTTCAAAGGTCCCCCTTCCATGGTAGGATCCAAAACTTGCGTTCCTTTGTCGCCTTGTTTAGGATTTCCGTCGTGAGGCTTATCCTTGTCGGCCCCTCTACCCTTTTGACCTCTTGTAAGGACAACTCGAAGATTAGAGGTTTCAGCATCATTAACGCGTACAGCCTCAATCAAACTAACCCCACTACCACTAGGTAGCTCCTCTACTGTAGTCTTTGGTCGTTGGAGTATTTGTTTAGGCCCATCTTCTTGCTGGGAATCATTTCCTTGCGCACGATGATTGACAGGCCTTGGTTGCCGACTACCTCGCTGGAGGGAACTGATCTTACTCCAGCAAGTAGCTGCTAAATGGCCGGATTTTCCACAAATGTCGCACTTAACATTTGGGCAATTTCTTGGATAGTGTTGCCCACCACACCATTTGCAACTAAACCTCGAAGGTGCACCCTCCTCTGGATATCTACTTCCTATCAAATTTTGTTATTTTTTAAGGAAGTTGACATCAACGGCTATTTGCCGATACTGCTCCATAATCATGTCGGTATAATGCTTCATCATGTCCTTAACCTCGCCAAGAACATTGGAAGAACTCGACTCATAGCCTTGGTCATTACCATGTCGTTCCATCGGCCTAACAATTCGATTAGGCACTGGTTGTTGAGCCACAGGCATGGTGTTAGAATTGACCGCCTGGCTTCCACCATTTGGAATCATTTGACTGCCCGTAGGCATCGACATGCTAGGGGGAGCTGGTAATAAAGGCACATTCTGCATCATGTTCCCTCTCCCATTAGGATTAGCCATCGCCATCCCTTGACCACTACTGCCATTGGCCATTGCCACATTATTTCCCAATACTAAACCCATGTTCGAATTGCCTCGAGAAGCATAGGCTGCTTGTAGTCGGGATTCCACCTCTTGTGCTCGTGTAATGGCAGTATCTATATCCCCCAAGGGGACACTAGTCAACTGCAATTGGATATTAAAGTCCAAACCATGTAGGAAATATTGTAATTGGGCAGCTGCGGGGATAGGAATAGAGGTGTCCAACTTACGGAAAACCTCTTTTATCTTCTTCGCATAAGCACGAATATCCTCATGTGGTTCTTGGCGGGTCACGTTAAGTACACCCAACCAATATTGCCCACCCCTTTCAGGGGCAAACTCCCTTCGAAAAGCTCCATAAAATGCATCAATATTCAATATGGTTCCGGCTTCTAAACCATGATACCATATAGCGGCTCTTCCTTTGAGAGTCATATTGAAGAACATCATTAAATGTCCTTCTTCTTGAATGCGACAATTAAACATCAGCTTTTGAAACTCCCTAATGTGGAGTTCCGCATCTTCCTCAACTAACCCATTAAAAATGGGTAGCGGGTAGCCTAGAGCCGGCAAATCCGTCGTTCCTGCTGGAATTGCAATAGGCTGCACCATGATAAGGATTGGATTTGCACTAGGAATAGGGGACGGTGGGGTTACACCTCCCGTACTTGACGTGGACTGGCTTATAGAAGGAAGGGGAGCACTAGAGCTTCCACCTTCTCCTAACTTACTGCTTGTGGCTCCAAGACCACTAGATCCACTCCCTCGTAATGGTTCAGCACCGCTACGCTTAGGGGAATATCTCCTAAAAATTTCAGCACGTTGCCTAGCTCTTTCGTCTCTTTCTTGCTTTTGGATTTCTGCTAGACGATGCTTATCAATAAATAACTGATCAATCTCAGTATCCGTTGGCATAAACTGCTAGTTGGTCCCTAGACAACCAGGATTTGAGAACTGCCACTTTTAAGCGGATCTCGGCAAACACACCACTGCTGGACCTAAAAACGGGCCGGCACTGGCTCATGCACTAGCCGGGCCTCGTCACTACGCACAAGACAACCCCTCGGCCTCGCGGCCAGGAGCGTCTATCAAAATCTCTGCCTTCCTAAACATTGTGTTTGTAATACGTTGTAGTCCAACTGATCCTAACCCAATATTACTCCTCAAAGGGAGTCCCTTTCACATAGCCAAAAGGCTCGAATCACATACACATGGGGTTCCTCCTACGGCTGAATGCCGTCAACCCTCTGCGACTCTCCTATACCTTGGGGATTGGCCCCTCAGTGTGTTGCTCAACAAATAGACACATCGCACAAAAGTTGCTCAAGGTACCAAATAAGCGTGTCCAGGAATGTACCATTGTCCTTACTTCTCTTTCCCCTAGACCCCACGACTAGCCTACAACATGGGTACCTCACTACCTCTCATCGTAGGTCATGTTCTAATAAACCAATTGCAATGCATGTCCAAGAGCTAGTCACTGATATTTTCTAAATTCTTTTCATGCTCTATGCATTTGGTGGATGCCTAGTGCTCAAAAATTTAGCAAAACAGTATCGTGCACAAGTGCAAAAACATTCTTTTAATGGTTTCCAACTGCCGTTCGTGCTTCGTTGCATGGGCCTAGCACCGAGGTGATCCTCGTGCTACTAAGCTCTTAATTTTAATTATCATCCGTCCTAAATGCTATGCATAGAAATCAGCAACTTTTCCATCATTTCACACGGCATTTAGACATATTTCAACTCCTCTACCCTTCCCCGTTTAAATAGTGCATCATTGGATAGGTTTATAGGGTATTTTGACATCATTTTATGTGGAAAAAGCGGAAAAAGACACACTAGAACAAGAAGGTGGGGTTGAACTGAGGCAAATCCTCATGCTTCAGTCCCCACAAACATTCACAAACATTGCTCTTATTTATCCTTATTTTTCGAAACCCAAAATGTATTTTTTCCCTATTTTTTAGGGTTTTTCCACCCTTTTCTTGTATTTTTCCTTATTTTCCTGCATTATTTAATTACTAAAAATTCAAAACAGGTTATGGGCTGTGGCCCTTAGTTCCTTCTTGCAGAAAAATGAAAGTTTAGTTGATGTTCCTATTTACTTTCCCATTTTTATGCCAAAAAACCATCATTTTCCCTTGATTTTTCATGTTTTTCGTGTTTTAATGTATTATTTTGAACCACAAGATGCATATTTTTCTGATTCTCTGATTATGACCAGCAAGAACTCATGGAAAACAACAACATGAACAATTTTTAGTCCACATGAACAACATTTCATCAATCAAAAGCTATAGAATCTCAAATTTCCTTTGAAAATTTTAAATTACCGCTTATTTGCGTGTTTCGGGTTTCATGTCCATGGCTGCAAATTTGGAAATCAGCAGCACTTCATGTCTAGCACAATCACCAATCACCATTTCCAGCCCGTGGAGCAATCCGATCCATGCCGGACAAGCCTCCATCATTCTTTCTTCTTCCTTCTTCTCCCCACATGAACTTGCCTTTAGAAGAGAGAGAGGGAGGAGAGAGAAAGACTGAAATCAGAGATCTTCAAAGAGAGCATCATTTGACGGGCGAGAGGCGGCGATAGAGTCAGCATCCAGGAGGGAATGAGGGGCAATGATGATTGACAGGGGTTGCATTGATCAGGCATGATGCCTCCATCTCCATCAAGCGCATTTTTCGGCGCAGTATGGCGCCATCTCCTCTCCACGTTTTTTTTCCATCTTCTCCATCAAACTTTCATGCTACATTTAAAATTGGGCTCCCAAGGGTCACTTGCCCATTTTGGCCAAATTTTGTCCACCTCTTCGTATCTTGACCGGTTTCTTGGCCATTTCCCCGTCCGGACTCGGAATTGAGCTCTGAAAAATCCTGGGCGTCCGGCTTAGCATCCCACATTGGCCAGTAGCTCGTGTCAACCCGCACGATTGTCTGAAAAATTATGAAAAATCAACAAGTGTCGCTCGGGCGCCTTTAAAGCACTTTGACGCTTAAAATCGTCCTAGATCGAGCCGCCGCCTTTGACATTGAATATTTTTCCCTTGATATTCATAATTTTTAGCTATTTTTAAGCACTTCCCGGCACCTAAATTCCGCTCTCATGTTAGTTCCATGTCCTGCTACACATCACATTAAGACTTCTAAACACTACAAAGGAAGCACAAATATGGACTAGACACATCTTTGACTACCTTTGGTAGTCTCCATCTTTGATTTATGCTACATATTGACATAACACTCTACACATTGACATAACACTTACTATTGGGCGGAAGAATGGTTGGATGGTAGAATATAGGCTATCAAGGACATTACCTATTTTTGGTATGGCACACCTCAAAATTGGTTTCTTATTTAGTGTTATGTGCTATCTCTTTTTCCTTATTTAGAAAAAAATTTGGATTGTAAAATCTTATTTTCCACCTCCCATGATGATTTCCTTATGTGATCTCTCTCTCTCTCTCTCTCTCTCTCTCTCTCTCTCTCTTTCTCTCTCATCTTTACCTTCCATTTCCTGTTCCATAGCTCTTTCCCTGTCTGTACTGCCAATAATTAATTCAACATGGAGAATCTATGTGATGGCTTCCCATTCTAGACAAATCGGCCAAGTGATAATATGGAAGGTGTTTCCAACATTGATATTGTCCAAGGAATTGAATTGACCGATTAAAATATGGAGAGAAATCTAAATATCCCCGAGATGGAGCAATGTCTTAGCAAGATGGCATTTATGCGTGAGTATTAGGTTGCTAAGAAAAGAGAACAAAGATAGAAAGAAAAAGAAAGCAATAGGTTGAAAGATCCATCTTTAGTGGATGAAGCAAATAAAATAAAGTAGATATGTTCAGCTATGGAGCTCAAGGTGCCCCACTCCACACATGAGATATTCTTAAAGAGATCATCTTTGATGATGGTGTTGAATAATGATGATGGCACAACAAAAATGAGCCATACAAGAGTAGCAAGTATTTTGGATACTCATAAGAGAAACATTGCTACGGCTAGCTCTCATCTTGAGTTAAAGATGATGAGGAAAAGTACGAGACTGCTAATGACAACTCATGAAATTACATGGAATCATGGAGAGGAGAGACAAAACAAACATGAAAATCTATTTGTAAATATCACAAAGTGTGATTTTATACAAAGGATGATAAGTATATCTAAGGAATGCTACATGGAAGAGGCCTGCATGGATCACAAGACCAAAAAGAAAAAAGATGTGTGCTCCACGAATCCAAGCATATACTATAGATGCTCACCATTTGAAAGCTCATCTCGATGCAAAGGAGTGTCAACAAACGAACTTTGCAAAATGAATAGTCAAACACTAGTCCACCATACATAATGCATCATAAAGAAAACTAGTGACTACAGACAAGAAAGAGGATTGAGCCTGTACGATCTATCGATAAGTGCAATGAGATCGTGTCTCTCTGCATATCAAGTCTCCAAACCTGTGGGATCGCAGTTTGTGATGGAGTGCTGCAAAGAAAACATAATAGCATTGTTAGAAATAATATATAAGTGATATTCCAAATAAGAAAGCGAGAAGAACCAAAAGGAAACTTAGAAAGTTCTCCAAATAAGTCTTGTGGCTGCCACTCCCCAGATGATGCACGACCCCTGCCTCCAATCGTGCCTCATTGCTTCCCATTGCTGCTATTGCCATCATCCCGAAGAATCTCTAGCTTCCTCCCTTAGTCTTTGCCAATCCTCTGCATCTAGCCACTCAGGTTTTGAGGCACCACTCTTCATTGCCTTGCACGTGTCTGATCATCTATGTAACATGTATGCACGCATATACTCTATCGTCCACCCAGTGGAAAACCTCTTTGCCACCGTAGGTACCGAAAACTCCTCATGCAAAGATGCCGCTACATAGTCCTTGCTCCCCTTGGGTATATTATTTCAATGGTCCAGAAAATTATACCTAAATACTTGTTGGCACAACTCTTTTATGTGAGACATAACCATTCTCCCCGCATCATTCATGATCACAATACCTATATTGTCATCTATGAGGTATTTGTACCCTAGTGGGGTATGCCTAAGGTGTGGCCTCCCCACCTGTGACCATGCTCCTAGGTATAACTAAGAGATCCCTATACATTCAGTGTACCTAGGGGGGTAGTATCTCTAGGAGTAGCACCCATACGAGTGCCACCTGCAGATGTCCAAGAGAAACCTAGAGTCATAGGAGTAGATGTCCCTACAGGTGTGACAAATCTTGGAGGTGACAAGTATCCACCAAACTGATGAGACGGAGACATTGCATATGTGTCTCCACAATATCCACTTGATCCACCCTCTCTAGAACCGGTATGATAGCAAGAAGTAACAACCCTCTCTAGAATCGACCATGGGCTCACAACATCTATGTCTCCACAACATCTCCCATAACCACTCTCTCCATCTAGGGTCATTCTAGAGCATCAACCTCACCTACTGCAGATCAAAGCATCAGAGCATGCTGAAGTAGATCTCATAGAATGGCCATATCTCTAAAGTGGGCTATCTGATCCAGACACATACCAATAATATCTCCTACAGCTCCTCGTCGATCATCCCTTGACTCATCCTTCTCTTTCGGTATCATTAGAGGTAACTTGCATAGATAGAAAATGATGTTAGCATAATCAATATAAGGATTTAGGTACAGCATGACGACGTAACTTTGAAAAAAAGGATGCTAATTAAAATGCATATATTGAAGTACTCTTAAAATCAAATCATATATGAATTGAGTAAGCAAATGCAAATAATACGACCTGTCCTATGGCCCCATATCAATCTCTTGGTAGAGCTTGGTGTATACTGGAAGGTCTATAGATAGGTCACCACATAGAAAGAGGAGTCCACTTCATTCTCAAAAAATTCATGGTCTCCTTTCTCTTCATCTACATTACCCGTGCTTGTAGTCTCATCTGCACGCTCCAAGCCCTCTTTGTTGAGATATCGAGCTCCACTCGTGATATGTTGGGGTGACCGTTGTGCATTTATGTCACCGACTTGTCAGTTGCAGATGCGGTTGGTACACCGCCCATGAATAATAGCTACATGACAGCTATCCTTATCTACTCTAGTTCGTGGCTCAGTTAGTATGCCACCTTAGTTAGTTGAGTTTGGTTTGAGACCCATATATAGGGTTCTTCTATTTCTTTGTACTTGATTTTGCTGTGGGGTATGACTGCATGAATATTGCTGCTTTATGCCATGCTCCTGCAAAAACCTTGCAAACTCATTTGAGAGGTACTCTCCCCCTCCATCTGACCTTAGGCATTTTATTTGCATGCCTGTTTCTTTTTCAACCATAGCTTTAAGAGTTTTGAAATACCCAAAAACTTCACTTTTCTTTTTCATAAAATACACCCAAATTTTTCTGCTATAGTCATCAATAAAAGTGACAAAATAATGACAGCCTCCAAGAGATGCAGCTTTAGTAGTCCACACATCAGAGTGGATTAATTCCAATGGCTTCTTACTCTCTTAAACATGTCTAGGAAATGGTTTCCTTGCCTGTTTTCCAAACTAACAAGCTTCACATATCTTATGCATTTCTGCAACCTTGAATTTTGGCAATCCTGCAACAATATTTTGGGCCTGCATTGATTTAAGTCGCTGTACATTAACATGACCAATGCGTTTATGCCAGATATCAATATCTGCAACTACACCGGTCCCATGTGCAAACATTGCTGCACTCAATTCAGGCATGTCTGCATCCAATGTAAACATTCTGCCCTTCTTCTTTCCTTTTGCTATCAAGCGACCTTTATTTTTCATATCCTCAACAAAGCATCCATGGGAATTAAATTTGACTTGCAAGCCCTGCTCAACCATTTGACCAACAGAAACCAGGTTCTTGGTGATATTCGGAACATGAAATACATCCGACAGGTATTTCTTTTTCCCATCCTGCATAGACAAAGGAATATTTCCAATCTGCACAATAGGATGTGCAGTATCATCACCGGTCTCCACAAATCCTGGTTTTTCCATTTTCCTTGCATCCTGCATCCATTCTGCATGACCTGTCATGTGGTTTGATGCACCTGAGTCAACATACCACACATCGTTACTTTCTTCTGCACTTGTCACAGAATTGGTCATGTGCTGCACCATAAACAAATGCTCATTTTTGTCATCACCCTGTCTACTAGAAGATGCATAATTCTCTTGTTGCAGTTTTCCATTCATGATGTCATTCTGCTTTTTATAGCAGTCTTTAGCCATATGACCCATTTTACCACAGCAGTAGCATTCAACATTGCTGTTTGCATTTTGGGCTCTTTGCCATCCACCACGACCTCTTTGGCTCCCCCTACCTCTAGAGTTACCATGTCCTCCTCCATAGGATTGGTTTTCTTGAGTCTGCTGCATATTTTGATTTCTACCATGGCCTCCAAATCGGCCTCCCCTACCTCTGCCTCTACCTCTTCCACATTTGAGTAGAAGACAGTTTCTTTTGAAGTTCCTCCTGAAGAAGATGCACCACCATTTCTTTGCTCCTCAGAAATTAGAAGAGCAATCAACTCCTCAAAATCAGGAAATCTTTCACGAACTGAAATGGATGTCCGAAACTGTGCATAATCCTTTCCTAGACCATTCAAGGTCACAGAAACTAAATCATCATCTTCCACTGGCGACCCAATGGAAGCAAGTGCATCTGCACTCTTCTTCACCTTCATGTGGTAGTCATTGATGCTCATACTTTCTCTTTGCACATTATGCAACTCTTGCTTGAGCTGCATTTTCCTGGCTTGCGTATTTGTGCTATACATTTTTGACAAAGTATCCCATGCCTCCTTTGGCGTACTTGCATCTTGAATATGCACAATCATAGAGTCTGAAATGCTAATAGACAGCCAGTACATAACTTTCCTGGCTCTCTCATGCCATGCTTTAAATGCCTGCATTTGCTGTTGATTGGGAACATCAGGAAGAACTGGTTCTTCTTCATTTCCTGCAACAAATTCCCAATATCCTTTTCCCATAAGGAAATTCGTCATTCTAAACTTCCATGCCTGGAAGTTGTTCTTGTCAAGCTTTTCAATTACAATCTGTGAAAGAGAATCAGACGCCATTACAGAACATTGCAAAAAATTCTGTCACTGCAAAAAACACAGCTTCACCCTCACAAGGGCAAATCTGCAAAATTGGCGAAAGTGGTATTTGACCACACAATCACTTCCTAGTGATGATTTTGCATAAACAGGAATCAAGGATGATTCTGTAACTCCCAATGTCTCTGCACACAAGCATACGATGCAATTTCTGTGGCGACTTTTCACCGACCTGTAGAACAGTGGTCGCACAGCATAAAACATGGCATTTTCCTGAGTGCGTGCAGAAAACTTCCGCCTCCAAAACAGGCCCCGAAATGGCCTCAAATAAAAAAAACAGGGTCACCAAGGGCTAAAGCCCTATCCCGCAGCATATACTGCCCTCTTGCTTCACCGTGAAGGGCATCTCAACCTGAGACAATGCACTCTTGCAATTTCCAGCTGTGCTACCTGAAGAGATTTTCTCCCAAAACAGAAAACGAAAGCAACACTGCTCCTCTTACCAGAACACCGCGAGCTTGGCTTACTTTCTTGAGCTCCTTACCACGAACAAGGCTTTGATACCATGTCAAGATTGTGGGAGAGAAGGAAGGAGTCTCACTTGTAGCTTTCTTGCTTGCACAATGGGGGAATTGCAGAAAGAAAAAATAGGCATATTGGAGAGGTATCTCGTGCCATGCTCAATGAAAAAGACCTACCAGATTTTTATTGGGCTGAAGCGGTTGCTACAATAGTCTACATAATGAATAGGACTCCCATTGCAGCAATACATGGAATGACTCCAGAGGAGAGGTATACTGGTAGGAAACCAGATATTTCTCATTTGAAGATTTTTGGTTGCATTGCCTATGTTCATGTGCCAGATGAGTTGAGATCCAAGTTGGATCCAAAAGCTGAGAAGTGCATCTTTATTGGTTACTCTCTGCAGCAGAAAGGATATAGGTGTTATAACCCTTCTACTCGTAAGTTTACAGTGAGCAGAGATGTTGTTTTTGATGAGATGAGTAGCTAGTATAAACCAGTAAATGTGATTGATGATGTAGATGCACAAAACGGTAATGCTGCACAAAATTCACAGCAGCAGTCACAAAATATTAGTGGACCTAGAGCGTCCTCTAGTAGTGGTTCACATTCTTCGCCATGGACAGGCAGATTGAGATCAGGAGAATCTTTTCAAAGCAATGTAGATAGTGGTATTCAGGTTTCACGAAAAGGAAAAGAGAAGGTAGATCAGCCCATGTTTGATGTGAATGCAGGTCACTCTTATGTGGATGGTGAATCCAGTGGCTCAGAACAGAGCATTGATGATGAGTTGGATATTCCTTCTATTGTTACACCTAGAGTAAGGAAGACCAGGGATGTTTTGAGAGCACCTGGGAGTGAACCTACTTTGCGCAGGTCTACCAGAGCTAGGTATCCTGTGGATAGGCTGAAATATGATGGATTTACAGCCATTCACTATGCATATATGGTCAAAGTGATACAAGAACCAGAACCCACTTCTTTTGAGCAAGCCATGGGAAAAGAAAAATGGGAGAAAGCCATGGATGAAGAAATGGATGCCTTGGAACTAAATGCTACATGGGAATTGGTACCTTTGCCTAAAGATAAGAATGCAATTGGCTATAAGTAGGTTTATAAGGTGAAGCACAATGCAGATGGTTCTGTGAACAGATACAAGGCAAGATTAGTAGTCAAGGGGTATGCACAAACATATGGCATTGACTATGAAGAAACATTCAGTCCGGTTGCAAGGATGGCAACCGTAAGAGCAGTCATTGCGATGGCTGCATCAAAGGAATGGTCTTTACGTCAGATGGATGTAAAGAATGCCTTCTTGCATGGTGATTTGCAAGAAGAGGTATATATGGAGCAGCCACCAGGTTATGTGCATGCTGTTCATCCCGAGTTTGTTTGCAGGTTGAAGAAAGCCTTGTATGGCTTGAAGCAAGCACCTAGAGCATGGTCTGACAAGATAGGACAGTATCTTGTCACTATTGGCTTTCAGATTTCCAAGGCAGATTTTTCACTTTATGTGAGAAAAACAGAGAAAGGTATTATGCTACTTGTCATTTATGTTGATGATTTGATTATGACAGGTGACAGTGATGAAGATATCCTTCATGTGAAAATGCTATTGAAGCAGAAGTTTGAGATGAAGGATTTGGGAGAGCTGCGTTATTTCTTGGGCATTGAGGTGATTAGATCACCAAGTGGGATACAGCTCTTGCAGAGGCAGTATGGATTGGACATGCTTTCCAAATATGGGATGACAGGCTGTAAGCCTATTTCAGTTCCTTTGGAGCAGAATGTGAAGTTGAGCACAGATGCATGTGAGCTTCTCGAAGACCCTACTATGTACAGATGCATAGTAGGAAGTTTGATTTATATGACTATTACTAGGCCAGATTTGAGCTATGCTGTTGGATTGGTAAGTCAGTTTATGCAGGCTCCAAGGAAACCGCATTTGGATGCGGCTAGACGCATACTCAGGTATGTGAAGTCCACATTATAGTATGGACTACTTTATGAGACTGGGGTTCAGATACAGTTGCATGGATACACTGATGCTGATTGGGCTGGTAGTATTTCTGATAGACGATCTACCAGTGGATATGTGTTCTCTTTTGGGAGTGCTGCAGTCACTTGGAGCAGCAAGAAATAGCCTACAGTTGCCTTGTCGAGCACAGAGGCTAAGTACAGGGGTGTAGAAATGGCTGCATGTGAGGTAGCTTGGTTGCATAAGCTACTTTATGATATGCATCAGCCTATAGATGGGCCAGTTGTCATTTATTGTGACAACATGAGTAGTATACACTTGGCAAATAACCCAGTCTATCATGCTAGAACAAAGCACATTGAGGTGCATTATCACTATGTGCGAGAGAGAGTTTTACTAGGTCTTATTGATCTACTTTATGTCAGCACAGAGGATCAGGTAGCTGACATATTCACGAAGGCATTGGGCGCAGAGAAGCTGCGCAAGTTCAGAGACCTGCTTGGTGTGCAGGAATTGGGATTGAGCTCGAGGGGGAGTGTTGAGATATCGAGCTCCACTCGTGATATGCCGGGGTGACCATTGTGCATTTATGTCACTGACTTGTCAGTTGCAGATGCGGTTGGTACACCGCCCATGAATAATAGCTACATGACAGCTATCCTTATCTACTCTATTTCGTGGCTCAGTTAGTATGCCACCTTAGTTAGTTGAGTTTGGTTTGAGACCTATATATAGGGTTCTTCTATTTCTTTGTACTTGACTTCTTTTTGGCTTACACAACTAAGAAGAGGAAAATTGTTTTCAGCCTCCACCTTTGTGTATATTCCCCTATTGTGCAAGCAAGAAAGCTACAAGTGAGACTCCTTCCTTCTCTCCCACAATCTTGACACTCTTCACCCTCCACTCTCTGCAACATCGACCCCTCCACTTGCATAATCTCCTCATCTATGCTGGGAAGATTGCTTTCATCATCCACTCATGCACTCTGAGGTGTTGATGGCACCACATACCACTATCGAGGTTGTTGGAGATTTGGATAGAAGATTATCTGTTCAATATCATATATAAGAGTGAATCAATATTTGTGATTGTTTCATGTCATGAAAAAAATTTAAAAATAAGTCATGCGTCTTTTACAATGATCCGAAAAGACAAATGCATCACGCAGATCCGTTCATATTTTCTCAAAATCTGTTTTAGAAATCCAGATGGACCTCGTCGAACAGTTGTCGCAGCTCCTTTCAATACCACTTTAAACCACTGTACATTGAATATGATCATGCAAAAGCTACAATAGTTTAGTGAAATAATAGTTTGCAACTTTTCAAAATACTCCATCTCATCTACTATAGTATTTAGATCCATGGCACGCCATTGGCTCTCTTGCTTGAACTTTACCATGACACCACAATTCATTGTGGGGAGTGCATTGTCAATGCGCTCAACATGAAAATGCCGCCCATGCGACCACCTACACTATAGATTATATATTGTATACTGAAATGGTTAGATTAGTTGTTGCACATAAAATCTAGATATGACAATAAATAAAGCATGTGGTCACCTTCGGACTACATCCCCTCGAGAACTCCCACTCCTCGATAGAGACCTCTATCCCTTCGTGAGAAGTTGCAGTCAAAGCTTCATGCAACCACTGCATAGGCATAAACTATGGAATCTCCTCCATGCCCTCAAGATATCAAATTGATTGATGGTGTGTACTGCATCAAAATTCTAATCGCACTCCCTCCTCTCACTCTTTTCTAGACTACTCATACCTAGCGAGTCATTTCTCCATGGATGCATGATGCAATATACAAAAAAGTTTCACTTTCTCCTCCATGGTATCATCCATTCTTTTTTCTATCACATTTTCAACCACCACATCTTTGGTCAATCTATCATTGTCCTTCAGTGACCATGGCATACTGTTGTTTGAATCCACCGTTTGGTAACCACTTTGAAATATGCACTAATGCCTCCAACACTAGCCAATCTTTAGCCATGCTATCTTTTGGTTGAGAGCTCATTGTCGAACAAAGCTCTTCAGGGTTTTCACGAAGCACTCCAAGAAGAACATCTATCACGTATGGATGGGTCGTGCAATCTCCACTTCGTTTACAAGATGATATACTAGGAGGTGAGTTTGCATCGTGAACATGCTCATGGATAGGTATTTCTCAAAGTGACATACCGTCTTCACTACTCCTTGCCTTATAGATTCAATAGAGGACGACTTGATCTCCTTCTCTTTGATTCATTACACTAAATTTGACAACCTATAAATCATTGAGCGTATTTCTGGAGTGAGGAACCTCTCAATCGCAATCGATAGTACAAACTATCAGAAATAGAGAAGTATTACGAACATTGAGTAGACACTAAATAGCAAAATATTGAGGCTATTTGCTATCAAGGTTAGGACAAAACCACTATATCTTATGCCAATCATGGAATTTTATCCCTGATAGTAGAGTTGGTCGTCTTTAGAAAAGAAGACTTGAGGTAACACATCATACCCATCGAGATGTGGATAGATCTAATAATTTGCTTCACAATGCACTCTTCTTTAGTGAACAGGACCAAAGGAGCACGAGGTAGTTGCAAGCGGTCGTCGAGGCTCAACTATGGCCAAAACTATGGTCAAAGTGCTCCATCTTGCCTACGTCCTTCAAATCCATTTGTGCCTCTATAGTGTCTCTCTTTCTTGTGATATGGTCCCATAATAAGTTACCTGCATTCTTGAAAATATGAATGGGATCCAACTATGATTGATTTATAAGTGGATCCAATATGGGTAACTCATAGAAAATTGAGAAATGTCCCATTTTGCTTAGATGTGACTCCTCGTGGACCATTTTCAACTCGTATCAACTTTGGGAATTCATTCGTGCTAGAGGTCATCCAAGAAAACCTTCTCTCAATTCATGACCCTCCAACAAGAAAGTGGTGTGTCCAAAAGGTCAATCACCTGAGCACTCTTTGAATCCCAAAAATTCATGTATGGTCCACATGAGAATGGATTGTATATTAGTGGACCGTCGACCATCATGCTTGCTCATGTCTTCCACAACAACCACCTCCTCCCACAAAATATTGAGCTCATCAACTAATGGATGGAGATATGCATCCATGTTCTTGACTTTGTAGCACCCAAGAATAAGCAAGCTAAGGATCATGCGTCCTTTCTTCATAGAAAGCCATGGCAGGATGTTGTAGTGAACAAGGACTATAGACCACACATTGTAAGAAGTTGAGCGGAGATTGAATGGATTTACACAATCCATAGTAAGACCAAGACAAAGATTCATTGGCTCATGTGCAAAGCCTGGAAAGGTGAAGTCAATGTGGCTCCTTTCCCAGGAATCTACTGATATTCATTGGACTCCATATGTGGATCTATTCTGTGCATGCCACGTTGTCAAGCTTGCCATGCCCGATGTACAAAACATGTGATGTATACACGGAATAAGTGGAAAGTGTCTAAGAACTTTCTGAGAGATGGTTTTTCCTTGCAAGTCTTGTCAATACTTGTGAGCACCACACTTTGGACATGTCTCTATAGTCCCATAGCCTCCTTGAAATAGCACACAATCATTGACACATGCATGGATGCTATTGCAGTCCCATGCCAAGCTTTGGTAACACCAATTGTGCATCATCACGGGACTGAGGTACTATATTCCAGGTGGTAATATGTGATACTTTAGCAACCCAAAAGAAATCAAAGCACACCTGAAGAGCATAAGAAGTGTTTTTTATAATAGAGTCAAAAAAATGAACAGAGCGTAGAATGTACCTGAACAACTCGATCACACTCACATCGCTCCACCCATACTTTGCATGCATACTTAGGAGTCCAAGTATTGTCTTCAAGAAAGATACTTGGCACCCATCATACAATGGTATGGATGCTTCCTCTCTTAGTGGATCATATGACTCGACATCCATGGAAAGTAACGTATTAATCATTGCCTCCATCTCAGGCTCCAAGATTAGAGGAAGGTCCGAAAGGCCCACTATCTCCTTTGGTATTGAGGATGTAGTCTAAAACATGCCCTCCAATTGATGTATTGGCTCAAGCACTCCATCCATTGCCTTCATCTTGGGCTCCAAGATTGGAGGAAGGTTCGAAAGCCCCATTGTCTCCAATTGGTGTATTGGCTTAGGCACTCCATCCATTGCACACCCACAAAATCTTCTAACGGGTTGCAATAGGTGCATTTCTTGGGATGAAATGTCACCTCTTTGTACAAATTTTCAAGGAATCTATAATATTTTTGCATATGATATTCAATTACTTTGTGAATGTAAAGCATGATTGATACACATTTTTCTTATTATTCACTCAAAGTCTGAGATCACCTAGTCAATGATCTCTAATTGAAACTCGTCAAGGGTTGTATGTGTTCTATGGACAAGTGATGTTTTTTTCTCATTTCTAGCTTGCATTGAGTACAAGGGCACGGTACACGATGATTAAGATATGCTTCGCGATCTTGGACATCATAACCATCATCGTTCTTGAATTGGTCTATGTTACAACAAACAATATTTGTTTTCCTCATTGATGATCTTCCTCCATTTTAATCTCTACTTATCTTTCTTGATCTCCATTCTTATATTTCCTACCATTCCTTTTCTCTTTGCCCTCTTTATTTCTCTCCCCGCCCCTCTTTCTCTCTCCCTTTCCCTCTCTTTGTTTGCCTCCTTTTATCTCATTGTTTCTCTCTCTCTCTCTCTCTCTCTCTCTCTGCCTTAATTTCTCTCTGCCCTCTTTATTTCTCTCTCCACCCCTCTTTCTCTCTCTCTCCCTTTCTCTTTCTTTGTTTGTCTCCCCTCTCTCTCTCTCTCTCTCTCTGCCATCTCCCTACTTCTCTCCACTCTTTTCTCCCCTTCTCTTTACCTTTATCTATTTTTATCTATCCCCCTTGCTATTTCCCTCCCCCTCCTCTTTCTCTCCCTCTTTCCCTTTATTTGTTTGCCTCTCTCTATCTCTCTTTGTCCATTTCTTTTCTGTCCCCATCTCTCTATCTTTATCTACCCCTTTCTCTATTTCTCTCCCCACCCTTCTTTCTCTCTCTTTCCCTTTTTTTAATTTTCCTCCCTTCATCTTTCTTTGTTTATCTCTCCCCCTCTCTCATTGTTTCTTTCTCTCCCTCCATATTCCCTCCCCACTCACTTCTTTTCTCTCTTCCTTTCCCTCCCTTTCTTCTCTCTATTGCTTTCTCTCTTTCCCTCTCCACTCTCACTCAATGCATCGCTTTGCCATCAAAATCAAAGATAGAAAATAAAAAACTTATAAAACAAGGACATTGAAAGACTCTCTCTCCCCACCTCTCTTTGTGTCCCTCTTCCCTCTCTCCCTATATTTTTCTATCATTCCATTCTCTCTAATTCTCTCATTGTTTCCATATTTCTCTCTTGCTCTTGATTTATTGTTCTCTCTATCTCTCCTTTTCTCCCTCTTTCTGTCTTTTTTTCTCCCCCCCTCTCTCTTTTCTGTTCACTCTCCTCTCTCTTTACCTCACCCTTCTTTTCTACCTCTTTCTTCTCTCTCAATCTCTCTTTCTCTCCCTCCTCACTTTCTTTCTCTCTTTCTCTTTCTTTGTTGTCTCTCTCTTTATTTCCCTCCCCCCTCATTGTTTCTCTTACTCATTCTCCTCTCTCCCTCCCTTCATATCTCATTTCTCTCTTCATCTCTCTCTTTGTTACCCCCCTCTCCTTTCTCTCTTTTTTGCTTCCTCTCCCTTCCATCATATCTCATTTCTCTCTTTCTCTCTTTATTTGTTACCTTTCCCCCTTTCTCTCTTGTTGTCTCTTCCTCTTCCTTCCTTATTCTCTGTCTCTCCTTTCCTCTCTTTCAATGCATCTCACTACAGAGAAAAATAACAAAAAAAAAAAGAAAACACAAAAATAAAGCAAGAAGAGGCAATGTACCTACCTCAAAGGCTCGAAGATGAATTCTTTTCTGGCTCCTCTTCACGCCGTTCCTTCTTTCTCCCTTGTGCACTTCTCTCTCTTCTTTGCATATAATAGTGATGGTAGAGATGATGGTGAGGAGCTCTCATTCTCTCTCATTCTCTCTTCCTCTCCCTCTCAAGGTGATGATCTCTCTCACTCTCTCTTTTGATCTTTCTCAAAAATGTTTATAAAAAATGCAGCACTTGGGTTTTTGATGTTTTTTTCTCAGATCGGCATCACTATTTGCATCGCAATTAGCATCGCAAAATCAAATTAGCAATGCAAATTAGTGATGCTAATTGTGATGCCGCTATTTTGCATCACATATTACCATCGCTATTGCCCCATCCCCTTATAGTGAGAGAAGGTATCCACAGGTAGAAAGAGAAATATGGGAAGTTGTGACACCTCTTAAATGTGATAAGGAGTATTTTATGGGTGCTCTTGCATTCATTGAGACTAATTGTTTGCAAGTAGTATTGGGTATGATTACTAGTTGTGCTACCCTAGACATTGTTATGCTCTAATGGATTGCATACATCAAATCTTTGAACCCTGAATTGCAGCATATTGTAGGAAAAGATAACCCAATTGACAGAGATGTTATCTTGGGCATGCTATGAGAATGAAGATGGGATGATGGATGAGGAGAAAGAAGATGATTTTTTTTGTAGCTGAAAATGATGTTTTGATTGATGAAATTGAATTGGAAACCATTGTAACTACATGCATAACTCTCACAAATACAATGAAAGCATTAAATATAGTAAATATAGCAACTATTTTATCAAATACAAGTGTTGTAAGAGTGAATTTAGCAATGCAAGGAGTTGCTACAGCATTAACACTTTAGATGCTATGTATCTTGTGTAGAAGTGCTTTTGAAAGATAAATATGCAGGAGAGTGGTTGAGAATTGGTTAATACCTTAGCAGATTAACAAGGAGAGATGAGTGGTCAAATGAGTTTAAGAAGATTTAGAAGAAAGCCTATGGGTTTTTCTTAAAAGATGGGTACTTGTGGAAACATACTAAGAAGAAAAAGGCTATATCATTGTGAGTTCTGGGTGATTGAGATTCACAAGTAAAGATTATGCAAGAGTTCCATGAAAGCTTATGGGCTGGTCATAGAGGTGTTTGGGGTACTTTTGCAAATATCAAAGAAAGATATTGGTGGCAGGGTATATATAAGGATGTTTCTCACTTTGTGGAAACATGTACGACATGTCAAATATATTCATCTATGAGATATTTGGTTGGACTATAGCCCACATATCCTTTGTCTCTTCATTTTAAGTGGGTAGTGGATTTAGTCATGATGCCTATAGGTCTTTGGAAAATGAGATATCTTGTACTTTCCCGTGAACACTTGACCAATCAAGTGGAAGGGAGAGCTCTATGTAGTAAGACAACAAATTTAGTGTGCACTTTTCGCTTAAGAAGAGATCTTTTGTTGGTATGGATGTGTGGGAAAAATTATAGCAGTAGATAGGGGTGAACTGGATGCAAATGAAGCCCATGATTTCTTTGCATGATTGGGGATAAATATTGCTTTAAATAACTTCAGCTTATAACCGTGAAGAAAATGGAAAAAGTGAAAGAGGTCACCGATTTATTGTGAAGGCATTGGCAAAAGCATGTGGAGAGAAGGTAAAAGAGTGGTCACCATTGCTCCCTTATGCTTTGTGGGCTAACAAAACAACTCATAGTGTTGTTATAGGATATATGCCTATTGAATTGATGTACGGTCAAAAACCTATTATGCCGATAGAAGAGATGACAATCACATGGAGTGTGCTACCTTGGGAAGAGGAGCTGAATCAAGAGAAGTTGTTGGCCTTATGTACTAGATAGTTGGAAAGGAAGTTAAAAGACATAGAGGCACTAGTTGTTGCAAAGTTAAGGGCAGTAAGGATACATAACAAGAAACTATTTGACAAAAGACATAGATTCAGACCAAGAACCATACAAGATGGGGATTGGGTGCTAGTTTATGATAGCAGTTTGAAAAACTAGTATAATGCAATGTATAAAGTCTCCAAATGATGGTTTGGACCTTATGTGATAAGGCATGTGTTTGATAATGCTACTTATGCATTAAATGAGCTGGATGGAATAACCATAAAATTCGGTAGCTGAGAAAAGAATCGAATTATTCAAGAGACAACAATATACTGCTATGAGTTGCTAGAACTAGATGAAAATAGTGGCCATGGTACAAGGGCTAGCCAGGAAGATATGGAAGATGAAGAAGCAAATGATATGGTTGTAGAGGATGAGGAGGACTTAGAATCTGGTGATAGCTAGGACTTTGGCACATACCAGAGGATGTGCAAATTCAAAGGGGGTGGATGTCGTGCCACTACATGGACACAATATGAAAAACACTGGAGTGCATCACCATCTCAATTTCTTATTGATCTAGAGAGTCAATGCAATATTAGTCATTAATGCTAGTGTCCATAGTATGGACGGTTCAAAAATATAGGATTTTTGGGTAATTTTAGTCTATTTTTGATATTATTTATTATAAATGTTCTAAAAAGGTATAGAAGACTTCTAGAATAAGGTGACATGCAAAAAACAAGTTGGTTTTTAGCTAGTTTGGGAGACCTCATGCAAAAAGAGGGCTTTCAAATTCATGTGGGAGGTGATCATAGTTTTTAGGCAGCAAACATCACTCCGGAATAGGAAGAAGGAGAAGGAACAATCCACAAGAATTCTAATCAGGCATCCTAGGGTTTTACCCCCCTTTCAGAGCCAAGGGAACCATTGGATTTGTCGTATGAGCAGCAGAGAAGAAGCTAGTGTTTTGTGCTTGTTTTACCAGGAAGCTCCAAGATATCTAATGCTTGGAGATTGCTTTCTGGTGGTCCCATATAAGGATTTTGTTTATATTCTTAGGTTCTATCAATACATAGTACTTGGAATCATTGACTTTGTCTTTATATTGTGTAAAGGCTTTGGTAGATTTGAATCCCTTGCCTATTCTTTTTCTTCTCTTCTATCTCCTATTCTCTACTTCCTTCTCTCTCAGATCTCTAGTGGATACAATCTTTCAACTAAAACCCCTCTGATAATGGATGTGCAAAAGGCTACTTTTATATGTCATAATATAAAAAATCACAACCTTGGCCATTTCAAAGTTCATTTCTAGTTTGCATTTGTCATAACCCTACATGTGGCATGGAGGGAGGAGGCATGTTAGGACAAGGGTCTTGAATGGGCATGATCTATATAGGATAACTCGATCATGATGATAATAGTAGGCAATCAACTAGCATGCCAAGGCATTGATTGGGGTTGAGGGGTCAAGGATGTTAGGGCATAGGATGCAAAGAGTTGAGCATAAGGATACATAGACCAAAGGGTCAAGGAATTTTGCAATCAATATAAATGGACTCACCAAGGTCTAAATATAGAGTCCATAGGGCTTCCTAAAGATATCAATGATATGCTAAGGCATTGGCAAGCTTAATGGGCCAAGGGATAGCCTATGTTAGGGCATAGGATTCCAAGAGATGAGCACAAGGGTATATAGACCAATGGGTCAAAAAATTGGTAAGTTATATGAATGGGTTCACCAATGTTAGTTTAGATTTGGAGTCCACACATCTACCTAAAGGTACCAATGTGGTGTTAAGATTGGTTGTTGAGTAGTTGGGAGGTTAACAAAGCTTTTCTAAATTTTTGTATTCACTAGATGCTATGTAGCCATGTGAGAATGTGAGGCATGCATGAATCCATGATATTGATATTAGAGTAGGTTGTAGTAAAAGGATCAAGGAGCAACAATTGGACAACCAATGGATAGCTAGTTCATACCATCAATGGCACTCTATGGCTTACAATAAATGCATGGACCTCGGCACACTTTGTAAGGATAATAGAAAGGCTTCATTGGTGCCATTGGCCACACACGAGGCACAATGTTTTACTTGAAGGATTGAATTTTTAGGAGGTCACCCATCTTGGTATTATCCTCACCCAAGTGCACTTAATTATACCTATTTGGGTATTGTCATCACCCAAGTACACTTAATTGCAAAGCATTTAATCACCAAGCAAAGCCTTGTTGCTCCATACCACAAAGAAAGTTTGCAAAGGCTAATCTTGGAAGAGATAAAAATCTTATCAAGAACCTCCCATAAATGGGTTAGCATACAACGCCTTTGTAGTTCTACTGCATCACGTGTTCATCAATTTTACAGATTGTTTCACTGTGGAGACATCATGGGTAGGCGGCAATTTCTCTCTCGTAGTTTCAAGAATCACATCTTATCATTTGTGTATTATGAGCTTTGCACATGTGTAGGGAGATGCAACCATGAATGATATAGATTATTTAGGTGCACTTTAAGAAGCTGACATGAGGCAATTTGATGTCCTAGTGACTTGCATATTGACATTAGAGAAAATTTTGCTTCTCTTAATGAAAACATCACAGAGATCTTGGATTTTTTACAATTCCTTGTACAAAAAAAAGCTTCAAGTGTCCCAAGTATGCCTATTTTGGTGATGGTGTTGCTCTTGGAGCTACTTCATCAATAGGGCCACCTTAAGACAGTGAGGTTATTGGCTCTTTTGATACACAAAAGACTAGCAATATGGTAAAGATAATGAAGGGACTTGTGTTTTAATGGAATGAATGAGATCATAATAAGGATGCAATCAACATGTTCTCCAAAGGTAGAGTGAGTTACATCAATTGTGTCATATACTAGATTCCATCAAAACCCTCAAGGCAAGCCTCACAATTGAGGGCAAGGCCTACAAATGATGGATGAATTTTGGTGTGACCACTCATCTTATGACTTGGGAAAATTTTGAGAAGCATTTTGAAATGAATTTCTCCCCAGAGAATGAAAAGGACCATAATTGGATTGCTTTTGGGATAAGTTTCATATGGAGGGTCTAACATTAACCCATTAACCTAGTACATATCCAAATACAAAGAAATCATTCTCAAACTTGATGGCTTAGATGATGTATTAGGAGGTTTGAGGTTTCATTCAAAGCTTGAACAATGGGTACAAGGCCAAGGTGAAAGCTTAATATCCCAAAATGCTAGAAGAGGCCATCAAAAGTGCACAAATCTTTTATGATATGTTAGATAGGAAAATTTTTGCATATGCATCTACACTTTCAAAGTCTACTTTGCATTAGCATTTAATATGAATGGAATAAGAAAGTTCAATGTTACATTAAAAGGTTATTAATGTCAATAAGCTTGAAGGGTCTAAAGGGCCACTCTCGTTGTCCACAACTCAATAGCAATGAGCCTAACAAGAATAAGGGTAAAGAAAAAGTAATGCATGCAATGAAAATGCTTCCTTTGGAGGCTTATTTAAAGTATTTGGTTGTACACATTAGTAATTAGGATGATGAGCATGAGTGTTATTTGACCAGTACCTCTCCATTGCAATCCACATTTGGCCCCAATGACTTGTTTTCATATGCATAGCATGATCAATGGAAAACATCTTTGTATTATTTTGAATGATGAATCAACTCACAACTTTCTTAACTATATGTTGGTTAAGAAACTATGTTTGCCCTAGGTGCCCAACATTCATATCTATGGCATCTCTCTTATAAATGGGAGTGACAAGGATATATGGGATATGGAACTACGTTAACCCTCAAATGAATGAAGGTGGAAAATCCGACAAAGCTAAAGCAGAAGACAAAGACAAAGGCCAAGGCAAAGAGAAACGGAAGACAAAGACGCACAAGGAGAAGAGTCTTAAATAAGGGAGAAAGGTGCACAAGGAAAAGCGCAAGTCAAAACTTTTGTAAAAGAGCGCAAGCATATCATGGTTTAATTCAAGGAGCGCCGGCGGGCTCTCACCCGTGCAATTTATAAATGTAGACAGGCGGTGGAAAGGAAGCTAGGAAGATAGAAGGACAATGGGAAAAAGGGCCTAGGCTACGACCCACCATGTAAAAAAGGGGAAAAGGGGATGACTGCCCAAAAGGGATTTAGGGTTTTGTATACAAAGTTGAAAAGTGAATGAGAAGCTCATTCTTGTTTGTGGCCAAAAGTAGCTCTCCTCTTCTTCTTCTTCTTCTTCTTCTTCTTGCTTGCTTGCTTAAGCTTGTGCTTGAGAGAGGGAGTGTGAGAGTGTGAGGGAGTGAGTGTGTGAGGGTGAGGGACCGTGGGGTGGAGAAGCTCTCCATCTTCTCCTCTCTTCTTCTCTTCTCTTCTCTTCTCTTATCTTGCTCGCGGCGATGGAGCTTGGAGCTTGGAGTGGGAGGATCGAGCTTGCTTGAAGCTTGCACTTGGATCATGGAGCTATCGGAGTGTGCGGGAGAGGAGGCAACTCAATTGGCATCAAGGTAAGCTCACTACACTCATAGGATCGACGGTGCGTCGGCTAGGTGAGAGATAGCCATTAGAGCTTGCTTGAAACGCTTGAAGCAATAAGCGGTCCATGGGTCTTGGCGGTTGAGCATGAGCTCCCACTACATTTTGGTTCCGTTGGCGGGACCACGGATTCAAGCTTGAGCACTTGCACGCCTCATATCAAGAATGGAAGTAAGGGATTCATCCCCGAAACGGAGCTTGAGATAGGTAGGAAGTTTGGGTGTTTTTGATCTTCAAAACAAGTAAGTATTTTGGAATATTTGGTTTGTTTGATGATTGGGAAACATAGAGAAACCTATTTTAGTTTTTTGCTTTTGATTTTTGTTGCATTTAGCGTAGCTTAGGATTAGGAAATCGCACCGGAGAAGGGTAGGGTTTACTATTGCAAAACAGGGCAAAAATCATGCAAAAAATGGTAAAAATCTTGCTTGCGATGCCTAAGATCGGCAAGTGAGTGATTGGGGGCATCAGCACCATACCCGGGAAGGGGTATAAGAGCCAAGAGGCCAAGGGAGAGCTCATTTGTGACCATTTCAGTGAGAGAGAGAGAGAGAGAGAGCCATCGCACGATTCACTCCGATCTCGCCATCAACGAGCCTACCAGTCTATTCAGGTATATGAATCCCTTCCCCTATCCCCCTAGATAGGAGCTGGAGGTTTATGCTTGCTATGATTGATTAAATCACAAGAATCGAGCAAAATCGACCTCGCATTGTTGTCGTCGCGCCGTGTTCGGCCCGTCCGAGCGGTCGCTTCTTGGTCGAGTCCCAGAATCGACCCTCAGCCCTCTTTTGTTCGGCTCACTTGGCCCGAAATCCTAATCGGCCCCTCAGTCCTGACCTACTCGGCCCGTCCGAGTCAACCATTTGGACCATCGACTAATTCGGCCCTCAGCCACGTGTCATATTCGGCCCTTGGCCCAAGTGCCTCGGCCCAAGTGTCCAAGTGCCCGTCCGAGTGACCTCGTCTGAATTGACCATTCAGCTCGTCCGAGCCAACCTGTTCGAGTCACGAATTCGGCCCTTGGCCCGGGTACCTTGGCCCGTCCGAGTGACCCACTCAGACCCTACAATTCGGACCAACTGGGCCGAGTGTAAATTTTTATCAAATTCTCAGAAATTTAACCTGACCCGGCTAGAGCTCAGCAGCGTAAACTGTCGAAAGTCCTTCTGACACTCAAAACTTGATTCTGGCACACGGAATAGACGAAATCGTAGGGAGCAGCCGCTTAGCAGCTTGAAGTAGACAGCAGCGAGACCCAGAGACCTAGATGCAAAGCGCTGAGCAGTTAAAACCTGATTGGCCAAAAACAAACGAGGCAACGTATTAGAAAAACCCTGAACCCCGAAATTGACCCCAAAGGCTAAGTAGAGCTAAAGGCACATCACAGATCCATCACTGGGCTGAAACTTAGAGCAAGTAGTTCAAAATTTGGCTAAATGGTCCTCCAAATTGCGCATGGTGTTTACCGTAATAGCCCTGCGGGCCAGGGGGGATTGCCCCCCCTTTGCCCCCTCATCACCTCCCCCAAGTAGGTTGGAGAGAAATCGCGTGCCGTGACAGGTCCTCCAAATTAGACCCTAGTGTAGTAATGGCCCTACACGAACATGGATTCTCACTGACAAAAGAGCAACCAAAAGCCCATACACAAACCGAGAGAAACAGAGACCCTAGAACCTCAATGGGCCAATCTAGCCAACAAGGGCAAAAAGGCCACACTGCAAAGACACATACATGTTGCATTCGGACTGCATCTAGTCAAAGCGGAAAGCAACAACATCAAGCTACAATAGCGAGAATGACTAGATATGACATTCCTGACAATAGACACTCCTTGAATAGCATTGCACTGACGAGCCAAGACATCAGTGGAGAATCCACATCTGGTCGTGTAGTTGGGGACTCAAGGGCATTTGTCAAAAGGCTTAAATTTACAAGCCAAGACACGAAAGATGAAGACATAGTACCACCTGCTTATCTTAGGGTCAAACTCACCGCGAAAAGAGAGCATACTATCGATGCTCTGATTGATGAAGGAGCAAATTTTAATGTCTTGACCTATGAGGCATGGACCCTACTAGGCCAACCAGAGCTGAAACCGACTAATGCAACTCTTAGCCCTTATGGGGGACCTCCACAAGCACTCATAGGGAAGTGCAATATCCTTGCAACAATTGAAACTGAAAGCTTGCCTATCCTATTTCATGTTCCTCCAAATAGTGCTAAATACGGTAAGGAAACCCTCCTGGGAAGACCCTTCAAAAGGGCAACCAAATGTGAGGCTGACTATGTAGCACAGAGGATACACCTTACACTACTGGGTGTAAGGATGGTCACAACCTTTAGCAATGGTGACCCCATCGAACCTCGAGGGAAAGGCAAGGAAGGTGCTAACGTAACAGTCAAGCCTACTAATGAGAGCAAGGACTTGTTGGAGGAGTTGATACAAGCAGAGGTCGAACAACGAGAACCAGTGAGTGAGGCCATGCTTGAAACAAGAAGGTCAAGAGACAATGCCAAGGACGGGCTTTGGACCTACAAATATCGTAGAAGACCCCAAAAGAAGCCCAAGCCTTATAGACGAAGGCATCAATGGAGGGTCAGCACAACGCTGCAATGGATATCCAAAGCATTGCTACGTGCTCAAGGGTATTACACAGGTAACCGATGGATTTGGGTACCAAAATCCCTTACTAAACCATCTCTATCAGCTGAAGGCAAGATTGCATCAAAAGCAACAAAGCACAGGAGGAAATCTAAGAGAAACTCTAGGTCTCGAGGCAAGAAACCAGACATGAGTGTTCGAAAGAAAGAGCCTCAGTCTAGCATGCTTGATAAGCATATGTCATATGTAGCCATTGAGCGTGCACAAAAGCAGTTAGTGCCCAAAGAGCCTTTGATTTTTCAAGAGGACAATAGGCATCATAGGCACAACATTGCTCAGGGCAAGGCTGATCGCTCAACAAAGCAAATGGCACAATCGTCTAATAGCCTCGAGCAAATCATTCAGCCAGTGCCAAGTCCACCTAAGAGTCCTAGATCCCCTACATCCTCTTTTTCCAAATGGACACAGGAAGCACAACAACGGTCGTCAATGGCGGCTACTCACTCCCAATCTCTATCTCCATCAAAGCTCCCAAATATCCAAGAGGGGGGACATGACACTAGCCGTAGCTCTCGGCCAAAGGATATGCCTATGCAACCCAATGTGACCAGATCAACTCATGCTTGATCTACACAGATGAATGCTCAAAGGGCAACAAAAGACGCGACCACTTCCGATCACCCTAGGGACCTGACACCGCAATCCACCAAGAGTAGTCAGTCCACTGGACTAGCCGCTACTACTTCCAATCAGGGATCACAACAGTCACAGCCCTTGGTTGTGACAATGCCCCTTGCAGAACGTGTCCTTAGCACTTTGCTTGTGAAGGAGGTGTCGCAACCAGCTTCCTTGACAACTCTAGAACTTCCAAAGTATCTAAAGCCTAGGCTGGAGGAGTTAAACACATGGGAATTGGCTGAAGAGCTAGACTCTCCCAAAAGGGAGACAGTTGTACCCTCACAACCTGGCGAGGCTATTCAGCAGGCCACGGCTATGTCCCATGAGGACACACTATAGAAAGGAAATGCTGAGGCCCAACCAAGCACATCAATAGTTGACCTAGTCCACGGACTTGAGTCGTTGAGAGATACACCTCACTGACCAAGAAAAAGAGGAGAAAACAACAAAAACAACAACAGTTATAGGTGGTTGTGGACCCCAAGAACATTGAGACGAAGAGCGCCAAAGAGTTTATGAATAAAGCATCGAGTCCATCCAACCAATGAACCCATTGATGCCTCTCCTAATAGCGGTGAATCCTCGGACACATCCATGTGCTCTGAAAAATCAAAGCAGTCATTGCCATCAATGGCTGCTTGCAACACTCAACCCACTGACAATAGAACTTGCATTGACCAATCAAGAGTGGATATAACACTGTCACAACAGGGTGACAAACCTATACCAGTCACATCCAAGGAGAACCATGACGCAATAACGATGCCTCAGGAGAAATGTGGAAATCCCAAGAGCATAAGAAATCCTAGCATTGGCCAAACTTGCGCATCTAGGCCTGAGCCCTAGCTATGCTAAAGCCCATGCAAACTCCTAGAACCTTGCATGAGATAGCAACCAAGCAAGCCCTCGTTGAACATAGAAGTGTCACAGAGTGCTTAACTGAGTTGGATGCTAAGTTCAAAGTGTTCGCACATGTCTATGTCCTGGCAGACATGCGCACATTCCCTAAAGAGCAGCTCGAAGAATACATGCCATTTCCCTTATCTTGGGAAGAGCAAGAACATCTTGACAGCACTATAATAGGCTCTTGTATAAACACATGCGACTCATCTCTGGCAAGGAAGCCGACGAATTGTGCTTAACTGTCACATTCAATGATACGCTATGCCAACCAAATCTCTTAGAGATAGAGCAATTAAAGCAACCATCAGAGGGCCGAAGTCAATTTGAACAACGTTGGTGTGAAAACCGCGTTGCAATGGCTGAACTAGGAGCCCAGATCATGACAGTCTCAAAGGAGCGATAGGCCAAATGGCGGTCTCAAAGAGACCCAACCTATGTGGCACCAACTTCCCTTCGAGTGCTGACTACCATTCGGGGTATGGACTTAGCTGAACCTAGCCAAGAGAACTCTCTGTTTGATAAGGTTCTCACTGAGGAGGAGTTACATGTTGCTAGTAGACTCGGACAAGGTTCCATGCTACTCGATGTTGCAAAATATCTATCGGTATTGAGTAAGCTGCCATGAGTACTGGATGCATGTGCCATGCTCCAGTACAATCCAGAGTTCTACAATTGGCTTTTGTCCTCATGAAATGACATGGATTCATGGATATGTATGTAAATAAACAATGACTTTTGTGACCCTGTATAGACACTATCAACACACACAAGCAATAATAGTCAAGCACAGGGAGAAGAGTTGGCACCAACAAGCTAAGCCTGTCAGGTCCTTCTCTCACCACATATTTAGAAGTTGTGTGACCATTTCCACCTCTGGGCGGAGGGCATGCACCCCTTATTACCACCATAGGAAGCCTTGATCAACATCTCTGATGGTGTAAATAGGGTGCAGTCCCTTTCTATACACCTTTTTCCCTTTTCGGTCTATCCTTCCAAAAATGAGCCCTGCCCCCAATCCATGACCGCCAGTCTGCATAACTTAGCATGAGCCAAGATCTGCTAGTGGCTTTCAGGCTAGATGAACATCGTCATGGGGGCCATCCCTCTACAACAAGCACTGCATGCCTCACCCCTCCCCTTCTCTTCATATGCGCTTGATAACCCACACTATAATCCCTTACATGCGAATGGTTTTATCCTGTATCAAGGCCTAATCCTTGGTTCATCCTGCAAGTCCCCCCACGAGGAAGACATGGAGCACCTAGGGCAGCTGGCTTGCAAATATGCTCTCCGCTGTCGATGGGAACATGCAGCACATGCCCCTCCGCCGGTGCGCTATGTGCCTACCCTCAAAGGATATGCAAAGAAACGAGGTCCCAAGCGACACCGTCCTGGACGTAGGCCGAAGAATCCCCAGGTCAGGGGAGTAGAAGCTCAAAGAAGCACACAAGGTGTGGCAACACCGGTTGTGCAAGCCCCCAACAGGCGCTTGGGCACCAGGTGCTCAAAGGCTGAAAGGGAAGCTCGAGACAAGGAAGAATTCGATGCATTGTTCAAGAGCATCTTGGAAATGGTCGCAGCCAGAGACTACACCATTTAGGTCCTGGCCGACATCTTCCCTGCCCAACCTCACAGGAGCCCCTCACCAGCAGAGCCTCAGTCGCCTAACCACCCTGACTCGCCCTGCCTTGTGCAAATCGAGTAGCCCCTATACAAGCAGTTTAACAAGCCATCCGGCCATAAGTTTTTGTCTTTTGATGATTAAAGGGGCAGGCTCCCCACTTGTACGCACTTCCTTTACCTACCGTTAATATATACCACATCTTTAACAAGCACTAGAATAGGCATTGCAATCAGTATCATAGCATTTTGAAAAGTTATATCTTGACATGATTGCATTTATTCGTTGTACTTGATGCATGCGACTTGCATATACTCTCATGAAGTGACAAGTGGATGCAGGATGACACAGGTCTTCATGCAAACGTATTCAATGCCGTAGTCACCACAAGACCACCAACCGCACAAAGAACCGCAACAAAGCTATGCTGTCGAATGCAAAAAATCACCCTTGCGAGTGCCCACATCGCACAAATCAAAGCATAGTCATGGGCTAGGCTCTCTTCTTGGGTCAAGCTCTACAGTGAGCTCACGACAATTGTTATCTCAATCGTACCAACATCGCAACAACGGCTTCTCTAACAACGAGGCTAGGGCACAATCATCACTGTCATATCCATTTCCTGAGCCTTCGAAGCTTGACATTTCCCATCCCATTGAAAGGCTGATAGCCTCAACATATTGCAATGGTTGTACTCAGGTAAGTCGAAAAAAAAAGAAGCACCCACGATCACAGCACCACACCTAGGGGTCCTCAAATTAGGTGCGTCTAGTGACCTTGGTCGGCTGGCCCCGTGCCTAGTCCCCTAACCCCCTAGCATCACCCACAATAGTTCAGGGCACATCAAGGGCAGGATAGACCTAGGGAGCTTGTCTCGCCTATGGTTAGACCTGTCACCCTAACCCATTCACACAATTCCCTCTTGCACTCTGCCTTAATACCATTGCAATCAATTGTGGTAAGCACTGCACGAATGGCCATGAAAAGTATACTGTCCTCATCGCACAGGCCCAATGTCTATCAGCTACCGATAGTGTAGTATCCCTATGTTCTATTATGTTACGTTGTGCAATCACAATACATAGGATGTCGCATACGCCTTCACGTGTACTTCTTCCCACCATGGATGACTTTGCTTCATCCACATGTCGTTATGAGAAACTAGCCCGCGGTCTTCTACTTACATAATACCTAAGTATGCACGAGCACTCACATAATATCTGCACCGAATTATATACACAGTTTGGGTCCTCAAGTGCAGGACAATACTCTTAGCTTGCTTCAAGTTCAACCTGTCTCCCAAACTAATTAAACTATGTCTTGTGCACGATAAAGAAGACTAGCACTACCCCTAGGGAGAAACCACCTATGAGAGGTTTTCAATTGCAAGTATTGAACACTCCAACGAAGGTTTCATTCGCTCTTCCTCAACACTCAACTCTGAATTCCTGTCCTTATCACCCTGTAAGCCTACCAAGACTCATCATGTACAAAATCGCCAACAAACCGCCCCTGTACTCCATCAGTGCATCCCCCCCAAAGAACAGCTCTACCACCAACTTCCATTGCTCTACCACCTACCACTTAACCCACCAACGTGCCCCCAACGACCCCCCCACCACTACCAACATAGACGTCCATGCCACCCACGTCTTTGGTGCACGCTAACGCCTGCTACCTATGACGGTGAGTGCCATGGAACTGGCACTCGTCTAGGAGGGGGGTAATGTTAACCCTCAAACGAACGAAGGTGGAAAATCCAAAAAAAGCTAAAGTAGAAGAAAAAGACAAAGGCCAAGGCAAAGAGAAACGGAAGACAAAGACGCACAAGGAGAAGAGTCCTAAATAAGGGAGAAAGGCACACAAGGAAAAGCGCAAGTCAAAATTTTTGTAAAAGAGTGCAAGCGCATCATGATTTAATTCAAGGAGCGTCGGGCTCTCACCCGTGCAATTTGTAAATGTAGACGGTGGAAAGGAAGCTAGGAAGATAGAAGGACAATGGGAAAAAGGGCCTAGGCTACGACCGGCCATGTAAAAAAGGGGAAAAGGGGATGACCTCCCAAAAGGGATTTAGGGTTTTGTATATAAAGTTGAAAAGTGAATGAGAAGCTCATTCTTGTGCGTGGCCAAAAGTAGCTCTCCTCTTCTTGTTCTTGCTTGCTTGAGCTTGTGCTTGAGAGAGGGAGTGTGAGAGTGTGAGGGAGTGAGTGTGTGAGGGTGAGGGACCGTGGGTTGGAGAAGCTCTCCATCTTCTCCTCTCTTCTTCTCTTCTCTTCTCTTCTCTTCTCTTATCTTTCTCGCGGCGATGGAGCTTGGAGCTTGTAGCGGGAGGATCGAGCTTGCTTGAAGCTTGCACTTGGATCGTGGAGCTACCGGAGTGTGCGGGAGAGGAGGTAACTCGATCAGCATCAAGGTAAGCTCACTACACTCATAGGATCGATGGCGCGTCGGCTAGGTGAGAGATAGCCATTAGAGCTCTCTTGAAACGCTTGAAGCAATAAGCGATCCATGGGTCTTGGCGGTTGAGCGTGAGCTCCCACTACAAACTACATGATGTTTTATTAGAGGTGCAAGGGCATCCTATGAAACTGAATTTCCAAGTTATGGAAATGACTAGAGTAGATATGGTCTTAGGTCGAGATTGGTTGCACATCTTGGAGAACATAGTAAAACAAAGATATGACTAGGGTAGATGCGGTCTTAGGCTAAGATTGATACAAAACTTGGAGAACATAGTAAAATAGAGTTATGAGCATAACACTATTGCATTTAAAAACAATGGTTTGCATGTTTTGTTGCTTGGTGAGTGGAATGTTCCTCCATTTTCTCTTATACATAGAACCAAACTTAAATTTTTGGCTAAGCATAAGGAAATAGGAGGTGCTTATTTTTATTATGTCTTCTCTCCCTTTCCTATTTTGTACAAGTTTATGTCTTATATTGATGATATTGCAAATATTTCTTCAATGGGATCTAATGATAAATAAAAGATGCACACGCTCTCTCTCTTCTCTCTCATTAAAAGAAAATTCCTCCTCGTAGCACTCTTTTATGGGTTTTCTTATTTTTCTCTAATTCATGTTCATGATAAGATCTATTACTTAAATAATACCACAATATGGGGGGTTTTTTAAAAGCAGGTCTTTCATTTGGAGTTTTTGAGATTACCTTTGGAGTTTCATGAGAATTTTAAAAAAAATTGGGTACTTAAGAAAATTTTGGAGCTTGATAGAGAGGAAGAGATATGAATATGTGATGTTGTAGAATCAAATCATGTCAATTTTGTTAGATGGGTGTGTCAAAAAGTTGTCATACCAAATTTTTCTTTATTCATAGTAATAGATAAGGTAAATCAAAATAAATCAAAAGTTTGCATAGTTCTATAAAACTTCGTGACCTATAATGAGTGTCTTATTAACAATATACCACTTAAAGAGGAGGTGGTTATTGTATACTACATTTGCTTGGTCTCCTTATCATCTAGAAGTGCTAGCACTACCCAAAACTTGGGCACATTGATGGATTCTCACATTCTCCATCACATGTTTGATCATGTCCGCGTTACAGTTTTTTATCATACTCAAGCTATGCATGTACCCAAGTTTTGTGGGCATAGTTATCTCTAACATATCTACTTGAGCCATATCAAATTCATCCTTGAGTTGAGTTATTTTACAAAAAAAATCTTCTATTTGCATTACACTTTCCCATGTCTAGCATAAACAATCCTTATCCCCATCATCAAATTTCTCAAGCATAATAAAGAGCACCATGATTGCCATATTTAGCATTTTTTGAATTGATAACTCCTTGAGGGTTGGAGGCACCATCCTATCCAAGATGATTAGAGAGAGGACAATTAGGCTATAGTAATGCTAGAGCTACCCATTTCATGCACCCAAAAAACATGGTTTTGAGTATCATGAAGAAAGAGTAATTGAATTGATTAAGTGCACAGATGGTAATAGGGACACCTATAAATGGTATTGATAAATAGTGGCTTGTCCTCCACATGATTCCAAGTTCTACACTAAAAAAGGTAGATGTGTTGGTTCAAATATCTACCGAGTACCAAGATGGCTTAACTTGATGCTTATGAATTAAACCTTTTATAGTGGACAACAAACATGATCAGCTTATCATTACTTATTTATGCTTCAACTCTTATGTAAGGGAGAGGAGCCCCAAAAGGTATGGGTATCCAAACAGAAAGATGTCTTACAAAAGGAAATGAATAAAAGACACCTATTAGGGCTTATGAGGTCCCTCCATAACATAGTGGAGAATTGAAAATTATTGCATGGGATCTCGGAAAGTAGAAACACTCAAACAAAGAAAATCGAAAAGATATATGATTTTATATGAAAGATTCTCCTATTAAATTTTAGAATAGACACCATAAAGACTAATTATACACTTAGGAAAATGTATTCACAACACTTAGTTGGAATTAAAATACTTGTAATCACTCCACGATATGCAAAAAAGGTACAAAGGTCCAGGTTACTTTCTTTGTCTACCCAAAATATACCACAATCCAAGCCACATAGATAACTCTAATCAACAATGGAAGTGGGTTTTATGTGCTTAGGTCATCTAAGTGCAAAGTGCACATTCCTAGTGAGTGTGCAGGCTGATGAATCAATGCATGTTGATTCTTAGCCAATCCCAATACACTAAGGTATACTTAATACAAAAATTATTGCACACAAGGTATGGCTTGTTTTGTCTCTCTCTCTTTTGAAAATCCAAGCATGAGCAAGGTGGATCACACTTGATTTGCATCTCATACAAGTGTTTAGTCATCACAAAAAAAGATACCATAGTAGCATTGCTCTTTTTTGCATCTCTTGAAATACCATGCTTCCACTTCTTGTTGTTTCCCAAATAGAGAACCTTGTCCCAACACTCCCACATGAACATTGATGTTGGGTGAAGAGGGACTATTTCCATCTTTAACATTAAGTCCAACCTTTTTAAGAGACAAGATTTCATCCTAGTGTCATGTGATTACACGTTTAATGAAGGAAAAACAAGAAAAAGACATCCATATACATATTCCAAATATATGCTTATGGGATCCTCACTCATGATTTTGGCAGATTTTCTAGATTTAGAATAGGTATTAAAAATATTCTAAATATTCATTATTGAGTTCTATTAACTTAATGACAATTTTGGGTGGATAAAAACACATGTAAGGAGTTATCTTGAGTGCTATATAGTCTAGATCCAAAAATACAAAAAAACAATACATTTTACAAAACGTGATTTTTTGGCCTATTCTAGGACAATTTTCACAATTCTACCCACGTAAGCTTGGAGACCAAGTCTGGTCTGATTGATTTGAGTTTTCGGATGATATATCGAGTTTGTCTATAAAAGTTAGAGCATAAAGTTATAGAAAAACTTAGGACAAGACTCCACTCCTTAAGGCTTTGACAGGGTTTCTAGCTTCTATCAAAAGAGTGTTTTGTAATCCAAAAGGGGTGTATAATCTACAAATTCTTTTGCAAAGTAATATACATAGTACTTCTTTTTTGGGGTTCTCTTGATTCTTCCTTCCATCTTGCCTATTCTTTTGAAACCCTATGATTTGTGGCTTGACACATATCCCCCTTGACATCTAGTGAACCCAATGTGAAGCCATGTCATTAATCAATGAGACGGGAGATAATGATGATGGAGCGGAACCTATTAGAAACATGGGAGGCAATAGAGAAAACATCTTTAACAAGGACTTCAATGTTGTAGATATTCATATGACTCATGAGATCCATGACTTTATACAAACTTATGAACATATTAATCATGAGGAAGTTGTGCTTGGGGCTCTATGAGCTATTATTATAGAGATGAAGTGATTTGATAGCAAGAATATCTCTATATTTTGGTAGGTTTATCAAGAGAATCTTGAGTTCACAAGTGTGGCAATCAATGAGATGCCATAATATTTCAATAGATTTGTAACTTATGAGCTGTGAAATTGTATCCAAACTTTGTAGGAAAACCATTATTTGACATGGTTTGGCTTTAAAAAGGCTCTGAAAGATGAATATTTCCTTAGAAGATGTAGATCATGTAATAAAACAATCATTCTTGGACTAGGTCATGAAGCATGGTAAAAGACTTTCAGTTTGCAAAGTTGCAGCAAGATTTTGAACAAATATATTATCGACTCAGTGCTAGTGAGCATCTGCTTCTACTTCTCGAAAAGGTTTTGCTTTTCTTATAGGTTGTGGATCCTCCACTACAATCAGAGCTAGAGAAGTTTGTAGAAGATAATTCCATAGAAAATGGACTGAAAGAATTTTGGGATGATGTACAAGAAGTAGCCTCAAAACTTATAAAGAGCCAATGAAGACATTAGCAATTGATGGTTCAACAACATATGATTCCTCCTTTGCATGTTGTACCTTTGCCTAAACCTTAGACTTTGATACATGCTCCTGCATCAGGTAAGGATGATATCATTGATGAGCTTGTAAAAGATATAAGAGATTAGAAGATTAAGGTATTTTTGAAAGATGATTCTAGCTGAGCTAGTTCTTCTCAGGCATCACCTAGGAGAGACTATATGAAGATGCATGTGATAGCACCAACTATGAGCGTAGGGACTACGAGTCCTTCAAAGAGGTTCATAGACAAAATTTGGTATTTTGGAAGGATGGGAAGCTTTGTTCTACACAGATAGGGCATGATTTTTCACTATACTTTGGTAAAGGAGATATGAAAAAGCTATTTGAGGACATTTCTATATGGACATCTTGTAAAAATTACATGGCGTAGCAAACAAAATCTGAGAAAGAGATAGAGATAGAGAGTACACAACAAATAAGAGGAGAATTAGAAAATTAGCTCCAAACAACTGATACAGAGATGGCTCTGTCCACCCATGCTCTTCCATAGTGCTTAGATGGCAATCTAGATAGAAGATAGGTGAAGAGCTTAAGGCTAGCTAAAACAACTCTGACTGGGTGAAAGATGGATGATCGATGGCTGTGAAGGGGTTCAGCTTTTATAGCCTTTGAAGGCGGTTAGGTTGGCCTGATCGACCTACCATATGAGCTTCCACTAGTTGGCCAATGAATATTCCAGGGAATATTCCATTTACCATTGGGCTGGGGATGCTACCCCCGAACCCCCGCCAAGGGGGCCGCTGGCCCCCTTGGGACCCCTAAGCAAGGGGCCACTTCCACGGCCCCTGGACCCCAAAATAGAGGCCCCTTTTAACTCCCTTACCCCGCAACTCGATGCAATGTGCCTCGAGTTGCTACCAGCTTAAGTACTCAGTCCAACCCAAAGATTAGACCCACAATGGTCACCTTTTTGCCATCCGGTCACATAGACCTCATTTGATATACAAGTTAGGACTCAACTAATATCTGGGCTCACATTTGGCTTCTCCTCATAATGGGGGCCTTACAACTTTGAGCACCATGGATCATTTGTGGAACCTTATGAGGGTGGGGCATTGAGCATATCTAACACATCTTATGTAGCCTTAGGTAATGCTTCAACTTATGGTGTTTAGATTGAGAAGAAACCAGAATGCAAGTTAAAGCTATAGATTTTTGCTTTGCAAACTGCAAATAAGGGAAAAATGCAATAAATTGATTTATCTAGTGCATGGAAGAGCATCAGATTAGAGACTTGTGGGACTCTCCAATTGACACATACTCAATTTATGCTTATTTAGCAAAGACCCAGGGCACATAGGTGATTATTGAGGAAAAATGGAAGAGGGATGATGGTGCTCCTAAAAATTACAAGAAGAATAGAGGGGGTGAGTTTGTAGTAAATTGATTTATCTAGTGCATGGAAGAGCATCAGATTAGAGACTTGTGGGACTCTCCAATTGACACATACTCAATTTATGCTTATTTAGCAAAGACCCAGGGCACATAGGTGATTATTGAGGAAAAATGGAAGAGGGATGATGGTGCTCCTAAAAATTACAAGAAGAATAGAGGGGTTGAGTTTGTAGCACCATCTTCTAGACCAAGGCCTAATCAAAGTAAAGACAATGTATAAAAGAAGGAGAATACTAAACCAAAAAAATAGCCATGTTACAAACTTTCTTCAGACATTGAGTTTGCAACAAATCGTTAATGAGTGCTGGAAGAGAGGATCTTGGATAGCAAGGTTAAGTTTAATCTAAGGGAGGTTTTCGGGATAGCAAAGAGAGAATTTAATGAGGAAATTATAGATGTCATTAAGAGGAAGAAACATATAATTCAAACTACAAAGGAACCTATCATGCAAGGTATCATGATTAAGAAGCTAGCTAAGAAGAGTAATGATGATGTTCTTATTTAAAATGCTACAATATGTGTGAAGAATGTATAGCCAATGCACTTTTGGGTAGATAGAAACACATGCAAGGAGTTATTCTAAGTGCTACATGGTGTCCAAACCCAAAAATATTAAAAAAAATTATAGAAAGTGATTTTTTGAATATTGTGGGACTATTTTCACAATTCTATCCACATTGACTTGAAGACCAAGTCTAGCATTCTTTGTAAAGCCCACAAGCTTCTATGCACTTCTTCTTTGGGTATTATTGTAGGTTGGTTGTTATCACTTCCACCAGCTAATGTCCCCCTCCTCTAAGTCAATGGTCATACTTTCATGTTGAGGGGGCTAGTAGGTTATTTTGTGACATCAGCCTTTTGAAATTCTCTCCTTAGGCTCCACAACATAGCTTGGTTTATGAGTATCAAAAGCTTTTATGCTCTTTCTTTTTCTTTGTAGTGTTTCCCTATTTTCATTTAGAACTAGCCCTCCATAGAATGGATTGCTAGCAATTGCACTTTTTGGACTACCCACACAATGCATCCTATGGGGAAGGAGTGTTTTGAGTAAGCACCCTATTTGACAAGGTATCCATGTTCGATCCATTTCCATTGTACCTCCCTATCATGAAAGCTAGTTTTTAATGAGAACATTGAATGTACAAGTTTATCAGGTTTGTCATACGTGTTGTAAAAGGATAATTTTCTTTTTTCATCCTCTTGAGCTAGAGATAGCTTCCACGTCTGATTTTTATGGTCAATGAGGGTCTAGAAAATTTTATGGATGTGAGAAAGAGATTTGATGCTTGTTTCATTGGAACCAAAGCTTGGAGCACCAAGAAGTTTGTGAAGAAAGAAAAGCAATGGGAGTACCTATCCATGTGTGAGCATTGAGGTTGGCACAAACAAAAGCTAATGCCATGACACAAGCATCATTGATAAGAAAGTAGTGACAAAAAGGTCACTTCAAGAGGGTGATATTCCCTCCCTGGATATTTGGATCCATTCACTACAATCCTTGACAATTGTAGGTTTTAAGGAATGATGTGGAGATTGCCCAAACACCGAGTATAAATCTCTCAAAGTGCATGTATGGTTCATGGCTTGCTAGGGAGGGATTCAAGGACAAGATCTCACTTTATGATGCATGTTTGTCAAACATGACCAATCCTGTGCTTCAAAGTGCATGACAACATGCATATACCCTTGGTAAGCATCTTGATGATGGCTTGAGCATGAAAATACTTTTATAGAACATTGTAGCTAGGAATATTCCAAGCTTGCCACAAGTTGCATCTATGGTAAATGAAGTAGTGGCAAGGATTCCCATGTTTGAGGAGCCAACAAATTTGCAAGGAAACAAGGAAATTGTACAATGCAAGAGTGGGAAGTCAACAAATACAATAGAAACTTGTTCTCACAATATTGGGTTTATCATGGAAATTAGGGAGTGACAACAAAAACCTACCCTTAAAAGATTTCATTTAATGGGGTGGAAGGAGACAATACATGTCCAATGGGTGACACTACATGTGGAGGCTCTAGGGATGGACAAACTTTGCATCACACAATAGTACTAGAACACGACATGTCTAACCCATTGAGAGAGCAATTTATATTTGTGGAGCATAGCATCAATCCAGCTTTGTGGAAAATATGTGGGACTCTACTAGATTGCAGACTAAAGTGTATGGGGCTAATTAGAGAAAAGACTAAATGTGGCAAGCACTACAAAATTGTTCATAAGATATTGTGGCTCTAAGCCAAAGGCTTAGATTATGTGGTTTTGCCTAGATGATATTACACATACTTGATATGTGGATAAAAATATAGTGTACACCCAAGGAATCCCTCTTATAAGAAAGGTGGATATAGGTATAAATATCACACATGAAGAGACATGCAATTTGGTGAATGCATAGTTTAGGTTGGGAATAATCACAAGAAGAGCAAGACATGCAGCAAACAAAGCAAGTGCCACCATGCCTATAGGGGGACTTTAGTGAAACATTTTGGGGGCCTTTAGGTGCATTTTGGGAGTCCTGAGCTCCACTTTCCATTTGTAGGGACTTCAATGGGACATTGTCAGAGAGAGAACTAGTAGGGAGAGAGAAAGAGGAGAGAGAAGACTGCAGAAGAGAGAGAAAGACTGCAGGAAGAGAGAGAAGAAGAGTGATAAGGAGAGAGAAAGACTAGATTTAGAGAGAGAAAGACAGGAAAGAGGGAGAAGCCATAGAAGCTGTGAGCAAGATGGGAGAGAAAGACTGTAATTGTATTAATGTGTCAAAAAGATGTGAAAAATTACATGTCCTCTCCTTTTATACCAATGTCAGTGTGACATGGCATAATATCAATGTTATTTACACTAAATCCTTATTCGCAGCTTCTTACAATCCATCCCTTCCTAAAAGTTTTTGCCCTCAAAAACAAACCTGGAAATAGCTAGAAAAAAATGGATAGAACAGAGTACTACTCTGTTTTTACAGCTTTACAAATGGGGAATGAATGAAATATGACCAACTACATGAATTGAAATTGAAGAACGGAAGTGGCCTTAGCTATATACATGATTTCGAGTACTTCAAAAGCATATGGAGCCATAAAGTCTTCAACAAATAATCTCAAAACAAAGTAGACAACTTGTTGTGTAAACAGACCCTCTGGACCAAATCTGCCATAACTTCTAGTAGAAGTGTCCAAATGGGGTGTACCATATATCAAAACGAAGCTCTTGAAGAGTACTTTAAGCCCATGTAGATAGCTTAATTCTCAAAATTGGGCACGATAAAAACTGTTCTAAAACAGTGTACTGTCCTGAACCTATCTACATCATCACTAGCTCCATAAGCAATAGGCTTCAGCCACTAATGTATCCCTCAAGAAAGGAAACTCATCCAATATAGAATCAGGCCTCCAAGAAGCTTCTTCAGGCGGTAAACCTCTCCATTTGATCAAATATTCCACAATAGAATGTGATTGAAACTTCTTCTCACGCTGACCTATAACAGCCTCTGGGATGTACTGAATAAGACCGTCTTCATCAATAGGTGGCAGCTCATCAACTATATCCACTGGATCACCATAAAAGGGCTTGAGCTGACTAACATGGAAGACATTAGGAATCTTTATGGAAGAGGGAAGCTCTAGTCTGTATGCCAAATCTCCAATTCGCTTAAGGATTCGGTAAGGGCCATAAAACATGTGAGCAAGCTTATTACTAGATTCATCTTTTAATGTAGAGTACTTGGACTTGGGCACCTTCAATAAAACCAACTCTCCTTCTTAGAACTATAAAGGCCTCCTCTTCTCATCAGCATACATCTTCATTTGATCTTGAGCCTTCCTTAGATTCACCTTACATTGCTGAAGAAGGATTTGTATTCTTTCCAACTCTTCCTTCCCATGAGGATTGATCTTTTCATTAAAGATGACTATGGGTAAGGGCACCTTATAACCATACAAAGCCTCAAAGGGTGAAACTCCAATACTAGCATGAGTAGAATTGTTATAAGCAAACTCAGTCAAGTGTAACCAAGAATCCCATGAGGTTTGGACATCATAACAAAAATGGCGAAGATAAGTCTCCAACGATTTATTAACTCTTTCTGTCTGTCCATCAGTTTGAGGATAATAAGCCATAGATTGAGCCAATTTAGTGCCCATAGATGTAAATACCGCCTGTCAAAAGTTACTCATAAACTTGAGTCTCTATCATGGACAATCACCTACGATAATCCATGTAGTCTAAAAATCTGCTCCATAAACTGACTAGCCACTTGAGAAGCAGTAAACTGAATCTTAGTTGGAATAAAATGGGCTATCTTGGCGAGTCTGTCTACCACCACATAAATACTACTCCATCCCTTCTTGGTAGTAGGTAAGCCAATAATGAAATCCATAGTAATATGAGTCCATTTACTAGTAGAAATAGGCAATGGCTGTAACAAACCTCCTAGCTTATGGGTGTTGTCCTTATTCTGCTGACAAGGCATACACTTCATAACAAAGTCCTTGACATCTTTCCACTGTCCTTTCCAATAAAAGCTTTTACTGATCTTGTCATAGGTCTTGAAAACTCCTAAATGTCCAACTATAGGCGAAGAGAATGTAGCTCCTCCATAATTTTCCGCTTAAAAGAAGAAGTAGAGGGAATAACAATCTTGTCTTACAACCAAATAAGGCCATTTTTAAGCTGGTAATGCTAGTTTTCTTCCATAACACCTTGCTGTAATTTCTGAAAAATTTGGCTGAATTCCTCATCTAGAAGATAAGCCTCCTGTAATTCTTCAATCAAGTCATTATGCAATTCTGTCATAGCTAAAACTTTGCAGGCCCACATACGAGAAAGAGAATCAGCCACTATGTTATCTTTGCCCCTTATATGAGTGATGTCAAAATCATAATTCTGTAATGTAGCTACCCAATGACGTTGCTTTGGAGTAAGATTGGACTAAGTAAGGAAATACTTAAGTACCTTGTGATCACTATGTACTCTGAATTGGCTGCCATATAAGTAATGGTGCCACTTCTTGATTGCATGCAAGATAGCCAACATCTCCTGGTCATAAACATTCATGACCATTTCTTTATCTGTAAGCTTACATCTCTCAAATGCAATTACTCCATGCTTCTGAAGCAAAACAGCCCCAATGCCACGGCCACTAGCATCACACTGTATAGTAAATTCTTTGGAGAAGTCCGGGAATACTAAGATAGGAGCAGAGGTAAGGAGTTCCTTTAACTGGTTGAAGCTGCTATCTGCAAGAGCATCTCAAAAGAAAGCCTCCTTCTTCAACCTATCAGTCAAAGGAGTTGCAATTGCCGCATAATGCTTAATAAATCAGCGATAGAATGAAGATAAACCAAGGAATCCTCTAAGAGAGGTAGTAGTAGTAGGCGTTGGCCAATCTTTTATACATTGCACATTCTTGGGATCAGCCTGTATTCCTTTTTCACTGACAATATGTCCCAAGTATTCCACTTCAGTTTGCATGAAATAACACTTCTTCTCCTTAGCAAAAAGCCTATGATGTCTTAATACATTAAAAACCCTCCTCATATGTGCCAAGAGATCCTGTAAAGTCTTACTGTAGATCAGAATGTCATCAAAGAACACCAAGACAAACTGAAAGAGGAAAGGTTGTAAAATCTTATTCATCAGGCTTTGAAAGGTAGCTGGAGCATTTGTAAGCCCAAATGGCATCACTAAGAAATGATAGAGCCCACGATCAGTCCTGAAAGCAGTCTTGACTTCATCACCCTCTCGCATGCAAATCTGATGGTACCTTGACCTCAAGTCAATCTTCGTAAAAAATCGAGCCCTCTTAAGCTCATCAAGCAAATCATCAATCCTGGGTATAGGATACTTGTTCTTCATTGTGATCTTATTAAGATCCCTATAGTCAATGCACATTCTGAAAGATCCATCTTTCTTTTTGACTAACAGGACTGGGGATGCATCAGGTGAAGAACTTGGTTCAATGAATCCCATCTCAAGAAGTTCCTTGATTTTCTTGTCTACTTCCTCTCGTTCACACTTTGATAATCTGTAAGGTGGCTTATTGATTGTCTTTGAGTTGGGCTCCAAGTCAATGGGGTGATCTACTGCTCTCTTAGGAGGCAATGAAGTAGGTACCTCAAACATATCTCTATACTCCTCAAGAAGAGCTGTCAAGGCTAGATGGTTTGCTGAATTATTGGGCTGATCCTGTGTTTCTTTATTCAGATGCAAAACAAATATTTGTGAGCGCTTCTTGTACTCTCTTTTGAGTTGTTGAATGGTAATAAGTTGAAAATCTGATCTACTAGGAATTCCCTGTAAATGGATAAGTTGTCCATTGGAGATAAACTCCATATACAACTATGAGAAATCCATAGTAATCCTACCTAGTGTCATCAACCAATCACAACCGAGTACAATATCTATAGGCCCTATTTCCAGAGTGATCAGGTTGACCTTAGCTTCAAAATTTTCAGCCAACTGTAAAGAAACATGTGGGCATATCTGTGTACTGATTTCCTCTTCACCATTAGCCACTTGAACTCTAATGGGATGATTTCCTCTTCACTCTAATGGGCTGCTATAAATCTGTGGGAACACAATTTAGCTTGTCTATGATGGACTTATTCACAAAACTATGAGTACTGCCACTGTCTATCAGAATGAACATTGGCTTTCCACATATGCTTCCCTTCATATGGAGTGTATTAGGGCTCTTAGATCCTGCCTAAGCATCCATAAAATAGAACAATTAGTGGCAGCAAGCGGCTCATCACAAGTCCCACCTGGATCAAACGGAATACTTCCACCTGGATCAAAAGGAAAAGAGTCGGCTGGATCATAAAAATACTCTTGCCTAACTTCCTCCTCAAGATCTTCATTTTCAGCATTAAGTGCCATTGCATTAGCTTCATCCATGTCATCCTCAAAATCCTCAAAAACCAACATACTCTGAAGCTTGGGTTTGACATTTTTATATACACACTTTGAGGCATGATCAGGTGTATACTTTTCCCCACACTTAAAACATAAGCCTTTCTTCTTTCTTTCTTTATAAAGATCCATAGGAATAGATTTAGGACTTGTATTGGCTGAAATGGATTTAGGCTTGCTGTCCCCCTGTTTGAAATCAACTCTTGGACTGTTTGCTGTCCTGAAATTACTTTGAGGTCTAGAAGCATTAAATGGAGGATAAGTTGGTACCCGTAAGCTCCCATTTGGCACATGATTGCTGCCATAAGTGTTATCAACTTGCCCCTGCTTAAAAACAGTCCTTGGCTGTCCAAAACCAGGCTGAAATGAAGATTCTCTTCTATACTTTCTTCCATAGTGCTCCGCAAGCTCAATAGTCTTAAAGAGGGAAGTAGGATTTTGTACCATAACATTAGCTGATAAAGATGGCTCCAAACAATACATAAACTTATGAAGCTTAGCCTTATCACTGATGCTTTCCACATACATGGTCGGGTTGAGGAATTGGTTAGTGTACTCTCTTATACTTAGGCCCCTTTGTTCCAAACCATACCATCTCCGTGCTAATTTCTCTTTCTCAAGAGGAGAAACAAATACTTCAGCCATAAGTGCCTTGAAAGCTTCCCAATTCTCTACAAATATGTTTTCTTTTTTAATATATCTCCACCAGGTATGGGCAAATCCCTCCAAATGCAAGGAAGTAAAATGAATCTTCATGTCATCAATTTTAGGGAATATGTCAAAGTAGGACTCCATCTTAGAGGTCCACTCCTCTAAATCAGATGTTGAATATGATTGACCATTAAATTTGGCCAGAACAATTTTGTCATTTAGCTCTCTTTCATGAAAGGGTTGCTGTCCCAAAATAGGTTGATCATGATTACCATGTATGAACCTCCAAATTGAGATAGAAATCTTCCAACAGATGGCTAAGAATTACTATGTAATCTTCCTGTTGGTAGAGCACCCCTAGAAATTTGAGTATTCAATCCAAAAGCTTGAGAATTGGCTTCATTCAAACTGTCCAAATAGTCATCATGCCACTCTGAAGCCTCTTCTACTTCATACTGGCTATTTGGAATGCCTCTTCTTCCAATAATCCCCTATCCATGACCATTTTGGTTAGATGACTGAAGTGGGACTGAAGGGTCACTGTTTTAACAAGCTTTCTCCTTAGTTTCTTTTGGCCCCATTTGCATTTGCATCCATTGAGATAATTGTGCCATAATTTGAGCATTAGATTCCACTAACCTATCAATAGAAGCCTTTGTTTGAGTCTTGAGTCCACCAACTTCTCAATGGAAGACGTCGTTTGATCAGTAGACAAAATCATTTGCTCTATTCTTGATAAGATGGCCTCATGTCGTTCCCTATGTCTTTTGTTCATGGATGCACAAAGTATTGTTAAGTATACTTACTTCTCCTTGTTGTTGAAGCTCTTCAGAGCTCTCTTGAGGTGTATTATCCAACATGGAATCCCTGATTTGCTTAGCATAATCTTCCTGGACCTTATTTTTACCCTTATGTCCTGCCATAATAGTGCAGTCCTGTAGTACCCCCTGTCAGAAAAATGGCTATAACTTTTGCTAGGGAACTCTGATTTTAGAACTTTTTAGTTCAAATCGAAGCTAAGAATGCCCTCTTCGAGATGAGCTATAGCACACTATAATAAATTTAGGACAGAAAATTCTGTAGCTGGATTTCTGAGTCTAAACTGTCCATGCCTACACCTTGTCTAAACCTGTAGATGCCTTGTTTTGACCCTGTAATGCAAGATAGTAACCCCAAATGGTTACCAAACCCTGTAAAAGGATGTATAGGACCTGTGGGTACCCTGTAGTACCTACACCTATACTTCAATAATGAAGGGTGTGCCTGTAACTACCTATAAGTACCCTGTAAATTCCCTGTTTTACCCTGTTTTGAACCTCTAGGTACTTGAGTCTTTGAAAAGTCTTCAATGTTCAATTCTCCACTTGTTGTACCTGTGTGAGGGATAAAACAGCATGACAGGCTCCCTACATGGGCTCCGAATCACCAGGAGATGGGCAAAGTTCCCCCCGGGTCGGTTGGTTGCACCCCTTTGGGATCTTTGATAGTGAGAAAGGGTCACCTCTCTTTTGTCCCACTATCTCCCCCGACATCCACCTTTTTCCTTGGTGGGAATATCAACATGGTAGTGGCTAGTAATCTAATCAATTAGCATGAGATGCATTTTTGAAATATTCAATCACCCTTTAATGAGATGCAATTGAATGGAATCTTAAAAGCTTGGATAAGGGAAGGGTCTTACCAATGCAATTCAGTGACTCACCGATTGCTAGTACTTACCCTTTTACAATATTTCAGCTTGGGTAAAAGAAATTTAGCCAAAACAAATCAAGGTTATGCATCAAGCTTATCAAATGATATCTATGATGAAGTAATTATTCAATCAAGATGAAATTCAATGGAATAGGTTGAAATCAATGAAAATTAACACTAATCTCTAATATATTGATCAATTCAGTGAATTAATTGATCAATAATCCCCCATCAACAAGTGGAAAAGCAATAGCAAATGGATTATTGAGAGATTTCAGAGATTAGTAAAAGAAATACCTCAATTAAGCTTGAAGAATATGGTGGATGTCAGCTTCAATCCCATTGATGGAAAAGTTCTTCATAATCCATCATAAAGCTTGAAATCTCCCTAGAATCAGTCCATATAAGCTCCAATATGATTAAATCCGTAAAGAATCAATGCCCCAGCCTTGCTTGAATACTTGAATATCAAAGATTCAAGCCTCTTGAAGAAAAGCCCCAAAATAATCCTTTCATTTGAGCTCCAATGTCATCCACAGGCTGAAATCTCCTCAATGTCTTCAATCTTGGAGTCTATCCGATTTGTACATAGCACTAGAGAAGCCTTGGAGGTCAGGGATGGTGCGCAGATCGGTCGCAGATAGCTCACGTGGTGAATCCCGGAAGGTCCCCAAGAACAAAGTACTCTACTTTTTAGCACAAAAACCCATGTAAAAGCAAGCACGACAAGAGGCAAGAGACCAATTGGGTTCAATCTCCCCCATGCCTTGTGTGAGCGCTTCACAAAGCATGTATTTTATGTATATTTCCAATCTTCACGCTCAATAATAGCCCAATTACAAAAATATGACAAGCTTTTAGCTTTTGAGTTTACTTTCTACAAAAATAGTAAAATAAAGCTAATGGACGGTGCCCATAGTGTCTGGCACGCCCAATCTCAATGTCCAAATAGAAATAACATATCCAGGCGCATAAGCGCATACAAAATAATAATAAATAATCGATGTCTCTATAGACATAACAAAATATAGGCGTGGCGCCTATCAAAATCTAATCCAAGAGTCGAAAACCCGCTAGACTCCAATGCTTTCCTCCGCCACTGCTGCTATCTCTACACATCAACTGAAGCATTCACAATCGTTAGTAAAATAACACAATTAAACCGACAAAAGTGAATACCTAGCAGTCTTCAGCTACATAAATAAATCAACTGGTTAGAAATAAATCCTAACCTTAATTTATTACGAGTGCGCACTCTAAACTCATAAACGTTTATTAATTTAATATGCATTTTGCGGAATCACCCGCTATGGAATCACCCATGTACACACTAAATTAATGAAACGCCCGAAAAGGACAGGCGTCCCCATCAACTTCTTGCACAAAGAATCCTCTTTGCGTATGAGCCGCGGTCATCTAAGTTTACAGAATCCACCGTAAAACCTCACGGAGTCCACCGTGGAATATGCCTCCTGGCATCATACCCCCGGGGTGGGATAGCAATTGACCTCAATTGCTATTAGCTCAATGTGGAGCTAACAGAGTGGGGAAAGCATTTAGGTCTCTAGCGTGCATCCATTGTGCTTCCTCTACAGGATGGTTCTTAAATTTGACTAGATATCTAGAATACCTTCGGCCAGTTCTAGTGGTCATGTAGTCAGTGTCTATAATGGCTTCTGGTTCAAGTATTTCAGTCTCTTCTTCTAGTAAAGGTGGGTTTTCATAGACAGGGTGGATAGGTAATTGGCCTCTAAATGGTCTCAATAAACTAATATGAAATGTATTATGAATTTTCCAATGAGATGGCAGTTCTAACTTGAATGCATTGTCATTAATCTTATGAATGATTCTAAATGGTCCGTAGAATCTAGGAGCTAATTTGACAACTGAATGTCTATCTACACTTTGCAGTCTACGCTTTTCTATTCTAAGCCAAACATAATCATCAACTTTGAAATTCATGGCTTGTCTTTTCTTGTTGGCTTGTTTGGTATATGATTGTTGGGCTTTAGCAATCATATCCTTTACCTCATCAAAAATAGTGTTATGCATAACAGCAATATCATCAGCACTCTGTATTCTATTAGACAAAGATGCAACAGGTGTAGATAATCTATATCCATAAATAACTTCAAAAGGTGCTTTCTTTGTAGATGTGTGCAGTGTATTGTTATATGCAAACTGTAATAAATGTAAATGAGTATCCCATGTCTGAGGTTTAGAGATAGTGTACGCACGTAAAAGATCTAGAATGGTACTATTTGTGGCTTCGGTTTGTCCATTTGTTTCTGGATAAAATGCAGATGAGAAATCAATCTTTGTGCCTAGATTTGCAAATAGTGTAATCCAAAAATTATTACAAAATCTAGAATCTCTATCTGAAACAATTACTTTCGGCAATCCATGGTTAGTAAAAACAGTTTTCAAAAATAACTGTGCTGCTTGTGATGCTATTAAAGTTTTCTTACATGCAATGAAATATGCTTGCTTATTAAATCTATCTACAATTGTCCAAATCATGTCATGGTTAGATTTAGTATTTGGTAAACCAGTAATGAAATCCATAGAAATATGTTCCCAAAGTTTAGATGGAATAGACAAAGGCATTAGTAATCCATACTGTTTACCATGATGTCTCTTTATTCTTTGACAAATCAAACATTCAGAAACGAAATTAGATACATCTGCATTCATATGCGGCCAATAAAAATCTTCAGTTAACATGCGTAATGTAGATATGATACCTTTATGTCCTTGATATGGGGGACAATGAATTTTATTCAAAACAAAATATCGGAATGGAATAGTAACACACAGTCTCTTTTCAAAAAACATAAATCCATCATTATATGACAATGAATCAACAGAAATAAAATTATTTTGAACTAATTTTTGCCAATCAGAATGAAAAGTAATATCCTGGTGATATGTATCTTTCATAGCAATCAAAAAATCAAAAGATATGATATAAATATTATGAATTGCAGGTCTTCTACTCAATGCATCAGCAACTACATTTTCTTTTCTAGGTTGGTATTGAATGATTGGATGAAAACTTTGAATGAAGGAAGCCCATTTGATATGACGGTCAGAAATTTGGGGTTGGCTAAGTAGATGTCTAATGCTTTGCTGGTCGGTCTTTATCATGAATTCTGAACCCATTAAATAATGCTTCCACTGTTTTAATGCTTGTACAACTGCTAATAGTTCTTTGTCATAAGTGGAATATTTGAGCTCAGAGGGTTTCAGCTTAGAACTAGAATATGCTATTGGATGATTGTCTTGCATTAGTACGGCTCCTATTCCTGATCCGCTAGCATCGGTCACAACTAGAAAGAATGGTCTATTAAAGTCAGGCAATTGTAGAACAGGGGCATTAGTTAATGCACGTTTCAGTAAATCAAAGGATTTTTGCTGAGTTTCAGTCCATTGATAAACAATTCCTTTCTTAAGAAGTTTGGTTAATGGTAAAGCAAGTAATGAGAAATTACGTACAAACTTCCTATAGAAACTAGCAAGACCAAGGAATGAGCGTAATTCATGTACATTTTTAGGAACAGGCCAATGCAATATTGCATCAATTTTCTTAGGATCAACTTTTATTCCTTCTTTTGATACAATATGACCTAAATACTCAATTTCTGTCTTAAAGAATTCACTCTTTTCAGGATTTGCAAACAATTGATTTTTCTTTCAGTAATTGAAAAACTAATGATAAATGCTCATAATGCTCTTTTTCACTTTAACTAAACACCAAAATATCATCAAAGAAAACAATCACACAATATTGATATTTCAGAAAAATACGGTTCATCATTTTATTGAAAGTAGCAGGTGCATTAGTTAATCCGAATGGCATGACTAAGAATTCGTAATGGCCAAACTGTGTTCTGAATGCAGTCTTAAATATGTCGGATTTATCTAGCCTCACCTGATGATATCCAGACTTAAGGTCAATTTTACTAAATATAGAAGATCCTTGTAGTTTATCCATAAGGTCATCAACTCTAGGTATAGGATACCTATTCTTTACAGTGATCTTATTTAATGATCGGTAGTTAATACACATACGATAGGTATTATTCTTTTTCTTGACTAAGAGTACAGGTGCACCGAATAGAGAACTGCTAGGTCGAATTAAGCCTCTATTTAGTAATTCTTCAACTTGACTCTGGATTTCTTTTTGCTCTATTTGATTGTGCCTATATGGTGCTTTGCAAGGTGGTTGTGTGCCAGGAATTAAATCAATCTTATGGTCTTCTGGACGTGAAGGAGGTAAACCTGGAGGTAGGTCTTCTGCAAAACAGTCCTTAAAATATGCAAGAAATTCCTTATACCTAGGGTGCATATGATTTTCCTTTGCGTGCAATTCATTCACCCAAATGAGATATGATTTAGTATTCTTGCGTAGTGCACGTTTTGCTTGAGTATGCGAAAGCAGTGGAAAAATACTAGATGCATGCATACCATATAATGTAATAGATTTTCCTTGAAAATTAATATTCATTGTGTGCGTGGAATAATCTATATTTGGATTATGTTGGTGTCTCCATGGCATTCCTAAAATAATGTCGCTTGACTGTAATCGGACAACTAAGAAATTTCTTCTTTCAATGTATGCACCAATTTGAATTTCTAAATCTTGTACTTCTTGTGTGCCATTGTACCTAGTGCCTAAAAATGCAGCTTTTATACGATAATGCGTAGGTACTGTATGTAATTTCAATTCCTTTACCAATTTTGCTGAAATAAAGTCATGAGTACTACCGTCATCATGCAAGATAGTTTTTTCCTTTCCATGCACCATACATTTCATAGTCAACAATGAATGTGGAGTAGGCATACCTGGTAAAGTATCGGAAGTAGTAGTAGTATCATCCTCATCTTCAGTGAAATCCGGCATATCCTCATGCTCGTCTTCGTCCATGGCTCCAAGATAGTTGATATGTGCTGGTGGCTTCTTTGAATGACAATTTGCTGTGAGATGCCCTGGCTGGTGACACTTGTAGCATACGATGGGCTTGGCTTTGGTCACATTATTTGCAATGGCTGGGAGTCTGGGTATATTTGGATTTGCTTGTGGTATAGGCTTAGGATTTGGATTGACAGTGGATGGTAATGCAGGTGGTTTAGGCCAATTCTTGCGGAAAGATGGTGATGAGAAACGACCTGGATTAAACCTTCTAAAATTAGAATTGAATTGTTTAGATCCATAATTACCGTTGACTTGGAATTGCTGTGGTCGTCTATCTCTTCCGCGTAACTTATCTTCAGTGTCGTGAGCTAAGGAGATGGCGTCTTCAAGGGTAGCAGGCTTGAACATGTTCACTTCAGCGTAGTAATGTCCAAGAAGTCCAGACATATACTTCCGCTTATGTCTCATCTCTGGTACATCTTCAAGCATGCGTACCTGTAGGAGTGCATTCCAAAAACGCTCTGTATACTGTGGAATAGGCTCACAATCTCGTTGTTGAAGTAAATCCCATTGCTTGATAGCCTTCTCATGAAATTGCGGTGGAAGGAAATTATGCATGAACTTCTTCTTGAAATCTTTCCAAGTAGCAGGACATTCTATGCTCTTGCGAACTACAGTCCACCAAAGTGATGCTCTGTCTATCAAATGATTAGTAACACACTTGATTTTATCTTTTTCGGGATAAATTTCCTCATGGAAATAGTCATCAAACTGGCTAATGAATGATAAAACAGTCTTTCCTTCTCTTATGCCATTGAAAGTGCGAAACTTGAAACTTTGTTTACTTATCTTGGATTCCTTGCGAATGGTTTGTGCTTCAAGAGTGGCGTTGATGGTACGGCGAATCAAATCTTCAGCTTGAGGTTCTTCTTTGTCAGTGGATGCTCCTTGTAGCTTTGTCAATTGCGCTTGCAAGGCTTGCCTAGCTCTTCGCTCTTCTTCCAATTGCAGTATGATAAGATCCAGCTTTTGTTCCATGGTAGGCTCTGGTAGATCGTCTTCAGCCATAGGATCATCCATATGTGGGGTAGTCATCCTGTAAAACTCAACAAACCTTTCTCACTCAAAATCAGGTTAGCGGGATGAGCGTAGCTCAAATTCGGGGTTACAAGGCTATGTATTTTTGGGTATTTCTTTCTCAATTTTCAGAAAATCTGCAATTTTTCTATATCCGTTTGCTGAAAGTACTTCAACGAACTTGTAGATAGGTAGAACAGCTTGCCACGAACAACTTTACAGTTCAGAGTTTTTGCATAGGAACAAGTCTTCTATGAGTTTTATGCACTAGTCAGTTCTGATTCCAGTTGACTAGTCTGACTTGCAGAGTTGCTGACTTGCTGAACTTAGGCCGACTTGCAGAACTTACAGGACTTGATTATAGTCGACTTGCAGAACTTGACTTTTGCGGTGCAGGACCCGGAGTTTGTGGACTTGTCTGCCCTGTGTGATTTGATGAGAGCTTAATGACTTAAGCTTAAGTGATTAAGCTTAAGCTTAATAAGATTAATGGAGGAGAAACAGGGCGGCGTCAATTTTCGTGGGGGGGGCCATTTTTTTTTTCTCGCGCGGAAAAATCAGAGGCATCCTCTTATACAACGATGAGGATTTATGGAATTTGAAGCTCCTAAGCTTAAGATTAAGCTTTGATATAGTAATTAACTTGATTATGAGGAGAGCTTATCTCTGTTTTCAACGACTTGATGAAGGAGATGAATACGTGGTCCTCCGCCTGCAGAGCCTGGTCCTTCGCGATCTGACAATAGAAACAGGGGTTCTTGATCGCCAGAAGTCTGCCTATATCGACGGTTCGCGATGAGATTGACTGTAGAGGCCGTTTGTTCCTGGAGCTCCGTCTTCGCCCGAGATTGGTAGCGATTGGAAGCTCTTGATCTCTGCTCCGCTCTCACTGGTGCGCAGATCGGTCGCAGATAGCTCACGTGGTGAATCCCGGAAGGTCCCCAAGAACAAAGTACTCTACTTTTTAGCACAAAAACCCATGTAAAAGCAAGCACGACAAGAGGCAAGAGACCAATTGGGTTCAATCTCCCCCATGCCTTGTGTGAGCGCTTCACAAAGCATGTATTTTATGTATATTTCCAATCTTCATGCTCAATAATAGCCCAATTACAAAAATATGACAAGCTTTTAGCTTTTGAGTTTGCTTTCTACAAAAATAGTAAAATAAAGCTAATGGACGGTGCCCATAGTGTCTGGCACGCCCAATCTCAATGTCCAAATAGAAATAACATATCCAGGCGCATAAGCGCATACAAAATAATAATAAATAATCGATGTCTCTATAGACATAACAAAATATAGGCGTGGCGCCTATCAAAATCTAATCCAAGAGTCGAAAACCCGCTAGACTCCAATGCTTTCCTCCGCCACTGCTGCTATCTCTACACATCAACTGAAACATTCACAATCGTTAGTAAAATAACACAATTAAACCGACAAAAGTGAATACCTAGCAGTCTTCAGCTACATAAATAAATCAACTGGTTAGAAATAAATCCTAACCTTAATTTATTACGAGTGCGCACTCTAAACTCATAAACGTTTATTAATTTAATATGCATTTTGCGGAATCACCCGCTATGGAATCACCCATGTACACACTAAATTAATGAAACGCCCGAAAAGGACAGGCATCCCCATCAACTTCTCGCACAAAGAATCCTCTTTGCGTATGAGCCCCGGTTATCTAAGTTTACAGAATCCACCGTAAAACCTCATGGAGTCCACCGTGGAATATGCCTCCTGGCATCAGGGGAAGTCCAAAGTTTGAAGAAATTTGAGCTTCCAGATCTGTTGCTATGGCTACCTTGCTGTGTTTTAGGGTTTTGAGCAAAGGAATGGATGATCAGAGTTCTCCTCCAGCTGAGAGTTGCTGTAGTAGGTGTTGATGAAGTCCTTCAAAGAAATTGATCAATGAATGGAAGATCTAGAGCAGATCAAGCAAGGATGAAGAGCAAAGAATTCAGCACATTTTTTGATGCATTTTTCAAGCTGTCATCTGCTCCATATCCTGCATCATCACTTAACCATGGTACTCCTCCTGAAGCTTAGATAACAAGGAACCTTTGCCCCATGCTTTGGCAGTGAGAAATGATCAATAGAGAAAGATATTTGAAGATTTCTTGGCAGCCACCATGGAAGCTTCAGCCAAAAGCTTGAAAGAGAGAGAAGAGAAGCTCCCTTTTGAAAAGTAACTGGAGTTTAACCTCTAACTAAGCCCGGTTAACCATCCTTTACCCTAGTTACCTCCATTTTTGCATGAAGTTTGATGACGACCTGCCATTTAAGCCATCCTCCTCCATGTCTGACCTTGTATATCTCCAGATGTAGTCTCTTACTAACTATAGATGATCTGCAGCACTCCACTAGTCACTGTCTTGTACAATTTTTGTCTGAAATTGATTTTGATAGAGGAAAATAGGATTGAAAATAGAAGAAAAGAATGGATCAAAGACCAATGCTTTGATACCACTTGTCAGAGAGAGAACTAGGGAGAGATAAAGAGGAGAGAGAAGACTGCAGAAGAGAGAGAAAGACTACAGGAAGAGAGGAGAAGAGTGACAAGGAGAGAGAAAGACTAGATTTAGAGAGAGAAAGACAGGAAAGAGGGAGAAGCCATAGAAGCTGTGAGCAAGATGGGAGAGAAAAACTGTAATTGTATTAATGTGTCAAAAAGATGTGAAAAATTACATGTCCTCTCCTTTTATACCAATGTCAGTGTGACATGGCATAATATCAATGTTATTTACACTAAATCCTTATTCCCAGCTTCTTACAGACATGCTAGGGCCTTTAGGTGCGCCTTGGGAGTCTTGAGCTCCACTTTTCCTTTATGGTGGTGCATATGGGAAACTTTGTGGTGGCATTGGGCCTTTGTCATTACCAAGATTCTATCTCTTGCTAGTTGTCTCCTTGGTTGCTCCAACCATTTCCTCAATTGCTCTCTTATACTTGCCAGATGGAGGCCCGTTATTCTTGATTCTAGATGTATGCTTCTTGGCAGGTGTCTTCATGGCAATAGGTGGCTTCTTGGCTGATGTTGGCTTCTTGGCAGCCATCCAACTTCTTAGTTGTAGTTGGCTTCTTCATTGCCATTGGTTTCTTGGGTGAATTTGGCTTTGTTGTAGCAATTAGCTTATTTGTTGTGTTTGGTTTCTTAGATTAACCTTCCTTATTAGCTCTAGGTATTCTTTGAAGTTCATGGGAGTCTAGGCTAATAAGGATTTCAGCATGCCTTTTGATAAGAACCTTGATTGTCATTGCCCTTACTAGCCAAACAAAGTCATCTTTGTAGCAATCTTATGTGAACTGCAAAAATATATGAAGAATATGAAGAAGAATGGAAATATATTTCCATAATGCTTAAAAAATTGAACTTACTATTATTAATTTGTTTTCAAGCATAAACTTTTCTTGAAGACATCTCCATACATTTGCAAAAACCCTCCAACCACAAGAAGAGGTGTCAAGTTGGTGTGGGACTTGCAAGCTGTAGAGCTGTAGAGAAATACCTCTTTATCCCTTTTAAGAAGTGGAAATTTATCCTCAATGGTAGTATATATTATTTTAGAAAATATATTTAGTATGATTTTGATATTCATGAAATTTTCATATGGAAAACACTAGTAGAGGAAAATCCATCTCATATTTATAATCTAACTTTTCCATGGGAACCATTGAGGGAATTCATAGGACAAATTTTCCTAAATTTGAAATCCAAAACTAATGTACTCTAGTGTGAATTTCATATTTAAATATTTTATTTGCACAAGAGTAAATTGGATGAGAGTGTACCCCTTCTGATATGGAATAATTACAAATTGGAGTTCATGATTTATCTCTCATAGAAAGAAATAATTTGCATTTGTCTTTGCAGAAATAAGTGGATCACCAACATAAACCTTGTTGATTTTATCATTTGGGAGTGTAAGAATAAGACACCTGGACACAATTGTATAGGAACTTTGATTAGCAAAAATTGAAAACAGGAGGACATTAATGACCCGGACTCAATGATGCACTTGGGATGAATCCAAAGTGGATGGGTGGACTTTTTGATACTATAGGGTCATGGTATATTGAAGAATCATACTCAATGACGTGTATGTCACAATTCCAAAGTGGATTGGGGGTCTTTTTGTGCATCATCAAGTCCAGGTATTGTGAAGACCTAGACTCAACAACACACATGTGGCAATTCCAAAGTGGATGCAAGATCATTTTGTATGTTGTAGGGTCTAGATATCTTGAAGACCCAGACTCAATGACATGCATGTGGCACTTCCAAAGCAGATGCAGGGTTAGTTTGCATGCCATAGGGTATGGGGTCTGGGTATCCTAAAGATCTAGACTCAATGATGCACATATGGCACTTACAAACTGGAAGAGAGGTCACTTTGCATATTGTAGGGTCCAAGTATCTTGAAGACCCAAACCCAACAACATGCGCAAAAGCATTCTAGAGGTGCAAAACTATTTGTAGGTGCACCTTTGGGTTTGGTTGCATTATTAATTGCCAAACTATGTTTGCAAGAAGAAAAGTAACGAGGGATGAATTCAATGAAAAATGAATAACACACCTTAGAAGTATCAATATTTTTATGTAATTAATTACTTTGTCTTTCATGTGAAGAAAGATGGTGTCTTCTAGTGAGATAGAAAGATATTTCGAATCTTCATCACGTGCGACATTGGCAAAAACTTGGCCTTGGGTTGGTACTTCTTAAGGTCCCCAAGTCTTGATATGCCACACTCAAGGATAGCTCATGCAATAAGTTGGCACACCGCTACTATTGGCCATACAAGATAGTCAAGAAAGTGGATGATTTGGTGCCTATCACCTCCAACTCCCTCCCTCCACTAAGATCCATGATGTCTTTCATGTGAGCCAACTAAAATCATTCATTGAAACCCCAAAAGACTGTGTAGGAGTTTCCTCCCATGAATAAAGAGGGTCTTATTCAATACATTCCTAAAGCAATTATGGGCAAAGAGAAAAGAAACTTTGCATTCAATTGATTAGAGAGTACTTAATCAAATGGAAAGTCCTACCTCTAGAAGAATCCCCTTGGAGACCAACATCCATTTTGGAGGAATTTCTCCACCTCAAAGATGATGTTTTGATTGAAACTTAACCACAATTGGCCCTATTTGGGAGTGAAAACTACTTTCAGATAGCAAACCATTTTGCACCAGTTTTGACCCTGAAAAATTTTCAGCCCTATCCCACCTACATAAGCTAAAAGTACATTTGAGGAGTTACAGAAGTTACGGAAAGCTGGTTTAATCTTGCCTTTACAGCACATAGAATGGTGTTCACCAGTTGTCATCAGGAAGAAGAAAAACAACCAGATCCGACTATGTGTAGATTTTAGAGAGCTGAATAAGCAGACGGTTAAGGATTACTACCCGTTGCCATTTATTGACCAGATTTTGGATCAATTAGCAGGTAGGGAAATATATTCATTTATGGATTGCTTTGCAGGATACAACCAGATGGCAATTGTAGAAGAGGATAAGTTGAAAACAACTTTTATTACTGTCTTTGGTACTTTTGCGTACCATGTGATGGCCGTTGGTTTGTGCAATGCACCTGGATCATGGCAACGAATAGCAGCAGACAAGACCTTTGGTGACATCTCCCAAACGAGTTGAAAGTATTTATCGATGACCTGGGGGCAGCCACTGTAAGGGAAAGGATGTTGATTACCTTAAGAAAGTGCTTTGAGCACTGCAGACAATTTTGTATCTCTCTTAACCCACGGAAGTGTCTTTGGAGTGCCTTATGGGCTATTACTAGGCCATGTGGTCGGTTCAGTAGTAGGGATCAAAATTGACCCTGAAAAGATCAAGGTTATAGTTGCTATGAGTCCACCACGCACTCCGAAAGAGGTACATAGCTTTCTGTCATTGGTAGGGTACTATTGAAGGTTTATAAATGCCTTGGCAGAAAGGACGTTGCCACTAATGAACTTATTATCCTTTAGCTGTCTATTTGTATGGAGCGACCCTTGTAAGGTAGCTTTTGAGGATGTGAAACAGGAGCTAGTAAAAGCACCAATTTTAAAAGCACCTAAAAGAGGCAAGGTATTTTATATATTTTCAGTAGCCACCATGCATAGTATCAGCTGTTGTTTAGCCCAAATCTGGGAGGAAAAGTGGTATCATCCGATAGCTTTTGCTAGTCGAAAATTGGGCATATCAGAAATTAACTACACCTACATGGAGAAGTTGTGACTTGCGATGGTCTTTGCGACTAAAAAATTCAGGCACTACATCCTCTATGAGAAGGTAGTTTTCTATACGAAGGCGGAAGGGCTTAGATTGCTTATGAACAAGCTACAACCGCATGATCGTCTGGCAAAGTAGTTGATCACTTTGCAGGAGTTCGATTATGAGATTAAGAGTAAGCCACCGAGTTTGCAAGGTATTGTGGAACGCCTTGTGGATTTTGGGGAGTCGAAAGGGACTTTGGCTGAAGGAAGTGATATTGAAGAAATGTTTAAAATTGATACAGCTTCTATCCCATCTTGGTATGCTGCTATCATGCATTATCTATCAATGGGAGAGACTGGAGCTGGTTTATCAAAATCTAAAAAGAGGAAAATCAGACAATAGGCTTTGACGTTTTCCTTGATCACAGGAACACTTTATCGGCAGGGTGTTGATGATATCTATCGCCGATGTGTGATGCCTGACGAGGTTCCTTTCATCTTGGAAGAGTGCCATGACTCTGCGTGTGGAGGGCACTTCGCTAGACGGTTGACGGCATAGAAAGCTTTAAGAGCTAGATATTGGTGGCCATCCATCTTCCAAGATTCCTTTGAGTACGTTAAGAGATGTGATACTTGTCAAAGATATGACAACAAAGAGAATAGGAGACGCCCACTTACTCCTATCATGGCTATCCTTCCATTTGAGAAGTGGGGCATTGACTTCGTGGGTCCTATCACCCCCTCGTCTACTACCGAGAAGAGATACATTATAGTAGCAACTGATTATTTTACAAAATGGTCAGAAGCGTAGGCGACGAGGCAGAACAATGCAGAAGAGACTGTAAGTTTCCTTTTAGAACAGATTATCTGCCGTTTCGGACCACCGAAGGAACTAGTGTCGGACCGTGGAACCCACTCTTTTAATAAAGTGATCAAAAGCCTGACTGAAGCTTGGCAAATCAAGCACAACAAAATGATCCCCTATAATCCGCAAGCCAACGGACAAGTCAAAAATACTAATAAGTAGCTTGTGGGTATCTTGTCTAAAATAGTCTCTGAAAAGAAACGAGACTTGAACAGGAAGTTGTATGTGGCAATATGGGCGTACAATACAACGTTCAAGCGAGCTACCGGCCATACTCCATTTAAATTAGTTTATGGGGAAGAGTGTGTGTTACCCCTCGAAATCGAGTTGCCAACCATACGGTTTGCAATTAACCACTCTTTGGGATACGAGGATGCACTCTTTGAACGTTTCATGACCATAGCCCACCTGGATGAGCTGAAATTGTAGAGCTTATTACACCAAGAGGTAGCTAAACGTCGAATGAAGCAGTTGCATGACCTTAAAGCAAAGAAGTATACCCTTAAAAAAGGGCAATTGGTTCTGTACTACGATGTGCGTAGGGAGCTGTTTCCAGAGAAGCTGGAACCTAGATGGGATGGCCCCTACAAGATTGTCAGGATAGGAAAAAATAGGTCTACGGCTCTACTAGCTGATCTACATTGAGTAGAATTTAAAAATAAGGTTAATCTTAATAAGATTAAACCTTATTATTTCTAAGTATGCTAACACGGAAAAATACATTGCTGCAGGTCCATGCTGGGGCTGATTTGAGACCTGCGAACAAGCTTAAAGTTGGTTGATGGGGCGGTTAATTCCTTATTTGGAGCATCCATATCTGGAGTAGAGATACCATCAAGGAAAACTTATCTGGTGGAGCAAAGGATACAAAGTGATTGAGCAAGAAGACGGAACCTTTGTGTGGAAGAATAAAGTCTTCTGCCGTCACTGCTTACGAATGTTGACAAGTATGCCTGTTGAGTTTAAGGAAGAAGGCGGGATGGAGCTATCAGTTCATCCTCTAAACATGCTAAATTTTGACTATCATAATTACGAATAGAGGAGTTCGTGATGGCAGGCTGTGTAAACCCATTGTGGATGTACACATTATATTTTGACGGAGCGTCCAGGGGCCCTAATAAAAAAGGGAGTGTTGGAATAGTAATCCGAGATCCCCACCGTAGAGTTACGATGAAGTTAGCTGCTTATCTCGGGGTAGGATTCACTAACAACATGGCGGAGTATAAAGCCTTGATTATGGGACTGCATATTGCCAAGCAAGGTGGTATCCGACAGTTGTTAGTAAAAGGGGATTCCCAGTTGATCTTGAATCAGCTAGATGGGACATACACAGTGCGGAATCCCATCCTTTGTATGTATCATTGAACCGCCATGACCCTACTTAAGGAGTTTGAGAGAGTGTCTATTCAGCTGATTCCACATTACTGAAATCAGTTTGCGGATTCACTGGCAAACCTTGCTTATGAAGAAGACCTTTTCTTCAACTGTGGTCCTAGTTTGGATACTGCTATTAATAATGAGACAGGACCCGATCGCTTGTGGGGAATGTTATCAGAGCATGCAATATATGGCAGGCGATGGTTGATATGGGTGATGCAAAGAGTAGCCGAAACCCATCTACCGTTGTTATCCTGGACCCATAGACTGATTAGCCAACATGTTATGCGTACACCTCTTGCTATATATGTAGGAGGGATGGGTCACAATCTTATGCATTTAGCTTAGGGCCGCGAGCCCTATTTTTCCTCCTTAGAAAAGCGCATATGATTGTATATCAGTACTACTTCGGGGAGGGATGTGTAGGTGCTATTCTGTTTAATCTCGCTAGGCCAAGAGGGCCAGTTTTTCGAGGTTTTAGTGGTTTATTTCATTAGGCCAAGAGGGCCAATCAGTTTTTTTAGTGAAATGCTTTATTTCATTAGGCCAAGAGGGCCAATCATCTGTTTAGTTCGGGTGCGGTTAATGGTTTCTTGTTTTAGTCCTATGCTAGACAGGTTCAAAGAAGAGCTTGGAAGGAGCCTATGTCGCGTGGAAGCTTCTTGTGGCACTATCTAGGTGATATCTCTCCTTTACGAGTACCGTGGTTTTTATGCTATATGTGTCTGTGTACTTGTAGGGGTTTTTCTTTTCTTGTTGGGGACCGGCGACCAAGGCATGAAGTCCCAAGTTTAGATTAGGTATGTGTGAGGGAGGTATGAGTAGTCGTTGCCTCATGTAAAGACATTGCCAAGCATCGAAAGACCTGTTTTAGAAGGCAGTTTTAGTGATCCTGTTCTGCTAGCCTGCTAGGCAGCCATTCTAGGAGTTCTTGTTAGTTGTGAGGCAGTTAGAGAAGCCTGCCGAAGGAAAAAATGATGATGATAGAGAGAAGGAAAGGGAAAAAAAAACCCCAAATATCTAAAAGAAAAATATATACAAAGGTGTGTAAAAAGGGGTTCTAACCCCTATACAAGAATAGCAAAAGGAAAAAATCTTAGAAGCAGTTGATCATCGCCTTGCGAAGGTGTGGTAGGTTCTTGGGACCAAGTCAGACCCAAGGCCGATGCCTTGCCCTTCCTTGGGATGACATCTTGCCATAAGAAAAAGGAAGGAAGGTTGGAGCAAAAATAAGAGTGAGCGTCAGAAAATGATTAACTGTCGCCTCGTGAGGGCTTGGTAGGTTCTTGGGTATTAAGATAGGACCCAAGGCCGATGCCTCGTTCTCCTTGGGTCACTACGCTCAGCTCCCTCCTTTTTACATGCCCGAGTATGGAAAAATAAAAGCCTAAAAAGAAGAAATATGCTAAAAGAAAATATTTCTTGGCCAGGCTATAGGAGTCCTCGCCTAGTAGGAGCTCCTGGTTGTATTGTCCTTAGTTAGGTAGGTAGTTCAAACCACCCCTTAGGGCAACCTCTTCGATAGTTCTTTTTACTCCGGCCGTGTCGGAGCAGTCGGTCAGTGACTAGCTTCGGACTTTCTATCGGATTATGCTTGACCTACTCCTTGTGGATTTCATGCCTTGGTTTTGTCAAGGGGTAGGGTGAGCATTGTGTTGTGTTTTAGTATGTATCTATTTTGTATCAGCTTGATGCTTCCTTTTGTTGTTTTGTGCAAATCTGTTGTGGGATTCGACGGGCTGAGTCGCCCTATCCCATGGTCGGCAATGAGAGCGGAGTTTTGAGCACGGAATGTGCCTAAAATTTGCCAAAAAATCCAAAATTCAGGGGAAAAATCTTCGACATCGAAGGTGGCAGTTATAGCTAGGACGATTTTAAGCACCAAGTGAAAGACAGCTTTCAAAAGGCAACCGAGTGACACTTGTGGATTTTTGATAATTTTCTCGACTGCCGTGCGGGATGCCAGGAGCTACCAGCAGTCAGTGCGGGACGCCGAGACCGACACGCAGGATTTTTCAGAGGCCGAATCGGAGCCCGGACACGAAAGATGCCAAAAACTGGCCAAGAATGAAGAGGTGGACAAAAATTAAGGCTAAAGGTGGTGCCCTTTGGGAGGGGGCACCCCCCCTCTTTTTTTTTAACGCAGGCGGCAGCATCTTCATGCCATGAACGGTGCGAAAAAAAACGCCCCCCCCCCACAAATCGAGCATGGAGGATCAAAGCAACACATACAACAGATTGTAGCCCGCAAATCCTCCTTCTTCCCTGATCATATTACCGGTCTTCACACGAGATATGGCTGACTAAATGGAGAGATCAGAATCTAGTCTTTCTCTCTCCTCCCTCTCTCTCCTCTTGAGAGCAGAGTTTTGATGCCGAGAAGTGCTTAAAAATAGCTAAAAATTACGAATATCAAGGGAAAAATATTCAACGTCGAAGGCGGCGACTCGACCTAGGATGATTTTAAGCGTCAAGTGCTTTGAAGACGCTCGTGCGACACTTCCAGATTTTTAGTAATTTTTCCATGTGCCTGTGCGAGTCACAGAAGCTGCCGGCCAGTCCAGGATGCCGAGACGGACACCCAAGATTTTTCAGATTGCAAATCAGACGTCAGACGCGGGAGGTGCCTAAATTTGGTCAAATTTGAAAAGTTATGAATCAAGTGGCTAGTGAGGGGTGCCCTTTGGGACCCCCCAACCTTTTTTTTCCATTTCGTATGGTGGCATGGCGTGGAACAGACCGAGGGCGCAAAATTGACGCCCCCCCTCAAAATCGATTTTATGGCTGCACATAAGCCATGGCAATGACAATGCAGGGCTGATACACTAGTTCTTTGCTTCGTATCACCGGTCTTTGCGCAGAGAATGGTGGCCTGGTTGGAGAGAGAGAAAAGCAATCTTTCTCTCTCCTCCCTCTCTCTCCTCTAAGGGGTGGTGCACACAGGAAGAAGAAGGAAGAAGAAGGAATGGCGGATGCTTGTCCGGCAAGGATCGGATTGCTCCGTGGATGAAGAGGGGCTGGAGACGGCAATGCGGGGTCATGTTGAGCATTAAATGCATGCTGAAATCAGTCCCGTAATCGAGACCAAGAAACCGAGACCTGAAAATAAGCGGTAATGCTATTTTTTTTTAAGAAAAATGATCTTTTTATACTATTTGCTTTATGAAATATTGTTCCCATGGGTTGATTATGCATTATGTTGTTGTTTGCTATGAGTTTCATCAGTGTATGCTCAGAAAATCAGAAAATCAAAAGTGTTATGACTGAAATTAATGGTATAAGACCCGTAAAACACGCGTTTAAGAGGCAAAATGGGGTTTTTTTGCCAAATAAAGGGGAAACATGAGATATAACATCAATAAAACCTGAAATTTTGCTGTCAAAAAATCTAAGGGACATAGCCCACAATCAATCTTAATTTCTACTCATTTTTTATTGAAGAAAATAGAGGAAAAATACCAAAAAATGGTGGAAAATGGGTTTTAAATGGGAGAAAATTAGGAAACGATAAAAGGAAAATTCCAAAAAATCACATAAGTGTTTGTGCAATGTATAATGAAGGTAGAGCACAAGGTTAGCCTCGGTTTACTCTCAATTCTATGTTTTTTGTCCGTATTTATTGCTTTCTCTACAAAGAAATACACATAAAACGACTCTTACACCTATCAACGATTGCAAAACATTAAGCGGTAGGGTGAGAGGAGAGTTTGAGCGTCAAAGTACAATCTTAAATCTGATTTATGTGTTGCATCATGGCTATAGGACGTTGTTTTAAAATAAAGGAAAAGGTAGCATGAGCGTAAGGCTCGGTGTCTCTCCTCGTTTCAATACATAAACGTTAGCATTAAAATCATGAAAAGATTGGTTTCGCACGATGCACAATGCTGATTTTCTATTGTTTGTGCACTAAACCATTCACATTATGCACTATGCATGGTTCATGGTATCGAAGGAAAATCTCCTGGACTGCATAGCAATTGTTTTCTTAGGACTTTGACCCACGATTGAGAGTGTGAGGTTATCCCTTGCCGTAGGGTAGAGGGTCGGTTTCCTAAGGGACTGTGAAGTGAGGAAGCATGGTATATCTCCTGGAAATACGAGAAATATAAAAGAGAGGATTTTGTGCTCGTATGTGTTATATGTTTAGCAGCGCATCAAAGGGCCAATCCCTGCGATGTAGGAGAGATGCAGTGGGGCTCCGACTATTAGTCGGTGGAGTGCCTCCTATATGTGTGTGACAAGGCGTTATGCCTAAGTACTTTGGGTTCTCCCTCTGAGGAGTTTTAGGGAAACGTTGGACTATGAACTATAAACGCAGGAATTAAGCTTTAGGGCAGGTTGTCCTTTAGCATTAGATTGACGCTCCTGGTCCGCGAGGCCGTGAGGGTGTTTGTGTGTCATGAGCATGAGGTCCGGCTAGTGCTATAGCCAGTGCTGGCCCATTTCAGGTCCCATCAGTGGTGCATCTGCTGGGAGCCACTTATAAGTGGTGGTTTTTGGATCTAGGGTTTCTAGGGACCAAAAGGAAGTTGGTCTATGTCCTCTGACAAAGACCGTCAAGCCGAAATCCAGAGAGCGGAACGTGCTGAGAGGGCTAGATGGCGGTTAGAGATTGTAAGCCGTTATTCTCCTCAAAGGAGTAGCCCAATACGTATACGAAGCAGTGATCTTAGTCTTTTAACTACTCCACCTATTCCATTAGGTGCAGGAGGAAGTGTAAGATCTTCCTCTCCTCCACCAAGTTTACCCACTTCAAGTGGGGGTGTGAATCCGTCACTTCAAGCTCCTATTGCTAATCCGATTGTCACCATGGCACAGCCTATTGCGATTCCTGCAGGGACGCCGGATTTACCAGCCTTAGGAGTTCCCTTGCCCATTTTTAATGGTTAGCGGAAGAGGATGCAGAATTTCACATTTGTGAATTTCAGAGATTGATGTTCAATTATCGCATCCAAGACGAGAGACATCTCATGATGTTCTTCAATATGACGTTAAAAGGAAGGGCTGCGGTATGGTATCACAGCATAGAGTCTGGAACCATAACCACCATTGATCAATTCTATGCAGCTTTTCGAGCGGAATATGCCCCTGAAAGAGGTGGCCAATATTGGTTGCGGGTCTTGAATGTAACATGTCAAGATCCTCACGAGAATGTGAAAGCATATGCCAAGAAGTTGAAGGAAGTATTCCGTAAGTTACAAACTTACATTCCCATTCCGGGCTGCCCAATTGCAATACTTTTTGTAGGGGTTAGATTTTAATATCCAAGTACAATTGAGCAGTGTGGCCTTGGCAGATATAGACACCGCTATTACGCGGGCAGAGGGAGTGGAAGCACTATTACAAATGGCCTACTCCTCTTGAATGAATGTTAATGGGGGTTTAGTACCTAGCGGCAATCCATCATTGACGAATGGAAGTCAAGGGATGCCTATGACTAACCCTAATGGGAGAGGGAGTGTGGTTTCGAATGTACCTTTACTGCCAGCTCCCCCCAGTGTGACTATGCCTATGGCAAGTTAGGTGGCTCCACCAAATGTTGGAGGCCAAGTTTCAACTTCGAATGTTGTTCCTGTGGGCCAACAGCCAATGCCAAATCAGATTGTTAGGCCAATGGAGCGACGGGTCATGAATCAAGTGCATCTAATGTCCTTGGCGAAGTCAAGGATATGATGAAGCATTATACCGATATGATTTTCGAACAATATCGACAAATAGTCGTCGACGTTAATTTCTTGAAGAAGCAACAAAATCTGATAGGTAGTCGACGCCCTGAAGAGGGTGGACCCTCTAGATTCAGTTGCAAATGGTGTGGTGGACAGCACTTCCCCAGAAACTGTCCAAATGTGAAATGTGACATTTGTGGGAAGTCGGGCCATCTAGCTGCTACTTGTTGGAGTAAGATTAGTTCCCTCCAACAAGGGAGTAAACAACCAGGCCCAGTGAATCATAGAGTGCAAGGAAATAACTTGCAGCAGAATGATGCACCTAGGAAAAAATTGCAGAGGGGAAAAACAAATATAGAAGAGTTGCCACAAGGTAACAGAGTCAGCCTTATTGAGGCTGTATGAGTTAATGATGCTGAAACCTCTAACTTAAGAGCCGTGACAAGAGGCCAAAAGGCTAAAGAGGTTGACAAAGATAATACAAAACCAGTTGAGGCAAACCCTAAACAAGGGGATAAGGGGACGCAAGTCCAGAGTCCTAGCATAGAAGGGGGACCGCTAAGGCCGGTTGACAGAAAAGGTGACCCTAAGAAGAATGAAGAAGTGCCAAGAAAGAAGGCAACAGCCAAGAAAGAAGCACCAAAACCGGTCCAAAGACCAAAAGAGAGGATGGTTTGGAGAGAAAAGAGAGCTTTGGCTACTTATCATGACTTTGATTTAGCGAGTTCTCTTTGCAAAGTTAAACCAGATGTAAACCTTCTACAATTGATCAAATTATCTCCAGGAGTACGCAAGGAATTCAAGAAGATCTTGCGTATTGGGTATATTGTAGAACCCTTGGGCATAGCACGAGTAGGAGAAGATTGGTTTGACCATGCTGAAAATAACTGCCCTAGGGTTTCAGAACTTATGTGGATGGAATATTAGTGGAACATGCCATTGTAGACACTGGATCCTCTGTCAATATCATGAGTTCAGAGTTGATGGAGAGGTTGGGTCTAGGCATCCAGAAAGACAGCTCCACCCTTCTGAGAATGGCTGATGATAGTCTAAGACAACTAGAAGGTTGCGTTACTAAGGTCCATGTTACAATTGCAAGTGTAGAATGTTTCTTGGACTTTAGGGTGATCAGATTTGAAGGACGTCCTAGCTATCGGGTTTTGCTAGGTAGGCCTTGGATCTTACGAATAGACTGTCAAGTCGATATACCCACGGGTCGAGTAGTGCTAGGTCGAGGTGCTAATCGAGTAATAGTCGATGCTTATCCTGAGTCCCCTCAAAGTGAGAGAGCTCCTTTATCTTCTACTGAATTAGAGACAGCAGACGATCCATCTGGTAGTGAGACATCATCCAGCGATGAATCTAAAGAGGGGTCCACTACAGAGGATATCTATCAGATGACTCTAAATGAGCCGATAGAGCCACAAGATAGGATAAGAGATGCGGATGTGATTGAGTTAGACCTTGGCACGCCGAATGATTCGCGGCCAATTAAATTAGGTTCCATGCTCAGTTCAACAGAAAGGGAGGACTATGTGTCCTTGATTCAAGAATTCCGCAATATCTTTGCTTGGAGTTATGATGAGCTGAGAGGTATTTCTCCCAGCCTAGCTATTCATACTATTCATGTAAAAGAAGGGAGTCGTCCTGTGCGTTAGAAAGTAAGGCGTATGCCTTTTGAACTGAGGGACGGGCTATTTGAGGAGTTGCAGAAGTTAAGGAAAGCCGATTTAATCTTTCATGTACAACACACAGAATGGTGTTCACCAATTGTTATCAGGAAGAAGAAAAACAACCAGATCCGACTATGTGTGGATTTTAGAGAGCTGAATAAGCAGATAGTTAAGGATTACTACCCGTTTCCGTTCATTGACCAGATTTTGGATCAATTAGCGAGTAGGGAAATATATTCGTTTATGGATTGCTTTGCAAGATACAACCAGATGGCAATTACAGAGGAGGACAAGTTGAAAACAACTTTTTTTACTGTCTTTGGTACTTTTGCATACCATGTGATGGCCTTTGGTTTATGTAATGCACCTGGATCGTGGCAACGAACAGCAGACAAGACCTTTGGTGACATCTCCCCAGATGAGTTGAAAGTATTTATTGATGACCTGGGGGTAGCCACTGTAAGGGAAAAGATGTTGATTATTTTGAGAAAGTGCTTTGAGCGTTGCAGACAATTTTGCATCGCCCTTAACCCACGGAAGTGTGTCTTTGGAGTACCTTATGGGCTATTGTTGGGCCATGTGGTCAGTTCAGTAGGGATAGCAACTGACCCTGAGAAGATCAAGGTCATAGTTGCTATGAGTCCACCACGCACTTCGAAAGAAGTTTATAGCTTTCTGTCATCGATAGGGTACTATCGGAGGTTTATAAATGCCTTGGAAAAAAGAACATTGCCATTAACGAACTTATTATCCTTTAGCTATTCATTTGAGTGGAGCGACCCTTGTAAGGTAGCTTTCGAGGATGTGAAGTAGGAGCTACTAAGAGCACCCGTTTTAAAAGCACCTAAAAGAGACGAGGTGTTCTATATATTTTCAGCAGCCACCATGCATAGTATCAGCTGTTTAGCCCAAATCTGGGAGGAAAAGTGGTATCATCCGATAGCTTTTGCTAGTCGAAAATTGGGCATTTCAGAGATCAACTACACCTACATGGAGAAGTTGTGTCTTGCAATGGTCTTTGGGACTAAGAAATTCAGGCACTACATCCTCTATGAAAAGGTAGTGTTCTATACGAAGGCGGAAGGGTTGAGATTGCTTATGAACAAGCTACAGCCGCCTGATCGTTTGGCAAAGTGGTTAATCACTTTGCAGGAGTTCGATTATGAGATTAAGAGTAAGCCACCGAGGCTGTAGGGTATTGTGGAATGTCTTGTGGATTTTGAGGAGCCGAAAGAGACTTTGGCTGAAGGAAGCGACATTGAGAAAATGTTTAAAATTGATACAGCTTCTATCCCATCTTGGTATGCTGCTATTACGCACTATCTATCAACGGGAGAGACTGGAGCTGGTTTGTCAAAGTCTGAAAAGAGAAAAATCAAACAACAGGCATTAAAGTTTTCCTTGATCACAGGAACACTATATCGGCAGGGTGTTGATGATATCTATCGCCGATGTGTAATGCCTAACGAGGTTCCTTTTATCTTGGAGGAGTGTCATGACTCTGCATGTGGAGGGCACTTCGCAGGACGGTTGACGGCGCAGAAAGCGTTAAGAGCTGGATATTGGTGGCCGTCTATCTTTCAAGATTCTTTTGAGTATGTTAAGAAATGTGATACATGTCAAAGACATGACATTAGAGAGAATAGGAAATGTCCACTTACGCCTATCATGGCTATCCTTCCATTTGAGAAGTGGGGCATTGATTTTGTGGGTCCTATTACTCCGTCGTCTACTACCCAGAAGAGGTATATTATAGTAGCCACTGATTATTTTACAAAATGGTCAGAAGCGCGGGCAATGAGGCAAGACAATGCAAAAGAGACTGCAAGTTTCCTTTTAGAGCAGATTATCTGCCGCTTTGGTCCACCGAGGGAATTAGTGTCGAACCGTGGAACTCATTTTTTGAATAAAGTGATCAAAAGCTTGACTAAAGCTTAGCAAATCAAGCATAATAAAACGACTCCTTATAATCCACAAGCAAATGGACAAGTTGAAAGTACTAATAAGCAGGTTGTGGGTATCTTGTCTAAAATAATCTCTGAGAAGAAACGGGACTAGGACATGTTGTATGTGGCAGTATGGGTGTACAATACCACGTTCAAGTGAGCTACCGGCCATACTCCATTCAAATTAGTTTATGGAGAAGAGTGTGTGTTACCCCTTGAGATTGAGTTGCCAACCATACAGTTTGCAATTAACCACTCTTTGGGAGATGAGGATTCCCTTTTTGAACGTTTCACGACCATAGCCCACCTGGATGAGCTGAAATTGTAGAGCTTATTACACCAGGAGGTAGCCAAGCATCGGATGAAGCAGCTGCATGACCTTAGAGCAAAGAAATATACCTTTAGAAAAGGGCAATTAGTCCTCTATTATGATGCGCGTAGGGAGCTGTTTCCAGGGAAGCTGGAACCTAAATGGGATGGCCCCTACAAGATTCTTAGGTTAGGGAAAAATAGGTCTACGGCCCTATTAGCTGATCTACAGGGAGTAGAGTTTAAAAGTAAGGTTAATCTTAATAAGATTAAACCTTATTATTTCTAAGTATGCTAATATAGAGAAATGCATTGTAGGTCCATGCTGGGGATGATTTGAGACCTGCAAAAGAGCTTAAAGTCGGTTGATGGGTCGGTTAATCCCTTATTTGGAGCACCCATATCTGGAGCAGAGATACCATCAGGGGAAACTTATCTGGTGGAGCAAAGGATACAAAGTGATTGAGCAAGAAGACTGAACCTTTCTATGGGAGATCAAAGTCTTCTACCATCACTGCTTATGACTATTGACAAGTATCCCTGTTGAGTTCAATGAAGAAGGTGGGATGGAGCCGTCAGTTCATCCTCTTAACATGCTAAACTTTGATTACCATAATTACGAATAGAGGAGTTCGTGATGGCAGGCTGTGTAAATCCATTGTGGACGTACACATTATATTTTGACGGAGCGTCCAGGGGCCCTAATAAAAAAGGGAGTGTTGGAGTAGTAATCCGAGATCCCCGACGAAGAGTTACGATGAAGTTAGCTGCTTATCTCGGGGTAGGATTCACTAACAATATGGCGGAGTATAAAGCCTTGATTATGGGACTGCATATTGCCAAACAAGGTGGTATTCGTCGGTTGTTAGTAAAAGGGGATTCCCAGTTGATCCTGAATCAGCTAGATGGGACATACATACTGCGGAATCCCATTCTTTGTATGTATCATCGAACTGCTATGACCCTACTTGAGGAGTTTGAGAGAGCGTCTTTTCAGCTGATTCCACATTATTGGAATCAGTTTGCGGATTCATTGGCAAATCTTGCTTATGAAGAAGACCTTTTCTTCAATTGTGGTCCTAGTCTGGATATTGTTATCAATGATGAAATAGGACCCAGTCACTTGTGGGGAATGTTATCACAGCATGCAATATATGGCAGACAATGGTTGATATGGGTGATGCAAAGAGTAGCCGAGACCAATCTACCGTTATTATCCTAGACCCATAGGTTAATTAGACAACATGTTATGCATACGTCTCTTGCTATATATCCAGGAGGGATGGGTCATAACCTTATGCATTTAGTTTAGGGCTACGAGCCCTGTGGTTTTCCTCCTTGGAAAGGAGTCTATTATTGTATTGCTGGATTCTTTCAGGGAGGGAAGTGTAGGTGCTATTTGGTTTTATTTCATTAGGCCAAGAGGGCCAGTGTTGCGAGGTGTTATTACTTTATTTTCGTTAGGCTGAGAGGGCCGATCCTTTTTTGTGGTGAAGTGTTTTATTTCATTAGGCAGAGAGGGCCAGTTGTCTGTTTAGTGCAGGTGCGGTTAATGGTTTCTTTTTTGAGTTTTGTGATAGACAAGTTCGGAAGAAGAGCGTGGAAGGAGCCAACAAGTGGTGGTTCTCGAATCTAGGGTTTTTAGGGACCAAAAAGTTAGTTTATGTCCTCTGACAAGGACCGTCAAGCCGAAATACAAAAAGCAGAATGTGCTGAGAGGGCTAGACGGCGGTTGGAGATTGTAAGACGCTATTCTCCTCAAAGGAGCAGCTCGATATGCATAAAAGGCAATGGTCTTAGTAACCCAACTGCTGCACATAGTCCTTTAGGTGCAAGAGGAAGTGCAATTTCTTCTTCTCTTCCACCAAGTTAACCCACTTCAAGTGGGGGTGTGATCCCATCAGTCCAAACTCCTATTGTTAATCCGATTGTCGTCATGGCACAACCCATTGCAATTCTTGGAGGGACACCGGATCTACTAGCTTTAGGAGTTCCTTTGCCCATTTTTAATGGGTTAGCCGAAGAAGATGCAGAGTTTCACAGTTGTGAATTCCAAAGATTAATGTTTGATTACCGCATCCAAGATGAGGGACATCTTATGATGTTCTTTAACATGACGTTAAAAGGAAGGGTTGCAGTATGGTATCATGGCATAGAGACTGGAACCATAACTACAATCGACCAACTTTATGCAGCTTTCCGAGGAGAATATGCCCCTGAAATTAGGGGCATATTCTCCATGAACCCCATGAGAATGTGAAAGCCTATGCCAAGAAGCTTAAGGAAGTATTTCGTAAGTTACAAACTTACATTCCTATTCCGTCGGCTGCCCAATTGCAATATTTCTTGCATGGATTGGATTTCAATATTCAGGTACAATTGAGCAGTGTGGCTTTGGCTGATATAGACACCGCCATCACGCAGGCAGAAGGAGTAGAGTCACGATTACAAATGGCCTACTCCTGTCGAATAAATCTTAATGTGGGTCTAGTACCTAGAGGCAATTTACCATTGATAAATGGAAGTCAAGGGATGCCTATGAGTAACCCTAATGGGAGAGGAAGCATGGTTCAAAATGTACATTTGCTGCCAGCTCCTCCCAGTGTAACTATGCCTATGGCTAGTGAGTTGGCTCCACCAAATGTTGGAGGCCAAACTTCAAACCCTAATGTTGTTTCTCTGAGTCAACAACCAATGCCCAATCAAATTGTTAGGCCAATGAATGACGGATAGACAATCAAGGCTATGAGTTGAGTGCCTCTAATATCCTTGGCAAAGTTAAGGATATGATGAAGCACTACACCAACATGATTTTTGAACAATATTGGCAAATAGCTGTTGACGTCAATTTCTTGAAGAAGCAGCAGAATCTAATAGGGAGTCCACGCCCTGAAGAGAGTGGTCCCTCAAGATTCAGCTGTAAGTGGTGTGGCGGACAACATTTCCCTAGAAACTATCCAAATGTTAAATGTGATATTTGTGGGAAGTCGGGCTACTTAGCCGCTACCTGTTGGAGTAAGATTAGTTCCCTCCAACAAGGGAGTAAACAGCCAAGTCCAGTTAATCATAGAGTGCAAAGTAGTAACCTCCAGCAAAATGATGGACCAAGACAAATACTGCAAAGGGGAAAGGCCACTATAGAGAAGTTGCCACAAGGCAATGGAGTCAGCCTTATGGAGGCTGTACGCGTCAATGGTGCTGAAACCTCTAACCTACGAGCCATGACAAGAGGCCAAAAGGTTAAAGAGGGTGATAAAGATAATACAAAACCGGTCGAGGAAAACCCTAAGCAAGGGGATAAGGGGATGCAAGTCCTAAATCTTGGCATGGAAGGTGGACCTCTAAGGCTTGTTGACAAAAAAGTCGATCCTAAGAGGGAGGAGGAAATCCCAAGAAAGAAGGCAAGAGCTAAAAGAGAAGCACCAAAGCCAGTCCCGAGACCAAAAGAGAGAATGGTTTGGCGAGAAAAGAGAGCTTTGGCTACCTATCATGATTTTGATTTAGCAAGTTCTCTTTGCGAAGTCAAACCAGATGTAAACCTCTTATAGTCAATTAAATTATCTCCAGGAGTACGCAAGGAACTCAAGAAGATCCTGCATATTGGGTATATTGTAGAACCTTTGGGCATAGCACGAGTAGGGGAAGATTGGTTTGATCATGCTGAAAAGAATTGCCCTAGGGTTCTAGCATATGTGGATGGAATATTAGTGGAGCATGCTATCGTAGACACTAGGTCCTCCATCAATATCATGAGTTCAGAGTTGATGGAGAGGTTGGGTCTAGGCATCCAAAAAGATGGCTCCACCCTTCTTAGAATGGCTGATGATAGTCTAAGGCAACCAGAAGGTTGCGTTACTAAAGTCCATGTTACAGTTGCAAGTGTAGAATTCTTCTTGGACTTTAGGGTAATAAGATTTGTAGGACGTCCTAGCTATCGAGTCTTTCTAGGCAGGCCTTGGATCTTAGGAACAGACTGTCAAGTCGATATATCCACCAGTCGAGTGGTTCTAGGTAGAGGTGCTAATCGAGTAATAGTCGATGCTTACCTTGAGTCTCCTCAGAGTGAGAGAGCTCCTTTATCCTCTACTGAATTAGAAATAGCAGATGATCCATCCAGTAGTGAGATATCATCCAGTGATGAATCTAAAGAGGGGTCCACTACAAAGGATATTTATCAGATAACTCTAAATGAGCCGATAGAGTCGCAAGATAGGATAAGAAATGCGGATGTGATTGAGTTGGACCTTGGCATGCCGAATGATTCGCGGCCAATTAAATTAGGTTCCATGCTCAGTTCAGTAGAAAGGGAGGACTATGTGTCCTTGATTCAAGAATTTCGCGACATCTTTTCTTGGAGTTATGACGACCTGAGAGGCATTCCTCCTAGCCTGGCTGTTCATACTATTCCTGTAAAAGAAGGCAGTCGTCCTGTGTGTCAAAAAGTAAGGCGTATGCCTTTTGAATTGAGGGACAGGCTGTTTGAGGAGTTACAGAAGTTACGGAAAGCTGGTTTAATCTTCCCTGTACAGCACACAGAATGGTGTTCACCAGTTGTCATCAGGAAGAAGAAAAACAACCAGATCCGACTATGTGTAGATTTTAGAGAGCTGAATAAGCAGACGGTTAAGGATTACTACCTATTGCCATTTATTGACCAGATTTTGGATCAATTAGCAGGTAGGGAAATATATTCGTTTATGGATTGCTTTGCAAGATACAACCAGATGGCAATTGCAGAAGAGGATAAGTTGAAAACAACTTTTATTACTGTCTTTGGTACTTTTGCGTACCATGTGATGGCCTTTGGTTTGTGCAATGCACCTGGATCATGGCAACGAACAGCAGACAAGACCTTTGGTGACATCTCCCCAGATGAGTTGAAAGTATTTATCGATGACCTGGGGGCAGCCACTATAAGGCAAAGGATGTTGATTATCTTAAGAAAGTGCTTTCAGCACTGCAGATGATTTTATATCGCTCTTAACCCACGGAAGTGCGTCTTTGGAGTGCCTTATGGGCTATTGCTAGGCCATGTGGTCAGTTCAGTAGGGATCGCAACTGACCCTGAAGAGATCAGGGTTATAGTCACTATGAGTCTACCACGCACTCCGAAAGAGGTACATAGCTTTCTGTCATCGGTAGGGTACTATCGGAGGTTTATAAATGCCTTGGCAGAAAGGACGTTGCCACTAATGAACTTATTATCCTTTAGCTGTCTATTTTTATGGAGCGACCCTTGTAAGGTAGCTTTCGAGGATGTAAAACAGGAGCTAGTAAAAGCACCAGTTTTAAAAGCACCTAAAAGAGGCGAGGTATTTTATATATTTTCAGCATCCACCATGCATAGTATCAGCTGCTGTTTAGCCCAAATCTGGGAGGAAAAGTGGTATCATCTGATAGCTTTTGCTAGTCGAAAATTGGGCATATCAGAAATTACCTACACCTACATGGAGAAGTTGTGACTTGCGATGGTCTTTGGGACTAAAAAATTCAGGTACTACATCCTCTATGAGAATGTAGTTTTCTATACGAAGGCGGAAGGGCTTAGATTGCTTATGAACAAGCTACAACCGCCTGATCGTCTGGAAAAGTGGTTGATCACTTTGCAAGAGTTCGATTATGAGATTAAGAGTAAGCCACCGAGGTTGCAGGGTATTGTGGAATGCCTTGTGGATTTTAGGGAGCCGAAAGGGACTTTGGCTGAAGGAACTGATATTGAAGAAATGTTTAAAATTGATACAGCTTCTATTCCATCTTGGTATGCTGCTATCACGCATTATCTATCAACGGGAGAGACTGGAGCTGGTTTATCAAAATCTGAAAAGAGAAAAATCGGACAACAGGCTTTGACGTTTTCCTTGATCGCAAGAACACTTTATCGGCAGGGTGTTGATGATATCTATCGCCAATGTGTGATGTCTGATGAGGTTCCTTTCATCTTGGAAGAGTGCCATGACTCTACGTTTGGAGGGCACTTTGCTAGACGGTTGACGGCACAAAAAGCTTTAAGAGCTAGATATTGGTGGCCGTCCATCTTCCAAGATTCCTTTGAGTACGTTAAGAGATGTGATACCTGTCAAAGATATGACAACAAAGAGAATAGGAGACACCCACTTACACCTATCATGGCTATCCTTCCATTTGAGAAGTGAGGCATTGACTTTGTGGGTCCTATCACCCCGTCGTATACTACCCAGAAGAGATACATTATAGTAGCAACTGATTATTTTACAAAATGGTCAGAAGCACGGGCGACGAGGCAGGACAATGAAAAAGTTACTACAAGTTTCCTTTTAGAGCAGATTATCTGCCGTTTCGGCCCACTGAAGGAACTAGTGTCGGATCGTGCAACCCACTTTTTGAATAAACTGATCAAAAGCCTGACTGAAGCTTGGCAAATCAAGCACAACAAAATGATCCCTTATAATCCGCAAGCCAACGGACAAGTCGAAAGTACTAATAAGCAGCTTGTGGGTATCTTGTCTAAAATAGTCTCTGAGAAGAAACAAAACTGGGACAGGAAGTTGTATGTGGCAATATGGGCATACAATACAACGTTCAAGCAAGCTACCGGCCATACTCCATTTAAATTAGTTTATGGGGAAGAGTGTGTGTTACCCCTCGAAATCGAGTTGCCAACCATACGATTTGCAATTAATCACTCTTTGGGAGACAAGGTTACACTCTTTGAACGTTTCACGACCATAGCCCACCTGGATGAGCTGAAATTATAGAGCTTATTACACCAGGAGGTAGCTAAACGTCGAATGAAGCAGTTGCATGACCTTAAAGCAAAGAAGTATACCTTGAAAAAAGGGCAATTGGATCTATACTACGATGCGCGTAGGGAGCTGTTTTCAGGGAAGTTGGAACCTCGATGGGATGGCCCCTACAAGATTGTCAGGATAGGAGAAAATAGGTCTACGGCTCTACTAGCTTATCTACATTGAGTAGAATTTAAAAATAAGGTTAATCTTAATAAGATTAAACCTTATTATTTCTAAGTATGCTAACACGGAAAAATACATTGCTGCAGGTCCATGCTGGGGCTGATTTGAGACCTGCGAACAAGCTTAAAGTTGGTTGATGGGGCAGTTAATTCCTTATTTGGAGCACCCATATCTGGAGTAGAGATACCATCAAGGAAAACTTATCTGGTGGAGCAAAGGATACAAAGTGATTGAGCAAGAAGACGGAACCTTTGTGTGGAAGAATAAAGTCTTCTGCCGTCACTGCTTACGAATGTTGACAAGTATGCCTGTTGAGTTTAAGGAAGAAGGCGGGATGGAGCCATCAGTTCATCCTCTAAACATGCTAAATTTTGACTATCATAATTACGAATAGAGGAGTTCATGATGGCAGGCTGTGTAAACCCATTGTGGATGTACACATTATATTTTGACGGAGCATCCAGGGGCCCTAATAAAAAAGGGAGTGTTGGAATAGTAATCCGAGATCCCCACCGTAGAGTTACGATGAAGTTAGCTGCTTATCTCAGGGTAGGATTCACTAACAACATGGCGGAGTATAAAGCCTTGATTATGGGACTGCATATTGCCAAGCAAGGTGGTATCCGACAGTTGTTAGTAAAAGGGGATTCCCAGTTGTTTGTATGTATCATTGAACTGCCATGACCATACTTAAGGAGTTTGAGAGAGTGTCTATTCAGCTGATTCCACATTACTGAAATCAGTTTGCGGATTCACTGGCAAACCTTGCTTATGAAGAAGACCTTTTCTTCAACTGTGGTCCTAGTTTGGATACTGCTATTAATAATGAGACAGGACCCGATCGCTTGTGGGGAATGTTATCAGAGCATGCAATATATGGCAGGCGATGGTTGATATGGGTGATGCAACGAGTAGCCGAAACCCATCTACCGTTGTTATCCTGGACCCATAGACTGATTAGCCAACATGTTATGCGTACACCTCTTGCTATATATGTAGGAGGGATGGGTCACAATCTTATGCATTTAGCTTAGGGCCGCGAGCCCTATTTTTCCTCCTTAGAAAAGCGCATGTGATTGTATATCAGTACTACTTCGGGGAGGGATGTGTAGGTGCTATTCTGTTTAATCTCGCTAGGCCAAGAGGGCTAGTTTTGCGAGGTTTTAGTGGTTTATTTCATTAGGCCAAGAGGGCCAATCAGTTTTTTTAGTGAAATGCTTTATTTCATTAGGCCAAGAGGGCCAATCATCTGTTTAGTTCGGGTGCGGTTAATGGTTTCTTGTTTTAGTCCTATGCTAGACAAGTTCAAAGAAGAGCTTGGAAGGAGCCTATGTCGCGTGGAAGCTTCTTGTGGCACTATCTAGGTGATATCTCTCCTTTACGAGTACCGTGGTTTTTATGCTATATGTGTCTGTGTACTTGTAGGGGTTTTTCTTTTCTTGTTGGGGACCGGCGACCAAGGCATGAAGTCCCAAGTTTAGATTAGGTATGTGTGAGGGAGGTATGAGTAGTCGTTGCCTCATGTAAAGACATTGCCAAGCATCGAAAGACCTGTTTTAGAAGGCAGTTCTAGTGATCCTGTTCTGCTAGCCTGCTAGGCAGCCATTCTAGGAGTTCTTGTTAGTTGTGAGGCAGTTAGAGAAGCCTGCCGGAGGAAAAAATGATGATGATAGAGAGAAGGAAAGGGAAAAAAAAACCCCAAATATCTAAAAGAAAAATATATACAAAGGTGTGTAAAAAGGGGTTCTAACCCCTATACAAGAATAGCAAAAGGAAAAAATCTTAGAAGCAGTTGATCATCGCCTTGCGAAGGCCTGGTAGGTTCCTGGGACCGAGTTAGACCCAAGGCCGATGCCTTGCCCTTCCTTGGGATGACATCTTGCCATAAGAAAAAGTAAGGAAGGTTGGAGCAAAAATAAAAGTGAGCGTCAGAAAAGGATTAAGTGTCGCCTCGCGAGGGCTTGGTAAGTTCTTGGGTATCAAGACAGGACCCGAGGCCGATGCCTCGTTCTCCTTGGGTCACTACGCTCAGCTCCCTCCTCTTCACATGCCCGAGTATGGAAAAATAAAAGCCTAAAAAGAAGAAATATGCTAAAAGAAAATATTTCTTGGCCAGGCTATAGGAATCCTCGCCTAGTAGGAGCTCCTGGTTGTGTTGTCCTTAGTTAGATAGGTAGTTCAAACCGCCCCTTAGGGCAACCTCTTGGATAGTAATTTTTAGTCGGGCCGTGTCGGAGCAGTCGGTCAGTGACTAGCTTCGGACTTTCTATCGGATTATGCTTGACCTACTCCTTGTGGATTTCATGCCTTGGTTTTGTCAAGGGGTAGGGTGAGCATTGTGTTGTGTTTTAGTATGTATCTATTTTGTATCAGCTTGATGCTTCCTTTTGTTGTTTTGTGCAAATCTGTTGTGGGATTCGACGGGTTGAGTCGCCCTATCCCATGGTCGCCAATGAGAGCGGAGTTTTGAGCACGGAATGTGCCTAAAATTTGCCAAAAAATCCAAAATTCAGGGGAAAAATCTTCGACATCGAAGGTGGCAGCTGTAGCTAGGACGATTTTAAGCACCAAGTGAAAGACAACTTTCAAAAGGCAACCGAGTGACACTTGTGGATTTTTGATAATTTTTTCAACTACTGTGCGGGATGCCAAGAGCTGCAAGTCAGTGTGGGACGCTGAGACAGACGCGCAGGATTTTTCAGAGGCCGAATCGGAGCCCGGACAAAAAAGATGTCAAAAACTGGCCAAGAATGAAGAGGTGGACAAAAATTAAGGCTAAAGGGGGTGCCCTTTGGGAGGGGGCACCCCCCCCCCATTTTTTTTAACGCAGGCGGCAGCATCTTCATGCCATGAACGGCGTTAAAAAAACGCCCCCTCCCCCACAAATCGAGCATGGAGCATCAAAGCAACACATACAACAGATCGTAGCCGGCAAATCCTCCTTCTTCCCTGATCATATCACTAGTCTTCACGCGAGATATGGCTGACCGAACGGAGAGATCAGAATCTAGTCTTTCTCTCGCCTCCCTCTCTCTCCTCTTGAGAGCGGAGTTTTGATGCCGATAAGTGCTTAAAAATAACTAAAAATTACGAATATCAAGGGAAAAATATTCAACCTCGAAGGCGGCGGCTTGACCTAGGACGATTTTAAGCGTCAAGTGCTTTGAAGACGCCCGTGCAACACTTCCGGATTTTTATTAATTTTTCCATATGTCTGTGCGAGTCAGCGAAGCTGTTGGCCAGTCCAGGATGCCGAGACGGACGCCCAGGATTTTTCAGATTGCAAATCAGATGTCGGACACAGGAGGTGCCAAAATTTGACCAAATTTGAAGAGGCATGAATCAAGTGGCTAATGGAGGGTGCCCTTTAGAACCCCCCAACCTTTTTTTTCCATTTCATATGGCGGCATGGCGTGCAATAGACCGACGGTGCAAAATTGATGCCCCCCTCCAAAATCGATTTTATGGTTGCATATAAGCCATGGCAATGACAATGCAGGGCTGATACACTAGTTCTTCGCTTCGTATCGCCGGTCTTCACGCAGACAATGGTGGCCTGGTTGGAGAGAGAGAAAATAAGTCTTTCTCTCTCCTCCCTCTCTCTCCTCTAAGGGGTGGTGCACATAGGAAGAAGAAGGAAGAAGAAGGAATGGCAGATGCTTGTCCGGCAAGGATCGGATTGCTCCGTGGATGAAGAGGGGCTGAAGACGGCAATGCGGGGTCATACTCAGCATTAAATGCATGCTAAAATCAGTCCCGTAATCGAGACCAAGAAATCGAGACCTGAAAATAAGCGGTAATGCTTTTTTTTAAAAGAAAAATGATCTTTTTATACTATTTGCTTTATGAAATATTGTTCCCATGGGCTGATTATGCGTTATGTTGTTGTTTGCTATGAGTTTCATCAATGTATGCTCAGAAAATCAGAAAATCATAAGTGTTATGAACTGAAATTAATGGTATAAAACCTGTAAAACACGCGTTTAAGAGGCAAAATGGGGTTTTTTTGTAAAATAAAGGGAAAACATGAGATATAACATCAATAAAACCTGAAATTTTGCTGTCAAAAAACCTAAGGGCCACAGCCCACAATCAATCTTAATTTCTACTCATTTTTATTGAAAAAATAGAGGAAAAATACCAAAAAATGGTGGAAAATGGGTTTTAAATGGGAGAAAATTAGGAAACGATAAAAGGAAAATTCCAAAAAATCACATAAGTGTTTGTGCAATGTAAAATGAAGGTAGAGCATGAGGTTAGCCTCGGTTTACCCTCATTACTATGTTTTTTGTCCGTATTTATTGCTTTCTCTACAAAGAAATACACATAAAACGACTCTTACACCTATCAACAATTGCAAAACATTAAGCGGTAGGGTGAGAGGAGAGTTTGAGCGTCAAAGTACAATCTTAAATCTTATTTATGTGTTGCATCATGGCTATAGGACGTTGTTTTAAAATAAAGGAAAAGGCAGCATGAGTGTAAGGTTCGGTGTCTCTCCTCGTTTCAATACATAAACGTTAGCATTGAAATCATGAAAAGATTGGTTTCGCACGATGCACAATGCTGATTTTCTATTGTTTGTGCACTAAACCATTCACATTATGCACTATGCATGATTCATGGTATCGAAGGAAAATCTCCTGGACTGCATAGCAATTGTTTTCTTAGGACTTTGACCCACGATTGAGAGTGTGAGGTTATCCCTTGCCGTAGGGTAGAGGGTCGGTTTCCTAAGGGACTGTGAAGTGAGGCAGCATGGTATATCTCCTAGAAATACGAGAAATATAAAAGAGAGGAGTTTGTGCTCGTATGTCTTATATGTTTAGCAGCGCATCAAAGGGCCAATCCCTGCGATGTAGGAGAGCTGCAGTGGGGCTCCAACTATTAGTCAATGGAGTGCCTCCTATACGTGTGTGATGAGGCGTTATGCCTAAGCACTTTGGGTTTGAAAGGTGAGAAGGATCGAAGCTTGCACGCGAGCTATGGCGGGAGAGCAAGAGCAAGAAAGAGAGAGACAAGAAATGGGAACTCCAACGGTCACAATGTGTGACCGGGCCTTCCTTTATTCAAACTGTCACTAAAAGAATAAAGAATAAAGTGACGTGACGGGCGCCCGCCACCTGCAGTGTGCAGTGGCGGGTACTGTCAGTGTAGTAATACACGGGGCGGCACGGCGGAGGCGCCTTTACCCCCAACAACCTCCCACTTAAAGGCGAATCTACCCTAGTAAGAGAGAAAAGAAAAAGAAAAGACAGTACAAATGTACATAGGTACAAGGGATGAGGAAAGGTGACATCTCATCCAACGCCCATCAACCTCCTGAGGAAGGCAAAGCGCTCAGTAGTGAGGCTCTTCGTGAGCAAATCTGCAGGATTCTCGTCAGTGGAGATCTTGACAAGGTCAACAGACCTGTCCTCCACGACACCACGTATGAAGTGATACCTCACCTCAATGTGTTTCGTCTTCGCATGGAAGACCGGATTCTTAGCCAACTGAATGGCACTCATAGAATCCGAATGCAGTGTAGGTGTAGCATCAATTCCAAGGTCAGCAACTAGACGGCCTAACCATATGGCCTCCTTGCAAGCCTCAGTGGCTGCAACATACTCGGCCTCAGTGGTAGACAAAGTCGTACACTTCTGAACCCTGGACATCCAAGAGATAGCCCCTCCAGCATAGGTGAATACATAGCCAGAAGTGGACTTCCTACTATCTGCATGTCCTGCATAATCGGAGTCAGTGTACCCCACGACCCCTGTATCCTGGCTGCCATAGCAAATACACATATCTGCTGTGCCCTTCAGGTACCTCATGATACCCTTCACGGCATCCCAATGTCTGCTGCCAGGTGTAGCCATATAGCGTGCCACAACACCAACTGCATGTGCAATATCTGGACGAGTGGCTATCATGGCATACATCAAACTGCCCACGGCTGATGCATAAGGGATCTTGGCCATCTCGGCCCTCTGCTCATCTGTCTGCGGACAATCGGCCTGTGATACCTTCACATAAGAAGGTAATGGACAGCCAATAGGCTTTACGTCCTGCATGCGGAAGCGCTCAAGGACTTTATGAATGTACTCCCGCTGTGAGAGATACAAAAGTCCCTGATGCCTATCGCGCTTAATGCGCATCCCAAGTATATGTGAGGCCTGTCCCAAATCCTTCATCTCAAAGCTCTTCTTCAGCTGAGATTTAAGAGCATCTAGCTCATCATGAGCTTTCCCTACTATCAGCATATCATCAACATAGAGTACCAAGATAAGCAAACTGCCATCACGGGCTTTCTTCGTATAAAGACACGGATCCATAGCACTCTTGCTGTAGCCCTGTGACTGCATAAAGGCATCAAACTTATGATACCATTCCCTAGGTGCCTGCTTCAAGCCATACAAGCTCTTCTTCAACTTGCACACTAGGTGCTCCCTGCCAGGTTCTGCAAAGCCCTTAGGCTAATCCATATAGATCTCATCATGCAAGTCCCCATGTAGAAAAGCCGTCTTGACATCCATCTGATATAGATCTAAGTCAAGCTGTGCAACCAAAGCCAAGACTAAGCGCAGGGTGGTCATCTTAACCACAGGAGAGAAGACCTCATCAAAGTCCACACCATGTTCATGCTTAAAACCCTTTGCTACCAATCTAGCCTTGTATGCCGGCTTGGGGTGTCCAGGGGTACTTTTCAGCTTGTACACCCACTTGCATGGCAAAGCCTTCTTGCCCTTAGGCAAGGCAACCAAATCCCAAGTCTCATTCTTATGCAGGGAGTCTATCTCAGACTGCATAGCCCTCTCCCAGGAGTGACTGTCACCCCTGCGCATAGCCTCATCATAAGTGAAAGGCTCTCCTGCATCTGTAACCAAAACATAATGCATAGAGGGCTGAAATCTGTCAGGTGGACGTCTATCTCTAGCAGACCGTCTCACCGCAGGCTCTGCTGCCTGTCTAACTACCTGTCCAACATCCTGGCCCTGTGGAGGAACTGCTGCAGGCTGTACTACTGGCTGTGCTGGAGCTTTAGGCTCCTCCTGAAAGATCACTCTGCGGATCTCAACCACCTTCTCAGGCTGCCTGTGCATCTTGTCTTCATGGAAGACGACATCATGGCTGCGTACTATTTTCCGCGCCTGCGGATCCCATAGGCGATAGCCCATCTCTCCTGAGTCACCATAGCCAAGGAATATGCATTTAATGCGCTTTGGATCCAATTTACTCCTCTTGTCCTTGGGCACATGGCAGAATGCCTCACATCCAAAGACACGGAGATGCGCATAAGAGGGTGGCTTACCAGCCCAAACTTCCTCTGCAACCTGGAAATCCAATCCACTGGAAGGCGATCGGTTTATGACATGCACTGACGTACTAACTGCCTCAGCCCAAAAACTCGGGGGTAGGCCTGCATGGCTAAGCATAGAGCGCACACGCTCCTGAATAGTCCTGTTCATGCGCTCAGCCAAACCATTCTGGGGTGGGGTGTAAGGGGCGGTCAACTGACGCTTAATACCCCTGTCATCACAAAACTGCTCAAAAGCATGCGAGACATATTCTCCCCCATTATCTGTCCTAAGGCATTTCAGCCTATACCCAGTCTGGTTCTCAACAAGAGCAAGCCATCTCTGAAAAATTGCCAAGACATCGGACTTCTGCTTTATGGGATAAGCCCAGACTTTCCTAGAAAAATCATCAATGAAGGTAACGAAGTACTTCGCGCCACCCATAGACATGCAAAGCATAGGCCCACAAACATCGGAATGCACCAATGCCAAGGGCTCACTCATGCATGGCCTACCCGATTTCTTATGCGTAGACCTATTCTGCTTACCATAAAGACAATGATCACACGAGTCAAAACATGCATAATCCAAAGGCGGAAGATACTGCAAACCAGATAACATTTTCATTCCTTTCAAAGACATATGCCCCAAACGGGCATGCCAAAGTGATACATGTGGGATAGAGCCCACTGCCAAAACATGGTCTACAGAAGACCCAGATACAACAAGAGGATAGAGGCTGCCAGCCTTGGCGCCTCTAGCAAGCACAAGTCTGCCTTTGGTAATCTTCCAGGCAGAATCCCCAAAACAGACATGAAATCCTGCATCATCCAACTGTCCTGCAGACATAAGACTACGCGTAAGCGCAGGTACATGACGTACATCCCTGAGCAAAAAGGAACTGCCAGTGGAAAACTGCAACTGAATATCTCCACAGCCCACAATATCAAGAGACCTGTCATCTCCAAGTCTAACTGATCCAGACACAGTACGGTAAGAGTGAAACCACTCACGGTAAGGCGTCACATGGAAGGACGCACCTGAATCCAATAACCAGCACTGTGCATACATACTAGGTGTCTCAGTCAAGTGTGAAGCATCAGAAGAACTAGCTACAAGTATAAACTCATCACCACCATCGGACTCTTCAGTCTGCGTGACATTAATTTCCTCAATATTGACGTTGGACTTCGCAGGTACTATGCTGCGATCAGAGGACTTCTCCTGCACTTTATCTTTCCCCTTATCCTTGCGCTTCTCATTGCGCAACTCATGACACTGTGGTCTAATATGGCCCTTTTTCCCACAATGATGACAAGTGACATTTGCATTGCGTCCACGCGACTTACTACGCGACTTGCCACCACGAGATTTAGACCGACCCTTCTGCGAGTCACGGCCTCGGCCATTACCACAGTCATACCTGTCATTCCTGCCTCTAACTGTCAAAGCATGACTACCACGAGAGGCATCCAAGTTTTTGCGATTCACCTCTTCCTGAAGAAGAGCACTCTCAACATCTGCCAATTTTAGAGTAGCACTAGAGGCACAAAGGGTAGTGCGGAATACATCCCATGACTCATTCAGAGTTCCAAGCAAGAAAAGAGGAGTTACTTCCTCTCCAAAGGTGATATCCTGCGAAGTCAGGTTCTTCAGTATAGCATGGAACTGGCTCAAGTGAGCAGACATAGTCGCATTATCCTTCATGCGCAGATCCATAAGCTGCTTCAACCAGTACATCTGACTCACCGGACTTTTCTTATCATAAAGATTCTTGATCTTATTCCATAGATCCCATGCACTCTGTGCTTCCTCAAATACATTATAATGTACCTGTTCAGTGAGAGACAATACAATCGTGGACTTGCATAGCTCATCAAGTTCAAGCCAGTCGTCATTGTCCATAGTTTCTAGCTGCTCCCCACTCAACCGAAGTGGCTTAATCTGAGATTTCTGCACCAAAACCTGCCATATTTGACTCTTCCAGTAAGAGTAGTTGGTACCATCCAACTTTTTAATGCTAAAGATGGCACTATCATGCGAAGATGACACCATTATGCAGGCTGGAAATGCCCAAACAATCCAAAACTGCTTGCTGTTTTACTGCAGAAACTGCCCAAAAATGACCAAAACGGGGTCCAAAGGGCGAGCAAAGTGTGCCAAAAGTGGCTGCCCACTTAGTACTAGGTGCGGTACACCAAATCAGGATATTTCAGCATGAAAAGTACACCTCAGTCCACCAATAACTGCTTGCTGTAATAAATTGCAGGTATGCAGTCTAGAGAGCAAACTGTCCCAAAATAGGATCCAATGTCAAGCAAACAATGCTAGGTCCAAAGCCGGCATGAAATGGACATAAGCAAGGCCAATGACAGTGAAAAGAACATGAGCTCAACACCAAGCATGTCAAAATAACATCTGCCAGTGAAAGGCACACCACCAGACACTCTAGGCAAAGTGTTCCTGTAACTGCCAAAACCTGGCACAAATAGGTATGTGCTCAAAGAGAAAGATCCAAATATGAAACTCAGCTCATAAGCATCCTGTGAACCAAGAGTGCATCAATGCATATCCATAAAGATCGAAGTATGATCCCAAAGTCTCAATGTGTATGTAGCTGCTCAAGACATAAACTGCTCCAAATACATGTAAGTGCTCCAATAGCATGCAACTGTCAAAGGTCAAGAAAGCATGTAAAATGCTCCCACTGGCACAAAAGGCGTACAAAGCGAGCTCAGAAGCTCAAACAACCCAAGAGAAAGCACCAGTGATAAGTGACCATGTCAATGCATCAAGCGCATCCGAGAGAGCATGACATACATGAAGCACCGGTCGTATTAACCATGAAGCAATACATAAGCCCAAATAAGCTCTCGGTCAACTCAATGACATCCAAATAGCAACCAAGATCAGTGATCAAGTAAGCCGGGAATGCTCAAATACATCCAAATCCAAGCTCCAAATGTCGGTATCGCATACACGAACCAAATAGCATATGTCACGAACCAAAGCATGTAATGCAAAAGCCTAACTGTCAAGCAGAGACATGAGGCATAGGCGGTCCATGAGCATGCCGAGTCGGTCCAAATGCCAGTGAAGACGGAGCTAATGTGAAGCTCAAAAGCATCCCATAATCTCATACATATGCTCCAAGTTGTCCCCAAATGTCAGAGATATCATGCCAAAGCTCAAAGCATACATCCGGTATCGGTAGGTAAGTGCCAAAGCATGTAAAGTACCTTCAGCCCACTGTTATTCCAGCATGTATTTACTGTTCTAAACAGTAGATTTCAGCCCCAAATTCAAGCCAAAATCATGGTCAAACCAAATGCATACATCCCCAATACATCCGGGTAGGAAGTAGACCGCATACGGGCATCAAACAAGGTAACCGGAGTAGAGTATAAGCATTAAATGCCAATGCCAAGTGTGGCTGCCCTGTTTCCAGCACTGTATAACAGTAAATAACAGTCCCAAATCAACCAATATTTCAAGCCAAAATCATGGCATAATCATGTGCATACATTCCCAAGGCACTAGGCATCATGTAGACCGCATACGGGCATCAAATAGCACAACCGGAATGGAGTATAAGCAACAAATGCTAATGCCAATGGTGCTGCCCTGTTTTCAGCCTGTTATGACAGTTTATGACAGTCCCAAATCTGAAGAAATCAGCCCCGAAAGATCAAGACCAATGCCCAAAGCTTTAATGACATCAAACATGAAGTCTATAGCCCTCTTGATCAAGGTAGAGAGCAAGAAGCAATGGCCAAGTGTGGAGCTGAAGTAGATGAGTGCTCACAGCCTGGAAAAAATGATGCAATCTGCCCTGTTGGTGCTGAACTTGCTGCTGCTCCACATGGGTTGAAAAGGGGGTAATGGGGGGCTCAATGATGGCCCAAGGTAGGCACATACCAAGCCATGAAGGCCCAATGCAAAGGGGAGGGAAGATATGAGCTATGGAGCTCAAGAAGAGTGGCTGCCCTTTGTTCCTGCCCTGTTTCAATCTGAGAATACACTCAAATGCCTACAAATGCTGAAGCAATACCTCAAGGGCAAGGCCCTGATGAAGCTAAAGAAGGCCAGGATGGAGCTCGGGAAGCCGGGGAGAGTCGGGAGCTCAAGAGGTCGGCTATGGCTACCGGGATGGAGACCCAATGCGTGAAGCGAGTCGATGCGAAGGTCGGGAAGCACCGAGTCGAGCTCAAGCAAGAGAATGCCAAGCTCTGATACCAGTTGAAAGGTGAGAAGGATCGAAGCTTGCACGCGAGCTATGGCGGGAGAGCAAGAGCAAGAAAGAGAGAGACAAGAAATGGGAACTCCAACGGTCACAATGTGTGACCGGGCCTTCCTTTATTCAAACTGTCACTAAAAGAATAAAGAATAAAGTGACGTGACGGGCGCCCGCCACCTGCAGTGTGCAGTGGCGGGTACTGGCAGTGTAGTAATACACGGGGCGGCACGGCAGAGGCGCCTTTACCCCCAACAGGGTTCTCCCTCTGAGGAGTTTTAGGGAAATGTTGGACTATGAACTATAAACGCAGGAATTAAGCTTTAGGACACGTTGTCCTTTAGCATTAGATTGACGCTCCTGGTTCGCGAGGCCGTGAGGGTGTTTTTGTGTCATGAGCATGAGGTCCGACTAGTGCTATAGTCAGTGCCGGCCCATTTCAGGTCCCATCACCTCTCTATGGGCTATTCATGCGCACTATCTTGAAGGAGGAATCGGGAAGGAGATTGAAGGAAATGATGATGGAGATTGATGGAGATACTGAAGATTGATGTGCAGCATTGGATTGAGATCAATGGAGGCTCCGTCCGCTGGTTACGCAGTCATTTAATGCGTCTCGGGTTTCGAAAAAACACGGTATGACCATTTTTATGAAGGAAATGATGGTTTTTTGGTATTTTATGATGGTAATGATGTTTTTATTTGATGAAAATTTATTTGAGTGCTGGTTGCACCATGTTTAATTACTGTCTATAAAACAATTCCGATTTCATAATGATTTACATGCGCTATTTAATTTCTGCAAAATCCGAAATGCGGTTTTTAAGCAGTAAAATGATGGTTTTGTCGTTTTGGATGGGTGAAATGTGTTCCTATGGGAAAAAATAAAAAATAAATTGAATTTTAGTACGCTGAAGTGATTGGAACAAAAAAAATCAGAAAAAAACATATTTCATTAACCAATAAATCAAGAAAATGGAAAAATAAGGAAAAAAATAGAAATACGCTTCACAAAAATAAGGAAAAATATAATGAGTGTTTGTGGATGTATGGTAGTGGCAAAGCATGAGGTTTAGCCTCAGTTTGCCCTATCTCCTTGTCAAAGTTTGTGATTTATTGCTTTTCATACATTAAAACATGACAAAATGAACCTCTACACCTATGCAACGAAAGCAATACCTAAACGAAGGGGGGTGGGATGTTTAAATGGTGCGATTTGCATGCTGATTGTTGCTGGTTTTTTATGCATATCATAATATAGAGTTTGTTGTATTTTAATTAAGAGGATAGTAGCACGAGAGTTGTCTCGGTGCTATCCTTACATCGTCGCAACGAGTTAGTGAATGAGCATTGGAAAGCGTAGTTGTGCACAACATGTTTCTGATTGAAAATTATGTTTGAGCACTTTAGGATCGTCCACTTTTGCATGTGCATGTCAACCATGGTATCAGAATACAAAGAACTGGATGCATAGCACCTGTTTTCGATTACGATGGCCCACGCTTGAGTGTGGAAAGGCAACCTAAGCCATAGGAAAGACATTCGTTTCTTGGGGGATTATTTGGTAAGGGCACATGATATCTCCTGGAATACGTTCAAAATGAAAGAGTGGAGTTTGTTCGTTTGTTTTATATGTTGAGCAGTGCATCAAGGGGCCAATCCCTGCGATGTAGGAGAGCTGCAGTGGAGCCACGGTGGTTCCACCGAGAGGTTGCCTCCCATGTATGTGATTATCGTGGCATTTATTGCCAATGTGTATGGGTTCTCCTCTGTGGAGTTTATAGAAAGGGAAACGTCGGACTATAGAACTAAAAATACATAGATTAGGCTTTAGGACAGTTCGTCCTTTAGTAGCACATAGATGCTCCTGGCCCGCGAGGCCGTGTGGGTGTGCTTGTTTGTTATGAGCATGAGGTCCGGCTAGTGCCATAGCCAGTGCCGGCCCATTTGAGGTCCCTTCACATGACAAGAAATTCATAATGACAAAATTGAGTTCTAAATGCAATCTTAAAAATGTCAGGTGTATCCATGCGTACTTGATGATATCCAGACTTGAGATCTATCTTGCTAAAAATAGTGGCCCCTTGTAGTTTATCCATGAGGTCGTCTACCCTAGGAATCGAATGTCTATTCTTAACAATGATTTTTTTAGGGCACGATAGTCAATGCACATCCTATATGTATTTTTTTTCTTCTTAACTAATAGGACAGATGCACCAAAAGGAGAACTACTGGACCTAATGAGTCCTTGGTTCAACAGTTCCTCAACTTGTGTTTGGATTTCTTTTTGTTCAATCTGATTGTGTCTATAAGGTGCTTTACATGGTGGTTGAGAACCTAGAATTAAATCTATTTTATGGTCTTCAGGACGTGGATGTGGTAAACTAGGTGATAAATCAGTAGCAAAACAATCTTTAAACTGTGAAATAAATTGTGCATGCCTAGGATGCATCTTATTTTCCTTAGCTTCAATTTCATTCACCCATACTAAATATGATTTACTACATTTTCTCAATGCACATTTAGCATGTGTGTAACTAAGCAATGGAAAATTATCAAGGGTATGCAATCAATGCAATGTGATTTGGTTTCCGTTGAAATGAATTTTCATGGAATGTGTGGAATAATCTATGTCAAGGTTATATTTGTGATGCCAAGACATTCCTAAAATAATATCACTAACTTGCAAAGGCACAACTACGAAATTTCTGATCTCAACATAATCATTGATTTTAATCTCTAAATCATGCACTTCTTGTGTACCATTGTGTCTAGTGCCTAAGAATGCAGCCTTTATGCGATAATGAGTTGGAACTGTAGATAAATTCAATTCTTTTACCAACTTTGCAGAAATAAAATCATGCTGCTTCCATCATCATGCAAAATAATCTTTTCTTGACCATGTACAAAACATTTCATTGTTAATAACGAATGAGGATTTGGCATACCTGATAAAAGTATCTGAAGCATCGTCGATATCATCATCATCTTTAGTAAAGTCTTTCATATCTTCATGGTCCTTCTCATCAATTGCTCCCTAGTGATTGATTTGAACCTCTTGCTTCTTAGACTAACAGTTCGTTGCTAAGTGTCCAGGCTAATGACACTTGTAGCAAACCATAAGCTTTGCTTTGGAGATATTGTTGGTAAGGACTAGAAGTTTGGGTATATTGGGATTTGGCTGGAGAAAAGGCTTAAGGTTTGAATTAGCAGTTGATGGTAAAGCAGGAGGTCGAGTCCATGGTTTACAGAAAGAAGAAGAAATAAAGTGATTTTGATTGAATTTTCAAAAATTAGAATTGAATTTCTTTGTACCAAAGTTACCATTAACTGAAAATTGTTGCGATTGCTTTTCTCGTCCACGAATTTTATCCTCCGCATCATGTGCTAAAGAAATCGCATCCTCCAATGTCTTTGGCTTGAACATATTCACTTCTGCATAGAAGTGACCAAGCAAACCGGACATGTACTTGCGCTTGTGGATCACCTTAGGAACATCTTCAAGTATTCAAAGTTGAAGTAAGGCACTCCAAAAATGCTCAGTGTATTGCGGGATGGATTCACGATCTCTCTGTTGTAGGAGATCCCATTGTTTGATGGCTTTCTCATGGAATTGAGGCGGAAGGAAATTTTTGCAAAAATTTCTTTTGAAAGGCTTCCCAAGTAGAGGGACAATCAACACTCTTGCGGACAACATTCCACCATAATGATGCTCTGTCTGCTAAATGGTTAGTGATGCATTTAAGTTTATCTTTTTTAGCATATTGCTCTTCATGAAAAAAGCAAGAACAATTTTGCCATCATGTTGCCCATTAAAAGTGTGGAATTTAAATTTTATTTTACTTATCTTGGCCTCTTTCCTAAGAGCCTGTGCATCGAGCATCGCATCAATAGTACGTCGAATGACATCTTCAAGTTACACTCCGTCTTGCTCGACAGCGGATTGTTGAAGTGCAGCCAATTGTGCTTGCAAGTTTTGACGTTCCCTTCACTCTTCTTGAAGCTGCATCATGAGTAGATCCAATTTATGTTCCATAGTTGGCTCTGGTAAATCGCCTTTGCCCATAAAATCATCCATGTTATGATCTGACATCCTGCAAAAATCTCAAATGACCTCGCACACTCAAAATCGCGTTAGAAGGATGAGTGTAGCTCAAATTTGGGTTTACGAGGCTTACTTTTCTCGGGTAGGGCAATTGAAAACGGTCTTCTTCCAAGCAAAATAGTCTTCCACATAGACTACGCATGATAGCCTACTTGCTATAAATTTGTTCAGCCAAGTTGCAAGTGGGAATAGGGTTTTACTGAAGCTACAGAACTGATTCGGGAGTACCACAATATGAACATCTTCTATATAAAGTGTGGGTAATTAAGATTTAAGCTTAAGTTAGTCTTTAATCACTAATAGCTTAAGCTTTAAAAGCTTAAGTAATTGGATGAAATCGGTGCAGGTCGACACCATACGTGTGATGGAATCGCCACCAACGAGTACATGCCGAAGTACTAGTGTGAGGAGTTTAGAGCTTAAGCTCTCTAAGCTTAAACATAAAGCTTGGCATTGCATTAACATAAATTTATTTCTTTGTCTCCTCTATGAAAAACAATGACTTGTAAAAGAGACTTCTTGAGTGGTCATTCGCCTACTGCGAGAGGTCCTTCACGAGATCAGAGGGTACAACAGGGGGTTCTTCACCGCCAAGAACACGCATGTGTTGTTAGTTCATCACGAGACAACCTGTAGAGCCCGTTCATTCCAAGAGCTTCGTCTTCGCACAAGATGGCAAGTGATTGGAAGCTCTTGATCTCAGCTCTGCTCTGATACCACTGGTGCATAGATCGAATGCTGGACGCATGCGTAGTGAATGCTGAAAGGTCCCCAAGAACAAAGAACTCTACAAACCTTTATAATTTCAAGTACAAAGAAAAAGGAAATTTGCACAACATGAGAACAAAGAGACAAATTGGGTGCAATCTCCCCCCATGCCTTCCGGCGCTTCACAAGGCATGCATTTATAGATTTATTTATCTTCAAGCTCAAAAATAGTCCACTTTACAAATAGCATGCTTTTGCTTTTGCTTTTGCGTTTGTGTTTGCCCAAATATAAAGTAAGATGTTTGGGCATCCAAAAGTTGGGACGTGCCTAAATACAAATATCAAATAATGAAATATTTAATCTAGAACCTATGCACATATAAGATAATAAATGTTTTATCAAGCACTTTAATAAATAAGCGTGCTTAAATAAATATTGGCACCACGCCTTTAGTGATAAGACACGTACCCATCAAAAATAGTAATTCTTCTAGACATTTGAAATCACACCATCGCTTGGTGCTACCCAACGCCATCGTCGCCTACTCTACATATCAACTGAAGCATTCACAATTGTTAGAAAATAATTAAATAAAACCCAACAAAAGTGAAAACCTAGCAGTCTTCAACTATAAATAATTAAATAGGTTGGAACTCTGTGTCCTAATCTTAATTTAATTCGAATGCGCACTCTAAACTTATAAATGTCCATTAATTTAATATGTATTATACAGAATCACCCGCTATGGAATCACCCACGTGCACATTAAATTAATTTTACACCCAAAAAGGATAGTCATCCCCGTCAGCTTCTCACACAAGGAATCCTCCTTATGTACGAGACGTGGAAATTAAATAGTTTTACAAAATCCATCGTGGTCATAGAATCCACCATGAAATATGCCTCCTATCATCAGCAACATATGCACATGTTTCATATTATTGATGATGAAGATATGGTGGATTTTACTTTGTTGGGATTTGAAAACTATGCCTTGGAAGTTATCAATTGTGTACCAGATGATACTATCAGCAATTGATAAAGCCTCTCATTGTTTATACAAAGTTTTTTCTTTGTTCATCCTCCAGGTTCTGGCATGAGTGATCAGACGTATATGAAGTTTTAGGGATTGTACCAACTTCGACTTAATGATATTAGAGAGATGCGATGCTATTATGAGGATTACATTGATGTATTGAATCCGATATGGCAAAAAGTACAAGATTTGGCATATGGGATATATCATAAAAGCATTGTTCAATATGTTGAAGAGAAGGCATGTATGCATGAAGATGAGAAGGAAGGATATACATCAGTGGATTATTGTTTTTCCTTGGAGAAAGCTTGTTTTTTTGCAAGTATGATAGTCTTTGGCAATAACATAGAAGAGGGGGAGGGCTTCCATGAGTCCCCTATATCTTGTGGTGATACAAGAGGTACTATGTCTACAAACTTTGGTTTGGACTCCTTACATTGCAATGAGAATCTTGATGTTTCTTTTGGAGTTAGTGATGTGTTGAGTGATGTAGAAAATCATCATGATGAAGGTATCCATGATAATTGTGGTGATGTTTCTAGTATTGTTGATGGTGAAGAGTTGGTTTTTGAGATGGTTGTTGAACTAGAGCACATGTCATGTATGCTAGAGGATGAGGAAATTCTTGATGAGTACTCCTTGAATTTCGATTATGCTTCTTGTACTGAAAATATGTTTTTGGATAATTTGGGAAGTGATGATGATGTTAACTATGATGCATGCCAAGAGCTAATGCAAAGTGATGTGAATGGAGCATAATTTCTACTTGTTATCTTTTCCTCTACTTTAGGTGAAGACTATATTTGTGACTCGTATTTGTAGGGTATGCTTTCATATGACTATACATATGGTAGTTCTAGAAAAGAACTTGATATGGACATTTCTTGTGGAGGCTCTTATCTATTGGAGTATGCTCATGAGTATGTTTAGAAAGATGATGGTACTATATTCTGGTTGGAAAAGGTGGCATATGATGTGTCAAAAAAAGAGAGCCAAGTGAGAGTGGATTTTTAGAGCCCATTTGGAAGTGGAAAAGAGCCCAGGAGGCTGTAGAAAACCAATTTTTCATGCAAAATGAAACAGTTACAAATCAATGAGCTAGAGTTTTCCTAGATGGAGTTCAATGCCAAGAACCCAAGGCAAGTCTCAATTCATCGATCAGAGTATGTTTGACCCCCCATTTAATCCCCACAAGGTTTGGCAATGTGAAGCAGCTATGTGATCCGAGAGTTGGAAAGTGCATGACGAATGCCAAATTTATAGATTGCGATACTGTGAAGCCAGTCATCCAGATGGATCTTGAATCTGAGCTCGTTTGCCCTGCCAAAACAGGAAAAACCACTTTGCCAAAGTGTAAAACCTCCAATCATAAACTGGATTTTTTGGATTTTAAGCTTAACGAGCTTAGTTAGCATGAGAAATGAAAAGACACAGCATTTTATGGCACCCCATTTTTGGATTTAAAAATGTCATTTTGTTTCTATTGATCATGAGAGGGGAATGCTCAAGGTAATGAGTTCCTCAATTTCCTTGCCATCTAGCACTTTTAGACCGATCAAGAAATGATGCATTAATGAAAAAGATCATATTTTAGTCTTTCTCCTCTCCTCTTGTTGTTTCTTCTCATGGATTAGTGTATATGAGAGAAACAGGTGAGCTAAGATGAAAGATTTTGATCGTGCGATGATGCAGGAGTGAAAAGGGACATAAATCAAGGTTGGATGGATCGTAAGCCACTGCTAAAGAGCATCAATGGGCCTTCGATTTTTGAAATACATACATCATAAAGGCGTGATTTCATGAGTAAGTCATTGATTTCATCGTTTTATGATAAATTTTAGTTGAAAATGGTTGAAAATTATTGTATTTGATTGCCAATGTTCTGATTTATCAATTATGTTGAAGTAATTACAAAAAGCCAGTCATATAATAATTTTATGCTAAACATGTAAAACCCGAGACGTGGTTTAAGGACAATTATGTGTTTTTTGGGTTTTTGACATGCGTATGTTGTTCCTATGGATTGAAACATGGTAAGAAAATCATTCTTAGTGAGATCAATCAACTTAAATCAATAAATAAGTAAATATCAATAATTTTCTATCAATAAATTAAAAAATAATAATAATAAGTTTTTCGCATCAGAAAAATAAGAAAAATTAAGATTTGTGTTTGTGAATGTATGGTAGAGCTGAAGCATGACGTTTAGCCTCAATTCAGCCCTATCTCTATGATTGGGTTTTCATTGCTTTTGTAAAAGAAAAATACATGAAAAATACACCTTAAACCTATCAACAAATGCATAACTCTAAACAATAGCGAGAAGGAGGTTGTTGGGTGTTTAAAGTATACTAAATTTTGATGTTTTATTATGCATGGCATGTAGGGTTCGTTTTTTTCTAAAATTAAAAAGGTCTAGTAGTACGAGAAAGTTCGATACTAGCCCTAAGCAACAAAGCTGCAATCGCCTATTAGAAGAAAAGCATGAAAATTGTTTTCTCACTTTCACGATGTTGATTGTTAATGAATAAACTTGTTTGAGCATAGTGGTCATACACAATTGCATTGCACACACCATATGGTATTATATCTTGGTATGCATAGCACCTTTTTGTATGAGCGATGACCTACATGGAGAGTGTGAGGTATTCGAAGCTATAGGATTAGAGATTTGGTTCTTTGGGGGATATTCTATGAGGTTTATCTATTATCTCCTGGTTCAATCAATTGAAAGAGTGGATTTTATTTCAAATGTGTTCTATGTGTTCATGGGCGCATCTTGGAGCCAATCCCTAAGGTGTAGGAGAGCCGTAGTGGAGCCGCAGTGATCAGTCGAGCAGTGCTCCTTGTGTGTGTGCTTACGTGGTAGATTACACCAATATGTTTAGGGTTTCCCTCTGAGGAGTGTGGGGAAGGATATTTGTTGGACTAAAAATCATACAAATGCAAAGTTCTTAGACTCTCCTAGTCATGAGGCCATGTGAGATGGTTTGAGATGAGTATAGAGGCCCGGTTAATACCTTAGAGCCATTGTCGAGCCTGTTTTAAGTCTCGACACCAAGGTATGATTATAGAGAAGGCTATTCCTAGTATTTGGCAAAGTATTTGTTAGATGTATACAGCAATGCTTGGAATACAAGGTATCAAGAAATAGTACATGGTAAAACCATTGAAATTACTTCTTGATGAGGAAGTGGTATGGGATTTGAGGTGTGATCATATCTATTGCTTTGTGGAGACCATGTCTAAGGAAGAAATTATGCTTATTGGTATGTATATGCCTATAGGGATGCAAAAGCTTGTTTAGAACTTCTTGAATTTCTTATTTGGATGCATACAAACACTACAAGATATAGGCCTTATAACGACGTTAAAAGCGACAAAAATGTTCATAAAGAAAGTTGCCCCCGTCGTCACAAAAAGCGTCGTTATTGGGGATGCCGTAGAATAGTCAGTATAAGCATCGCTATTTGCATCGGTACCAGTGTTGCATTTGCGACACTGATATCAATGCAAATAACGACGTTGATAACAATGCTTTGCGACGCATTTTGTGACACTAATAGTGACACGTGCAATAAATTTGCGACGCTAATAGCGATGGTAGCAGGGGAAAAAAATTTGTGGCTGCCCATACAAAATAGTTTCAGAAATATGTATAATGCTCGTATAAATAAAGACAAAGTATACTTAAATCATAACATTGATACATGAAATAAATATATGATCTCATAATGAAAGCAACTGATACAATCATGGCAGGATACTACTACTACATAGAAAATGTCTACACAGATCATGTGACCAAAAAAGAAAGGTATGTGAGCTCCAAGGATCCAAGGGCGAGCTATAGATCATCGCCATCCGAAACATCGTCCTGTCATCACAAAGGAGCATCGAACAGACTCTGCAAAAAAAAGAAACAACTACACATCAGTCCATCATACAATAATGCATTCTAATTAAACATGGTAACTACAGACAAGAAAGATAAGTGACTTACAGGGCCGCTGCATCCATACAATCAGTCGATCAATGCAGTGAGACCGTGCCTCTCTGCATATCGAGTCTCAAGCTCGGTGAGATCGCGATTTGTAATGGAGTGCTGCAAAGAAAACAAAATACAGCTGTTAAAAACACGATTGTCAGTACAAATGATATTGCAAAAAAATAAGCAAGCAAAATGAAAGAAATACTTACAAAATCCTCCAGATATGTCATGTGGCCGCCACTCCCAAGATGATGGACCACTCCGGCCTCTAGTCGTGCCCTCGCTGCCTCAGGTTGTTGTCTCTAATGTTAAGATGGCAAGCTCAACACATGTGGACATGGATGATGGACCGCCTGGTTAGATGGGTCCACACGTCTACACTTAGTACGTCGGTGGTCATTATGACTCTCACATGGCTACTGACTCATTACTTATTATATTCAGGTTGTTATACCTATTTATAGCTGGCATAGTTATAGCGCCAGTCGACTAGTGTAGTCGGTTATGGATTGTTTGACTTAGTAGGCCACTTTCATTTTATGTTGTATCTTATCTATACTTTGTGTACATTGTAAAGTGTGTGGAAGAAGAAGAAGAAATCAGCAAGAAAACGTTTTGGCCTCCATCTCTCTTCTTGTCTCTTGAGTGAGCTTCTCCTTGTGCATTCTGTGTGTGTTCGGCGCAACATCTTGAGCAACTCCCCCCACCACGCGATTCTTGATATGGTATCAGAGCCGCGCCATTGAGAGAGGCTGATTTCGAAGGTTGAAGCAAAGGAGAAGAAGCAAGGTTCGAGCAAGCAAGCCACAGGTAAGAAGCTCTCCCATCCTTCAACTCTTTCTCTTGGATAGTGCCTGTGGAGGCACCGGAAGCAGGGCAGAGCAAAAATCTCAGATTGCAGTGAGATTTGGTGTGCACGAAGAGCGCTGTGTATTTCGCAGATAAAGCCTTTGAAGGCTTATCCGCAGTTATTTTGGGCATCTGAGGCCGTTTCGGGGCCCGTTTTAGAGCCGCAAGGTTACGGACAGCAGTTTCAGGGTACGCTGTGACTTCGACTGTATTGACCGAAAGTGGGTGCGCAGGTTACAGATTTCAGATCTGTAAGTTCAAAGGTGTTTACCAGTGAGTAAACACAAGGTTGATCTGCAAACAGGTTGCAGATTGCATGTATTGTTGAGCAGACAGTGAAAAAGGCTGTCTGGTGTATTGCTGTGCACTACAGGTCCAGGATTGCAGAAGATTTGCTTGCTGTTGGTATTAATTCTGTGATAATGGCAGAGAACAGTGGAAGCCCCATCATTGAGAAGCTCGACAAGAACAACTACCCTTCATGGAAGTTCCATGTCACGAACTTCCTTATTGGAAAAGGCCTCTACGAGTTCGTTTCAGGTGAAGAAAAGGAGCCGGAGATGAGTGATCCTCCAACTGCAGAAGAGACAAAGGCACGGAAAGAATGGAATGCAAAGGATAAAAAGGTCATGTATTGGTTGTCTGCAGTAATTGACAATAATATGCTGGGACACATTAGAAATGCAGAGAATTCATATGCAGCTTGGACCATACTTGAAAGTATGTTTTCTGTAAATACAAAGGCACGAAAGATTCAACTCAAGCAAGAGTTGAATACATTAAAGAAAGGGAAGATGTCTATCAATGAGTATGCACTGAACGTAAGAAGCATTGCAGATGCATTGGCAGCGATTCATGCAATGCCCGATGATGATGATTTGGTATCGTCTACCTTGGGTGGACTTAACAATGAAAAGGCTTGGAAGTCTTTTGTAACTTCTGTATATGTCAGAAAGCCATTTTCAGATTTCGATGAGTTGGTCTCTCTAATGATCACTAAAGAAATCAACATGCAGAGTGAGACATCTGAAAGAAGTGGTGAACAGGTCCAGGCTTTCTACTCCAGTTCAAGAAGGGGACGTGGTAGGTTCTCTTCAAGAGGCCGTGGTACAGGACGTGGTAGTGATAACCAGCAAAATAGATTGAATCAGCAATTTGGCGATATGCAGGTTTCAGGAGGTCGTGGTAATTTTAGAGGCAGGGGAAGCTTTAGAGGAAGAGATGGATGGTAGAACAGAGGTTCTAACAACTCTGGTATTGTGTGCCACTACTGTGGCAAAACAGGTCATATTGCAGCCCAATGTTATGCTAAGAGAGATGATATCCGCAATGGTAAGTTGCAGCAGGGAAACTATGCATCGTCTTCACGACATAATAAAGACAAAAATGAACGTTTGTTCGTTATGCAGCATATGCTGAATGCTGTTACAGGAAAGGGAACACATGAAGATGTTTGGTATGTTGATTCAGGTGCATCCAATCATATGACCAGCCATGCAGAATGGTTTGGAGAGATGCGGGATTTGCAGAATGCAGGTTATGTGCAGACGGGTGATGACTCATGCCACCCAATTTCACACATTGAAAAAGTTCCCTTGTCCTTGCATGATGGTAAGACAAAGAGTCTTTCAGATGTATTACATGTGCCATCTATTACAAAGAACTTGGTGTCAGTCGGTCAAATGGTAGAGCAAGGGCTGCAAGTCAGATTTAATGCAAAAGGCTGCTTTGTAGAAGACTTCAATGATAAGTGCAGATTGGTAGCAAAGGGAAGTAGAGTTGGACGTATGTTCACTCTAGATGCTGGAATTCCTACTATGAATGCTGCTATGTATGCCAAAGGAAAAGGTGTTGTTGCAGACATTGAAATTTGGCACAAACGCATTGGACATGCAAATGTACAAAGGCTGAAATTAATGCAGTCCAAAGGGTTGGTTACAGGTTTGCCTACATTTAAAGTTGCAGAATTTCAGAAGGTATGTGAAGCATGTCAGTTTGGTAAGCAGGCAACCTTTTTCACATGACAGAGATGTAAGCAGAAATATCCTTGATGTTGTGCATACAGACATTTGGGGGCCTACACAAAATGTATCTCTTGGAGGTAGTTCATACTTCGTCACATTCATTGATGATTGTTCTAGAAAGCTATGGGTATATTTTATGAAGGAAAAGAGTGAAGCTTTTGAGCACTTTAGAACTTTCAAGGCTGCAGTTGAAAGAGAAACAGGCTTGAAAGTAAAGTGCTTGAGGTCAGATGGAGGGGGAGAGTACCTCTCCAATGAGTTCAGTGATTTTCTGAGGTCTCCTGGGATAAAGAGACAGTTCACATGCAGGTATACCCCACAGCAAAATGGGGTTGCAGAAAGGAAAAACAGGCATATTGCAGAAGTTGCACGCGCCTTGATGGCTGAAATGAATATGCCTAAGCATTTTTGGTCTGAGGCTGTTCATACTGCTGTTTATATTATCAACAGAACTCCCACAGCTGCAGTTCATGGTATGACCCTGAAGAATGTTTTACAGGTAAGAAGCCTGATGTTTCACACTTGAAAGTATTTGGCTACATTGCGTATGTTCATGTGCTAGATGAGTTGTGGAAGAAACTGGATCCAAAGGCTGAAAAGTGTGTCTTTATTGGATACTCTTTAGAGCAGAAAGGGTATCACTGTTACAACCCTGTCACATGTAAGTTCAGAGTGAGCAGGGATGTCATCTTTGATGAAATGAGCAGTTGGTATGCATCTAGTGGTGATGCATTGGATGATGATGATGATGATGATCATGACACTCATGTGCAGGCTGAAAAGCAAGAATCACGAACTCTTAGTGGACCAGAGACATCATCTGGTAGTCCTTGGTTTGGGAGACTAAGGAGTACCTCTACATCTTCGGGTGCATCTAGTAGCACTACAGGTAAAGACAAAGGAAAGAATAAAGTGTCAGAAGGCATTGATGCAGTTCTTGATGGAGACTCCAGTGGCTCAGAGAGCTTGGATGATGAGCTTGGCATTCCTTCAGTGAGGACTCCAGGTGTGCAGAGAGCATGCGTTAATGCAAAGACTCCATTGAGTGATCGAGTGGTACGCAAGTCTAGCAGGGTGAGATACCTTGTTAAAAGATTTGGTTTTGAAGGTTATGCAGCTCACCATTATGCTTATATGGTGAAACTAGTTGAGGATGTTGAGCCCACATGTTTTGAGGAGGCTGTTGGTCATGCTCATTGGGATGCAGCAATGGATGAGGAGATAGCTGCATTAGAGGCCAATAAGACTTGGGATCTAGTATCATTACCGAAGGGAAAGAAAGCTATTGGATATAAGTGGGTTTATAAGATTAAGCACAATGCAGATGGTTCTATTAGCAGGTACAAAGCTAGGCTGGTTGCAAAAGGCTATGCCTAGACATATGGCATAGATTATGATGAAACCTTCAGTCCAGTTGCTAGGATGGCAACTGTCAGATGTGTGATTGCTTTGGCAGCAGCCAAAGGTTGGAGGTTGTAGCAAATGGATGTAAAGAATGCCTTCTTGCATGGTGATTTGCAAGAAGAAGTGTATATGGATCAGCCAGCAGGTTATGAAGATTTAGAGCATCCCACGTATGTGTGCAGGTTGAAGAATGCACTCTATGGGCTCAAGCAAGCACCTAGAGCATGGTCTGACAAGATTAGAGAGTATCTTGTCAATATTGGCTTTTATGTTTCTGATGCTGATCACTCACTTTATGTGAGAAAGGGAGATGCAGGTTTGGTCATCATAGTCATCTATGTGGATGACTTGATTATTACAGGTGATAGTGATAGTGGGATTGCTGAAGTCAAGGGCTGTTTGAAGATGAAGTTTGAGATGAAGGATTTAGGTGAGCTAAGGTACTTCCTTGGCATTGAGGTGATCAGATGTGATGATGGTATATGGCTGTCCCAAAGACAGTATGGCTTGGATATGTTGTCCAAGTATGGTATGACTGCATGCAAACCACTTTCAGTTCCGTTGGAGCAGAATGTAAAGCTGAGTGCTGATGTTGGGGATGAGATAGAAGACCCTACCATGTTCAGGAGGATAGTGGGGAGTTTGATCTACATGACCATTACAAGGCCAGACTTGAGCTATGCTGTTGGTCTTGTGAGTCAGTTTATGCAAGTACCTAGAAAGCCACATTTGGATGCAGTCGGACGCATATTGAGATATGTGAAGTCCACATTACATTATGGACTTTTCTATGAGGCAGGTACAGATGTACAGGTATTTGGATACACAGATGCAGATTGGGCTGGTAGTATGTCTGATAGAAGATCTACCAGCGGATACATGTTCTCTCTTGGTAGTGCAGTAGTTGCATGGAGCAGCAAAAAGCAATCTACAGTTGCTTTGTTGAGTACAGAGGCTGAGTATAGAGGTGCTGCTGTTGCAGCATGTGAGGTAGTATGGCTGCAAAAGCTATTGGCTGATTTGGATGTCCAAGTGGAAGGTCCAGTTGTCATTTATTGTGACAACATGAGCAGTATACAGTTGGCTAGGAACCCTGTGTTCCATGCCAGGACAAAACATATTGAGGTACACTACCACTTTGTGAGAGAGAAGGTACTAGCAGGTGAGATTGACTTGGTATATGTCAGCACACAGGATCAGATAGCTGACATCTTCACAAAGGCATTGGGTACAGAGAAGCTTCAAAAGTTTCGAAGCTTACTTGGAGTTGTAGAGATGCAGTTGAGCTTGAGGGGGAGTGTTGAGATGGCAAGCTCAACACATGTGGACATGGATGATGGACCGCCTGGTTAGATGGGTCCACACATCTACACTTAGCACGTCAGTGGTCATTATGACTCTCACATGGCCACTGACTCATTACTTATTATATTCAGGTTGTTACACCTATTTATAGCTTGCATAGTTATAGCGCCAGTCGACTAGTGTAGTCAGTTATGAATTGTTTGACTTAATAGGCCACTTTCCTTTTATGTTGTATCTTATCTATACTTTGTATAAATTGTAAAGTGTGTGGAAGAAGAAGAAGAAGAAATCAGCAAGAAAACGTTTTGGCCTCCATCTCTCTTCTTGTCTCTTGAGTGAGCTTCTCCTTGTGCATTCTGTGTGTGTTCGGCGCAGCATCTTGAGTAACTCCCCTCACCACGCGATTCTTGACACCAATGTCGTGGAGAATCTATAGCCTCCTCCCTGAGTCGGCGCCAATCGTCCGCGTCTAGCTACTCGGGCTTTGAAGCCCCACTCTTGAGTGACTTGTGTACGTCTGATCGTCTATGTGATATATATGCACGCATACACTCCATCGTCCTGCCTGTAGAAAACCTATCTAGTGGCTGATACCCGAAAGTCCTCATGCAAGGATGCTACTATGTAGTCCTTGCTCCCCTTCGGTATGTTCTTCCAATGATCCAAGATGTAGTGCTGAAAAACTTGTTGGCACAACTCTCTCATGTGAACCATCACCCTCCTCCCCTCATCATTCATGATGATGGCTCTTGACCTATCATCTACAAGGTAGGCATACCCCTCTAAGGTATGCCTAAGATGGGTCCTCTCCCACTTGCAACCACGCTCCTAGGCATATCCAAGAGACCCCTGTGTACATCTGGTGTACCTACCGAGGTAGTATCTATTGGAGTAGCACCCATAGGGGTGCCATCTCTGCGGGGACGGCTGAGCAAAAGCCGGAGTGAGTGGAGTAGACATCCCCATAGGTGTGACAAATCACGAAGGTGACGCAACTCCAACAGAACGACGAGACAGAGACACCACATCCATACCTCCACAGCAACCACCTGAGGTGTGCTCTCTCGAACTGCCATCAGAGCAAGGAGTAGTATATGTATCCCGAGCCAACCCTGGGCTCACTGCATCCGGATCTCTGTAGCAACTCCCTGAACCACTCCCTCCGTCCAGCCCAAGTCTGGAGCGTCGACCTTGTCTACTAGAAACTGAAGCATCAGAGCGCACCGAAGTAGATCTAATAGAGCGGCCTGACGGTGTCCGAGACAGCTCTTGGTCTGCCATATCTCTGAATCTCGCCATCTAATCTAGAGACCTGCGCGTGAAGATCTCCTATAGCTCCTCATCGCTCATCCCTTGACTCATCTTAATGATCTAAATTTCCACAAAGGTCACCTGTACAGACAAAAAATGATGTTAGCATAATCAATATAAATCATATAAAGCATGGTAATATAAATCTTTAAAAAATAATCTTACTTAAAATGCATATCTTATGTACCCTTATAAGCGATTCGTCAATGAATTGAGTAGGTGGATGCTCCAAGTATGAAGCATTCTATGGTCCCATGTCAATCTCCTGACACAACTCCGCATACACTGAAAGGTCAATAGACATGTCACCACAAAAGGATGAGTCCACCTAGTTCTCAAAGAATTCTTGGACTCCTGTATTTCCATCATTGTTACCCAATGTTGACTCCTCTACATGCTCCAAGCTTTCGGTGGCCTCCACCCCTTGCAATATCGACCCCTCTATTTGCATATTGTCATCATCTATACTCGAAACATCGCTTTGATCATATACTCTCACACTTCGGGCAGCTGAAGGTATAACATACCACCATCGAGGTTGTCAGGGGTTTGGAGAGAAAATTACATGTTCACAATCACGTACTAGAGAGATTTAACTATTGTGGCATGTACCATGTCGTAATACAATTAAAAAACACATGATTTCATGCATCTGTTCACAATGGGCCGGCAACACAAATGTGTCACACAAATCCATCTATTTTTTTTCGGAATCTATTTCGAGAAATCTAGATGGACCTTGTCGAACTGTTGCTCCAACTTCTTTAAATACCACTTTGAACCACTGCACATCGAATAGGATCATGGAGAAGCTACGGTAATCCACCATGACAATACTTTGCAAGTTTCCAAAATACTTCATCTCATCTATAACCGTGTTTGGATCCGTTGCTCGTTGTTGGCTCTCTTGCTCGAACCTTACCATGATACCATAATCTATTGTGGAGTACATTTTGTCAATACGCTCCACGCGGAAATGCCGTCCACGTGACCATGCTGCACTATATATTTTGTACTGTACATTGAAATACTCAATTAGTTGTCGCATATAGAATATAGATACGACAAATCCTAAACACGTCATCACCTTTGGACTGCATCCCCTCGAGAATTCCCACTCCTCGGTTGAGACCTCCGCCCCTTCGCGAGACACTGCGGTCAAAACTCTATGCAATCAACCGTGGCATCTCCTCCATACCCTCAAGATATCGAATCGGTCGATGGCACGTACTACCTCGAAATTTAGATTGCGCTTCCTCTCGATATTTCCTAGCTTGCTAGTACTTAGCGAGCCGCGTCTCCATAAAGGCATGGTGCAACATACAAAAGTGATTCACTTTCTTCTCCATTGCAGCATCCATTCTTTTTTCTACCCCATTTCCAACCACCACATCTCCAATCAATCTATCATCATCCTTCAGCGACCATAGCATATTATTGTCTGAATCCACCGTTGGTAGCCACCATTGTGAAACATGCACTAGCACCTCAAACACCAACCAACCTTCAACCATGCTACTTTCTGGCCGAGCTCGTTGTCGCATAAAGCCTTTCAAGGTTTTCATGAAACACTCCAAGAAGAACATCCATCGCGTGTAGACAGGTCCAGTAATCTCCACTTCATCTACAAGATCCTAGGCAGGTATTTCTCAAAAAGACAGATCGTCTCCACTGCTCCCCGCCTCACGGATTCAATAAAGGACGTCTTAATTTCCTTATGTGAGATCCATTGCACTAAAGTCGACAACCTGTAAATTGCCCCGCATATTTCTGGAGTAAGGCATCCTGTAATCGCGATCGGTAGTACAAACTACCACAAACAAGAAAGTATTATGAACAATGACTACACTCCAAATAGCAAAATATGCAGGCCACTTACAATCCATTCGTAGTACAAACCTAACATATCTTATGCCAATCATGGGATTTTGGCCCTGATAATTGGTCGTCTTTAGAAAATGCAGACCCGAGAGAACGCATCATACCCATCGGAGTGTGGATAGACTTGACTATTTGCTTCACAATGCGCTCTTCTTTAGTGGACAAAACCCAAGGAGCGCGAGGTAGCTGTAAGTGACCATCAACACTCAACTATGGCCAAAGTGCCTCCATCTTGCCTACCTCCTTCAAATCCATTCATGCCCCTATAGTGTCTCTCTTTCCTATGATGTGGTCCCATAGTAAGCTGCCCACGTTCTTAAAAATATGCATGGGATCCAACAAGTGGTTGATCTGTAAGTGGGTCCAATATGGCAACACGTAGAAAACTGAGAACCATCGCATTCCATTTGGATATGACTCCGTGTGGACCATTTTTAGCTCGTACCAGCTTTGGGCATTCATACGTGCTGGAGGTCGTTCAAGAAAACCTTCCCTGAGCTCATTACCCTCTGGTAAGAAAGCAGTGTGTCCTTGATATACCATCTTCTTCATGGTTCGTGATCTCTGGGAGTCTAACTGTGGTCCGCACAATGGACATGCATGATAACCTGAGGTAACTAGACCTATCCCAACACCTCTATCCAATGAATACAAACTTGAATGAGCTATAATAGATATTACCAACGAGAATGAAAGCCTACTTACTTGAGCACTCTCCGAATCCCAAAAATTCATGCATCATCCAGATGAGAATGGCTCGAATATTAGCGGACTATTGACCATCGTGCTTGCTCATATCTTGCACGATGACCCCCTCCTCCCACAAAATCTTAAGCTCATCGACTAATGGACGAAGATACATGTCCATATTTCTGACTTTGTAGTGGTCGGGAACGTATAAGCGAAGGATGAGATGTCCTTTCTTCATAGAAAGTCATGGAGGGATATTGTAGTTAACAAGGACTATAGGCCACACACTGTAAGAAGTTAAGCACAGACTGAATGGGTTCACACCATCCATTGCAAGACCGAGCAGAAGATTCCTTGGCTCTCGGGCAAAGACTGAAAAGGTAAAGTCAATGTGACTCCATGCGTGTGAATCCGCTGATATTCATTAAACTCCATTTGTGGACCTATTTTGCACATGCCACGTTCTTAAGCTCGCCATATCGGATGTATGAAACATGTGGTTAATGCGGGGGATAAGTGAAAAGTGTCTAAGAACTTTTTGAGGAATGGTTTGCCCTTGCAAGTCCTGTCGATACCTATGAGCACCACACTTTGGACATGTCTCCATAGTCTCGTATTCTCCTCGAAACAGTATGCAATTGTTGATACATGTATGGATGATATTGTAGTCCATGCCAAGCTTTTGTAAAACATGTCGTGCATCATCACGAGACTCAGGCTTGTTTTTATTTGGCCAACTGCTAAGGAGTGAATCCTTCTCTTTGAATGCATCCAACATTCGGTCCGGGATCAATTGCGACTTAGCAAGATCCCCAAGGGTTTGTTTGTTTACCCTTTTATCCTTGGGTTAGGGTCATACCCTGTCAAACCAAATCAACCAACACCTTAGGTTTCTTAAATTAAGACAGTAAATCTTGGCGACCATGTCGCTCTAACTTGATTGACCCTTTGCTTATCAGGCAATACATAACTTCCCTTAACTTGGCAAATCAGCCCAAGAAAAGTGATGTAACAGGATGGTATTTGCAAGGGGTAATATATAATACTTTAGTAACCTGAAAAAAAATCATAAAACACTTTAAAAAAGTATAAATGTTTTTAATGATAGTGCTGAAAATAAATCAACGAAGCATACGTACAAGGTACCTGAACAACTCGGTCACACTCGTATCGCTCCACCCGTATTTTGCTTGCACACTTAGGAGTGCAAGCAGTGTCTTTAGGCGAGATACTCGGCACCCATCATATAATGGTATGGATGCTTCCTCTCTAAGCGGATTTGAAGTTTCGACATCCATGGGCATCAATGCATCGATCATTGCCTCCATCTCAAGCTCCAAGATTGTAGGTAAGTCTCGGAGGCTACCTGTCTCCTCTGGTATTGACGGTATAGATTGGGTTGTGCCTTCCAAGTGGTGGATTGGCTCAAGAACTCCATCCATGGCATGCCCACGAACTCTTATAATTGGTTGCAAAGGGTGTACTCCTCCTTGGGATGAGACGTCACCTCCCTGGATAGAAAATTTTTCAGCCACACCCAATCTTTTTGTATATGGTATTCAATTAGCTTGCGAATACAATGCATGATTGATATAAACTTTTCTTACCATTTGCTCAAAATCTAAGATCAATGATCTCAAATTGAAACTCGATGAAGCATCGTACGTGTTCTATAGACAATCGACATTTTCGTCTAATTGCCAGCTTACGTTGAGAGCAAGGACATGGCACCCACTGATTAAGATACGCCTCGCGATCTTGAACATCACGACCTTCATCGTTTTTCATTTTGTCTATGTTACGACAAATAATTTTTTTTGTTATCATTCTTTTTTCTTTCTTAAATTGTTTGAAAAGGGATTTCTTCTCTTGTAACTCAGCAAAAATTAACGTATGTAAAGTCTCCATCCACCCACAAATTAACGTATGTCAGAGTGTTTCTTGTCTCATGGTATGGCACTGGACCTCGCCACTGCTCTCTCTTTGTTTTTTATCCATTCATTCTCTCCTCTCCTTCCATCTCTCTTTCTTTGTCTCTTTCTTTATTATAATGTATGTTTATTCCCTCTCTCTCGTTCCTTCTTCCTTTTTCTCTTCCTCTCCCTCTCTCGTTTCCTTTAACAAAACATTTCTCTCTCTACTACCAATTTCCTTTAACAAAACATCTCTCTCTCTCTCTCTCTCTCTCTCTCTACCACTACCACTACCACTACCACTACCACTACCACTACCACTACCACTACCACTACCACTATAATAAAGAAGAAAAGAAGAAAAAACAACAATAACTACTACTACTACTACTACTACTACTACTACTACTACTACTACTACTACTACTACTACTACTACTACTACTACTACTACTACTACTACTACTACTACTACTACTACTACTACTACTACTACTACTACTACTACTACTACTACTACTACTACTACTACTACTACTACTACTACTACTACTACTACTACTACTACTACTACTACTACTACTACTACTACTACTACTACTACTACTACTACTACTACTACTACTACTACTACTACTACTACCACTGCTACTACTACAACCACGACTACGATTACAACTATAACAAACCACTACCACTACCACTATAATAAACAAGAAAAGAAGAAAAAAAAAAAACTACTACTACTACTACAATAACAACAAACAAGAAAAGAAGAAAAAACTACTGCTACTACTATAAAAAAACAAGAAAACTAAACAACAATAAACAAGAAAAGGAAAAAAAAACTACCACTACAATAAACAAGAAAAGAAGAAAAAACAACAACAAGAACAACAACTACTACTACTACAATGATAACAAATAAGAAAAGAAGAAAAAACTACAACAACAACAAACAAGAAAACTAAATAATAATAAACAAGAAAAGAAAAAAAAAACTACTACTACTACAACAAACAAGAAAACTACTAGTACTACTATTACAATCACGACTACGACCACGACTATGACTACAACTACCACAACAACAACAAACTAGAAGAGAAGAAATTAAATATTACTACTATCACTACCACTACCACTACTACTACTATGACTACCACAACAACAACAAACAAGAAAATAAAAAATTAAACTACCACCACCACTACCACTACCACTACCACTATTACTACTACCATAAAAACAACAAACAAGAAAATAAGAAATTAAACTACCACTACCACTACCACTACCACAATAACAACAAATAATAAAAAAATAAAAGAAGAAATAAAACAACAACAACAATAACAACAACATCTCCTTCCCTCTCCCTCTCCCTCTCCCTCTCTTTCTCTCTTTCCCTATTATGTTTAATGTTTTCTTCCTCTCTCTCTCGTTCCTTCTTTCCTTTTCTCTCTTCCTCTCCCTCTCTCATTTCCTCTCCCTCTCTCAGTACACATGATTTTTAACAAAAATAAGTAAAAGAAAAAGAGAAAAAACAAAAACAAAGCAAGAAGGAACAATGCACTCACCATAAAGGCCCGAGGATGGATTCGGCGGCTCCTCTTCGCGATAGCGGCTCCTCTTCGCCCTCCGTACACTTCCTCCTCTTCTTCGCGAACGGCGGCGGCGACAGTGAGAAGCTTTCATTCTCCCTCTTTCTCTCTTTCTCTCCCTCTCCCTCTCAAATGCAAGATGGAGTTTGCTCTCCCTTTCGCTCTCTCTTTCGTTTATTCGTGCAAAATAACGCGCTCAATTTCGGCCCGCATTTTTTCGTCTGAGCACCGTCACTATTTACGTCGCATTTGCGACAATAGCGACGCAAATAGTGACACCGCTATTTTGTGTCAGAAAGCATCGTCGCTATGCCTCCGTATCTTTGTAGTGAAATGTTTGCAAAACTTGCATGTTTTAAGAAAGTAGTTATGGAGTTTGGAGGCAAGGATTGGAGATAGCAAGAAGATGAGGTAGTTTATGTGGACATGTTTTTTATGGAGCATTTTACTTAGGATAGCAAGTTAGAGATTTCATATGCATATGAATTATATGGTTTTTTTAATGTTTTCTTCAAGCATATGAAAGTATCTTGCATGCGATGAAGAGAGTATAATCTTGAAGAGAGTATAATCTATGTGTTTGATTGGCAAGAGTTCAATCAATATGCTTTATAGGGTAGATTGATGAGAGTGGAATTATTTACATCTTTGATCTAGGTGGACTGTTGCACATAAATGCTTGTGGACTGGGGGGAGGGCTAAATATGACAGGAGTTTTTGCAACAACTCGAGCGATCCCCAAATAAGTACTAGTGAATGGTATGAATTTTCAATGGCATAGTTAAGAGTTTGGCAAAGTTGGGATTGATTCCAAAAAGGCTCCTATACATGCTGAGAGTGAAGCTTTGAAGATTTGAAAGATGTTTGATGGTGAACTGTAGAAGACTCCAATCTGGACGTAACATACTCCGAGAATATTTCAATTGAAGAGTGTGAGAACATGCCTAAGTTGATGAGTGTGGAAAGAGGATAAAAACGTTGTGCTAAAGTGGTTATAAGGTGAAACTTGGGGGCATTGAGGAAAAAGATGGAAAGAAAGCTTAATAAAAAAGGTGAAAAAGCCTTGCAAGGATGCATTTGATGGGAGGAAAGCCATCTTTTAAAAGTATGGTTGATGACGCCGCGCCGGCGAGTGTGGGGGCGGCGGAAGGACGACTGAAGCGAGGCAAGGGCAGTCGCAGGAAGGTAGGGGAGGAAGCATGCATAGCATGAAATCATGGATGAGGAGTTGATGCAGGTGGAGTGATGGGTTGATGGAATCATTGTAGAAGCATGCATGGTCGATATTATAGCAAAACATGACTGGAGGACGTGAAACATGAGGCCTATCATCACATCCTGACGACTTGGGAGAAACTGGTTCTACTTGCCGAGCCATAGAGGCTATCACTATCGTATCTTGTCATCATTAACTTCACCATAGCGCCTTCATCACCCTAGAACTGCTGAGGAGAATTGTAGCACGATTAGAGATATAAGAGGTCGAGGAACATAATGTTCATTCCATCTTATGTGGCTTGTTGCTAATCGGGTTAAAGGTTGATTGCATGTTCCATATTTTGGTACAAGATTAATGTAGACATGAAACTTATATAGTTCATTTTGGAATATTCACAAGCAGTCATTGTACTTTGGTGAGAGACTCTCCCTGGTGTTACATGGACAACGAGTTTTTCTATGCTTGGCTTGGGTGGTGAAGTTTGGGAAGGTTTCGTAAATTGATGTGTTCTCATGAGTCATCCAGGTTGCTATTTAGATTAGATTGTGAATAAATAGAGGCTAGCACCAGACCATAGACATATACCAACTCTCCTTTGATTTCGTGTCTCGGGTTGTGTCAAAGGATTATCCTCGATCATTGCTCATGATACAACATGATGTTTCATTAGAGGTTCAAGGGCATCTTATGGAACTAAATTTCCAAGTTCTGGATATGACCAAGGTAGATGCAGTCTTAGGCCAAGAATGGTCATACACAACTTGGAGAGCACATTAAAACGTAGTTATGAGCATAACACTCTTGCATTTGAAAACCATGGAGTGCATGTTTTGTTGCTTGATGAGTGGAATGTTCCTCCATTACCTCATATATATAAAACAAAAGTTAATTTTTTAGCTAAGGATAATTTTTCTCTTTGTACAAGTCTATGTTGTATATTGTTGATGGTGTAGATATTTCTTCAAGGGATCTAATGATGAATTAAAGACACACATACTCTCTCTTTTCTCTCATTGAAAGAAAATTCATCGTCTAAGCATCTTCTTATTTTTCTATGTTTTATGTAAATTATGATAAGATGCACCCGTTATTTAAAGAATACAATTATATGTTTCCTCCTAATTTGCCAATAGTTTAACTCTCCTAAGCATATTGCAATGCACAGTGTTGACATTCTACTAGGGAGTAAACCCTTTAGCTGGCCACCTTATCGACTTAATGCTAGTGAAGCTAGTGAGGTGGAGAGCAATTAATTGATTGTCTCAAATGAGGATTTATTCGACCAAGTTCTTCTCCATGTGCTTCACCAATATTGTTGGTGAGGGTCCATGCATATGTGCATAGACTATCATGGTCTAACTGTGAGCACAATAAAAAATAAGTATTTGCTTCCTCATCTACGCCAACACTCAAAATCAAAAATGACAAGATAGATCAACTTTCATATGTTATCGCTAGATAACCCTTTAAAAAGTGGGGTATTGATTTTGTAGGACCAATTAATCCAACCATCCAATATCCTTACATTGTCGAAGCAACTAATTATATGACCAAATGTACCAAGGCTAGAATCGCATACAATAATGAAATATTTACCATGGCTAAGTTCTTGTGGAAACAAGTAATCCCTTTATTTGGATGCTCTATAAAACTGGTTAGTGATCATGGAATAATTTTCTCAATGCAATGATCAAATATATATATTATCTATGTTTCTGATCATCCATTGCATATCATCTCTTAATTCTTCGCAAGTCAATGGCCAAACAAAATGCATCAACAAGGTTTTGATTAATATCCTGACCAAAACTATATCAACATCTCGCTCAAACTAGTGGGACACTAAGTTGATGTTAGCTTTCTAGGCTTATAGAACAACCTTTAAAATTGTAGCATGCTAGATTATTTTTTTGGCTTACTTGTGGAACTGATGCCATCATGCTACTAGAATTGTTGATGCCCAATCTATGCATTGCAGTGAAAGAATGATGGAAAGCACCAAAGCTTGGGTTGATTACCTTGTGAAATTGGAATGTCTCACTGAGACTCCTATCATCACAAGTGGAAGGTTTTTTTTCCTTGACCTTAGGGACAAACACCTAAGACCAGTTTGGGAAATCTAAGTTCTTATCATGTATGTGTGATACCTCTAGTTAGTGGTGCAACTACTTAGAGTATAACCATGTATGTGATCTACCTTATTTGACTATTATCTAAGTCTCATTGTCTTAGCCATCGGTTGCAACCCAAGAGAAGAAGGTTTCAAAAGTTGTAACTTTATTGCAACCTTTGACTCTTCAGGTCTTTGAGTTTGGAGCTCCCTAGAGTGGAAACATAGTTTATAGAAATATATTAAAACGAGTGACTTGCATCATATTATCAATGCTATATTACAAGACGATACATTTTGTACATTAAACCTTGTAGAAATAAGCCGTTGTGCACTATAATTTAATTAACTTAACAAAAATAATGTTGAATTCATCATATTTCTAGGAAATGGTATTTTTATAGGTTTGGTTTATTTGACTTCCATGTGTTCTTTGATGAGATGCTATTATTCTATTTATTTTTTAATTTTGTGTTTGTCACTTACCTCTATGTCGAAATGGATGAGGCAAGACCACATGTTAGCTAGTGCATTTACTATCATGTTATGTATGGTCTCGTATCCTTGTCGACTAACCCCAGTTGTATCACAAGCTATTTGAATTTCTTCAATCGATAAACGATTAAAGATGTCAATATGAATCTCATGCAAGTCAATGTTCAATGCTGAAAGTCTCTCGAAATTGCAATTAGATGCGTACATTTTAAGAATGGCTTTTTAAGATTCAACTATTGACCCTCACATTGGCCTCTAGTATCACTAAAAAGTTCCTTTAAAAAGTAAACACAATATGAGGGGATGTAATAATTTTATGTTTTCTTTCAATGGTATATTATAAATCACAATGCTCGCACACCTCCTTTTTCTGACCTTCCTATATCCCTAGTGGATTCTCAACCTCCTCCATCTGCACCTACTACTTCCTAAACTACATTTGAGATCCCAACATCACCTGTCATGGCACACATTGATAGTCTATCAAATTGCTAGTCAAGCCAAGCCAATAAGCTAAGCCTCAACACAATCAAGGGAATGTTATTCACACTTAATTGCAAACCAGTCCAATAGCTCCCACTTCTCATGTTGCTCTTAAATCACTACTCACTATTGTTTTTGTGGTAGTACGGCTACTAAGTTGGTCAAAGAGAGTGATTTTCTTGAAACAAAATGCTTACTGCAACTCGATTCTACATTTTGTAGATTTGCCAAGTAGTTATAATGATTGACATGAGTCTTACCAATGTGATGACATGGTTCAACTTGATCTAAGTGTAAAGAAAATATGCATCTCTTTTGCAAAATCACCTTATTCAAAATAAGTTATTATAAACATTTACTTTGAAGCAATTATAGCCATGACAACTTATTTCATTGTATGCTTCTATCATCCAAAGTGATAACTAGTCCAAAATCACAAAGTTGAACGTTAAACACAATGCTTCAAGTCAACTCTTAAGAAGATGATATGGTCATAGACTTGAGCTTGCTTACATGGTAGTTGCCTTATGTCAACCATTAAGCAATAGTGACATGTGATCACTACTCAAATCCCACTTACCATGTCTCCAACTCTCTCCATTCCTTAAATCTAGCTAGGAACCTGGATGTGCCAACCAATTTATAGCATGATTCACTATGCCAAAAAGTCCTAATCGGGAGGAAGTGCATATTGCTAGTCACTTTGTAGGTGCTTTGCTTGATGATTTTACTACTTACATGTATGGATTGGCCATTTGGCCAAGTTGACTTAGATGTTTTTGCTAAGCTGGAGTATAACCCTAACTTTTATAACTACTGGCTATCTAAAATACCACCCCAAACAATCTATACATAAATAAACCCACAATTCATTTATAATAATGATACATAACTTTGTTCAAAGAAAACCTCCCATGCACAAATCTTATTTGTATATCATATCAAACCCTTATTGCAATCTAGGATGCTTAGTATCATTCTTTTTGTAAAGGGATGAAATGGCACTCAATTTTGGTAACAAGTAAAGGTGATGGCAAGAAAATGAGAATTAATTTTTTCTTTTGGTCCACTCTCCAATGAAATGGTAATGGACCTCTATTTTTTGGTCCATGTATGATATATTGGCCTCCTAGCCAACTAAATTATACCAAGCTTATCACAGTAGATTATAACATTCTTGTCTACCTACAAGTCCAAATCACCAAGTAACTTATGTAGCAAAGCTACCTTACATGCCGCAACTACAACACCCTTGTCCCTTCTACCTCACTACTAGATAATGCAACTATAGGTTGTTTCTTGCTGCTCCAAGTAACAACAACACTCCTAAAGAAAAACATAAAGCCATTGGTAGACCTCCTATTTAAAATACTACTAATCCAATCTACATTCTATAGCCATGCAAGTCCAATGATACACTTGCAATAATATAGAACAAAGCATAATCTAGTGTGGACCTGACATGGCACAATGTGCACCACATTGCATCCAAATGTGGCTTCCATGGAAGTTGCATAAATTGACTCTCCGAACTAATTGTGCAGTTCAGGTCTTGTATAGTGAGCATCAAATAGATAATGCAGCTCATAGTCTTCTTATACATAGTAATGCTCTCAATCAAGTCACCCTCATGTGCTCTAAACTTAGCATTAACATGCAAAGGTATAAAAATTGGCTTGCAATGAGCCATACCATACTTTTTAAGCATATCCAAAGCATATTATCTCCATTGCAACCATATCCCCTCTAGAGTCCTAAATATCTCTATACTAAGAAAATAGCACAACTCTTCAAAATCCTTCATTTCATACTTAGCCTTGAGATGGCTCTTCACATGATTAATCACTATCTCATTCTCACCTATAATAATCAAGTCATCTACGTATACAGTGATGACTATAACATCTCCATCACTCTCACATACATTGTTGGGAGTTGGTAGAGATGAACAACATGAACCTCTATAGCATTTACCCACACAAGGAAACATTGAGGCATGAAAATCAAAGCTCGTAATTTACTTGAAACTCAAAAATTTGCACAAAAGATCATGGAATCTTCTTTACTATTATGTGCCTATCTAATGAATCCTTGATAGCATGATTTTGGTGGTACATCAAGGGGTACTTAGGTGACTCCATCCAAAATTCCCATGGAATATTTGAACTTAGTGGCCTAGGATCACTTGAGTCTACCCTCATATGGGAAGTTCCACATCTTCATTAATTAGATTCATTAGAACATGTTCATTTACGTAATTTTAGCATGATTATAAATACAAGTAGAAAAACAATCTTTGAGAAGGCATAAAGCTTTATTCCAAAGAGGTTTATAAACTTTGCTTTATTCCATGAATTTCCAATCCATAAAGAGAACTCCACCCAAAGACAAATCCACTAATCTCCCCGCAGTTAGCATCAGGGCTTTTTAGGAGGCCTATTTTGGGCTCATAGGGGTTTAGACTAGTCCTAGCATGTCCAAGGAATGATGACATAGCCCCCTAGTTTCTTGGCACCTCTTAGTTAGCAATAACTTCATATGAGAGAGACTTCTCGTATAACTTGTTGATGTTGGTCCGAGAACCTAGAGTGGCCAAACTATCCGTTGGTGAAGAGCTTAGCAACTAACCTTGGGGAAGGTCTAGCACGCTCTCCAAAATTAACTTGTGTTAATATATACATAGACCTAGGAAAAGTCTATGTGTATGTACACATGTTTGGATTGTATTCTTGTCCACTTGTTAGATTATTACATGTGTATTAATTTATAACTATCAATACACATATTATTGGCATAGGTTCCAAATTATGATATAGAAAATGACATGCACTTTCCAACACAAGGTGTTTCTCAACTCTCATCATAGTGTATGAGGATCCATGCTTGTAGGAAAGGCTCAAAAAATCAATATGTGTCATTCAACGAAAACATTGACAACCGTGACATTGATGGTCCTCCACATTCTATCATAGAAGGCTCTATATGGGATGGAGGTGGGGGCGTGTCAAAGGATGAATTTTCCAACCTTGAGAAAGGCTCTTCTAAGCATTGTAGAGTCGAGGTTCAAAGCACAAATAAAGTAGTTAGGGTAGGAAAATATAAAATTTTATTAGGACCTTTTGGGAAGGGTTGTCAATATTTTTGCTAACTTGTCTCACATTTGGTTCTTAAGCTTCGAGAAGTGATGAAGAAGTCAATTTTCAATTGACATAACAATGTCTTGGGTGCTTAGAAGGGTCAAGAAAAGATAGAAGTTTCAAAAATTTTCAAAAGAAGTATAGCCCTACTATAACAAGAACATAGATATACTTGCATAAGTTATTGGGTCAAAATTTGCAAGAGGAATAACTTCATAGCAAAAGCGCAACATTGGGACACAAGAATATAACTTTGCAAGGCTTGTTTGAGTGTGTGGCTTTCTTGCCATGTGATTGGGGGGACTTACAAGGATTGATGTTGAATTTTTTTGGGCCTTAAGAAGGCTTAACAAAGGAAAATAGGCCAACTATAAGCATGATGAGGCCACGATCTTCATAATGGTTGCACCTAGATTCAAATGATCTAGATGATCAAGAATTAGCAAGCTTAATCAAATTGACTTGGCCTAGTCTTAAAACTGGAAGGAAATGGAGAGTTTACCATGTTTCAAGTGAGTTGAGAGGTTGCATGGAAGACATGTAGCCATGCCTCCTAAGAGGCGATGCTACAAAGAGATCTTGTAAAGCATTATAAAAGCCTCCAAAGCTTTGTTTGGAGAGAGGGAAAGAGGTATGATGGATGATCAATATCTTGTTCTTTCATCATCCATTTGCACACAATGAGTGATAGTTCCAATTACTCCCTTTCCTTTAATCTCACCCTTTGATTCAAACCGTAGCCACAAATGAAAGCTTTAAAGTTCTCTTCAAAGGCAATGGACATCCTAAGGGAGAAACAACTATTTCCATGAAGGTTCATTAAGGCAGAATTGATTGCATATTCTTCATTTTTGAAAGACTATTCTTTGGTCTTAGTTGAAGAAGAAGATTGGTCTTATATTTTATTACTTTTGATGGTTTCACTCACTTATTTTGTGTGTGAAGAACCCCCTCTTTTCAACTTGCAACTCTACTATGGTGGACTAAGAAAAGGCAATTTTGCTATAGAAACCATTAAAGATTGTGTTCTTCTCAAAGGAGGAGAACTAAGACTTTGTTGTGTTACTAGAAATATATCTAAAAATTGGTCCCATGGGCAATCTTTGTTTTGTGTAAAGAACAAGCTTGCGTATTATGTGGTTTGTTTGAAACCTTGGGTTTGAAGTGTGTGTGTGAAAGGCATTTGGTTTGAAATTCTCTTTGAAACTTGCTCCCCATATGACCATTTCATTGTAATAAAAGCTCTCGCCACTTAAGTTGTAACCCCCAGGAATCTCCCCAATGACATTGTTGATGTAATATCAATGCCATGTGGTTATATGTTCAATGAAGGAAATGCAAGGAAAAGACATCTATATAAGTATTCCAAATATATGCTTATGGGATACTTACTCATGATTCTGATAGGTTTCTCTAAGATCAAAATTGATCCACCCTAATAGTATAAGTTTCTATCATTAAGTTCTATTAACTTATGAGAACTTTGGGTGGATCAAAACACCTACAAGGAGTTATCTTGAGTGTTACAATGTGTCTAGACCTAAAAGTGCAAAAAATCAATGCATTTTTTACTATTTGGGTGGATTTTGACAATTTTGCTTATGTTCTCTTGTTGATCAAGGCTTTTCCATTTGATTTGAGTACTTGGACGACCGTATTTGGAGTTTGGATGATGCAAAAGTTAGAGTGAAAACAAGTTACAACCAAGCTCATGAGATAACTACTATCATTAGGGTTTTGGTTACAAGGTTTCTTGCTTACAAGGTTTTTCTTACATGGTTTCTTGCTTAAGACATCTACTTGCCTACTGTTGGTGGATGCTTTGGGCTATCAAAGGCACTCTTTTGGGTGATTCTAGCCAATAAAGGAGTGATCTTTTGTTGTTGTACATACCCATAAAATGGGACCAAAGTATGTTAGGCTATCCATAGAGCATTCTGGGTTATTTTGGTTAATGTATGAAGCATAGTCTTTTATTATATAGCAAAGAGTTTTGGATTACATAGAGTGTTCACACAATCTTCTTAACAATTTTTTGTTTAAGACATCATCTTAGACACAAAGTTTCTAATGCAAGAAGAGTGGTTACATTGTACAAAGTTTATCAAAGAACAATACATAGTGTGTTTTGGGTGTTTCTTCCATCTATCTTATTTGTTTTGTTTGAACCCTAGTGGTTAATGGCTTGACACAAAACCCCTTCGACATTGCATCCTGAAGAAGCCCAATAATAAGCACTTTTGTAACTATCTTGTGAACCATCTTGAATGCAAAATCTCTATTTGATCCTAGATCTTGCTCCTACAGTTTTGGGTGTAATCATGTATGGGTGCTCAGTACAAAGGTGGTATCATGGCCCTTCTCGAATGAGTGGACTCTTTTCTTGAAATTTCCTTCTTATGTTGAGAGTATCTAAGTACTAGAACAGTTGCCATATGTAATTTATGGTGCGTCAATCGTTCATGAGGAGGAGTTCGCCCTTTGAGAGCCTCATATCATAAAAACTTCTTTCTTGTAAAATCTTATAAATGTATCAAGGAACAACACATCCTATGTAGCTCGAAAGAACCCATCCTTCACAATTATACCATTAGTAGATATGCTCAATGTTGAAAGAATAATAAGATCCTTTTAAGAGGTTATACATAGTCTCTTGTACAAAAGTGCTGCTGCTCTATGATTGTTTATGAGTTTTGATTTCCATAGTACCATGGTTCCTTGTCTAGAAAAAAAGCTATCGAGGAGTCATGGAGCCACTTTCAATAGGAGATGCATTTACAGAGACAACATTTCTCAAATAAAGGTATGATTGATATTTTTTATTTAAATCATTTTTACATAGAAAATTTTTGTAGTTTGTTTTTTTTTTTTTTTTTTTTTGAAATGTGATAGAAGAGAACACATGTCAGGCTACAAGCACATGCCACATATCCCATCTAAAAGGATGGGAAAAAATGGTTTTTGCCACTTTTGTGAGTCCATAAGCACATATTCATATGATTTGTTTTCTTCATAAGTGGTTTTGTCATAGTCTTTAATCTATAAATAGATGAAGGACTATGGACATCCACCCACTTTTGCAAAGGTAGAGATGGCTACATACCACAACTATCAAGATTTATAGGTGATGCTTCCTCTAACATAGCATTTTGCAAGTACCTAAATATATTTAGTTAATATATGTCCCACAATGTTGTAGGAGATTTATGGTATATGCAATATGGAGGCTGCTATCCAAGAGGATATCGAGGGTGGGTGTCGAGCCAATGACCATGAGGATAAGTGAAGATGTAAATGCGCAAGCAAGGGAACATATGAATAGGGAGTAGGGCTAACATGTGGAGAATCCACGGATGAGGAACCATATATGAATCCTCATGTCTCATACAACAAAGAGGGAAATGTAATCCTTATGGAGTACATAATGGTATCAGTGAGAATGATAATGCTAGGCAAAGGAAAAGGCCGTGGGTTTGGAGGCATATGCCCTCAAGACCCAATGACTTATTGGAATTGTGGTCACCCTAAGCAACCATTTCATATATGCCTTTAAGTCTCTTTGGAGTTGAATCCTTAGATTCATTGGTTGCTTGGACATTGTCAAAGACACATTTTGATTGATTAGCTAGTATCATTTTTATGGATTCCTACATTGACATTTGTAAAATGTATTTATGTTTTCTATGAGATATTGTTTTGTCTCATTTTTTTTGTTATTTGATTTAATACCACAAACTATAATTTTAAAAATATACTTGTTTCTCTAACCTATTATGCTTGTGTTCTCGAACTTGTGTTGTGTATGATGTATTCACTAAGTGTACCCATCAAGTAGAGTGTGTGCACAATGGTTGGGGGGGGGGGGAGGGGCGGGTGGGGTTGTGTGCATACGTGCATGCACGCGTGAGAGTGAGAATGAGAGTGAGAGTAAGACATAGGAAGAATGTGAGAGAGTGAGAGGGAGAGTGGGGTCTCGAAAACACTATCACTCTCTCTCTATAGTTTTTAAAAAAATGTAAGTGTTGCTTAAGCAACATTTAAACCAATGTTGCTTATTCGACCTTCATCATCACACATGTGATGCATTTTGATACATCACTCTGAACATCACATAAGCAATGTTCATTAGTGATGCCTACTACGACAAGTTTGGATGTCGTTTATGCAACAAAAAATCACGTCACTATGGACCAAACATGTTTTAGTGTTAGGATTAGGGTCTCCACCCATATTGGGCATCCTACCCACCACTGTTGTGGCTCACGACTAGTCCTCTCTTTATTAATATTTCCACCTTAGGTTAATCGGACTTGGTCTAGGCTAAAGTGAATAGAGGTGCATAGTTGCAACCACATCTATTGTGGTGTTATGTGTCTTTGCAAAGACAAACAACCCCTAAATTTGCATATGATATATAGGAATTGGGTGTTTGTTTGAGTGTGTGGTTTCTTGCTTTGTGTTTTTGTAGCTTAGGAATTTTGGTAATGTGTTAGACTAGGATATTTAATTGTTGTATTGGTTTAAATTTCCTTACACACTTGACGTTTTTTGTCAAGAATGTATTTCCCTTGTTGGGAAAGATTTTATGGTCAAAAATGTGTTTTTTGGTTTAAATTTTGTTACATACTTGATGTTTTTTGGTCAAGAATGTGTTTGCCTTGTTAGAAAATGTTGAACCTTCACTAAAGCTACCAAATATTGAGGATATAGAAATTTTCTTTGCCTTTGACTTACATATCACTCTAGTTTGGATTCATGAGCATGTCACGAGCACATTTGTTGATTCATTGCACATGGGGGTCATCTCCCTAGAGTTCATCTACTTCCATACCAAGGGATTGGGAGTGCACCCGTTTGCACCATCATTGAGCATCTTTCATTTTGGAGTGTGACGCACCATCCCTTGATCCTCATCTTGGGGTATCCCCAAAGGGACTAGTCCATCATAGGTTAGGCTTGCTAATCCTCCTAGCACAATTCATGGGGCCTTAAGAGTTGCAGAATCAAAGTCTCCTTGAAGGGGTCTTGACGCAAGGTTGCAACACCAAATACCTTGCACAAAGGCACATGGAAGCATAACATGGTATGGAAGCAATATGAAGGCACAAGAGAGTAATAATAGGCATAAAAATGAGCAATGGCCCTTCTTGGGGGCAATTCTTATTATCTTAGAAGTTACAAAGCCGAAGCCATCACAAAGAGGGACAACTTGGAATGAGGTGCTCACACATCAAGAAAGAGCTCAACATTGTGGGTGAGGGACTAGCACAAGCAACACTCATATCCCTCATGCGCACTATTCTTTCACGCTCACATATGGGATTCTCTACCACATGTTAGAAACCTTGGTTTGAGAGAGTGAGGAGGTTGGGTGAGTGCAACATTCATGGACACATACAATTGTTAGACTAGGTTTCATCTTTTGGTTATCATCAAGCGACCATGTTTTCATAAGTGGAGTGAGATTTGCGAGTACGGAGAGGAGAGCATTTATCTTTTTCCATGAGAGGTAAGACTTGTGAGTGTAAAGGACTTTAAATTTAATCAAGGAATCTCTTTGTGTCAAATATTGCATAGTGCACTTGCACATTAGATAGGCTAGACACAACTTTTCCAAGTGCATACATTATTTTTGCGTGGAACATCAAATATCTTGAGTTGCATAGTATTTTTTTCCAATTGCACTTCTTCAATTGCAAGTATGTTTGGGCACATTGTGCATTTTTCAAGCATGAATTTTTGGTAGGAATCTCTTTGTGTCACATATTGCATAGTGCACTTGCACGTTAGATAGGCTAGGCACAACTTTTCCAAGTGCATACATTATTTTTACATGGAGCATCAAATGTCTTGAGTTGCATATTATTGTTTTCCAATTGCACTTCTTCAATTGCAAGTATTCTTGGGCACATTGTGTATTTTTCAAGCATGAATTTTTGGTAGGACACACCGCATTGAACAAAACATGTACTTCAACAATACAATTTTTTGAAAACATAGAAACTTAAGGATTTTATTGTGATCAATGTTGCTCCTTGACGACAAGGGGACCTTCAAGTCACAAGGGTTTTTTTGACACTATTGTGGCTCGATGGATCTTTTGGCATTTAGAGTGCAAAATCAATAGGGATTTTATTTGTATAGCTTCATAGAATCTTTGAAAGGGGAAATTTCCAATGTCTTGGCACTCTCCTACCATGTGAACTCATATTCCAAAAGGTTTTATCTTAAAACCCATTAAAACATACCTAGAATATCCTCACAAGAAAGGTGTATGAGCACACCATTGCTCCAAGAAGGGAAATACATACATACATACATACATATGTTTTGGTAACCAGCATGTTCTCCATAGTGGTGCTAGCAGTGAACTTGTGAAGTGTCTAGTTGATTTTGACCTACGAAGGAACAATTATGGTGTTAAAACTTGTGTGCATTTTGACCTAAAAGAGAGAAGAAATGTTTTTTTAATGCTTTATCTTGAGCAAATCCAACACAAACTTAGCATACCCAAAAAAAAACTTAAATTTACTTAATGAGGACATCTTTGACTCAAAGTACTAACCAATCTTTCTTGACTTCAATTATTACCATACAACAATCAATTTTGCTTGGGTCTCAATCATTTGATTATTTTGCATGTTCATTAATCCATTTATGGGGGTGGGGTTAATGGCCTCCGTATTGGGATTTGCCACATCCTCATTGATTGCAATCCTCACGGCAATAGCACTCATCAACAATGGGTATCCATGTAGCCTCCTAAGTTGATGGCCTTAGACATGCTTGGATAGATTTTCGACAAAGCTTCCACAATATAGTTGAAAAGAAGAACAAATTTTCTTATTAATATCAAAGCATTTGAATCATTGTGGTAAGCTTGATGATTTCATCTTCTCACATTAATTGCTTGAGTAATTTTGAAAAGCTAAAGTTTAATCTCTAGATTTCATCAAGAATTTCTACCAATCTCAAAAAAAAAAATCATAAAAATAAGATTTTAAAAACCCTTAAAGTAGAAAGATTGTAATATTACACATAGTGGAAACTAACCTAGACTAGCATAAGAGGGCAAGTAGATATAAATATGAATCCAATATAAAATCTCCTCTCCAAAATCTAATTCCACAATGGTGTCGAACATTAGGATATTTGTTGATATGGCCACTAAAATATAAGACCCATGCTACATTCTCCACTTAGATTGGAGGAAAAAAGTCCAAGTGACATCCTCACTAATACACCCACCCCATCATATCAAAAGGACATGCCAAAGCTTTAAAAATAGCAACCATCAAAACTCATGCTATTAAGCCCCAGACGTACCATGAAAGGTCCACCATAATACCATCAACTTTAGTGATTCTTAATTTCTAACCTACTACTAGTGACTTTAGCCTAAATATGCCGAAAGTTGTAGCAAACAATATTCAACTTATGCTTGGTGTATATCCTTTTGTCATCTCTTGCTCAAGTTGTCCCCAAACCATGAACTTTTCAAGCCTTGCAAAAGTTTTCACTTGACTATCAAATTGCTCAAAGTTTGAAAATTCAAAAGTTTCTTTCTTGATCAAAATGCTCAATAATATTTCCATCCATTTGTCAACCAAGAATTATAACTCTTTGACTATAATCACTAAAAATTGATGAAAATTGAAAAGTCCTTGATCATTTATGGGACTTTGTAAGAATATTCACAAGACACCAAATTTTTGAAATAATGATCTTGTAATCTCAAAGGATATAAGTAATTTGTTCTAAGTGAGACCAACCAAACCAAAAATGGTATAGGAATAAGAAGCTATAAAAATTTGGATATGAAGGTCTCATAAGTTGGTGTAGAACTCCAAAGAAGCCTCCAAGTTTGGCACGTATGTTAATATAGCCATGATAGAGTTGAACTACAAGAAACCACCTACAAAATTGTCAAAAATTGTAGTTTTTGTCAAAACTCTCTTGCTTTGGCTTTGATTGCTTGTTTAACATATTGGCCAATTTTGCATGACTATTAGCTTCATGTGTAGACCACTAAATGGAGAGCTTCCATCGAGTCTAGTGGACAAATAGGTGAAAAAACATGAAGACTACACATCATATGCAAAAGAATTAGCATGATAATGACAAAACTACTAAACATGGAGGACAAAGAAAATGCTCTATATATCAATTCCCAAGGAGTGCTCCCTAACGAAGAACTATCCACATCAAGGACATTAACAATAGCAAAAATCTAACATAAGATATGTACAAGAAAGATAAATCATGGATACTATTCATCGTGTGGAATCAAATTTGGAGAGGAAGATGGGAAACCTCATCTACAATGCCCATGGGCACGAGCTCTCACCACAAAAGTGTCAAGGTGGGGGACCTCAAAATAGTCCAAAGTAGAGAAATGCTCCAAATGTGTGCAAACGCTAAGACTCTAATATGCCTTTATATAGGGTAAGCCCAAAACCTAGAAAAGTAGCATAGGAGAAACTAACCCTAGACAAGAAGAACATGGAATGTGTGTGATGCTCCATAACACCATTGGAGAGAGAATGCATGTTCTCCAAATTAGAGAATTAACAATTTTGATTGGTTAAGTTTCTCAAAGGGACCTCTTCTTTGAATTGGCCCTGGTGCTGACAACCTAGAATGATTATTGTGATTTGCAATGAATACAAACACATAAGACTTGCTTGGTGAAAAATGACTTACTCATCAACACTTGTTCTACTCTTATTCACCTTAGAATTATATTGGCACTTGCCATGTACTACATAACAAAAGAATGCAAGGAATCGAGAAACAATGCATCCTCCTAGCTAAAATGAGCATCTAGATGCAAGCACATAAGAACATGGTAGCTTGAAGTTGAAAGGATAAAAACCAAAATTTGATGTGACATACAATCTCTTACGTGCATATTTATATGTAGTCGTTTGAAGTAGACAATCTCCAGTTGAGTTCTAACTTCGGTGTAAATTAACGTTTCAAATGATGCCTTGACATATGAGTTGTGCAATCTTTGGTGCTCTTGGCTCTCTTTCATCTAAACTCTATTTTGTACATACATAATCACCCCAAAATGAAGTGTGTGCACAACAAAACCCATGCATGCACCCTTATATAGGTGCAATCTTTAGAAAATCCTCGCCTCCTCTCAAATGATGTGTATAATATAAGAAGCATTTCTCCATATATCTTAGAGATTTTTCTCCAATAGTTGTACATATCATTAATAAAAAATCAATGGTTTTACCAAAAACAAGAGCAAACACACCACATTTGTAATTCAAGAAGCAAAAACCTTGGACAGAGAAAATGTTAATGAACCATCAATTACTAGGGACAAGACCTTGTATACAAGGATAGCATTGAATTGAACTTGCTTGATATAGCAAGAACAAATCACACATCATACACATGCACCTCTCTCTCTCTCTCTCTCTCTCTCTCTCTCTCTCTCTCTCTCTCTCTCTCATACATACATACATGTGTGCACGCGCACACCACACAATCCAACTAAGGTCAATCTCTTATCCACATCAATCTGAGTGGTGTGTGTGCATGTGCTACACAATCCGACTGATCTCTTATCCACAAGCAATCTAAGAGATGTGTTTGTGTGTTTTCAATACCTCCCCTCCTCTCTTTTAATTTTACACAAATTCCCCACTCCTTACATAAGTATTTGTTCACATGAACAAGTTAAGTGGCTTTTAATCCCCCCCTATAGTGCAAGGGTATCACTTGGGGATGAGGATTGCAATTGAGCTCTTTCCCTAACTCCCAGATGTACCTAGAGACTTTCTCAATAGTCTTGACATAACAAGCCAAGACAAATCAAGAGCCAAGTCCATGGGGAAAATATTCATGTCAACAAGTTTGCTTATATACTTGGTGGAGCTAGAAGAAATGGCAATAAAGGTAGCTATAGCTAGTAAAAAGGTTTAAGATGAGTACAAGAGAATGATAACCAAGGTGCAATAGAAAGTAAAAAGAAAATAGAAATAAGGAGTCAAATAAGCAAGGTTTGATGTATGCTAGATTTTTAGTAGAGTCAATGAAGGTACGCTACAAAAAGTGTGCATTCCATGTAGATTTAGGAGGCTTAGCTAACAAATGGCATGAACAAACACAATGAACACGATTATGAAAGACTATCAAGGATACACACACACACACAGTTCAAGTGGATAATCCAAATTAAGGCCAATTTTGGAAGAAAAAGGGTTCAAGTGGATAATCCATAGAAAATCTTCAAGGAAGAATCAATCAACTTTGCAATTTTAAAGCATGATATATAAATTTGATATATTAAAGCAATCAAAATGTGTGAAGGGGACCAAGCACAAATTAAGTTACACCAGCACTCAACAACGATGGAATCAATAAAGGCTACTAAAGAGGATGGCAAATGAATAGTTTATCAAAGTGACAATGCCATCACAAATGAGTTTAGAATGCCCAAGCACCAAGGTACTTTAGATGATGATGTATTTATTAACTTTATAGCTTTAGAAGTTGGTTTTCTTTTGTGCCCACTATATCCTGAGGTAGGTTTCATTTTGTTGCAATGACATCCCAAAGTGCGTTGTAATGAAAACTTGATCTATGTGTGCACATACACGCGCAAATGCACACGTGTGCATATACAAGCACACAATGCATAGCAATCCATGCATGGAGGATTTAAAAATCTCATTTTTTAGTCTTTCTCTCTCCTCCCTCTCTCTCCTGCAAGGGGCATTTTGTGCTTGTAAAGAAGAATGAAGCCCGGTTGGTGAATGCTCGTCCGGCATGGTACCGGATTGCTTCCAAATCGAAGGTGGACTGAAGATGGTAGTGTGGAGGCAAGCTGAGCACCAAACATGCCCTAATTTGTAGACCCACAACAAGTTTCAAAACCCGAAATAATGAAAAATAAACGATAATGACACTTTTACAAAGAAAATGGCTATTTTTTCGCATTTGATGAGGTTAGCAATGTTCATATGGCTTGAAAAATGGACATGTTGTTTGCTATTGGTTTTAGTCTTTCATAATTAAAAACTCAAAAAATATATACTTAAAGTGTGAAAAATAAATGGAAGAAACCCGAAAAGCAAGGTTTTTAGAGTAAAAATGAGAGTTTTGGGCTTAAAATCGAAAAAGTATGAAACAAAACAACAATAAAATCTGGATGTTAAACTCAAGAGCCATAGCTCTGAAATAATGCTAATTTTTTTTCATTTTATTGATAATAAATAAAAAAATGCTCTTTAAAAGGGAAAAAAATAGAAAATGGACGAGAAAAATTATGGATGTCTCTGAGTGTATAATGAGGATAAAGCATGAGGGTTTACCTCAAGTTATCTCCATTTATATATTTTTGTGAGTATTTACTATCTATTTCGTGCGAAATACACATAAAATCACCCCTTTACCTCTAAATGGTAGGGGAGAAGGGAAGTTTTAAGTGCTGAAAGATAAGTTTTGAGTGCTGAAAGATAATGTAAAATCTAATGTATTTGCTGCATTATTCATATAGGATGACGTTAAGTTAAACAAAGGAAAGTACAGCACGAGTGTAAGGCTCGATGTCTTCTCTCATTGCAACAATTATGCATTAGTGTATGAAAACATGAAAAGAATGGATTTTGCACAATGCACGAGGCTATTTTTCAATTGTGTGAGCATCTAATCATATATACATTTGCATCAAGTATCGTTAAATGGCATCAGTTACAAGCTCTTGGATACATAGCACTTGATTTCTCTAGAACTTGACCCACGTAGAGAGAGTGAGCAACTTGGCTGTAGGTCTAGACGATGGGTCGAAGGGAATGGATAAGTGAGGATAAGTGCATTCCTGGAACGTTAAATATATTGACACTAAGAGGGGATTTTGTTTCGAATGTGTCTATATGTAGAAGCAGCGCATGGAGGGGCCAATCCCCAAGATGTAGGAGAGCTGCAATAGGGCCACGACAATTAGCCAGTGGGATGCCCTTGTGTCTATGATATGTGGCATTTATTGCCGATGTATATATAATCTCTCTGGGGAGATGGAGAAAGGGAACATCTGTTGGATTACAAACTATAAACGTGCAACAGTGATTAGTGTTTAGGATAGTGTATCCCTCGACAGACGCTCCTGGTCCGCGAGGTCGTGTGGTGGGGTTGTCTGTTGAGGGCATGAGATCCAACTAGTACCTCAGCCAGTGCTTGCCCATTTTAGGTCCCGTCAGACATCAACAACATGGCATGTTGTGCATAATTGAGAGCACCACAACTAACCAATGCGATGACAAGATGGTCACTAAGCAATCCTGCAAGCTCAATCCTATGAATGCCAAAGAATTCATGGACTTACTTGACGAGAAGAAGGGCCTTGCCCTTACTGTAGGCCTTAGGAAGGGAGATATACAGTGTTTGATAAGTGACTTGATGCAAATGACTGAGCACATCAATCGCCCTTTTGAGTTTTCCTTTCACACATAGAGACTGGACATTGCAAGAAATCACACTTGCTGTATCTGAACCTTCAGGATGATCAAGCTCTGCTTTGCTAGATAATTGTATATAGAAAATGCTTGGTAGTTGCTTTGCTTGTAACCGAACTCTCAGAGGTAGTGATGCTTCTACTTGTTTATGTGTGATAACATGTCGCATCAAAGCTTGCCAACGTCATGCACGCATAGTGCACAACATTTTCCACATCGTCCATCCTTTTTCTTCCCCCAAACATGTTATAATCCATTTGTGACTTCCCCCAAACATGTTATATTCCATTAGTTTCACAATATAGTCACATCCCACAAAATAGCCATAACTCGTTTGCTTCATAGTCCATCTCACAAACTATTGTTGAGTCTCTCTCTCTCTCTCTCTCTCTCTCTCTCTCTCTCTCTCTCTCTCTCTCTCTCTCTCTCTCTCTCTCTCTCTCTCTCTCTCACTCAATAAAACCAATTCTAGAAAAAAACGATTCAAGTGGATGATACCATGGAAAATCGTCAAGCAACTTTGGAGTTTGAAAGCATGAAAGATAAAGGTGAAGCAATAAAGCAATCAAAATGTTTCAAGCAAACTAAATTATGGATGAAATTACATGAGCACAACTCAACCACAACCAAGTGAAATTATCAATATGAAAGAAGTTCAAAAGAAGGGCAAATAGGTAGTTTATCAAGGTGGCAAGTCATCATACAAGAGTTTAAAGCACGAGCAACTTTGAAGACTTTAGCAATTGGTTTTCTTTTTGTGCTAATGGCACCCTATCTTCTTTTTGTACCAAAACTAAAGACTATGATGTATGTCTCTTTATTCTATGCACCTTTAAGGTGTCTAGAAAAACATTAATACAACTCTCTCTATCTCTTTCTCTCTCATGCATCAATTCATGTATCAATCAACACAACTTTAAGTACAACCAACTAAGATTGCCAATATAAATGCCGCTAGAAAAGTGAACAAATGGTCAATCTATGGAGGTGAGCCATCATAGAATAGTTAAATAAGGATAAGTATCAAGCTACTTTAGGACACTCCTACACCAAGAAGGCAAATTAAAACACTCATAGCATTGGTGCCAAAGAAGGCCCAAAGGTCATCATGGTTACACCTATAAAGTGCACATGTAACATGTATATGTATTGTCTTTTTTTACCACATCAATAAAAACCAATTTGATGCCATCCTTGTGTCATAGAATGGTCTCGTTTGTATTCAAAACAAATATATTTTAAGGATGACATCAACGAGGTCTTCTCTCTACTAATAGGTGGTACAAGTATATACATAGCTTGCACTCCTTGAATCACATCAAGATATCATGTGTACATGTGAAGAAAGAGTAGCAAATAACTTGAAGTCAAGCTCTACAATCACCCAAAAAGGAATTGAGGTCTTTTGAGATATGAGGTTGGTTTCGATATCTTGGAGTGTCGCACTATTGGCCCCTTAGTGTCACTTTCATGAACCCTTCATTTATTACTTTGTATTTAACAAAAATATCAAAATGCCCTAAATTTTTATTTAGCTTACGAGTGATGTGTTTAATTTCACTATAACAAGTATATTATATAACTTGAGAAAACATATTAAAGAAAACCATTACATGTCACTCTAATCGCCCCTTTAACCTAAGACTACAAATAGAGGTAAAAGCTCTTACATAAAGGATGGTGCAATGACTACAATGAAGTTAATAGCAAGTATGTTGAAGATCCTCAAAAGGAATTGACAATACTACTAGTGACTCATGCAATCCAAAACTAATAGAAAGCATTGCTACTTCATTGTAAACCCCCCTTTTTGCATCAAGGAGAGGTTGACAACATTTGAAGTGCCACGTCCTCTAACTTCATTCTGTAATAAGACAGCTAGAGGAACTATCAAGGAATAGGTTTTAATCGTTTACACTAAGATTTTTCGTGCATAAATCTCACCATGAGGTTCCCTTGAAAACAAGGATAAGGAGAGATTTAGTACAAGAAAGAGAGACTTAGTACTTGAGATAGAGAGCCTTGAGGGGAACATCTTAACACCTCTCAATCTCCAACTTATCCATGTAAGGAGCAAGACCATCTCCTATTGAGAGCTCCAAAAGTCTCACTCAATGCTCACACTTTAATGGGACTGAGATTGACCTGACGAAGGACATGGAGGTATGGTGGAGGGCACAAGCAAGTCCCCCAACATTGGGCAAGGCAGTATTGCACACAAGGATACTGTACAATAATCTCTTTCATAGCCCTCTTGCCATGCTTGGTCTGGTGCGTTATGTGAACCATGAATGACATGCTTGGATATTCAAATTCGGAAATGTGAAGCTCGAACATGTTCGAAGGGGAGATTTTGGACTTTGGACAATTCTAAAGACTACAAGTTTGAAATTTTCTGCTCGAATTTGTCGAGAGAATCTTGGAAAAATCATGAGGGCTTTAAAAACATACTAGAGCTATGGAGCTAGTTCAGGAGGCACATCTTTTTGACATATGCCAGAGGTGCTCCTGTAAAATGAGAATTAAAGTACACACTTAAAGCATGTGTTTGCACTCAATCTTGCAAGCACCAACATCACTTTGCTAGCTCGCAATATATATCTCCATCCAACATTTCAGTCTAGCTATAACTGCGCAAACATAACGTGCATGTGAGTGCAACATTGGTGAGTCTTCTTAGCCAGCCTAAGGTAACCAAGCAAGTATGCACATTCATCCGTTTTTTGGAGAAAACAACCGCATGCACACACACATCCAACTTCTACACTTTTACAGCCAGTAAAGGCTAGATAACTCTCTTTTACTGGCATGATTTAAGACAAAAAACCAAATCAGACAATTTTAAGCCCAAAACCAATCTGCAAAGCTTCCTTACCTTGTCCAGTTGGTCACATTGATTTTAACAAGTGAAAACTAGAACAATCATACAATCATGTGCACAGCAATATACAAAAAATCTCTCGTTCCACTGCCATCACAACCAAATACCCCTAAGATGTTACCAAGATTCAAGGAATGTGCAGTTAAATTGATACAAGCATATAATCTCATGCACTGCAATGTATGACAAATCTCTCTTTCCAGTGCGACCAGCAACTAAATACCCCCAAGATGATGTTAGTAGTTACCAAGATTCAAGGAGCAGCAAAGCACTCAATTTGACAGAAGTCACATTGATCAAATGCAACTATAACATTTATGCTAGTGACCTTCAGACCCCACTCAAGTTGTAAACCTCAAATTGAGAATAAGTTCATGAGCCAAAAAAAGGTCACGCCTCACTATGTTTGGATATGAACAAACCTTGTGCTATCTAAATACTCCTGAGAGAATGCTCTTTCTCCCTCCAGTCACCACCACTTTCAAGCCTTTTTGTATCCGTAAAGTCCTGCAAGCCAGTATATTGAAGCACCCATCCAATCTTTATACCAGGAGCTTCCAGGCTCCAGCATAAACAAATGCCAGCTAACAGATCAATGCTCATTTAAATCGTCATGCCTATGACATGCTTAATATTCATACATAGCAAATGGAGGATGCACAACTTACGTTTGTCTCTAACATAATTTTGATTAAAAACACACAAATGCCTTACCAAATGTTCAGAGCTACTTGAAGATTTGCCACATGAAGGGCCCAAACTCACATGCGACAAACTCCGGAAAATTCACGCTCCATCGGGCTTACCTGGTGGGAACAACATGTTTCTTATCAACAGGCAGAGTGTATGCTCGTCAACATAGCCCAATACTGAATGCAACTTTCACAGGAAGCCACACCCTAAAAGAAAGACTTCAAATTAAGGCCCCCTTCTCACTCTAAGCAGCATGAGCTCATCTTGTGACTGCCCTTCCCGCCATCTCAATGGCTACCCTATAAGATCCCTAAGGGAATATAGCAAAAGAAGCATTGGAACAACATACAGATCACGCACTCAAGAAAAGACCAATTTGCACAAGCCTCTTGCAGTAACACTCCAAGAAGCTTATTCATGCTTCATCAGGCTTACCTCCTATAAATAACTGGACAGAAGGACTAAAATCATTTAGCATAAGTCTTAGTGTGACCTTTTGGATGAAGTTTAAGGCTGACGTACACAGCCAGTATTCAATCAGTCATTAAGCCATAATAGACAGAAAATCTCTATGAGAATCCCCAAACATCATACATCAAGAAACTCTGAACAGCCCACTATCAAAAATCATTAGCATAATCCACAGATCCTCCCCAAATGCATAGGTAGGACTTGGAGACAGACAATCCTCACCAAGAATTACAAGGACAATATGTATGCTTCACTCCACACTGTGCATGAGTGGTACATAAGGTGTGTACATGACCTATGAATCACATGGAGGACGAGCAAGCGGAATGCAGAATGCCCGGGACCCTTATGACTATATTTTCAAATAAAACAGGGATGGGGATGGAACAGGGAAAGGAAAAAGCTAACATTAACAATGTTTCTCAATTCAAGAACAACCATTCCTCGGAACCATGACTTTACCCTAGGAGTGAATTCCATAAAAAGATTTGGCTATTCCTACGTACATGATTACAGGCATAAATACAAACAAGCTTGCAACTATACCAGCTTGTATATGAGCTCGTATTTAGGAACGCTCATGTATAAGGTCATGCAGGTGTCAAAAACTGAAAAGGGTGTTCCAAAATTGGCAACTGGTGTATGCATGTGCATAGATTCATGTTAGCCCAGATATGCAAGCAACCAGAATCACTTCATCATGTTCAAGTTTCTGCATAAGGGTTGCCCAAATGCATCTGACAGCTCAGCTCAAGGTGTCTAACGGGATGGTTCTACCTTGCAAACATAATCAAGAACATTGTCACTAGGAGGCAGCCTCACATGCATCTCCACAAATTCTACAGCAGCAAAGGCATGTGAGACAAATTTGGTTGCAGACTCTTGGGCACCTACTGTGGTTGTTACGTCTAAATATTAAAAGAGATTTGCCAGCAAAATACTGAAGACACCTGTCAGTGTAATGTGAACTGTAGGCAGACATATGGTAGCAGCCATTTCCATTTTCTGATTGTCATGGCCTAGTAGATTGTATTAAAGTTAAGTGAATTGTGTGGCACAAATTTCCACAATGAGATAGTTGCAAGCTCATTCAACTGTTATGAGGCTTTTACCCCATGATTTTTAATAATCTTTTCTGTATGTGTAAGATAGAAAAAAGAAATCTTAATAATTATGATTTTTGAAAAAGTTTTGAGAAGTTGAGACACTTAAGCAAATATACTTTCAAAGACAACCTTCAAAGAGTACACTTTTTCAAACAGCTACTTTCCTCTGAATTTTTTTCTCCTGTACTAAGGCCTGAAAAATCCTTGAAACTTTACTCTTAACCTGGCCATTGCTATAGCCTATGGTGTCTCCATGAGTGCACATGCAGAAGTAAAAACAGAGAGGGGCCCATGGGAAGGGGAAGGGAAAGGGGAAGGGGAAGGCGTGGGGGGGATGGGGATTGTGTGGGGCTGGGTGTTTTATAAAGAGGAAAACAGAACGGACACAGAAAATGAAGAGAACTCAAAGTGATTCGAATGGGGGCTGCATAGAAGACAGAACCCCTGCATGTGTGGCTGCAACGAACCATGTCAATAAGGTACAAGGTAACTGCAAAATGTTTCAGTGAAATACTAGGTGAAACTGATGAATAATACATATAATATGTATCTGTGAAACACACGGATTTTGGGCAAAGCTAGAGAGAGAGAGAGAGTCTCTTTGGAGACATCTGATAAAATTGGAACAATACAGAGAAGATTAGCATGGCCCTTGCCCCAAGTCGAGAGAGAAAGAGAGAGAGATGACTTACTGCCAATGTGCTGGTGTCATGAAACATGTCTGCCTCTTCATGACGTCGTCGTCTAGCATCCACGAAGAAGAAGATTCGCTATGGTGACTTGATGATTGATGCGCATTTCCGAACTTGGAAGGTCGCTTTTAGACATGGTTTTTAAAAACAGTTCAACCACAACTTATACAACTAGAAAATGTCACACTTAAATAAAGACTTTTTTTGGGAGGTGAAACATTTGGATGTTTCATGCTTGACTGAAATGCTTCAGTCATGAAACACATTTCATGTTTCATTGTGCCTAAAGTGTGTTTTGCAGTTTAAACTGAGGGCACAAGACCGCAGTAAGAATTAGAAGCCAATGACAATGACAAGAGTGAATGCAAGGAAGAAGAGGACAAGATGTGGAATGGAAGAAGAGGACGAGATGTCAAGAGTTTTAAAAAGTTAAGAAGCTCAAGCACAAAAAGCTTGATCAAATATACTTTCAAAGACGACCCTCAAAAAGTAGGCTTTTTCAAACAGCTATTTTCCTCTAAATTTTTTCCACACTCTAGTGCACATGTAGAAGAAAAGAACACACACAGAGAGAGAGAGAGAGAGAGAGAGAGAGAGAGAGAGAATGAACACAGAAAATGAAGAGAACTCAAATTGATCTAAATGATAGCTGCATACAAGACAGAGCCCTTGTCTTATGAGCTCGGACATCATCAACTCTAGTCAATGCAGATGCACCGTACATGGATGACAGCTGCAACAATGCAGTTTGAAAGTATAAAGTGAGACTATTAGCAATCATGAGTGTCACATATGGTCATCTCTTGCTTGTGAACCTCAATCCGAGTCAAATAAAGGACATATGAAGCTTTGATAGTGTATTTGTTTGTCATTTCATTCGTCTCAAATATTTCAGGTTGCAGTCCACACCTGCAATTCAGTCTATGCAGCCTATTTCCCCCATATCTGGGCAGGCATCCTGTTGGGATATAAAGGCCCGGTTACCTCCGTGTATAGTACACGCACATTGTACACGTGAGTGCGCCCTTTACGTGCCCTAAGTATAAATACATTTTATTCTTCTTTGTGTACCAACACATTGTTGGTACACTCTAATCGACTCGTACTTTCACTCTGCTCACACTCTCTTCAGTCATCACACTCTCATGCTCACTCCTGCTCGATCTCCATCTCTCTCAGCTGTGCCCCTCTTAGTCCAACAACTGGTATCAGAGCTTAAGACTCTGTGCACTTTTGAGATCAAGGGGCAATCGAGTGGCTGCGGGACAAGGCTAATGCCCAGTGAGTAGGCCCACTGATGAGCTCACAACAAGCATGCGACCTTCAGATATAGGAGAGCGTCAGACTAGTGAACCAGCAGACAAGTTGCAATTGAGCGACAGGCAGACGACCTTTAGACTGGCGAGCGACTTACTGCAGCTGGGGACCAACATGACGAAGTGCAAGTGTCGATGTACAATGTGACGCGACGGCGGCTGGAGTCTCCTACGAACCTGCTACCAACGGCGACGACCAGCGCGAATCTGAGGGTCATCGTGACAGGCGTCGCCAGTCCCACGACGAGACGTCTGTCGACGGGTCAACAGCCCTGTCAACTCTTTCATAAAATCAAAACAAAATCCTTATTTTCTTTTCAAATTTGTGGGAAATTCCTTCTTCTTAGAGGCAGTTCACACATCAAAGGCACAGGTCACAATTCTGGGCGAAATCGAGCCTAAAATGTGGGGCTTTTCTAGGATTTGACGTCATTCATGCCTGCTAGTGACTTTGAGTCAGAAATTGTAGACATTGCAAGCGGTAACCTCAATTAAATTGGGGATTTTGCCAATTTTGTCAAAATTTTGCTCTTTTGAGTAAAATTTCCTAACATTGGATCCCAAAAATTTGGGGTTTTTCATGTATTGGTAAAGTTTTGCTCAGCTGAGTCAGTTTGACTGACATTTATGCAATTTTGAACTTGAAATTTTGGGGATTCTGCATCTTTTGCCCGTGTGGTGGTTGATTCTGTACAAACAGCAGAGATTTATTTCTGGTTGAGGAAGAACAGCAATGTATTTTGCTGGTTCAGCTTGAGCTTTCGCAGATTAGTGCACTTACTCCTGTGTTCGTGATAAAATGGCAGCAACTTCTTTCAGTTCAGACATCAAGAGTTTGATGGAGATTAAATGGTTTGATGGTCATGGCTTTGACCTTTGGAAAGACCATATGCAGGGCATTTTGTTCCTAAAAGATTGTGAGGATGTTTTGCAGGAAGATAAACCTGCACTAATATCTGATGCAAATTGGGCCAGAGTGAATAAAAAGGCTATGGCTTACATAAAGATGGGTGTCACTGATGACATTCTAACAGACATTAAGGGTTTAGACACAGGTTATGCAATATGGGAAAAGCTGAAAACTACTTAAAAGATCACCACACCTATTAATCAGGTGCATTTAATGTGCAAGTTGGTGAATATGAGACTGGATGAGTCAAAGCCTGCAGCTGAGCACTTGAGTGCGTTTATAGGGATTCTAAATCAGCTCAAAGATGCAAACTTGGACTTTGATGATAAGTTGAGAGTAATCTTTTTTATCATGACACTGCCTGACTCTTGGGAGACCTTGGTGGTTTCACTCAGCAATAACCCCAATCTCTCATATGATGGCGTGAGGGGTTCTATCTTGAATGAAGAAACTAGACGTATATCTGGTGGAGAAGGCAACAACTCAGCTTACAATGTAAGAGGCAGGGCTGAAAAGAAAAATGCAAATGCAGGGCAGAGAAATAGGAGCAAGAGCAAAGGAAAGAAAAAGACTGACATCACTTGCTATCACTGTGGTCGAAAGGGCCACAAGAAACCTAATTGCAGGTATTACAAGAAGGAACAAGAGAGAGAAAAATGCAAGAGATAAAAAGAAGAAGGAAGAAAAGACAGATGCATCGAAGACGACCAAAGGCAAAGAAAAGGCCAATGTGGCCTCTAGTGTGGTCATAGAGGAGCTTTCAAATACAGAGGCTAATGTATTATGCGCAGCTGATTATGATGCCCTTGTATATCACATGCAGGATATGCAGATTACCAAGGCTAATGTGATTGATGCACTCTTGTCAGTTAATGATAGTGTCACTCAGACTTGAATTGTAGACTTTGGTGCCTCTTTCCATGTGACTCCTTACTTGGAGTGTTTTGCTATGTTCAATGCAGGCAATTATGGAAAGGTGTATCTTGAAAATAACCATGCTTGCGGCATTGATGCCATTGGCACAGTACACTTGTCTTTAGACAATGGTCAAGAGCTTGTGCTAAAAGATGTCAGATACATGCCTAGCATTAAAAAGAGTTTACTATTTGTTAGTCAGCTTGACTTGCATGGCTACACCACACTGTTTGGTGGCGGTTTGTATAAAGTAAAAAAGGGTTTCATGCTGATTGCAAAAGGAACCAAGAAGGGCACTTTGTATTGTTTGCACTGTAAAGCCTTGAATGGCAAGTTTCTTGCGATTGCTGAAATTTGCAGCCACTTGGAGTTATGGCATCAGAGATTAGGCCCTACGAGCCAAAAAGGACTTGATGTCCTTACCTCTCTAAAGAGGGTTGATAGAAAAGGCTCTAAACTTGATTTTTGTAATGAGTGTCAGTTTGGAAAGCAAATAAAAATTTCATTTTACTCCGGTGTCTCTCGCAAGCCCAATGTCTTGGACTTAGTGCATTCTGATGTATGTAGTGTGCCCGTGAAATCATTGGGTGATGTTGCATACTTTGTCTCCTTTATTGATGATTGTTCCAAGAAGATTTGGGTGTACTTGCTGAAAAAGAAAAGTGAAGTGTTTGCTGTTTTTAAAAACTTTTCATGCATTCGTGACAACTCAGACAAGTAGAAAGTTGAAATGCTTGAGAACTGATAATGGGGGTGAGTTCACATCGACTGAATTCAAGTCCTTTTGTGACTTGCATGGTATTAAGAGGCAGCTTACAGCCCCTTACAGTCCTTCAAATGGGGTGGCTGAAAGATATAATAGGACTTTATGTGGAAGAGTGCGGTGCATGCTATCCACTGCTAATCTCCCTCATGCATTTTGGGGGGAGGCACTCAAAACCGCAGTTCACATTTGCAACTGCTCTCCAAATAGGTCCTTAAATAATGGCATCCCTAAGGAGGTTTGGTCTGGCAAATCGGCCTCATATGACCATTTACCCATATTTGGCTATGATGCTTTTGTGCATGTTAGGGATGAGCTGAGGAATAAACTTGACCCAAAATCCACCAAAGGCATCTTCATGGGCTATGGTGATGAGGGTGAATTTGGCTACAGAGTGTGGTTACCTCAATCCAAGAAAATTATTCACAGCCGTAATGTTGTGTTTAATGAGGCAAAATTGCTGAAAAGCACTCTAGCCTCTAATGAAGATCTGAAAAAGGTGAAGTTTCTGAGTTTGTAGCCACCTATTACTGCAGAAAATGAACCTCATGGTGCTGTGCCACAAGCTGAAACTGATGACCAGCCAGTTACTTTTGAGCCAAATAATGATGGACAGCAAATAGAAGCACAAGGAGGTCATGGACAGCAAGATAGGCTTGTTGATTATGAAAATACAGGTGCTGGAAATGAAAATGAAGGTGCTGTATAACATGAACAGCATGCTGAAAATGGCTTACAACAGCCAATAAATGCTGAAAATAATTTACCTCTAGATGTAGACCCAATTCCTAAAAATGTTGATCATTGGGTACACAGGTCTACACGTGTAAGAAGGCAACCACATAGGCTTGACCCCTCCTTGCATTATGTAATGCTTACAGATGAGGGTGAGCCTCTTACATACAAAGAGGCCAAGTCATGTGAGTTCAGCAATAAGTGGGAGCTAGCTATGCAAGAACAGATTAAATCTCTGTATGCAAATGATACTTGGGATCTTGTGTCATTGCCCAAGGGAAGGAAGCCACTTCCAAACAAATGGGTGTACAAAGTCAAGACAATTGATGGGAAACCCAAGTACAAGGCAAGGCTAGTTGTCAAAGGGTATGCACAAAAGGAAGGGATTGACTTCCAAGAGGTCTTCTCACCTATTGTGAAGATGATCACTTTACGTGTGCTTTTTGCTCTTACTCTTTGTTTTGGATTTAGAGCTGTATCAAATGGATGTAAAAACAACTTTTTTACATGGTGACATTGATGAGGAAATCTACATGAAACAGCCCGAGAGCTTTGTAGTTTCTGGAAAAGAGAAAATGGTGTGTAAGCTAAAACGCAGCCTATATGGACTGAAACAAGCACCACGGCAGTGGTACAAAAATTTTAACACTTTTATGCTATCTCATGAGTTAACACGCAGCCATGCAAATCATTGCTTGTACATGAAAAAGGATACAGATGGCAGCCCCATCATACTTGTTTTGTATGTGGATGATATGTTGTTAGCTGGGAAAAGAAAGACTAGCTTGGATGCTCTCAAAAATCAACTGAAATCAGCTTTCTCCATGAAAGATTTGGGGAATGCAGAGCATATTTTGGGCATGAGGATTCGTAGAGATAGAATGCAGAAATTGTTGTTTTTATCTCAAGAAAAGTACATTGAAAAGGTACTGGACAGATTTAACATGGCTGAAGCTAAGCCTTTTGGGGTGCGCTTACCTCCTTATCTCAAGCTTAGCAAAGCCAACAACCCGAAAGATGACGTAGAAGCAAATGCTATGAAGGAAGTTCCATATGCATCAACTTATGGCTCTCTTATGTATGATATGGTTGCTACTCGTCCAGACATTGCTCATGCAGTGGGAGTTGTTAGTAGGTTTATGTCAAATCCTGGCAAAGCACATTGGAAAATTGTCAAGTGTATTCTTCGATACCTTAAGGATACACAAAGGAAAAGTATTTGCTATGGGTAGGGTGCACTTAGTTTGCAAGGTTATTGTGATGCAGACATAGTAGGTGACTTGGACACTCCTAGGTCCACCAGCGGGTATGTCTTTACAGTTGCTGGTGGGGCTGTTTCTTGGTATTCCAAGTTGCAGAATATTGTTGCATTGAGTACCACTGAAGCTAAATACATATCAGCTATTGAGGCTTCTAAGGAAGCTATATGGTTGAGTAGACTTATAGATGATCTCGGCATGTCTATGGGTACTGCAGTTTTGGGATGTGATAGCCGGAGTGCTGTGTATCTTGCTAAGAATGCCATGTATCATTCACGCACAAAGCATATAGATGTGTGATATCACTTCATCAAACAAATTCTGGAAGATGGTCAAATCACATTGACCAAGATTAAAACACAAGATAACCCTGCAAATGTTCTCACTAAAAGTCTAAGCAAAGCTCAGCACGAGCATTGCATTCAACTAGTGAGAGTTGGCTAGCTAGAGGTTCATATCGGACCTTTAAGTGGAAGGTTGTTGGAATATAAAGGCCCGGTAACCTCCATGTATAGTACACGCACATTGTACATGTGAATGCACCCTTTACGTGCCCTAAGTATAAATACATTTTATTCTTTGTGTACCAACACATTGTTGGTACACTGAGCACTCTAATCGACTCGTACTTTCACTCTGCTCACACTCTCTTCAACCGTCACATTCTAACGCTCACTCTTGCTCGATCTCCATCTCTCAGCGTGCCCCTCTTAGTCCAACACATCCATGTCTTGGGCAGGGGGACTTTTTTGGGCAGCCTAGCAAATTTTAGTGCATTTCCTTTGGCATTTATTGCACTTTTTGCTGGTCCGACCTGTGCATTAAATGCAAGTCAGCCAGTTTGCTGATTTGTTCCTATTTAGGGGCTAGGGCTACCCTCCCACTCCACCATGCCATTTAGTGTTCATTCTCAGCCAGCCCTCCGCATCATTTTCTCATTCTCCAACCTCCATCTAGCATCCACACTGATGCTCCAAGCTGTGTATTGGGGCTGATTGTTGCACCCTTGTATCATTCAGTCTTATGTTGGTCTCATTCGTTCATTCTACTACATTCTCGTCTCCTTGCCTCACTTTTCTTTCTGTGCCATCTAGTGTTCATTCTCAGCCAGCCCTCTGCATCATTTTCTCATTCTCCAACCTCCATCTAGTACCCACACTGATGCTCCAAGCTGCATATGGGGGCTAAATCTTGCACCTTGTATCGTTTAGTCTAATGTTGGTTCCATTCCTCCATTCTACTATGTTTCTCTTGTCTCCTTGTTCTCTATTCATCCTCACTTTCCTTTCCGTTGGACACTCCGGTATTATTCACCTTGTTGGGAGCCAGCCATGATTGAAGAGCAGCATTTGTTCATGGCTAATCTGGGCGATGTCATCAACATGTTGCATATCTGTGTTTTCGAGCAGGGTGGTCAGTTTTCAGTCTGCACCAGCTGTGTTTTCCTCCAAACAATCATCATTATACTGCATTTTTGCTGGGGGCATCTTCTAAATGCTGGGCAGCATCCCCAGCTGCCAAGCGACCATTTTCTTCAGTTGTTTGTTAGTCGAGGAGTGCAACACATCTACAATAGATTAGGACGGTCCGTTTTTCACCTGTCTAGCGCCAATTCTGGCTGGAAACAGCCTGCATTTTCTGTCCCAACCACCCTGCATTTTGCATATTTTACCCCCAACAGGTGTGCTTTTGACATTCCAGCCCCGGATACTCCCTAACTGATCTTCTGTGCACTAGATACTGCATACAGCAAACAAGCACACCCTTAAATAGGCTGACATTGTAACCAGCCTTCCTCCTCAGATAGGGTGGTAAATAACCTGATTAAGCACTATTGCTATAACAAATTCACAAAACTGAAATGCACACTTTACCATATAATCTTGGACATTGGACACCATGTTGGCCCCAAAACTAGTGCCCCTTTCGGTATTTATTTACCTTAATTGAAGAAGAAGTTGATGTACAATGGGATTCTCCCAATCCCTTTCGGTATTCCAACTTCCCTTGCTGTCCAAAATGACCAACAAGTCTTCAATCTGATTTGCCCCTTAATTTGGGTAGTCAATTGGCCTTCACCCACTTTGATGGAGATGGAAAATGCCCCCAAATTCATTGATTTGCTGGTCCCTCCACTTGAATTTGACTAAAACAGCTTTAGCCCTGTTGAATCCAAGCCTTGGAGCTTCCAATTTCTAGCACGCTTCCCGAAGTTACTACTGAACTCTAATTTTTGTTACATGATCTCAATGCTGTAATCTTTGGAGCAAGGCAATAGAAAGGCTTGGAGATGAGAGAGAATGCTGAGAGAGAAAAATCAAACTTTCTTCGCAAAGAACTAAAGAAAATCTGACATTTATTGCTGCTGCCCTATCTCAACAGCTGTAGATGCAAAGTACTGAAAAACATCAGTCATTTAATGCTACTGCCCTATCTCAACAACTTGTAGATGTTGTCACCTACTATTGATTGGTCTTCTCCTAACCCTAGGTGCCTCAAAAGGTCCTCCAATGGCTGCAAATCAGACCAGGAGCCTCTCCTCCCTCTCTTTTGCAAGCTAAATACACTTAAAATGCCTCTCTTTCCACCTCTACAAACGTTTTTTAGCCTTGCATGGGCATTTTTGACAAGTGGCAACCTTTCCAAATAGTTTTTGCAGTATTATCCATGATTAAATATTAATTTTCAATCTTTAAATACTGAAAATTAATCTAACAATTATTTAGATGCCCTAAAAAATAATGACTGGCCAATAATTAAATTGGCTAGGCAATTTCCATTCTCGAGTGTCTCTGCGCCATCTTTGACCATCAAATTGGCGTTAGTACCATTAAACGCCACTTCTCTAGTGTCACCAATTGACACTTATGGCCAAATGAATGACCTAGGCCAACGACTGGCACCAAATATCACCAAGTACATATGCGACATAACTTATAGCAACCTTTGCCTTTGACATCCCGCGATTTCCTTAAGTCTCAAGCTCGTAAATTTACTCTAACCTGAGTTACATCTCACATGTGCAACATTTACTTAACCATATAGTTAAAAATTAATTCACACGATATGATGACCAAGACCGAGAGAACCAGCATTCAAATGTTGTGACTATGAGGATCATTGCTGAGACTATCAAGATCAATAAAGAGATTATGATGCGGATTGATAGATGACCGGGTCCCTTCTCAACCACCTTCATATCACTCTCTCCTCGTTTCCCTTCCATGGCTTTGAGTCCACAATTGGTCATTATGGCACCACCTGCTAAGGTCGGAACAACCTCAAACTTAGCAACTTTATGGAATCAACTCAATGCCTTAGCATGCTCTTTCCTCTTTCTAGGCAAGGGGACCTAGCTTATCTACAATGTTGCTTCGAGTCATATGACTCCACGAGGAGATTGGCTCTAAGATCTTTGTGCTCACGAGGGTACAATCATTGTTGGTGACATTTCATCAGTGCCTATTTATGGTATTGGCAAATTTGTTGAGGAATCTTCATCAAGAGCAGTTCTTACAATAGATTGTTAGGAGACGGAGCTAGAGGCTCCGTTTCCCTTCTAGTGAGAAGGGCCCCTAAGGCATCTTCCCATCGCCGCACCCATTCCCATTTGTGCACCACCCATCCCACAAGTTCTACCCCATCTCTCACCATCTCCTTTGGTGGTTCCCCCATACCCCCCATCCCTTTCAGAGAGGGATGATCTCGAAGATTCGATTGTGGATTCCCTAGCCCTTCTTGTATTAAAGGGATATTCTTGGGAACATAAGGAGCTTCCTAAGGGAAGCTAGTCTACTAGAGGCCTTTCTTTAATGCAACGGCTCCTTTCTTTCATAATTGAATCCCCCATCCCTTGTCGTTTGCATGCCCCTCACATGGCCCCGTATCAACAACCCTACATATTCTAGTTGTGCGACTCAATCTCCACATTGTCTTTACCAAGCAAGTTGTATTTGTTGAGGAATCTTCATCCACAGCAATTCTTGCAATAGGTTGTCAAGAGAGGGAATTGAACAATGCATGAATACACACACAATTTGCTTGCCTAAACCAATTGGTCCGTCAAGTCATTGGCTACTAAAAAACACGAGCGTCATTTTATTAACTACTAGTTTTGAGGGTTATGCATTAACCATTGTAGGATTCCCTCCCATGGATATGCAAATTTCCCACAGAGGAAAAGCTCTTTCAGACGTGGGGTATGGAAAAAATAACATATTTGACTTTTTGGCCCTATAAAATTTAGTAAAAAAGGAAGGAAAAGTGGTATTTTATATTGCGACCATATTCTCGGAAATAACGTTGTCTGTTGCAACACACTTATTGACAAGAGACAAATTTCAATGCTCTCTTTGCTCATGGCTTGTACTGTCTTGGACTTTGCCGACCTTCAGCCTTGGAACTTGCGACCGAAAGGTCTCTCTCTCTCTCTCTCTCTCTCTCTCTCTCTCTCTCTCTCTCTCTCTCACACATATTATATTTTCTTTCTACCATTCACTGTTGTTCAAAACTCAAATACAATAATAAATAATCACAATTTCTCTCTCCTTTTTCTCATCTGATGTTTGAAATTTCTGTAAATTATTTGTAATTTTATGTTTTCTGCTCTCCAAAACTTAATTACAATAGTCAACAGTCACAATTTCTCTCCCAAACTATGATAGCAATCATGTTTGTCATGCCTTGTCATCTCTTACTTATGAGCCGATCTAAGTCAGACGAGGACTTTTGGAGCTCTAATAGGTTTGTCATGTGTTTTGATGGGGGAAGCTACTCAATCTAGAGTGACTATCTAGGTGCATTTCTTTTGTTTGTTGGGTTTCAATATATTTTCCATGGGCAGTTTTTGCATTTCCCAAATTATCCACACCTATCAAACATTGTTCTTACCAATCAAATACTTTGGTGGCTATCTAGCATTTTGTAGGCATTTAATGTGCCATGACCAACATTAAATGTTGGTTGGCCAAATTTATGACATTTTCAGGTTTCAATTGGCCAATTTAGGGGTTTTGTGGCTATTTATAGCCATTCTTCACTTGGCAATCATTCATATCATCATCTTCCTTCCTTCCTAGGCAAGTGCACACTCCGACTCTGTCATCTTCCTTCGTCTCTGGTGTTGCCATTATCATTAATCTGATCTAGTGTCCTCACCGACGTTGTGGGCTATGTGCAGGGACTGATCAATTCTCCTTTTGTATTCAACATTTGTTCCTTGTCCAATACAGACTTCTTTTCTTCCTCTCTTGCAGATTGTCTCTCTCTCTTCCTTTGTGTTCAAGTTCCATCTTCCATTGCGCACTCCCAAGATTCTTCCTTTTCTCTCTCTCCCTCTCTTTTTCTCATCTCATGTCTTAAAATTTTGAATTTTTTTCACTATTCAATGTTCACTACTGTTCAAAACTGAATTACAGCAGTAAACAGCATCTCTTTGTGTTGATTTGTCATTTACTTCAGCTTATATCTTGAAAGCTATTGAAGATTTGTAATGTCTCTATCTTCTAATGAAATCTCTTCTGTTGAGCTAAAATATGCATTACTTGCTGATTAGCGTCTTAAACAACCCCAAAACACACTAAAAATGCTCTTTTAGAGTAAAACCCTAAAACGGGAAGCAATTTGAGAGAGTTCCGTGGAAACCCTAAAACGGGAAGCGGTTCGAGAGAGTTTAGTGGAAACCCTAATTTTTGGGGAGCCCTTCCACATCTATAAATAGACAGACTGCCCCCATTCAGCCATCATCCTTGTTTGCAGGTTACACTAGCCCACACACCCTCTGCTGCTGTTGGCGCCCAATTTCCAGCCTGCAGCCCGCCTCCATCTGCTGCTATCCAGCCATCATCGACTGCAGCCACATTATCTTCAGCCTGTCCATTGCTATAGGCGACAGCTTTCAGCTGCTGGCGACTGCTCCAGACTATCCCAGACTGCTGTTCAACCTGTTGTCCATCATCTCCAAGGTCAGCCAACCTGCGTTTTCATCATTGCAGGCCTTGACACTCTCAGACACTATTTCAGCCTGCTGTTTACAGCAGACTGTGTACAGTTTCCAGCCTACGATCGGTGGCACACGGCTGCGTTTACCAATTTCCAACCTCCAGACTGCTGCGTTTTGGTGACCAGCCTGCTGTCATTCACTATTCAGCACTCCTACACTCCGACTGGTGGTCACAAACTTGGGTTCCGTCTTCGGTGGACGTCACACTCCGACATTGCTCTACCCTTGAGCACATTATACACTCTTACATTCATTTACAGCATTCATTCACTTCAGAGTTGTGTTCTCTCTCTCCCTTCTTCTATTTGTGTTTGAGTTTTGAGTTTTGCGTTTAGGGTTTGAGTTTTCGTGTTTTGCGTTTAGGGTTTGAGTTTTGCCCTCTATGTCTGTGTTTGTCTCTTTGTGTTTCTGTCGTGGTCGTACACTTTGTGTGTCCTCAGTGCAAACCCTAGTAGTTTCCTTCACATGGTATCAGAACCAGTGCTCTTGTAAAGAGTATCCTACAGATATTGTGGAGAGCTAGTCTTTGTGCGAGGCACACAATACAACTCGTAACCGAATCACAATGTCCCACACACCTTCTTCTCCAGTTCCTATGATGTCTTATTAGACTTCTCCATCATTGGCAACCCTGAGACAGCATTATGGACTCAGTGAGGAGGATGACACTCCACCTTCACCAAATTTCACTAACATGACGGAGGAGGACTTTGAGGAGTACTATCGCAACAAGTATGGTGATGTTTACACCCCTCCTACCAGTTTTGCTATATCACACACACTTCTCACTTCCCTCCCATCCCACCCTCTTCTATATCACACCTCTCATCATCTTTCCAAAACTTTGGATTACACTCCACATCTACATCACACACCCTAGGGGTTGGATCTTCCATCTCCGCTCCTAGCACCTTTTCCTTCACCCCATTCTCTACCTCTTTGCACCATGGTACTTCGTTAGGGGGAATGCCACCCTTTAACACAGTGCCTCTCACCTTTCAACACATGAGCACGACCATAACTCCCGGGACGATCGTGATGGGCATCTCCCTCACTATCCCTAGCGTCACATCTCCCATGACCACTCATACGCAGGGGTTTCCATCCTCAGCTTATGGTGCGTCTTCACACTCTCCTTGGGTTACACCTACGCAGGGATTCCCATCTTCTGCTCACCGTGTTCCCATCCCACCTCCTTGGGTTCCTCATGTGGCTACCATGCCCATGCCTAGTTAACCCATCCCTACCTATGGATCCACCTTGCACACTACACACGTGCCTGGTGGGCACTCTGGGGCCCATTCCCAAGTGTACTCCACTTCCCTATCCTACCCACACTACACTTTTTCACACTATCCATCTCCAAGCACTACCACTCCTATTGCAACGGCCAAGAATGCCTTCACGGATAAGACACGTTTTAACGGGCCAAATTTTACCACTTGGTCTAATTTCATGCAACAAGAGCTTGAGTTTCAGGGTCTTTAGGACCTCGTCATTGGTCTAGAGCCTATGCCGAACCCTCGACTAGCTCACCCTAATTACATCTATCAATGGAGAGTCCGCAATGCCACAGCCAATGTTGAGCTGATGCAGGGATTGCTTCCTGAGTTTCACTCTCAGTTGCAGCACTTCCCGCTTGCGTCAGAGCGTTAGAGTCACCTTCTCGACCGCTATGCGGCTCGTGATTGTACTCGGCGCATCAATCTCGACTTTGAGCTTCAAGAGTTCTCTATTAAGGAAGGGGATGATCTGAAAGTCAAGCTGGCTAACTATAGGCGGTTACTTGCCGAGTTCGCCACTACTAGTTCTCCAAAGTCAGATGACGATCAGGTTACCAGGCGCATTCTGGCTGGCTATTTATAGCCGATCTTCTGCAGTCTTCCACACACTTCTGATCGCAGGTTTCAGGCTGGAGATTCGTGCAAATTACATCTCCATTTGCAGATTTCAGGCTGGAGATCATGCAGACTGCAGCGGACTTCGAGGTGAACAGCAGGTTGCATCGTCGAGGTGGAGACACGCAGTCCCGCGCACTGCGCCCGTGTACATATCTGCATATCTTTGTATACAGCACACTTTATACAGTAGATCTTCATCTTCCACTGTCTCTTTCTCTCTTCTCTCTGCGTTCTCTCTCTCTCAGTCTTGGTCCCACGCTTCCGCATCGCTGCACTCTGACATGGTATCAGAGCAGTGAAGAAGGGCTGACTGAGTGAAGAACCAACCTGAAGAGGAGATTCCATCGCGACACAAGGCTGCATTTCGAGCGTTCGAGGCCGAGCGGGAGGGCTGCGCATCGGAACAAGGCTGAAGCGAGCGTGGGCGCGCGGGAAAGGAGTCCAGTTGGTGGATTTGCTGCTGTTTACTGTTGTTTAAAGAGGAGGAAGGCTGAGTTTTCAGCTTTCAAGTGCAGGTTTTGCTTTTTCATCACCTCCGGCGGGTGAAGAAGGTTCGGGACGCGAAAGAAAGAGCCCTAGCAGGCTGCGTTTTCACAGTCAGAGGGGGCTGCTTTTGCGTTTGTGAAGGCATTACAGGTGAAGATGTCTACAGAGATTGACTTGGAGTTCCAGACGATCATAGACCGGAAGGTGCTTGTCTTACCGGCTCTTCCCGCAGATCAAAAGCTTGATGGCGACAATTACCGCATCTGGCGCATGATGATGTTGGCCATCCTTGAGTCCTATGATTTGGCGGAGCTTGTACAGGAGATCGACCAGCCCTCGGTGAGAGATGAGTCCAAACTCTCTTCCGATGCTTGTGCAGAGTTGGCCAAGGCACAGTCTCACTGGGACAAACTGAATGCCCGGATTCGTTCTTTTCTTTTTTTGTCTTGTACTACAGCCATGATAGCCCACATCGAGCACTTGACGGTGGCCCGAGAGATATGGCTGGAGCTTGATCAGATGTATAACCGGATGACCCTTATGAAGCATGTTTCTTTGGAGGTGCAGATGTGGACCTTGTCCGTGAACAAGTCTTCTTCGTTGCAGGAGCACACCAACAAGCTTAGACAGCTTCAGATGCAGGTTCAGAATGCGGGGAAGCCGATTTCCTCCAAAGACATGGCGATCACACTTTTGTCCGAGTTGTCGCCACGATTCGATGCTTTTTACTCCGCTCTTATTGCTTCGGGCCGTGAGTCTACTCTTCGATGGGAAGAGTTGGTTCCTATGGTCCTGGACCAAGAGGAACAACTGAAGGGACAGCATGCTTCCAAGTCCGAAGCCTTGACAGGTCAAGCCTCTCAAAAGAAGGGGAAGGACCAAAAGAAGAAGAAGGAGGACAACAAGTCAAAGAAGGACAAGGACAAAGAATCCACATGCTATATTTGTGGAAAGACCGGCCATTGGAAGAAGGATTGCCCTAACAAAGACAAAAAGGACACCAACAACAAGAAGGACACGAAGGATTCTGGAGCGGTGGCTGCACCCTCATCAGCTACCTTTCTTCATCTAGCTGTCATTGAGGACTCTGCACCGAATGCTTCTGATGCTGCAATGCCAGCTCCCCAGGCTCGAGAGTGGATCGTTGACAGTGGTGCCTCCCGGCACATGACTCCTTCATCAGTTGGTGTTGCCCAGTTGCGACCTTCGTGTGGGCAGATTCTCATTGGAGATAGCTCTTCTGTGTCTATTGCAGGACAGGGTGAGACGCAACTTATTCCAGATGGACATGGTGGTACCCATATCTCAGAGGTCTTGCATGTGCCCGGTTTGGGGTATCATCTACTTTCAGTTCATAAGATTTGTTCACTTGGACTTTTGGTGGAATTTGACAGTGATTCAGTGCGAGTCCTTGATCGTGGGTCAAGAAAGGTTCTCTCATCAGGATATGAGGAGAACGGCATCTACAAATTGACGTCTTCTACCGCTCTCTCTACTCTTCTTCTTACCTCTTAGACACAGTCAGAGCTATTGCATGCTCGGTTTGGTCACCTCAACTATGATTATCTTCGGAGGGAGTCACGTGGACAGCTTGTTCGAGGGTTGCCGGACATAGTGGTGAGCCAGCAACCATGCGTCTCCTACATTCTTGGAAAGCAGCATAGGGATGCGATTCCACCAAAGCTTCGCAGCAGTCTACTTCACCGATGGAGCTTGTATCTACGGATCTTTGTGGCCCTATGAGGAACGAGTCCTTGAGAGGAAGCTCGTACTTCATGTTGATCGTAGATGACTACAGCAGGATGACATGGGCCTATTTCTTGGTGTTGAAGTCGGAGGCTTTCTCCCACTTCAAGGATTGGCTTCTCTTTGAGGAGAACCGATCAGGCCGGCAATTGAAGACCTTGCGATCCGACAAGGGTGGTGAATTTGTTTCTAATGAGTTTGCTCGTTTTTGTGCAGATAAAGGTATTCACCAGGAGTTTGCTAACAGCAATACTCCTCAAGAAAATGGCATTCTTGAACGAAAGAACCGAAGTGTGATCGAGATGGCGCGCACCATGATGGAACACCGACAGACACCTCAGTTTCTGTGGGCCGAGGCTGTGGCTACTGCAGTCCACATCCTTAACCGATCCCCCACTTCGGCCGTTGATGGGATGGCATCTTTTGAGGCCTACTTTGGAACTAAGCCCGATGTTTCTTATTTCAGGGTTTTTGGGTGTGATGCCTATGTTCACATTCCCAAGGCTCATCGTGATAAATTTGAAGCAACTTCCCGAAGACAGGTGTTCGTTGGCTACAGCTCTCAATCCCAAGGCTATCGTTTGTATCATCCCGTCAAGCGGGATGTGTACACCAGTTGAGATGTGCGGTTCGTGGAGGTTCCGGCCATAGGAGCGGGTGAGGAGCATCCCGTTCTTGGAGATCCAGGGGAGAGTTGGGCTCCCGAGACAGTTCCTTTGGAGCTAGCGCCTTTTGATTCCGATTCGGTTTCCGATAAAGAGTCTACTGTTCCACCGGTCACCCCCGAGGAGTTACCACCAGTGGATATCCCAGAGTCTTCAGCTGATGGAGAGCGACGAGGAGAGGTCCCGGCCTCCTCCTCATTGGGCCCGTGACACACTCCGAGATTCAGGGATCGAGGGAATCCCTGAGGAGTGGGGACCGCAGGATGGTCCACGGCGTTCACGGAGGCACCAGGCACATTCTACAGAGCTTGTTTACTCTAACTATTGTTTGATGACCCGTGTTATGCAGGATCGAGAGCCCACCTCCGTGAAGGAGGCTTTACAGTCTGCACCATGGAAGAAAGCTATGGAAGCCGAGTTGGAGGCTATTGAGAGGAATGGCACTTGGTATCTCGTGCCTCGCCTCCCGAATAAGAAGGTGATTGGCGTCAAATGGGTCTTCAAGACCAAGTACCTTAGCGATGGTTCTTTGGACAAGCACAAGGCTCCCCTTGTTGCTAAAGGTTTTGCACAGCGCCCAGGGATTGATTGTCATGACACTTTTGCCCCCACTGCTTGTATGGCGACTATTCGAGCTATTCTTGCCTTGGCTGGCCATAGGAGATGGCCGTCTACCAGTTGGATGTGAAGTCAGTCTTCCTTAATGGTGATTTGAAGGAGGAGATCTATGTCGAGCAGCCTCCTAGCTTTGGATCTTCAAATGGGCAAGTCTACAGGTTAAAGAAGGCCTTGTATGGCCTCAAGCAAGCTCCGCATGCATGGAACGAGAAGATTGACTTGTTCCTTCAGTCACAGTTGGGATATTGGCGCTCCAAGGCCGATCCGCAGCTTTATGTACACACTTCCGAGTCTGGTTGTATGCTTTTTGTGTTGTATGTTGACAAATTTGATTGTCACAAGTGATCATGCACAGAAGGTCAAAGAGACGAAGGCAGCTTTACATCAGACATTCGAGATGACGGACTTGGGTCTACTCCATTTCTTCTTGGGCCATGAGATTTATCAGTCTCAGAGGGGGATTTTCATCTCTCAGCAGAGATATGTACAGGAGCTCTTGGTTTCTTTTGCGATGGAGGATTGTCGGACCATTTCTACTCCTATGGATCCGAACTGGAAGGCCACTTCACATTCAGCTTTTCCCATGGCGGATGCTTCCCGCTACCATCAGTTGATTGGATCATTGATTTGGCTCCTCAACACTCGTGTTGATCTTTGTTTTGCTGTTGGTCTCTTGACAGGGTTCATGAGTGACCCTCAGACGGTGCATTGGCAGGCTGCCCAAAGGATACTTCAGTATTTGAGGGGGACATCTGATTTAGGGATTCATCATCCAGCAGGCACAGGTGGTTCAGATCTTATACTTGCAGGTTGGAGCGACTCGAATTGGGCTGGTGATGTGGACCATAGGCAGTCTACTACAGGTTACTGTTTTACCTTGGGTGCAGGTGTTATCTCATGGAGTAGCAAGAAGCAGCCCATAGTAGCCCTTTCGTCTACTGAGGCGGAGTATCGGGCCGCGTCTTCCACCACATGTGAGGCTGTGTAGCTTCGGAGATTGTTGGAGGAGCTTAGCTACCCCCAGACTCGTCCTACTTTGCTGCAATGCGACAATGAGAGTTGCATGCCTTGGCACGGAATCCTGTTTTCCATGCCCGGACGAAGCACATAGAGATCCAGTACCACTTCATCAAAGAGAAGCTTCTGGATGAGACCATCGCTGTGGAGTACTGCAAGATGGAGGACAATCTTGTAGATTTGTTTACGAAGACGCTTCCCCAGGCTCTACTACGGAGACGTGCCAGATCCCTCACGCTTCTGCCTCGTCTAGGCTCTAAGAGGGGGTGTTAACAATGTCAGATCCTGGCCGTACAATACGGCGACTGGTCGGACTGCCACGCGGCAGTCCGACTGTACTGCACCAGTCGGCTGCATTTAATGCAGCCGACCTACCTATTTTGGGCGCATTCTGGCTGGCTATTTATAGCCGATCTTCTGCAGTCTTCCACACACTTCTGATCGCAGGTTTCAGACTGGAGATTCGTGCAGATTACATCTCTGTTTGCAGATTTCAGGCTGGAGATCGTGCAGACTGCAGCGGACTTCGAGGTGAACAGCAGGTTGCATCGTCGAGGTGGAGACACACAGTCCCGCGCACTGCGCCCGTGTACATATCTACATATCTTTGTATACAACACACTTTATACAGCAGATCTTCATCTTCCACTGTCTCTTTCTCTCTCTTCTCTCTGCGTTCTCTCTCTCTCAGTCTTGGTTCCACGCTTCCGCATCGCTGCACTCTGACACTCACTAGATGCGAAGGCAAGCCAATAAAAGAGTGACCCCCTCTTTCTCAGATGGAACCAAAGAATCTAGACCTATCTAGCAGCAACTCCCTAAGAAAAACCGGTTTTGCATACATTGCCAAAGAGCAGGCCATGTGGATGAGGAGTGTCGCTCCAAGGCCCAAGATCTTCCACCTAAAAAGCCTCAACAGACCGCTGCGACTACACAGTCCAGTGGGGCTATGCCTTCCGCTCCTACTTCATCTGCTCCTTCAACACCCGTTGTTGCTGTTGAACATGTGGCTTGAGTACAACCTCAGTAGCCCAACTCTTTCACTACCCTTGAGGGACTAGCTAATTGGTCTGCAGGTTCCGATCCTGTTGCACTTCATGTATCTATCTCACCTTCCTCCCCACCTCGTCAGGCGTTCCCTTGGCAAAGCCCTGCTACTGGACGTACGCGATGGTAGACACCTTCTTCAACTCGCAGGCCTCTAGGTCCTTTCAGATACCCTAGGTCAATCTAGCATTCATTGTTTGCACTCTTAGAGTCAAACCCATAGGATTCATTATCCTTATTTTATCCATTTTTTTGTCTTCCGCTGCATTTACTCACACACATACACATTCATTGCATTTATTTTAAGTTACATTTTCTTTATGTTCTGTTTTGCTTTGGAGCATCTCACCCCTAACCTCTGTGTTTGCAAATTCTCATCTCTTTTGCAGGGTTTTGTCTTTCAGTGTAGGGTTAACTTGTAGGTTGCTTCGGTCCTCCCTGGGCTAGAGACGTGGGGATGCGCACCGTTCCTTTCGTGGTTTCATCATCCTAGGAGTGCTTGCTCTTCTTCCAGCATGGCGGTTTTCCCTTCCCAGGCGGATCATGTAGCATCTCTCTCGATGCTATCATGGCGGTGACTTCTACCTTGCTCTTCTAGCGAGGTGGTTCATCCACTTCATCCACTTCATCTTCTTTCATTCTTTATGGTTCTCGGCACCATATGAAGACCGACATTAGCCTCCTCTTCCTTCTTCGGCATCTACATCTAGGTTGAGAGGGGGCTCCTACCCTTCTTGGTATTCTACAAGCTCCAGCACTTTGTCTTCGACATCGGCTTCATCCCCTTCTGGGTCACTTTTACTCAATCGGCCGCATTCCATCAAATTTACTTTACTTATTCAAAAAAAAACCAAAAAGAAAAAAAATCCATGTAGTTTCATCTGCCTTTGTAGGGCAAGTGGTAGGCTACTAGGCAGCCGACGTGTACCCTTTGTCCAATGCCCTGTCCTCTCTGGGGTGACTACTTGGATTCCCTTGGTCAGATAACCATCGCCTATGTAGTCTTGATAGGCCACTGAGCAGCCAACGTGCACCCTTTGTCCGATGCCTTGTCTGCTTTGGGGTGGGACGCCTTGGGATACATAAACATCGCAATGGCTGGCCTAACCTTTCAACTCAGTTTTGGACCTGAGAGGGGGAATTCAGCTAAAATATGCATTACTTGCTGATTAGCCTCTTAGACAATCCAAAAACACACTAAAAAAGCTCTTTTAGAGTAAAACCCTAAAGCGTGGAGCAGTTCGAGAGAGTTCAATGGAAACCCTAAAATCGAAAGCGGTTCGAGAGAGTTTAGTGAAAACCCTAATTTTTGGGGCACCCTTCCACATCTATAAATAGAAAGGCTGCCCCCATTCAACCATCATCCTTGTTTACAAGTTACACCAACCCACACACCTTTTGCTGCTATTGGCGCCCATTTTCCAGCCTGCAGCCCACCTCCATCTGCTATCCAACCATCATCGATTGCAGCCACATTATCTTCAGCCTGTCCATTGCTGTAGGCGACAGCTTTCAACTGCTGGCAACTGCTCCAGACTATCCCAAATTGTTGTTCAACCTGCTATCCATCATCTCCAAGGTCAGCCAACCTACGTTTTCAGCATTGCAAACCTTGACACTCTCAGACACTGTTTCAGCCTGCTATTTACAGCAGACTGTGTACAATTTCCAGCCTGCGATCGGTGGTACACTGCTGCATTTACCAATTTCCAGCCTCCAAACTGCTGCGTTTTGGTGACCAGCCTACTGACATTCACTATTCAGCACTCCTACACTCCGACTGGTGGTCACAAACTTGGGATTCGTCTTCGGTGGACACTATACACACTTACATTCATTTACAGCATTCATTCACTTCAGAGTTATGTTCTCTCTCTCCCTTCTTCTATTTGTGTTTGAGTTTTGAGTTTTGAGTTTTGAGTTTTGCGTTTAGGGTTTGAGTTTTGCCCTCTATGTCTGTGTCTGTCTCTTTGTGTTTCTGTCGATGGTCGTACACTCTGTGTGTCCTCAGTGCAAACCCTAGCAGTTTCCTTCACATCTTCTTATTATTTGCCTAATAATGCATAAATGGGAAGGAAGACTAGAGGAGAATGGGATTTTGATGACAAAGTCAAGCCCTAGGGAAAAGGATAATACACATGTAAATGTAAGTATTGTCCTCATAATTGGGATGGAAGACCGACTTATATCAGAGCTCATATCCTCAAACTCAAGGGCTATGGTGTGGACAAGTGTAAAAATGCATCACAAAGTGTCAAAGATGCCATTCGAAGGCTGCATGAAAAGAGAAATGCAAAGAACTTTGGCTTTACCCCCCTATCATATCATCAATTGCGCACAAAGGAGCTAAACAAAGAGGTCACATGCATCAATTGCGCACAAAGGAACTAAACAAAGAGGTCACATGTATAGAGCATGAGTTACTACAAGTGCGAGAAAAATGGAAAAAATATGGCTGCAATATAGTATGTGATGGTTGGTCTGACACTCAATATTGATCTCTCATCAATGTCGTTATATTATGCATCTATGGGTCAATTTTTTTAAGCTTTATTATGATACCTCTAGGCAATATGAGTCAAGGGAGTTCATCTACAATATATTGAAGGATGCCATTCTTCATGTTGGCCCAAATAGTGTAGCATAACTATGTATGGATAATGCAACAAATTGTGTGAGAACAAGGCACTTGGTGGAGCAAGAGTGGTCTCTTTTTTTCTACACTCAATGCACATGCCACTATTTTGACTTTTATTAAGGGATATTGGGGATCTTCCTATCAAACATGGATGCAACAATGGAAGCATAAACAAGTACTGAAATAAACTACTAAACACAAGACAGAAGAGAGGGAGAACAAAAGAACACTACAAAGAAAGAGAATTCAGAGATGTGCTAGGAAAATGGAATCCACATACCAAAAAAGAGAAGGTTTCATACAATAGTGAGCTGCTAGCTGCATAGGCACTGGCACTAGCTCCTCTCTTCAACGGGAAGTCCACCTAAAAAATGATGATGACTATATATGTGGAGAAAGAGGAGGAGCCCAAAAAAAATAAGCCATAACTAGCAACTGGTCAGCCAATATTCAACTGGCATAAAATGCCAATCCAATAAAATGCCTAAAATATACGCCCAGCCCAACTGACATGCACAAACTCACACATGAGCTAACAATCCTACCATAGCAGCCAAAAATGTCAGAAACATTTAGAAACGAAACCTCGTAAACATGTTTCATAAGTTTTTTACAAGAGGGGATAAAATAAGAAATACGGGCTTTTTTGTATAGGGATTTTTATAAGTTTTAACTAGGGAAAGAGATTCTAAACCTCTATCAAACTCTCTTAAACAAAGAAAGGCTAATCAATCTTGAGTAATAATACATGAGAGTCAACTGAGAATAATACGTTACATATCCATGATCCATTATTGACTTGTCACTTATGTCAAACTTACAAGCTATACTATGGTTCAAAACTCAAACATTATGATTCATACATCACACAAAGAAATTTGAAATAAACATGTAAAGTCCATGTACAATCTAAGTCAATTGCAACATCATGATTCTCATTCCAAAACAAGCTAACAAAATGTCAAAATTGAGTATAAATCATAATATATCATAAATAACTCATAAATGAGACTAAAGTCATATAATAATCAACTCTCAAGGTAAGAAGAGATACTAGATTAATAAAGTCCAATAACTAAACAAAATCCCAAAAAACTCAATCTCTCATCCTAAATCTTAAGCCCTAACGAGTCTTTACTTATTACCATTATCATGTTTAACATTGCCTAACAGTTTTTGTCCAAAAACCCACGTTTTTGGGCTCCAACTCACCTGCCCCATCTCAAAAAAAAAAAAAAAAAAAAGCCTCGCGTTTTTGCTATCAAAAACGTTTTTTACTTCAAGAAATGTTTCGTAAGTTTCAAACTCAAAGAAATGAGTTTTGTTGCTACTATGAATCTTGCTAACACCCTCTCTCAAAGTATGGGTTATCTGATACAATACAATGATACAATGATAATGACTCATCACAATCCATAAAATATAGAACCACCAAAGTGGAACCATGGATACCCAAGCAATGGGTGATCAAGCCACCACCAAGATGGCTCGGAGAGAACCTAACGTCGATGTCAATCATAGAAGCTCCTGAAAATAGAGAAGAACCATAGCATGTCTCTGTGTCCGTCATTAATGTCTTGCAATAGCATACAAGACCATTCTATTAAAAATCCCTTTGAACATATGTGACCATGGATTCCCCGTAGACCACCAAAGTGTCTTCTCATATGAGCTCAAGATTAGAAGCCAAGCCTACTCTCTGTCAAATATCAACCCATTATGAACCTGGATGTCAATCCAAGCTCCAGGGCTTGAACCTAGAAGACTTCAATCAATGCGTTAGGAACGTCTCTCTCTGAAACCTATGCATCTGTATACCTATCAAGAATGAAGGGTTGTCTTCTCTTTCTTCCGTGAAGCTGCTTACTCCTTGCAATCCTTCCGCAAGCAGCCCTTCTTACCATAGTGATAACACTCCACCTTCAACTACTTGTCCCCCCTTTGTGAAGCTATAAAGGCCTCACTAGAACCTCCATAATCAAACGGAAGCCTCCCTTGTAAACGCAAAGATGCCTCATGTCCAAACAGCATCAAAGACATGTGTGAAGCTCGTAGGTATAGATGATGTCCGCGTCCTCAAAGCATTTGTCACTCCATCAAACTCTAGGGGAAGCTTATAGAGTACCATTCCCACAAGATGTGCCTTTGAAAGGGCAAACTGCATGTGTCAAAGCTGATCCTGTACTTATGTAACGCGGAGCAAAAATGACTGAATGGTGTCCTTAGACTCAAACTTCATCTGCTGAAGCTAGCCATAAAGGATCTCTGCATGCATGGTGAAAGGTGCCTCGTACAATATCTAAAGCTTCAACCAAACCTCGGAAGATGTTCTACTTGAGGTAACCACCAATAGCACTTCTTTAGAAATACACTAAAGCACTACAAAATACGCACATGCATCGTCCAAAGCCCATGTATGCATAACTTCCTCATGGTTGTCCTCATCAAAATCTTCCAGGAGTGAAAAGGATCCTAAGGCCAAAGAATAGCTCCACACACAATGTATCAAATTCACTTCTACACAAACTAGGCTTTCATCACAGCGCAGTTCAATAAATGAAACCCTAGATGATAAGAAAGGCTAGGGTTTAATTGTTGAATAAATGCTACAATCATAGATTGACCTAGAATCAGGTAAATATGCTCACAAGGTCTCTATCGTAGCAACTAGCTGGGATAAGTCCGAAAAGACCTTTAGGCATATCATTTTTAACCATGATACAACTCGATGTCAATACAAGAAAACTCAAGTGTCATGTCCTCAAGAAAATGATGACCACCTTCATTTTTCCACAACAGATTGATCGGCCATAAACACATGGGGGACTTACCTGGAGACTGCAACAGAGAGTGGATTCGCTTGTCAGAACTTCTTCACCTCATGGGGGAGGCAATTGCCTCGATGGAGGCGATGGAGGTAAGGTCAATCTATAAGGAAGGAATCGATCGTTAGATCTATGTAACTTATCGTGTATAGAAGTGCACAAAGGAGCCATCTAGGGAGGAGAGGAGGAGAAAATAGAAGATAGAAAGTATACGACGAGAAAAGACAACCAACCAAACAACACAAACTTCACAAAAATTTGAATTCAAACATGGTACAAGCTAATCATGAATAATTGCCAAAAATTGAAAACAGCCAAAAAACACTATCAATAGAGAGCAAACACTATCACCCAGCCTCCAAGAGTAAGAGTGACTGAAAATACAACAGCTGCTAATGAAAACGCAGAGTAACCAGCATTAAATGCAAGTGACCTACAGTAAATGCAACAAACAGGTAAAACGTAGAGTAATCAGCATTTAAATTCAAGTGAACTACAATAAATGCAACAGACAGGGAAAACACAAACAACCAGAGGTAAAACACAGCCTTCAAAGACTGAGAGACAAGGCGATGGCAACAAGCAATAGTCATTAGATCAGCAAGAGGTAGAAGCAGTCTTGAAATTAGCAGAGAAACACACAGCATGAGCCTAGATCCTGCAATTTGATATCATGTCAGAAGTGAATGCAGCAATGGAAGCATAAACAAGTGCTGAAATAAATTGTTGAACACAAGACAAAGGAGAAAGAAAAGAGAAAAACACTGCAAAGAAAGAGAACTCAAAGATGTGCTTGGGAAATGGAATCCATATACCAAACACAAGATAGTTGTGTACAACGAGTCACTAGCTGCATAGGCACTCGCATCAGCTCCTCTCTCCAACAAAAAGTCCACTTAAAGAATGATGATAACTGTATATGTGGAGGAGGAGGAGATGCCCAATAAATAGACCGAAAATAAGCCATAACTAGTAGCTAGTCTACCAATACTAAATGTTGACAGACTATGCCTAAAATATTCGCAAATGTGCCAAGTCCAACTGGCATGCATATACTCACACATGAGCTAACAATCCTCCTAACACTTCCATGGATGAAGCCAACGTTGGCAAATACTACGATGATTATGACTTGTGTTACTAGAAAGCACAATGTTCTAGCATTATTTAGTAATTTCAACAAGAAAGCATTCATAAAACTAGCAGAAACAAGGTTTGCTTATATATTCATATGCTTACAAATCTTTTGGATGAAAGGGTATATAATGGGTTGCATAGGATGGTTGTCAATGATGAGTATGGCTGAAAAAAGGTCTCACGTACCATGAAAGCATAAGAAGTGGCAGCCATTGTTCTGGGCTCCTCGTTTTAGCAAGATGCTAAAGATATCATGAAGACTTGTGCATCTATTTTGAAGATCCTTGGCATAGCTAATAGGGAAGAGGCCACCATGGGGCTTGTGTATGAGCTAACAAATTGAATGGTGCAAAAAAATAGAGAATATGGATGGGATTGATCCCTCAAAGCAAGCAGATGTCAAAGGCATGTGCGTAGATAAATGAAATATGATGCACTTTCCGTTATATGCAATGCATTTTGTGCTTCATTCCATTCGGAGAGAGAAACATCTAGATAGTGATAAAGAGGTGCATGATGGGTGGATGGATGTAATATGCGCTCTCTGATATATGCAACGCATTTTGTGCTTCATTCCATTCGGAGAGAGAAACATCTAGATAGTGATAAAGAGGTGCATGATGTTAGACAGATCATAGCCTGCACAGTCAGTCGGACTGTGCAGTCGGACTGCCACGTGGCAGTCCGACTGTCAGCAGCCCAGTCGGCTGCATTTAATGCAGCCGACTTATTCAGGCTGCGCCCTATTTTCTGGCGCCCCATTTCAGGCAGTTTTTCGACTATTTATAGTCGATGTTTCCAGCAGTCTGGTCACTATTCTCTGTCGCAGATTACAGACCGGTGCCGTGCAGATTTCTGTCTCTGTTCACAGATTTCTGACAGCAGACAGTGCAGACTGCAGCAGACTTCGAGGTGGACAGCAGGTCGCATCGTCGAGGTGGAGACACGCAGTCCAGCGCACTGCGCCCGTGTATATCTTTGTATTCAGCATTCTTTATACAGCAGATCTTCAGTGTACACTGTCTCTTTCTCTCCCTTCTCTCTCTGCATTCTCTCACTCTCAGTCCTACGCTTCCGCACCGCTGCACTCTGACATGGTATCAGAGCAGTGTTTGAGGGCTGACTGAGCGCAGAATCAACCTGAAGAGGAGTTTCCATCGCGACACAAATTTGCGTTTTTTGCGTTTAAGGGCAGACAGGAGGGCTGCGCCTTGGAACAAGGCTGAAACGAGTGTGGGCGCACAGGAAAGGAGTACAGGTGGTGGATTTGCTGCTGTTTACTGCTGTTTGTCGCGGAGAAAGTTTGAGTTTTCAACCTAAAAGTGCAGGTTTTGCTTTTTCATCGCCTCCGGCGGGTGAAGGAGCTTTGGGACGCTGAAGAGCCTTAGCAGGCTGAGTCTACTCAGTCAGAGGGGGCTGCTTTTGCGTTTGAGAAGGCATTGCAGGTGAAGATGTCTACAGAGATGGACTTGGAGTTCCAGGCGATTATGGACCGGAAGGTGCCTGTCCTACCGGCTCTTCCTACAGATCAGAAGCTCGACGGCGACAACTACTGCATTTGGCGCGTTATGATGTTGGCCATTCTGGAGTCCTATGATTTGGCGGAGTTGGTACAGGAAGATATTGACCGGCCCTCGGTAAGAGATGAGTCCAAACTCTCTTCCGATGCTCGTGCGGAGTTGGCCAGGGCCCAGTCTCATTGGGACAAACTGAATGCCAGGATTCGATCCTTTCTCTTTCTATCATGCACTACAGCCGTGATCGCTCACATCGAGCACTTGACGGTGGCTCGTGAGATATGGCTGGAGCTTGATCAAATGTACAATCGGATGACCCTGATGAAGAGGGTTTCTTTGGAGGTTCAGATGCGGACCTTGTCCGTCAATAAGTCTTCTTCGCTAAGGGAACACATTAACAAGCTAAGGCAGCTACAGATGCAGGTTCAGAATGCGGGGAAGCCCATCTCCTCTGAAGACATGGCGATTACACTCTTGTCCCAGTTGCCGCCACGATTCGGTACATTTTACTCTGCCCTTATTGCTTCAGGGCGAGAGTCTACTCTTCGTTGGGAGGAGTTGGTTCCTATGGTCTTGGACCAAGAGGAACAGTTAAAGGGACAGAATGCTTCCAAGACGGAGGCGTTGACAGGTCAAGCCTCTCAGAAGAAGGGGAAGGACCAAAAGAAGAAGAAGGGGGATAACAAGTCCAAGAAGGACAAGGAGAAGGACAAGGACAAAGACTGTACATGCCATATTTGTGGAAAGACTGGCCATTGGAAGAAGGATTGCCCTGACAAAGACTCGAAGGACACCAAGAAGAAGGACACCAAGGATTCTGGAGCGGTGGCTGCACCCTCATCAGCTGCATTTCTACATTTAGTTGTCATTGAGGACGCTTCACCGAATGCTTCTGATGCTGCGATGGCGGCTTCCCAATCTCGAGAGTGGATTATTGATAGTGGTGCCTCACGGCACATGACTCCTTCATCGGATGGTGTTGCCCAGCTGCGACCTTCGCGTGGGCAGGTTCTCATTGGAGACAGCTCTTCAGTTTCTATTGCAGGTCGGGGTAAGATGCAGCTTATTCCGGATGGACGAGGTGGCACCCATACCTCAGAGGTTTTGCATGTACCAGGATTGGGGTACCATCTCCTTTCAGTCCATAAGATTTGCTCCCTTGGTCTTCTGGTGGAGTTTGACAGTTCTACAGTGCGAGTCCTTGATCGTGAATCGAGGAAGGTTCTATCATCTGGATATGAGGAGAACGGCATTTACAAACTGAAGTCTTCCACTGCCCTCTCTACTCTTCTTCTTTCCTCACAGTCACAGTCTGAATTATGGCATGCTAGGTTTGGTCACCTGAACTATGACTATCTTCGGAAGGCGTCACGGGGACAGCTTGTTCGAGGGTTGCCGGATATAGTGGTGAGCCAGCAGCCATGTGTCTCCTGCATAAAGGGGAAGCAGCATAGGGATGCCATTCCCCACACCGCTTCGCGGCGGTCTACTTCACCGATGGAGTTAGTATCTACGGATCTATGTGGCCCTATGAGGAATGAGTCCCTGCGTGGGAGCTCGTACTTCATGCTGATCGTGGATGACTATAGCAGGATGACATGGGCCTACTTTTTGGCACTAAAATCAGAAGCTTTCTCGCATTTCAAGGATTGGCTTCTCTTTGAGGAGAACCGATCAGGCCGGAAGTTGAAGACCTTGCGATCCGACAAGGGAGGTGAATTTGTCTCTAATGAATTTGCTCGGTTTTGTGCAGATAGAGGAATTCACCAGGAGTTTGCCAATACGAATACTCCACAAGAAAATGGTATTCTCGAACGGAAGAACCGCAGTGTGATCGAGATGGCGCGCACCATGATGGAGCACCGACAGACCCCCCAGGTTCTGTGGGCCGAGGCTGTGGCTACTGCAGTCCACATCCTTAACCGATCTCCTACTTCGGCCGTGGAAGGGATGACTCCATTTGAGGCGTATTTTGGAACGAAGCCAGATGTTTCTTACTTTCGGGTCTTTGGGTGTGATGCCTATGTTCACATTTCCAAAGCTCACCGTGACAAATTCGAAGCGGCTTCCCGCAAACAGGTATTTGTTGGCTACAGCTCCCAGTCCCAAGGCTACCGACTCTATGATCCCGTCAAGCGGGATGTATATACTAGCCGTGATGTGCGGTTTGTGGAGGTTCCGACTTCTTCAACGGGTGAGGAGCATCCCGTTCTTGGAGATCCAGGGGAGAGTTTGGCTCCTTCTACAGTTCCACTGGAGCCTGTGCCGTTTGATTATGATTCTGTTTCTGACACAGAGTCTACTGTTCCACCGGATCCTTCTGAGGAGTTACCACTGGTGGACATTCCAGAGTCTTCTACTGATGGAGAACGACGAGGGGAGGTTCGGCCTCCTCCTCGCTGGGCCCGTGACACACTCCGTGATTCAGGGATCGAGGGGGTTCCTGAGGAGTGGGGACCGCAGGATGGTCCGCGGCGGTCACGGAGGCACCAGGCGCATTCTTCGGAGCTTGTGTGCTCCAATTATTGTTTGATGTCCCGAGTTATGCAGGATCGAGAGCCCACCTCCGTGAAGGAGGCTTTACAGTCCGCCCCATGGAAGAAAGCTATGGAAGCTGAGTTGGAGGCTATTGAGAGGAATGGCACTTGGTCACTTGTGCCACGCCCCCCGAAGAAGAAGGTGATTGGAGTCAAGTGGGTCTTTAAGACCAAATATCTCAGTGATGGTACTTTGGATAAGCACAAGGCTCGCCTTGTTGCTAAGGGTTTTGCCCAGCGCCCAGGGATTGACTGTCATGACACCTTTGCCCCTACAGCTCGTATGGCAACCATTAGAGCTGTTCTTGCTTTGGCTGGCCATAGGAGATGGTCTGTTTATCAGCTGGATGTGAAGTCGGCCTTCCTGAATGGTGATTTGAAGGAGGAGATCTACGTTGAGCAGCCTCCTGGCTTTGGTTCTTCAGATGGGAAAGTCTACAGGTTGAAGAAGGCCCTGTATGGTCTCAAGCAGGCCCCGCGAGCTTGGAACGAGAAGATTGATTCGTTCCTCCAGTCTCAGTTGGGATATCGGCGGTCCAAGGCCGATCCGCAGCTGTATGTTCACACTTCCGAGGATGGTTGTGTGCTGTTTGTATTATATGTTGATGATTTGATTGTCACAGGTGATGATGCACAGCAGGTCCAGGAGACAAAGTCAGCTTTACATCGGACGTTCGAGATGACGGATTTGGGGCTACTCCATTTCTTTTTAGGACATGAGATTTTTCAGTCTCAGAGGGGGATCTTTCTCTCCCAACAGAGATATGTTCAGGAGCTCTTGGTGTCTTTTGAGATGGAAGATTGTCGGGCCCTCTCTACTCCTATGGATCCGAACTGGAAGGCCACTTCCCACTCAGCTTCTCCTTTGGCGGATGCTCCCCGCTATCGACAGTTGATAGGGTCTTTGATTTGGCTTCTCAACACGAGGGTTGATCTATGTTTTGCTGTTGGGCTCTTGGCAGGGTTCATGAGTGAACCTAAGACGGTGCATTGGCAGGCTGCTCAGAGGATACTTCGGTATCTCAGGGGGACGTCTGATTTGGGGATTCATTACCCCGCAGGGACAGATGGGTCAGATCTTGTACTTGCAGGTTGGAGCGACTCGGATTGGGCCGGTGACGTGGACCACAGGCGGTCTACAACAGGTTACTGCTTTACTTTGGGTACAGGAGTTATTTCATGGAGTAGCAAGAAGCAGCCCACGGTAGCCCTTTCGTCTACTGAGGCGGAGTATCGGGCCGCGTCTTCCACCACATGCGAGGTTGTGTGGCTTCGGAGACTGTTGGAGGAGCTTGGGTGCCCCCAGACTCGTCCTACATTGCTGCGATGTGACAATGAGAGTTGCATTGCCTTGGCGAGGAATCCTGTTTTTCATGCCCGGACGAAGCACATTGAGATCCAGTACCACTTCATCCGAGAAAAGCTTTTGGATGAGACCATCACTGTGGAGTATTGCAAGACGGAGGATAATCTTGCGGATTTGTTTACGAAGGCGCTTCCTCAGGCTCTACTTCGGCAACATTCCAGATCCCTCAGGCTTCTGCCCTGTCCAAGCTCTGAGAGGGGGTGTTAGACAGATCATAGCCTGCACAGTCAGTCGGACTGTGCAATCGGACTGCCACGTGGCAATCCGACTGTCAGCAGCCCAGTCGGCTGCATTTAATGCAGCCGACTTATTCAGGCTGCGCCCTATTTTCTGGCGCCCCATTTCAGGCAGTTTTTCGACTATTTATAGTCGATGTTTCCAGCAGTCTGGTCACTATTCTCTGTCGCAGATTACAGACCGGTGCCGTGCAGATTTCTGTCTCTGTTCGCAGATTTCTGACAGCAGACAGTGCAGACTGCAGCAGACTTCGAGGTGGACAGCAGGTCGCATCGTCGAGGTGGAGACACGCAGTCCAGCGCACTGCGCCCGTGTATATCTTTGTATTCAGCATTTTTTATACAGCAGATCTTCAGTGTACACTGTCTCTTTCTCTCCCTTCTCTCTCTGCGTTCTCTCACTCTCAGTCCTACGCTTCCGCACCGCTGCACTCTGACACATGATGGGTGGATAGATGTAATAAGGTGTGCCACTAAGTATGATGTTGAAAAGCAAGGACTTTTATGTGATGAGTTGGATGTATACAAGTCAACGCTAGATAGATTTTCTCATCCTCTTGCAAATGATGGGAAGAGAAAGTATCAAGGAGTGAAACGCTCACACACTAAATTTGCAACAATTGGCTATTCAAGTGCTTTCACAAGGCACATGTGCTTCTCCCCATGAGAGGAATTGGAACACATTTTCTCTCATCCACACAAAAAGAAGGAACAAGTTGTTGCCTAAGAATATTGAGAAATTAGTATACATTCGAACTAATTTACGACTCGTCTCCAAGATCAAGGAAAGAGGATTTGAAGAGATGGAAGTAACTTTGGAGATGATCAACAAGGAGAAAGATGATGAGAGACTCCTTGCTTTACAAAAGATTACAAAGGAGAAGAGGACATTTTAGCAACTCTAGTTTGAGAAAGAGTGAGTGGTGTCAACTTCGAGTAGCTCTAATGTTTTGCAATCACATAGAGAGGCAAATGAGGATGACAAAGATGAGAATGATGAGGAGGATATTGGTACAAATGATGAGTATGATGAGGATGAGGATGAGGATATAGATTGAGCCTTGAGGCTTGTTAGTGGTCACTAACACTTTTGATTGATGTTATGACTCATATTACATAGAGGCTTGTCTCTCAGCATTTGGGCTTTAGTCTTTTCTTGGACCTTTTGATGTAGTACTTCCTATAGTCTATCTACTTTTGCCTTAACTCTTGAGGCTTGTTATTGGCAGTTACCGAGTCTTGACTCATGAGTCACTGTTACTTTTTGAATGTTGAGACTATGAATTTTCATGAGACATGTGAAGTTTGAAGTTTGAATAATGAATAATGTGTATAATCTCTTATTTTTTATGTTTTTAAATATAAAATTAGGGCCATGTATGGTCCAACGCCTGGGGCTGAACCGTACTCCAATCATACTTTCATACCCGTATGAGTATGTCATATGGACTATGGCATCGACTTCTATATACAAGCGAATATAATGGGGCCTTTGTAATCTAACCACGATCAAAGACTATTTCAGAAATTCACGACTACTCTTCAAATGATAAGAGTAACACCCTTTTCAGAGCCTCCTCCAATTGGAGAAGACCTAGGTGATTGTGCATGTCATGATTATGCAACCTACTAGTGTGGGTGGGTTGATGTGAGCATTCTATTGTAGCATAGATCTGGGTTATCTAAATGCATCAACACAACATGTGGAGATACATGCACTTCTATAGCATTGTTTATTAAAAACTCTTCAAACGTGAAGAATGGCAGCTTACCCTGCAGCCATGCTGCCGGATTCAAACCCCCAAAACTCAGCCTTGAGACAAGCAAAGCTTCTGACCTCGCAGCATGCAATGGGTGCAATGATTCGATTGCCCCCACAGCTCCACGCAACCTGCACCGGTCCCAATATGTGTCAAAATATGGCACACCAAGACTTCCCACATCCATGCACAACACTATGCGCGCTCTGTCATGCCTGCATTTTTCTAATTTCATGTACCATGCCATAAGCTGCATTGTGCTATCTTATCAAAATCCTGTGATGCAAAACTCAGTCAACATATATCTATATGACCTTGGAAGTCATATGTATTGCTACCTCCTGCAGGTTTCTCGTTCGCTTCGTCTCGCGTGTATGAGATGCTTACAAATGAAGTTCAATGCCCGCACGCTTAAGGAATAGCTTACCGGGATAAGCAAGCAGGGGGCGAGCGTATGGTTGAAGAAGCCTCGAACAGGGAAACGCTCTTCTTGCCAGGAAGAACGGAGGCCCGGCGAGACACAGATGCCACGGACCTGCTCAGAAATGACGCGGAGGCCCTCGCCATCGCCATGATTTTGCTGCTATTTCGCTGCCCTTGTTAGGCCATAGGGTAAAGAGGCCAACTATGGGGCCAACTATAAAACACTCAAGGAAAAATATGTAATGTTGGGATTTTTTTGAAAGAGTTGAATATATGAACATGTGGGAGATGTCGAGAAGAATTACTTTTTTTTTTTTAAGACTATTTTATGTATTTCTAACAATACAATTTTGAGAGGTAATGCTACACATGAGAACCAATAATGTAACACTTTTTAATGAATCAATGAGTAACACCTAAGCAAGATTCTCAACATATTTTCTTCTTCTTTTTTTATCGTATTACTAGGCCCAAGGTGTTTGCTTTTTGACACCTGTTGCAATTTGGCCCCATGCAACATCACCTTGTCAATCTTATGAAGCAAGTCGTAGTTAAAGCGAGGACATCAAAAGTGCAAATTTTAATGAGACTATCCCTTTCACATGGTGAGTTTTAGAATGAATCTTGAGATAATAATGAACTTTTTTTAAATAAAAATTTTCCTAAACCCCAAAATTCAAGGGTATCTTCTCATAGAGCATTTTAAAACATCACCTAGAACAAATAGAATTGTACAAGAAGAAACACGGATTGTATTGCTTCTTTTAGGAAAAAACATGGATCTAGAGCTAGAGCATGGCTATGGTGTATAGAAAGGAAGTACACAAAAATGGCAACTAACGATGAAGCCCTTTAGATCAAAATAATTAGCTCTACAACTTGAAGAGTTAAGACATAAAGAAGCTTGACAACATTGCTCCATTGCATTGAACAAAGAGCTAAGTACATCTTTTTATAACTTTCTTGAGCAGCTCTCTCTCTCTCTCTCTCTCTCTCTCTCTCTCTCTCTCTCTCTCTCTCTCTCTCTCTCTCTCTCTCTCTCTCTCGTTTTACTTATGGGACAACACATGTGTCTTTAGCACCAATATTCTAACACCCCCCGCCCCCTTAGTGCTAACTTGCTCTTTAAACAAACATCACCTAAGGATGTAGGTTTCACTTTTTCAATGGTCCCCCCTTGATACTAACTAGGCCTCTAGCTCATAGTTATGTCAAAAAGAATGTGAGCTCCCCTCTTAATGCTTGCAAGGCTTCTAGCTCAAGCAATGTCATTGGGATGCAAACACATACAATTTAGAAAAGATGTTCAAGACCTTCTAATTCTTCAAAATTTGGTCTAAATTTGTATGATTTACAAAGTTAGCCTTTTGGATCTAACATTCTTTTTCAAATAGGGCAAACTTCTTACAATTCTTACATCTTAACTTCCTTTTGTTTTAAAAAGATTAGTCTTCATCCCCAATTCTTTCACAATTTTCGCAAGTAGTATTTGTTGGTACTATGCTATAGAATGTAGCTGGTCTTGAGCTCAATGATACATCGTATCACTTTGTCTTGATTTTTTCTTCTTACTCATACAAAGCTACTTCAAATATGCTTAGTTGTGTTTCCAATATATTCCTTAATATAGCCATGATTTTCTCATAGTCTTTGTTTCCTTTATTAACACTATTTAGAAGTATACCTATTGCTTCATCCTCTTCAATGTCTTTTTCAATGGAAGCAAGTTGAACTTTATAGACTTTTGAGCCTACTAACTAATTAATGAAGTCAAATAATCAAAATTATCTATGTTCAACTTTAAAAGTCGATTAAGATGTTGATTTTTAGTTTTTGGCTTGTGACCAAAAGATTTTATTTCGCTCACCCCAAGCCTCCTTAGCACTTTTTATGCCAGATATATATTTAAATATATCATTTGATATATGTAATAATTTTAATGCTTTGTGATTTTTCTTTTTCCATTGTGCATCATTTGGTGCATCTTTCTCCTCAAAGAGTTTCCAAATGTCCTTACACATGAGATGATACATGGTCTTTGTGTTGTTAGGGGTAAAGGTGCCTCCACCTAGCCACCCGTGTATTATTACACTGACAGCACCCACACCTGCAAATTGTAGGCGACAAGCACCCATCACTGTCACTTTATTCTTTATTCTTTTAGTGACAGATGAATAAAGGGAAGGTTGGTCACACATCATGACTATTAGAGTTCCCACATTATGAGTCTCTCACTCTCTCTCTCTTGCTCTTACTCTCCCGTTATAGCTCTCCTGAGCAAGCTTCGATCCTTCTCACCTTCAATTGGTATCAAAGCCTAGTTGCTTGAGCATTCAAGCTTGGTCCATGACTCCTTCAGCATTCATTTGAATCCCTACACCACTGGTTCTCACTCTTGGCAGCCATATCCAACTCCTTCGAGTTCACTCCCTAACTTCCTGACCGGCCCATTTGGGCACCCTCAGGGCATTCCTTCAAAGGTATTGCACTCTCTTTTATTATTTCACTTCAGTCCACAAGTTTTGTGAAGGAGGGCTACCATGTCCTCTTGCTTCTTGTGCTGCCTACACTCTACTGATGACTTTGCCCTTCAAGAGGGAGCTCCTGGGGGACCTTGACTACCCCCCCAACCTTGCCTTGGCCTTGCCCAGCCCTTCCTACTCCAGCAATTGGGCACTTGGATAGGTTTCATTTGATGCTTAGAAAGCATGCTTGAAGCCTAACATTGAAGCATTGAGCTTTGGTGTTGATTTGGGTCTGATTCAGCACTATTTTGGGACTGTCATAGCAGTCCACAGATTGTTATAAACAGTGTTACACTGACATTTGATGCTACAGCTTGGTTGGTATTGACATTTGATGCTCGATTGGTCCCCGAATGTTAGGGGAATGTATGCCTATTGATTGGCCATCATTTGGAGCTGATTTACTGACCTAAAATACTCAGTTTTACACTGTAAATCACTGTTGTACACTTTTAGGGTTGAAGCTTATTTAGTCACTTTATGCTTTGCCTATTGGTCACGGGTGCTTCCCGAGTGTTTCATATGACTATTGAGATGCAAATGAAGGTTGGTAAATTCTTTGGATGGTTTCGGAATGTATTTTGAGCCTTGTTTGACCTTCGTATTGGTTGGCATTTACTTGACATTAGTCTACATTGGCATCCTTTGTGACAAAGGTTATACATATGGTCTATGTATGACCCGTTGGTACATGCTTGATGCTTATGTTACCTGCACATGCTAGTTACATTGTTTGGACTTTAATGCTACTGGAGCTTCATTTGGGCTTGACTTTGGATACTTTGAAGCTTATTTTGGTCTTGCTTTGGCTCATTAGAGATTGATTGGGATTGTCTTCATGACATTGGATGCTATCATTGGATACTTGATCGCTCATATGCTTTGGATGTCTTATTGATGTATGATCTTGGATACTCCGTCACTGGTGCTCTTACATGCTTTGTTTGAGCTTATTTGCTTGACAGTTACAACTTTTATGCCAGTGGGAACGTCTTGTACACTTATCAGACATTGAGCAGTGTGGGTTATGCATATTGAGCTTTTGGATCTTTGAGACTAGGATCTCCTCGTGGATGATGTATGGTTGATATACCTTGGTCCATGTAGATGTACTTGGGTTGATTCGGCTTTGTATTCACTGAGCAAACACCGACTTGTGTCAGGTCTTGGTAGTGGTATGTACATTTTGCCCTGTTAATTGGGGAGGTGTACCGACTTTACTGATGGACTTTGTCTGACATGCTTGGGTGTTGGCTCATGTCAATTTGATTGTTACATGCTTGTTTATGCCCACTTGATGCTGGTTTTGCATTGACAATTAGTGATTGACTTCGAATATTAGGTTTTGCCTACTGTCATCTCTCATTATACATTACTATCATAAATTACGGCAAGCATATATCTCCAGATTGTCATGTATTTTTCATGCTAAATCATCGTGATTTGATATACTTTTGATGGCACTTGGTGGGAAACATCATTAAATACTCATTTCTCACCATTTTGCATTGGTTTTGGTGGTTTTTTGGTCATTTTCTACAATTTACAACAAGTAGTTTTGAACTGTCTGCACTATTTCAACTTGTAGTATGGCATCTTCTTCCACTGACAGTGCTATCTTCAACATCACTAAGCTTGATGGTATGAATTATGTCTATTGGAAGAGCCAAATTTGGCAAGAATTGGTGCAAAAATCGCAAATAAAGCCACTAAGGTTGAGTGGGCATTAGCTTGAAACTATGACTAATGACATATGGACGGAGCTTGATGAGTTATGCAAGTCCCACCCTCATCTTGTCTCTCACCGAACAGGTGCATTACAATGTGGTTGAGGAAGCATAGAGTGCTTGGCAGCTTTGGGATAAGATCAAGAACCTCTATGACAAGCAAAGTCATGCAAGTCAAATGTATTGGCTGAAACAGCTTATGGATCTCCACATGAAAGAGAATGTGACCATGTCAGCTCATCTGGGTCAGTTTCATGCTATTCTTAAGAACTTAGTTTCGCAGGGCATTGATTTCAAAGAGGATTCACTCTGTTTTTCTTGCTTGAAACTCTTAACGAGTCTTGGAGGTGCTGTCTCCTGGATGTCCAAGGTGCAAAAGTGTACGGCTCTTTCCACCAGTGAGGCCGAGTGCAAGAAGGCCATATGGTTAGGCCGTTTGGTTCATGACCTTGGTATTGATGCTATCCCTACACTTCATTCGAATTCTATGAGTGCTATTTAGTTAGCCAAGAATCTGGTCTTCCATGCGAAGATGAAACACATTGAAGCGAGGTATCACTTCATACGTGGGGTCATCGAGGACAAGTTTATTGACCTTGTCAAGATCTTGACTGACAAGAAACCTATAGATCTGCTCACCAAAAGCCTCTCTACAGAGCGCTTTGTCTTCCTCAAGAGATTGATAGGTGTAGAATGAGATGACATCTTTCCTCATCCTGTTGTATATGTGTACATGTTGTATTGTCTTTTCTTTTTCTTTTTCACTCCTCACTAGGGCAAATTTGCCTTTAAGTGGGAGATTGTTGGGGATAAAGGTGTCTTTTCCTAGCCACCCATGTATTACTACACTGGCAGTACCCGTGCTTGCAAACTGCAGGCGGCAGGCGCTCGTCACACCATCACTTTATTCTTTAATCTTTTAGTGAGACAGATGAATAAAGGGAAGACTGGTCACACGTTGTGATTGTTGGAGTTCCCACATTGTGACTCTCTCTCTCTCTCTCTCTCTCTCTCTCTCTCTCTCTCTCTCTCTCTCTCTCTCTCTCTCTCTCTCTCTCTCTCTCTCTCTCTCTCTCTCTCTCTCTCTCTCTCTCTCTCTCTCTCTCTCTCTCTCTCTCGCCATAGCTCTCCCGTGCAAGCTTCGATCCTTCTCACCTTTCACATCTTCCAAGTATGAAAACAACCCCTATTAAATTTTGCAACCTTTTTAACTCCTGTCATTTTTGTAGGATGGAGAGGTGTTGAGTTACTTTTCTTAACTGAGAAACTGCAAGTAGAGGGAGACTAGAATGGAGAAGTAGAGGTCTAGAGCTACATGCTCACCTCATATTCATTCACTTATCTTCTCAGAGTCAACTACAAGTGTTATTCTCCAGTGATAGATAGCCTCAACTTAGGGACACTTTACATCTGCTTCTAGTTAGATACATACAACCATATGATAAGGCTTAGACTATGCCTTAGACTGTGCCTTATTTCTCTAAAACTCCCCCTCAAGCTCAGAATGAGCTTGCAAAGGTAATACTCCAAGTGCACTCCTAAAGTATTCAAACTTATCTTTACCTAATGCTTTGGTAAAGATATCAGCAACTTGGTCATTGGTTTTCACATGGACCAAGTCAGTTTCTCCATCAATGACTTTTTCTCTAATGAAATGATAGTGCACTTCTATGTGTTTTGTTCTTGCATGGTAGACTGGGTTCTTTGCCAACATAATGCTGCTAACATTGTCACAATACATAATGACTCCACCATCAATCTCTATCCCCATCTCATATAGGATCAATCTCAGCCATGTCTGCTCACATGCTGCCAATGCAATGCCTCTATACTCTGCTTCAGTGCTTGATAAAGCAACTGTAGGTTGCTTCTTACTGCTCCAACTTACCATGGCTGATCCAAAGAGAATGCATAGCCACTAGTAGATCTTCTATCCATAGAGCTACCTGCCCAGTCTGCATCTGAGTATCCAAATAATGTAGCCTTGATTCCTTTTTCATAAAACAACCCAAATCCAGATGTCTTCTTCACATATCTAAGAACTCTTCTCACTACATCCAAATGTGATTTGCATGGTTTCTGCATAAACTGACTTATCAATCCAACAGCGTAACTCAAGTCTGGTCTTGTAATAGTCAAGTAGATAAGACTACCAACCATCTTTCTGAACATAGTAACATCCTCAACATAAGATCCATCATCCATCAACTTAGCATTTTGATCCAATGGTGTATCAACCGGTTTGCATCCTGTCATGCCATATTTTTCCAACATCTCCAATGCATATTGCCTTTGTATCAGCCATATACCATGAGGTGTCAATAACCTCAATACCCAAGAAGTATCTCAACAAACCAAGGTCCTTTATATCAAACTCTTTATGTAACCCATGCTTGACTCTAGTAATCTCCTTCTCAAGTGTACCTGTAATAATAAGATCATCAACATAGATGACTACAACAACCATACCATCTTTTGTATGCCTCACATAAAGTGAATAATCAGCTTTGCTCTGCTAAAATCCCATACTGCATAAGAATTTGCTGATTCTATCACACCATGCTCTTGGAGCTTGCTTCAGTCCATATAAAGCCTTCTTCAACTTGCATACATAATGTGGGTATTTTGAATCCACATAGCCCTCTGGTTTATCCATGTACACTTCCTCTTCTAAGTTGCCATTCAAAAATGCATTTTTCACATCCATTTTGATAAAGCCTCCAACAGTAGATAGAAGCCAAAGCAATTATCGATCTCACTATCGTCATTTTAGCTATTGGACTGAATATTTCTTCATAGTCCAAACCATAAGTTTGTGCATATCCTTTTGCAACTAGCCTTGCTTTATACCTTTCAAGAGAACCATCCGACTTACATTTGACCTTATAAACCCATTTACATCCAATGGACTTCTTGCCATAAGGTAGTTTCACCAAATCCCAAGTCTTGTTTTTCCTTAGTGCATTCATCTCTTCATCCATTGCTTGTCTCCACTCTTTGCTCTCTACTGCTTCTTCAAAGCAAGTAGGCTCCAGATGTTGTACATAAGAAACCATGTATGCATAATGCATCTTTATGAACCCATTATAAGTCAATCTATCAACTGGATACCTTACCCTTTCTGACCTTCTCAATTGAGGTGCACTATCGTGTGTCTCATCTGATCTAGCATGTGGTGGCACATACTTTCCTGCACTTCTAGTGCCAGGTGTTTTAACATGCGGAATTTCATACTCATCATCTATAGATTCATCTTCTATACTTTCAGTCATTGGTCTCTTACCTTTTGCAACTTCTGCACTCCTTTGTGCATTTCTCAATCTACCACTCCATGGACTGTAGCTACCACTGCTTTCCACATTCTCTTGAGGTCCTGAAGCATCTTCCACATGCTGATTTTCAGCCTTGCTGTTTGCTGAATTTTTCCTTCCATAGCCATTATCATCATTGCTTTCATAGGAATCAACATCCACTGCAATTTTGGGCTTGTACCATGATTCATATTCACTGGATTTGACATCCCTGCTTATGTATACTTCCTTACTCACTGGATCATAGCATTTGTATCCCTTCTTCTCATCAGGATATCCAAGGAAAATGCATTTTACAGCCTTAGGTTCCATCTTCTTTCTCAAATCATCTGGAACATGAACATAACAGACACATCCAAAGACTCTAAGGTATGCAACAGTGGGTTTCATGCCATACATTCTCTCATATGGTGACATATTATGAATCAAGGCTGTAGGTGTTCTATTCATAATGTGAACTGCAGTATCCACTGCTTCTGCCCAATATGACAATGGCATGTTCATTTGGTTCATCATTGCCCTTGCAACCTCTGCAATAATCTGATTCTTCCTTTCAGCCACACCATTTTGCTTAGCTGTATACCTGCATGTCAATTGCCTTTTGATACCATGGTCTCTCAAGAAGTCACAAAACTCATATGACATGTACTCTCCACCATTATCTGACCTCAAACATTTTATGTAGCATCCAAACTGCTTTTTAGCCATAGATTTAAATTCCAAGAACTTTTCAAATGCTTCACTTTTATGCTGCATAAAGTACATCCAAGTCATCCTGCTAAAATCATCAATGAAGGTGATATAGAATCTACATTTTCCACTCATGGAAACGTTCTGACATGGGCCCCAAATATCTGAGTGTATTATTTCGAAAGGATAGCTGCTTATTCTCCCCCTCTTTGGAAATGGCAATCTGGACTGCTTGCCAAATTGACAAGCCTCACATACATGATCAAAATTCACATATCCTAAATGCGGTAAACCACGGACTATCTATTTTGATTGCATTTGCTTCAATCTTTGCAAATTAACATGACTAATCCGTCTATGCCATAATTCCACATCCTTATCTTGCCCATGTCCTCTCTCAACATACATAGAGTTTTGAATCACTGGAGTACCTGCATCCAAAGCCAATAATCTCCCTTTCTTTCTACCATGAGCAATCACCCTACCAGTTCTCCCATTATGGAACTCTTCAATAAAACATCCAAACTTATTGAATCTCACTTGCAATCCTTGATCTATCATTTGACCAACCGATGCTAGGTTCTTAGTTATTGTGGGCACATAAAGTACATCACCAAGCTTATTCTCAATCCCATTTTTAGTAACAAGTGGCACACTACCAATATGAGTAATTTTGTGTAAACTATCATCACCAGTGGCAACATATTCATCATTCTGCATTTGCTCCTTGCTATCAAACCACTCAGCATGATGAGTCATGTGGTTTGTAGCTCCTGAATCCAAAAACTAGTCATTCTCACGAGGAGGATGAGTCATGCTCCCAAGCACATGATCCATAGCAAATAGGTGACCTCTAGGCGATCCACCTCTAGGTCCATAACTTGTACCACCATAAGTGCCTGCATAGTGGTCATATTGGGTCCTTCCACGACCCCTAGACATAGGATTCTGTTTCTGATAACAATCCCTCTCAAAGTGACCAAAATGCCCACAATAATGACAAGTGCCATCTCTTTGTGAAGAAGGACTAGACCGTCCTCTACCTCTAGGGAAAGATCTCCCCCTGCCTCTATGCATGAAGTCACCACGACCAAAGTTGCCTCTTCCACGAGCAAAACCATGATTACTACGACTAGGTGAAGAACCTCTAGCTCTAAATGAGCTGCCACGACCTCTCTGGTGATAGAAAACACTATCTCCACCTGCATTTTTGCCACTGCTAGATGCATTCAATCCCAACTTGATTTCTTCTGTAAGTAGCAATCCAATAAGCTCCTCAAAGTCAGCCATAGAGCCTCCCCTAACGGAAATAGAGGTATCCAAAGATTTGAAAGCTGGTCCAAGCCCATTTAGTGTCACTGACACTAAATCATCATCATCAACAGGTGCATTAATGGATGCAAGGTCTTTTGAAATTTGCTTGATTTCTACCACATAGTCACTGATACTGCAATTGCCTCTCCATGCACCATGTAATCTCTGCTTAAGTTGTATCTTACAAGCCTCTGTACATGTTCCATACATTTTTTCTATGATTTCCCATGCCTCCTTACAAGTACTTGCCTTTTTTATATGAGGAATCAACGTTTCTGAAATACATATGGAGATCCAATGCAAAACCTTCCTATTCTTCCTAGTCCAATCCTTGTACGCTTTCTTTTGCTCTTTAGTTGGATGTTCGGGAACTTCTGGACATTCATCATCACCTGTTATGAGGTCCCATAGACCTCTACCCATCAAAAAATTATCCATCCTGTAGGACCAAACACTATAATTGTCTTTGGTCAATTTGGCCCCCACGATCTGAGTGATCTGTGCCGTGTCAGACATTATGACTGCTGCAAATTCAGAAGAAAACAACAATACAATCCGTCCAGAAATGGTATTCAGCAATATGATTGTCATACATGTGTCCAAAAACTGTCATATACATCCATCCATGATGCCAACATGTCATACATTCAGTTCCCAGCAAGAAACATCCAAATCGGATTCCACACGATGTTTGTATGACCCAAAATGCATCAAAACATGGGTCTAAAGTTGACCACTTTTCCTGCAATTTTTAAATTTCTTTTGGCTCTAGTTTGACGAGCAAAAGGATTTGGTTCGAGGGGCTGCATAGTTAAAACATACATCCTCACAGCAAACATCTCCTTTGGGAATCCTTTCTACAACTTAGTCTTAAACAAACGCAGGTCTGCTTTCTCAAAAGGTCTTCGAAACATTGCATCAGATCTTGTCACACTGTTGTCTTCCTTGTCAACAACAAAACTATTTTGAGCTACACTCTCCTTTACCACAAAAAAGCCTCCTGCCTTAAGTCCCACCTTTGCTCTCTTGAAAAAGGCTACGAAATCTTGATCGGGCAAAGGCCCTATGGAGTCTCTCCTCTCCCCTGCTCTCACCACCAGGGCAGCTCCAGGAAATTGTCCTCAAACTGCTCCTGGCCTGTGCTTTGGTCCTCAACTTGCTGCAACTTTTCTTACTGGATTGGTGCATCGGTGACTTGGATCCACTTTACATTTTCAAAGCACCAGACAACTTGTTTTCCTTCTTCACGTGGCTAGTCATTAGCAGCAGACTCTGTACCTTTCCTACACCTTGTATATGTTGGCCTATGGGAGCAACCCGTAACAGAGATGGATCGGACGGGAGAGAAAAACTGCTGTGCCTTTTCCTTGTCTTGTTGTTTTCTTCCTTCTTCTTTGTGTTCTCTTGCTTTCCTCCTTGTGTTCTCCTTCTTCTCCTGTCGATGATAAGGATGATGATGAGGATGAGGATGGATGATCCTTCTTGTCCTTCCTCCACCTCCTCTTCAAAGCACCAGACAGCTGAAGGGTATCCGGGAATCGTCTATTACTGTTCCCGAGAAAAACAATTGCGAATGACAAACCAGAAACCTAGGAGGAAGCAAAAGAGAAACTCAACCCCCTTGCACCCAATGCCTTTGAGGTGCAATCTTTGCTCATGGAGGTATGCGATGAGACTAGCATTGCAAATGACACATCTTTTCCGCTCTGCCAGTGTCTGGCAGGTCATCTTTCCTCTCTGGATAGCTCGCCTGCTCTGCGCCTCCATTTTTGCCACCTTGTCCCTCTCTCACATCTCTGTGACAGTCCCCCTGTCTGAGCTTAAGCCATGGCTCCCTCTCATCTTCTTCCTGTCCAGCCCCTACTCGCCATCACTTTTGAGACTGCACTGACTGGGAGGTCTGTTTCGCCATCCTATCCTTCACATCTGCCTGCCATGGGCCTGGAGGAATAGCATGTGGCTGCTCCTGGCACTACAAGTCTACCCTGCTCTCCATCACTTTTCAGTTATAAGTCAAGAAAGCATCACAGTCACTAAGAGATCCCTCGATCTCTGCTGGCATCATTCCCAATATGGAGGTCAAGATTTTGGGCTGATAATGGCAACAACAATCTCTGAATTCTGCTGTAGTACTAATTTACTGTGGAAGACTAACCTTTCTTTGGCCCCCGCATCCTTACAAGCAGTTCCTCTGATGAAGAAGTGATGATGCTGATGCTTTGAAGATGATGTTTCTGCCTCTGATGGGATGCCGTTGCTCGGAGCTCCGGAAGCTGATAATGCCGAAATCTGAGTCATCACGTGGCAGAAGGAACTCCTCTGAATGCTGACATAGCCGATCCCTCTTCCGCTCTGATACCAAATGAGAAACTGCAAGTAGAGGGAGGCTAGGATGGAGAAGTAGAGGTCTAGAGCTACATGCTCACCTCATATTCATTCACTTATCTTCTCAGAGTCAACTACAAGTGTTATCCTCCAGTGATAGATAGCCTCAACTTAGGGACACTTTACATCTGCTTCTAGTTAGATACATACAACCATATGATAAGGCTTAGACTATGCCTTAGACTGTGCCTTATTTCTCAACATCTTAGTTATGTTTAAGTCCTTACAAGAAAATGATTTTTTTAAATGCTATATATATCAATAAATCTTTATCCATGAATGGGCTTGTTTAATTAGTTCATTCATCAACAAACATATTTCAAACGAACTGATACAAAGATGGCTCTATCCACTCGTGCGCCTCCACTGTGAAGCTTACATGGCAATCCAGACAAATGATAGGCAAAGAGCTTAATGCTAGTTGGAAGAACTCTAGCCATATGAAAGATAGATAGACAATGGCTTTAGAAGGGTCTTCCTTTTATAACCTAGGAAGACAGTTTAGTTAGCCTATTCAGTCATATTATGAACATTCCCTAGTCATGCATAATAAGTAAAGATAATGAATAATAAGGATAAATATAGCATGTAGAAAAACTTGTGTGCTTCCCCCCCCTCTCTCTCTCTCATTGCATTGACTCAATATCTCATCATCACTTTCTTTCAATTGGTATCAAAGCTATATCCATGGGAGATCTTATTAGAGTGAGAAGCCTAAGGAGTTAAGATTTCTTGTGAGGTCAAAGATCTGAGCTTCATTATGACATTCGTGCTTGCTGTTTGGACTTGAAACAATTACAAATTTTACTATAGTGCTCTCTATTTAAGTCAAACAAGTACTCTGATTAAGGGAGCCATTGAGGCTTAGTTTGGAAGCTACCATAGCTTGATTTGAAAGTTTTTGGAAATCCAATAGTGGCTAGAAGCAAGGAGAATGTATTGGCTTTAGAATGCTTGAGAAGAGGTTTCGTTAAATGTATTTGATGTATGCAAGCATGGGAGCTACTTTAGCACATGGACTTCTTTTTCTAGAAGAAAGAGGTTAGCTTGTTGTGGAAGCAAGGAGCCTACTTGTTGCCCAATGATAGAGCCTTCTTGTTTTTTGTCAAAGAGAGATAAAAGCAAAGATTGAGAATATTGGTTTTTGTGGTTCGTTAAAGATCTTTTGGGGCTCCAAAATCAATTGATTGCAACTTGAGGATGTGCTCAATCAAATCATCATAATCAAATACATGTTGTAGGCTTGGTTGACATCATGCCATCTAGTTAAAAATGGTGGCCTATATTCTCTTCATCAGGCTTTTACAAGCATAAGCCTTAATAAGCTAAGGCTTAAACTATTTTGGTATTTTACCTTGTTTTCACATTGTGAGACCTTGAATTGTTTTGTAAGTAAACTAGTTTAAAATAAGCTATATTCACACTAACTAATCAATGAGCTCAAAATTTTAAAACTATTTTTGCACCTACTAGATTTGAATTAGTTTGAATCTACACTCATTGTTTGAGAGATTGTATTCACATTGCAGAAGATTGGAATTAGTTATTGTGTGAGCTATATTGTGGGACTTGGTTTCACACTATGGGAGACTTGAAAAGTTATTTTTTGAAGCAAATTTGGCTATATTTTGTTTATACTTTGTAGAAAGGAAACTGATTGCTTTGGAAGACATGAAGGGCCGCTTCAATGTAACTTTGGAGGGATGTTTTGTGCTTGAAAAATAGAGGAAAACTTTCCAAAAAGTTCAAAAACATTGTATACATTCAGGAGTGCATGTACATCATTTTGACAATAGATTTGCATTATATTGGTGTTACATTAGCCAGTGTTTGGCCATTGCTGTGGCACTTAGGTTGTAGTCATATTTGTCTTATTGGTCTTATAGTTGTCAATATCTTGGTTGCTTGTTTTTTGGCACATACTATAGTAGCGGTTATGACTTCTTCTTTTGCTTCAAAACATGTATTGTTCAACATTAAGACATTAGATGGAACAATTTTTATATATTAGAAAGAATAGATTTATAGTGTGCTGGTGCAAAAGAAGCATGTTATGCTTATCAAATGCAAAGGGGAAAGGCTTGAAAACATGGACAAATATATATGGGATGAAATCTCGATGAAATGCACGAGTCTGCTTGCACACTTATTATGCTAACTCTCTCTAAATTAGTTTATTTCAATGTAAAAAGCACAAAGGGTGGTGCATATGGAGTTTGGAAAAATGTATGCAACCTCTATGAGAAGCAAAGTATTGTGTTAGAGGTGTATTGGCTAGAGAAACTCATTGATGTCGTATGTAGGAGGGGACTTTTATCTCTAATTGTCTGAATGAGTTTAACACTACCAATAACTCACCACCTATTGGTGGATTTGGCCAGTGTTAATATGGAAAGGAACTTGCTTATGAAAGAAGTGAATTGGAAGAATATTGTAGTTTTTAAGAGCTCTAGCTTACAATTAGAGAAGGTCAAATGCAAGGGAAAAATCTCACGATAGGAGGTGCATATAGTGTAGAAAACCACATTGTAGTCATTGGACAACCTTTTGTATCACTTTGGTATCATTGTTTAGGCCATACACCACTAGAATGAAAGTTCTTTCTTATTTGTAGTGTCTTCCATCTTTCAACTTTTCCGATGTTGAAATAAGTGACCATTATACATATAGCAAACAAACTAAAATGTCACATAAGAAGGGCCTTGTAACTAGGAAATCCAGATATTTGGATTTGGTATATAGTGATATATGTGAACCCATGTCTACAATTTCTTTAGGAGGGCCATCTTACTTTGTCACTTTCATTGATGATGCTATTAAAAAGGTGTAGGTACTTTCTATTTGTAAGAAGAGCGATACATTTGATGCATTCTAAATATTATTGGCTTATGCAAAAAATTAGTTAGGAAAGAAGATCAAATACTTGAGACTTGAGAATGGTGGAGAGTATACCTCTTGTGTATTCTAAGGGGAAGAGCAAGAAGTGAGCTTTTTGAGCAAGCCTTTTTTCCCAACCCCTCTATTCTTGTTCCATAAACTTCACCTATTCTACGCTTAGATATATCCACCTATACTTCCACTTTGTTATAATATCTGAGATACATGCTTGACTTTCTTATATACTTAAACTATATATGGTGAATATTATGCAGGCGCAGAGAGAGAACATATGAGAGAAAAGAAAGATGTAGAGAGAGAGAGAGATAGAGAAATTGACAAGACACTAGGGACTAGAAGATGGGCTAGTCCCCCCCCTTGTGGAGTTATACTATTGACAAGGAGCAAGCTCCTCCATTACACATAAACTAGTTCTTACTTGTAGATCCTGGAAACAAGATCACGGTTCCTTGCATGGGATACGATCGGCTAACACTTGCACAACTTGGAAGTTGGCATCTTTTGATCCTTCTTGAGTCTCCTTCTCTCCTACACATATTGTGTAGGATGCTCCTCTTGGCACTTGATTTCAGCAGAGCTTCCGCAGCACTTGCACCTTCTCTTCTCCTCTTGGAACTTGATTTCAGTAGAGCTTCCGCAGCACTTGCACCTTCTCTTCTCCTCTTGGAACTTGATTTCAATAGAGCTTCTGTAGCATATGATTTTAGTAGGGCTTCTGCAGCACTTGATTTCAGCAGAGCTTTTGCAACACTTGCGCCTTCTCTTCTCCTCTTGGAACTTGATTTCAGTAGAGCTTTCGTAGCACTTAATTTCAGCAGGGCTTCTTCAGCACTTGATTTCAATAGAGCTTCCACAGCACTTGCACCTTCTCTTCTCCTCTTGGAACTTGATTTCAGCAGAGCTTCCACAACACTTGATTTTAGTAGGGCTTCCACAGCACTTGATTTCAACACAGCTTCCCCAGCACTTGCACCTTCTCTTCTCCTCTTGGATGCATGCAAAGTGATGCTTCCTTCCACCTCTCTCACAGCCAAGGAGAGCCTCCTCTTTTATAGGCTTTCAAAAGCTTCTCTTCTTGGAGAGAGACTTGAGTTGATCTTCATGCAAGATGTGGCTGTTCTAGGACCTACTCTGCAGCACCGATTTCGCGATATCTCTCTGTGTTTTGCTTGGATGAAAAAACGTCCAACAAGAAAGTTCTTGGAGAGAGACTTGAGTTGATCTTCATGCAAGATGTGGTTGTTCCAGGACATACTCTACAGCACCAATTTCAAGATATCTCTCTCTGTGTTGCTTGGATGAAAAAATGTTCAACACAAAAGTTGTAGATCTCGTTGTTTTCGAGAACCCTTGCGAGCTGTTTTTAGAGATCGTCTTTCTATCACGAGATATTTTAAAAATGGATTCACCATGTCTTTTTTTAATTATAAAAATAGCTTTTTAAATTGTACTCTTATGGTCCATGCAACTATCTTAAGGAGAGTTCATAAAATTGCCTTTGGGCCTCAACCTTAAGATTGAATTCCGCACAAAAGCTTGTGTCATTTTAGACCTTAGAAAGAGAAAATCACTTCTCTCCTCGCCTCCAGAGGATCACATCTCTTGTCTTTTTTAGTGAGAGAATTCCCTCTCTCATCTTTCTTAATGAAAGAAAAGACCTTAAACCTTGACTTGTAAGGGAGAGGATGACCCCAAATGAATGCAATGCTCATTACACACAAGTAAACGTTCCCAGGCGTCCCCGGATGCACACATAAATACATATACACAATGCTAATGCACTTTCTCTTCTTAGAACTTAATCCATCTTCAATCATGCATAACTCCTCAGTTTTTGTGTACACTCTTACACTTGGCAGACACTTCTTTCCCCCTTCATAACTTATATTACATGTACCAAATATCCTCGTCACAGTGCTCTAGTCACCCCATTAAGTGATGCACTAGGAATACTGGTCTCCAAATGGTCTCATGGCCATGCTAGATCATCTTCAACACTTAAAGAAAAGTGAGTCATTAATTTATTGACATAAATTTATTAAATAGAGAATGCATAATAGGCAATCAATTTAGTGACACACTTCTACCACCACCACCCACCACCATCACCTCTACCATCACCAGTACCTCCATTCCCACCACTACCAGAGCACTACCACTGCTAGCTCCACCACCACCCTCTCTCTCTCTCTCTCTTTTGTTCTCAGATGCTCGGCATACTCAGAGTTGAGATCTAGATACACATTGAGCAGCTCACTTCAGGGATTTATGACTGATATGGATCAGAGATCATTTGGCCGTTTTCTGGGAGAGGCATGGCACATCAGAGACCAGAGCACACAGTGGGTCCCAGTCAGAGAGGGGCCCACCGAGACGACTATTACACAGTTCTTTTAGACAGACAGAGTGAGAGCTACTATACCAGCCTCCAACTAGACCTCCGGGCTTACACTAAAGCAGGCTGAGAACCAGCGTACCTGACGCGGCACGAGGATCCGTGGGTTTCGGACCCCACAGCCACACCGACAGGAGATTCGGAGGATTCTTGATCTACATCGACAGCAGACTAAGATCCGACGACACTCGACACATTGGATCTCAAATCTCCAGTTTGCTCTTTCTCCACCGCCGATGTACCACATCCTGCATCCAGGAGGGATCACCTGCTATTAGCGACTTCGACGACTGCTACTACATCCCAGGATAGTATATCTCCCTGCATCTGTTACATATACACATCGCACCACTTTATCACAGCCGACAGTTGTTCCCCTATCACAGCCGACATTTGTTCCCCTTTTGTAGCCATTATCTGGAGTACCAGAGCTACATACGCACATACACATACACAACACTTATCACACTCACAGCACCGTATTTTCAGTTTCCAGTTTTTAGCTTTTCATTTAGCACTTTTATTTTGGATAGCTGGACCTCATCAGTTGTATCACAATTTGTCTCATAGGCCAGTTTTGGTCTTTAGAAGACGTTAATATAACTTTCTTTCTTTCTTTCTTTCTAACACACTCTATTTCCATTCTCTCTCTCCCTCCCTCCCTCTCTACTTGTAAATAGCCCATTCTTTCTACTTCTCTCTCTTTCTCTCCCCGTAAATAGCCTATTCTCCTCATATATATGTATGTACATATGTATGTGTGTGGGTGTGTGTGTGCGCGCGTGCGTATAATTACTCCACTGGTTTAAGCTCTCTCTCTCTCTCTCTCATGTACAATACAAAAATATTTGTGCGATCACTTTAGATTGATAGGACTTGTCTTACATTGGATTATGACATGTGTTGTAAAACAAATACTTCTCTCTTTACTCTCTCTCTCTCTCTCTCTCTCTCTCTCTCTCTCTCTCTCTCTCTCATTTGCAATATGGAAACATTTGTGCAATCACTCTGAATTGATAGGACTTGTCTACAAATACTTTTCTCTTTACTTGTAAGGAGCTCTCTGTCTCTCTCTCATTCGCACTATGGGAACATTCACGAGCACTTCGGATTAATAGAACCTTTATTACAATGGATTGATAGAACTTGATTTACATTGGATTATGACATGTGTTACAATAGATTCTCTCTCTCTCTCTCTCTCTCTCTCTTGCAATACGATAATATTTGTGCAAGCAATCCAGATTGATAGAACTTTTATTACGATGGATTGATGAAAGTTGTCTTATATTAGATTATGACATGTATTGCAACAAATATTTCTCTCTTTACTTGTAAGTAGTTTCTCTCTCTCTCTCTCTCTCTCTCTCTCTCTCTCTATAAAACAAAGGTGTGGGTACCCCATGTGTTGTGTTTTTGATTGGTTTCTTACATTTTCCTTGTTGAGCCCCTAACTAGCCCTAACATTGGACATGGTTGTGACTTGGAATCTTTCTTATAGCCCAAACCGTGTCATGAAGGTTTGTCTCCACCATCATTTCCTCAAAAGAATCTAGAGACATTGCCCTTGATTGGTTAGAAGGCAAAGGGCCCTCAAAATTTAATTTTACTATGCTCTTTCCTATGGGTTGGTTTCAATCACATACTTAGGCCTCTGAGAGGCGTTTCCTTCCTTTGACCCCACTTTTATATCAATCATTCGTTTTCTTCTTCTAGTTACATTGTCACCTCTAAATTCAAGTTGTTGATGCATTTCACTTCTAGCTGCCACCTCCTCCACCATCCTTGCTGTACTATTGGTGCAGGGCTAATCCCTTGTTGTAGCCAATTCAATCTCTCTCTCTTTTTTTTCGTAAAAGGTAATTATATTAATTACGAAAAAAATACACGATTACTGGATTACAAGGTACATGATGACACAAAGCCATCATGTGAAGAGGTTTTCTCTTTCTCTCTCTCTCTCTCTTTTTTCTGATTACAAGATACACGAGGGCCCTCGGCCAACATGTGGGGAAGCCCCGGAGTAATGCACTGAAAAAGTTACACCAATCATGGCAACGACCCAGAGGCAATTGCCATATGCCACGGATGCAAATCCTCTCGAGGGAGCAAGTCGGAGTGTCGGATGATATCCAGCTGCCAATGCAAGAGCCCTTTAAGCCTGGCAATATGTCGGGGTACATTAGAGGCCGAATCAAAGAGAAAAGCATTGCGCGTGGTCCAAATGTGCCAGCATCCCCAATATCTGAAAAAGTGAAATAAGATCTTCTCATGCAACTGTGGCGGTGCGGAATACTTCGGGCGCACAAAAACCCAATCGAAAGGAGTTAGCGAGGATCCCACCACCGCGCGCCAAATGAGCGACAAGAGTGACCAGATATTCTTGGCGAGCGGGCAAGAGAGAAAACGATGTCGGGCCGATTCCGCCGGTGTGGTACAGAAGAAACAATTGCCATTCGAGATGCGACGCTTGGCAAGGGCCGAGGCCAGAGGAAGACCACCAATCATTACCCGCCAAAGAAAAACCTTGCATTTGAAAGGTGTCTTATTTTGCCAGCCCTCCATCAGCGTTTTGTGCCACCATGACAGCGATTTCCGCAATCCCCAAACAGTGTTAGCTTTCTCTCTCTCTCTCTCTCTCTCTCTCTCTCTCTCTCTCTCTCTCAACATGTTTGTAGTTCTTTAATTTTCTCACATCACAAAGTTAGGATTTGTGTGTTTATTTTTAATACTATTATCATAATGCTAGTGGTTGAGTTGCACATATACAAGCAATATCACACTTACTTATACATTCACATCTCCGCTCCCTCCCTCTCTCAATTCTTTGCACATATTTAACAATTACATCTTGATATAATAGTAGTTTAATTGTGCACACATGAGTGAAACCACACACACATGTACATGTACATACACATTTCTCTCTCTCTTTCTCTTGCTCTCTCCCTTCCTCATCTGATCAAGCTTACGTATGGATTAAAGTTATACATATGTTTACAATAGACCCGAGGCCACACACACACACACACACACACACACACACACACACACACACACACACACACACACACACACACACACACACACACACACACACACACACACACACACACACACACACACACACACACACACACACACACACACACACACATGTTGGGGACCCATGACATGCATCTCCCTCTTCTCCCCGCCCTCAATAACACCCCTCACTCTTTCTCTTTTTTACCCCCATCTCTCTCTCTCTCTCTCTCTCTCTCTCTCTCTCTCTCTCTCATGATGAGGACCCATGACATGCATCTCCTTGTCCTTCTCCCCCTCTATAACACCCTCCTTCACTCTATATATATCACTCTCTTTCTCTTTTTCACCCCCAACTCTCTCATTTATCATCTTTCCCTTCCCCCCTCTCTCTAGCAACACATTTCTAGTTCTCTCTCATTAACCTCTTCACATAACTAAAATAAGATTATGTGCTTATTTTCCATAATACTATCACATTGTTACTCACTCAATTGCACACATATACATTCACATGCACATATACATTCAAATTCCCCCCTCACAATTCTTTGCACATGTTTTATAATTTTACCTTGATGTATCAGTACTGCAATTGTGCACACATGAGTGAAACCACATATACATACAATTACACTTACACATTCCTCTCCCCTCTTTACTTGGTTGATTATTTCCTAAAGCATTTCCTCTCTTGAATGGGACACAAAGAACGGTATACCACTCCACTTGGCTCAACAACAAGAGAATCACAATAGTAACAATGATGCGCTAGGCAAGAACAAGAAGATAGGAAGAAGAGATAGTAACTAGTCTAGATACCTATGCCACAACAATGGTCAAAAGAGAACACACAAAGGAATAAACTATATATATATATATATATATATATATATATATATATATATAGAGAGAGAGAGAGAGAGGAAAGTAAACAATCATTAGGAGGCCTACAAAATACCACAAAGAGGCACATCATGAGCATAAATTACCATTGAATAGGCATTGACATACATAATAGCGAATGGCCAAAAGCATCATGTAGCTTCATAGCAAGAATGAAAAAGGAAGACAAATACAAGATATCTAAAAAATAAAGCCAAATAGGGACACTAGAATCCCTCCAAATTAAAGTGGGACAAGGACACAAAATCCCATGCACACAAATTCCAAAGGGGGAAGTTTAGTTACACATATCTTATCCCCCTTTTAAGGGGTGGTGTCCTCTCCCTATGACATGACAACATTGTCGGGGTATTTATTGTGTTTGGCCTAAACCATTGGGGTTTTGACAAGAAGATTTTACAAAAGGAAGATAAGAGATTATGCGGAAGGAGAAGGAAAAATTTCAAGAGAAACATAAGAAACTATTTAAATCCAACTATGGTTGGTATTAACTGTGAAGGAGCTTTGGCTCATCCCTATACAACACACAAATCTACTTGTAGATAGTATAATTCTAAGGCAAAACCCAAAATAATTTAGCCTACAAACTTCTAGATCTATCATACAAGAGTATCAATATAAAACATTGTATTTTTAGTTCAAAATCAAGCCCCAAATTATATAGAATGATCCGGAGGATGTAAATAGCCTGCATGCAATGAATGTCCCTATTCTACAACTTTAGGAACACTCCAAATTTAGCCCAAAATGTATGATTTTCTTTCCTAGTAGAAGTGCAAAAGATAGGTCCAAATTTGTTCATAATACCTCTTCAATTGGGACAACCAAGAGCCGAGAAAATCCCTCAAATCAAGATAAATAACTTAGGACAAACATTGAACAACACTAGATAACACTCTATCTCTACACAATCTGGTCCATCGTAGTCCACAAATTCTCAGATCTATCCCCCCCTTCATGCATCCATAGATATACCTCTTTATATTGGTGCTGGCCCTACTTTTTAGCCCAAAACAAACACAAAATCAAAAGCATAATCCTAGCTTTTTATTGATTTGTAGTGTGCTATCCTATAGGCTTAGAAACAACCCATAAATTCCACCATGATTTTGTAGAGGAGATTTGTTGTGCTTTTCTTCACTATCTCTTGTCCAAACTTTGACCCTAGCCCACTAATTGACCCTTTTAACTAACTTGAAAGGTCCTCTCACTTATGTAATCACAAATGAGGTATAAATGACTTATATAACTTTGTTAGATTGTTGCAAAAATTATAAAATGTAGTATAAATAATGTTTAGATAGGTTGTATGGTCACACAAATTAAATCTCAACATTAAAATAGATCATGTAAGTTTTTACGTTGTGAACACAAAACCATGTGGTATCCACCCCCTCTAAACCCACACAACCTCTAGCATGTGCCACATATATTCAATTTTCAAACGTTTGAGGTCTTCCTCTTTGTTGACAATATCATCATGATCATCTTCTCCAATGTTATCCTATGTATTTTCAGACTTAAGCTCCACTTTCTCATAAGTATTAGACTTCCATCTTTTGAGGTCTTCCTCTTTGTTGACAATATCATCATGATCATATTCTCCAATGTTGTCCTATGTATTTTTAGACTTAAGCTCCACTTTCTCATAAGTATCAGACTTCCTTCTTTTTAACAATTTGATCCTTTTACTTGCAATCAGTATCTTCAGCTCTGTTCCATCCAACTCAAAAAGAGAATATTTAGCATTCTCATGGGCATGCCTTATGATGTATGGACCAAACCATCTCCTAGAGAATTTCTTGATAGTATTGTGTTGATTATCCAAGATGCTATCATACACAAGTATCTAATCTCCTTCTTCTATAGCCCTTGGTCTAAGTCTGTGTCTTCTATCGAACTTGGCTCTATTTTTCAATCTGGCTTCCTTTAATCTTTTCACTACAAGCTCTATGTCTTTTTGTCTTATTTCTAACTATGGGATCCTTAGAGCTAATAATCCTTCTTTACTTATCCCTTCATCCCATGGCAAGATATTTCATGTTGTAGCCACTTCTTCTATTGGCACGATTGGTTTTTGCCCATACATAAACTTTGCTGCATATATCCTAACATAATGCTATGAGTAATGTGATTAGCCTATAATACATATAGTAGCAACCATGGCCATTCTCGAAATTTTTCTCATGCATGCTTTTGCTAAGGCCTTTACAACTGGAGGATATACTGTTTTAACTCTTTCATATATTTTCTTCACATCTCTTTCATTCATAGCAGCTTTGTGTACGTTTCTCCCCTCTTCAAAACATAAGAGTGGCATTTCCTTCCTCTAGCCTAATGAGACGACCTGCACACAAAATTAGGGTCCTTTTCAATCCTACTAATTTAAAATTGTGCACTTCCACTACCCATCTCCTTTTCCTTGCAACCTTTAGTTCTTGTATGGGCAATTAGGCTTACTATCTATCATGTGAATAGAATGTGATGAGTTGTCCAAAGTACAATATTATGGTTTTAAAATTCATGCACTAAAGTTTTATTGCATTAGGTTATACAAGAAGCCATGTACACATGCATGGCTTTTAAGATCTCACTTGTTGTATAAGCTCACCTTCAAAGAAACCCTCAATATACTGATGAATCAATGCAAGAAAAACAAGCACCCATGGCTTTGACAAAGCATATGACGATTGTTGAAATGACTATATTTTTAGCTATTGTTTATTGAATTTTGGGTGTTTTTTTTTTAAATTTTGTGGTTGATTAATTGATTTTTGATGGGTTTAAAGTGTGTTGGAATGGGTTGAGTAGGTTTGAGAAGCTCATGATGGTTTTTAGTCAAGTTATGCTGTGCTGATTGGTTTTGTGATGTGTTTGTTTGGTTTTGATGGGTTCGTTTTGCTTCTATTTTGGTCTATTTTCTTTCTATTTAAGAGGTTATGATTGTAGATGAGTGGTTTGAGGAATGATTGAAAGTGTGTTGGATGGTTTTTAATAGTTTGATTTGGTTTTGGTTTGAGTTGTATGTTTTTTATGCCTTCTGTAGACCTTCTATAATGAATTGTTGAGCTTTTGTATACCTTTTATTGTCTTCTATATGCTTTTGTACGTGTTTTTGATGGATGGATGTTTAGCTTGGGGATGTTTTGTAATCTTGGAAAGAGAAGAATGAAAACTCTTAATAGCTCAAAGAAGTAGTTGATGAAGACTTGAAGTGAAGACTGAAGTGATAGTGACACTATGAGCTCTCGAGGGATACTATAGTGGCTTTGGTGCCTCTTCATATAAGGGCATACCTCTTGGGAGGGGTATCCATGACTAAGAGAGGATTGTCGAGGGTGATTCTTTGTTATTCTTGTGCACTATTGAGAGAGAGCATATGTGAGAGAGATAGCATATGAGAGATAGCCAATTTCTAGGAAGAAACATTGTATCTACATGAGAGAGATTGAGAAAAAGACTATGAAGGCTATGAAGATGATGAAATATGAATACTATGTGATGAATTCCATTAAAAGTTGAGCATTCCTTTGTATTTTTTTGGTTTTTTGATGGTTTCTATAAAGAATATATTAAATTTTGGTTGTAATAAATCCATGGGAGATTCATTATATGATGTTGTATGAAGATTTATGGTTCTTGGTGTTCTTTTTCTTCTTGTGATTGATTAAAGTATGAAGAACATGCTAGTTGGTGAGACAAGATAGATTTTCTTGTAGTAGTTTCCATGTTTTCTTGGTGTTCCTCTTAGGGCTCTATGTTTTTGGTGTGTAATCGGGGGAAATTGCCATCAACAAGCACTAACAAAGGCTAAAAATGGAAGTAGTGGCATTGTTGAAGAGGAAGAAAAGCAATGGAAGACTATAGAGTCCTTGCTACTATTGAAGAATTGGAGATATTCATTGCCAAATATAATTTCTACAAGAAGTGCATTCCTCAATGGTGGAAATATGTCACTATCTTGATGTGGGTTCTATGTGACAGACTGATCCCATTGTCTTCAGAAGCTATAGAAAGTTGTATCACTATAGCCAATTGTTTTCCACAAATTTGAAGAGCAAACTAGACAAAATGAGTATCAATGAAAGATTTGGTCTTCATCGATGAATTTCAAAACATCATCAAGTGGGAGATTGTGAAGAAGCTTCAAGAGTTGTAGTCAGTGAAGGTTCACAAGAACAAGAAGGAAAAGAGCTAGGATTTGTTCATGGGGATGCACAACAATAAGATACGTGGGATGCTTGGTGCATACATAACCTTCTGTTTGTTCGATTGGCAACCCATTGGAAGTTGGTAGATAGAGTGTTCTTTACAATATATGGTATTGAAATCCTCTGAAGTTGGTATTATTAAGACAATGACATTATGGCGATCCTCAAAAGAATGAATTTTGATACCTTCAAAATAGAATATCTTCCCCTTTGTAGTGGCATGAAAACACAATTTAGAGATGTTGAAAAGAAGGAAGTAGAAAAAATGTTAGCAAGAGAGTCCTCCATAGACTAAAGCCCCTCTGATTCCATTCTGTTGAGTACAGACAAACTGGATGAAGCCAACTCCCTGATGAATGTTGTTGTTTAATGAGTAGCGAGATCAAAGATAAGTCTCTCACACAACTTGAAAATGTGTATTCAAGGAGTGCCATGACTTTTGTTGAAGTATAATACAAAAGGAAAAGTTTTAGTGTTTGATGACCACAATGCAATCTAGAACACTAACACAAACAAATAGCTATGTCTCTTGTAGGGTTTGAAGATATTGAAAATATGTACCATGTAGAGCATCACCTTGAACTATGTTCAGAATGCAAACAACAAAAAACAATTACATAAAGTCTTCATACCTCTTTGAAATTTGTTACAACACTTCAAAGCTTTTAAATCTGAGTTTTTTTGCCAATTCAATCAACACAAACAAGTATCCACACACTTGTGTGGGACCCTCCTCTCTCTTCACTCTAGAGACAAGTTTGGCTATCAAGGAAAGGGCCCCTTAGACTTCACTCTCACCCCTTATATAGTTTTTTCTTCAAGCATGTTGAGCTGTGCTTTTCGTGAAGTAAAGCTTTTAACTTTCCAAAAGAAACAAGTTTAAAAAGTCTGAGGCTTTTAAAAAAACGTTTTAGCTTTTCCTTCGTGTGCATTGTTTTTTATCACACCTTTTGTTTTGTTGAATGCTTTTGAATAAAGCCAAAAAGCATATGCTCTACGACAAGGATTTTGAAAAGCATCACAAAGATGCTAGCCATCATCATGATTATACATATCAATAATATTGTCTCCTTTAGCTCTTATGATTCATTGATAAGATCACTGCTTCACATGCTCATGCTCGAGACTGCGCTCTTTAATAATGTTGCCCAGTTTTGACCTTGACCAATTCTACCTGAGTTTTGAGACCCCCAAAGGTGACCATTGACTGTAACTTGCCATTAGGCAAGCATGCAAGTATATAGAGCATTTCTAGATTACTACAATAAAGATCTTCCCACTCACAATTTCTTGCCCTCTCATCAATCCACTTCAATAGCTCTTTGGTTGTAACACCACCTCTCATAAGCGAGCACACCGACACTAGATGATTGAGAGTAGAAAAGTATGAAGAACCCTCCTTTTGTATACTATGATTTGTTGCAAGAACTAACCGACTTAAATCATGATAACAACTGGACTAGGTGTCCTAGCAGTCCAGATGACACCTTCAAAAGCTACCAAGGTGTGTGCTGGGCGACTTGCGGATGACCTATATCCATCTTGAATTGTTCCAAAAAAAATTGGTGACTTGAAATGTTGAGGATGTTCATGCATATTAAAAGGGGTTTCAGTGAAGAAAAGTAGAATTAGTTAAAAATACATAATTTGCATGGAGTTGATCAAATGCACTTGTTCCATGGTTTTGATATTCATTGCAAAAATTAGGTTTTCTAGCTTGAAGAGCCTCTCCCATCATTACATATTGTGCCAATCCTCTCATATTTCAAAGCGAGACATGCGATGAGATTAATAATGATATGAGCTCCTATGGCACCGATAGAATCTCCAAAAGACACTACTCCACCATTGAGATTCGCATGATTAGATAATAGCCCCATCACTTTTTGATTAGCAAGGTGCATCGCTAATAATATTTAATTTGCATGTTCATAATTTCAAGTATTATCTTAGGGACTACTTCTCCAAAAACATAGTGGGTAGCCCATAGATTGTTGCTAGGATGTGAGCACAATCTCAATTCTTTGCAAATTGTTTTCCACACCTTGCTGATTGATTGCATTTACAAATTGTTGATGTAGTTGGAACTTCACAACACTCTTTTTCTCTTTCCACTTCTTAAACGATTGTTCTAATTTGAGACTTAGCTACCCTTGCATTGTTATCACATTCAACTTTTAAAGCAAGATCCTTACTTTTTCTTTCTTACCACATGCTACCAAATCTCCCTGAGTTCTTCCATCCTCACAAGTTTGATTAGATAATCACAAGCTCCATGGGTTATGCTTGCTTTTAATTCAATTTCATTGCCTCCTATCTACTAACATGCTTTGAAATAGAATTTTGTGTTCAATCATACATGTTGTCGAGAAGAAATGCAAAATCAAATCCATTCTATGCATTCAAACAAGCAATGCTCCACACAAAAAAATGTATGCACTAAAAAAATGTGCCTAACCTATCTACATGTACCCATGCATTATGCAAGATGCAAATAGAGTTCCTTGATTTAATTACAATCCTTAGCCTCAGGTCTTATCACTCAGCAAAATAAATATTGTACTCCACTCCACCCACTCAAAATCTCACAATCTCTCAAGAAAATAACAATCTTCATGATGTTGACTAAGAAAACAACCCGTCTCACAATTGGTGGCATCTTTCATGATCCTCAAAATCACCCAACCACCTTTCCACTCAACCAAAATATCCTAATTTAGTGATGAAAATCCCAACTCTTATGCATATAAGAAATAGTGCATGCACAATGGAAGGTGCTCTCTCAAGTGCACGTGCACTAAGATTTACTACACATAGCTGTAGTGGGCATCATGTTGTATTAGTGTTGAGTGATGGTGCAAAACGTGCATCGACCCAACCCATGGTATGGAAGAAATTGATAAAATTAGGAGATGATCCTTGATGAGTGTAGTGTATTTGAACATGTGTAACATGAAGTGGTCATGCACCCACAATCCCTGTGATGTGCAAGAGTATTGACAAGAAAATATACATGTTTCAAGATGTTCCATAGCTTTCAACAAACTGCAACTCCAATCTGTACCAAAAACTCCAATCTCAACTAAGGCTATCAAGTTTCCACACTTGAAAATCCAAAATAATGACACAAAAAAAAATTCTTGATCTAGACATACACACAGAATCTAGCTATAAAAATACAAAACAAACAATCACACAATCAACTAAGCTACAAAAATCCAACCTATTTATAGTTTTTCTAGGGGTTTTCAATTTTTGCAAAAACACTTGACAACATGATCAAGAGGCAAGCACTAGAATGAATCCAAAGGTATGTGAGAAGAGAGAAGGCACAAATCAAATCGAAGAACAAGCTTATTGTAGAAGCCTCCTTTGACACCCTTGTAGCACTCTTTACCGAAGTCCCAATGGCAAACCAAGGTCCCCTTCCAAGCTAGATCCATCCTAAATGTGCGGATGATAGGCCAATGAATGTAGTCATGTTGTGCCAATCTTTTAAGGAGAATACAATGAAGACCCCAATCTTTATGTAATTGAGTTCATGCTAATGTGTGTATCCAACAATACCAAAAACCCAGAGCATTGGTTGACAATCTTCCCCACCACTTTCAAAGTTGCGGCTTTTCCTCAGTGGTATGAGAGACAAGTAGTAGGAACTTTCGGCACATGGGACAACTTGAAGGTGGCTTTGTTACTAAATTCAGACGAAAAGATTTTGAAGAGTGGATGCGAGAGGAGTTCATGAATTTAAGTTAGTCCTCTAGAGAATGGGTGGAAGCATATGTCTCTAGCATAGAATCTATACTAAAGAGATGGACCAACCATAACTTAGATGAAGGCATCTAGAAGGGATTTTTCTTAGAGGCCTACAACCAAAAGTTTGAAAGTTTGTAGAGCTAAGAAGATAAGTCAACCTGCTATGTGGTGGTAAAGCCCAGCTCTTATGGAACCTCTTACCCCTTGTTGCTGGAAAGACCATGGCTATTTGAAGCATGAGCAAGGATGGATTGGTTTAAAGGAATCCTAACCCTAGGTAGGGGACCCAACAAAGTGGTGCTGAAGCTATATGATTCATAGAAAGGCCATGGATCCATCTCCATAGAAGTCTCCTCTAACTCTTCTAATAAAGTAGAGGATGGAACCTTTACCAAAGAAGATGCTGTCAAGCAAATTTTCCCAAAGAAACCAAAAGCATAGTCTTTAACAGTGGGCACTAAAATCCATCTCCCAAAAGATGCAATGTCATTGTCAATGGATGAATACCTCCTACTAGAACCAATAATGACTTCTGAGATTACCTTTAATAGTGAGATAGAGGCATGGATGTACTGCTCTCCCTATTACACGGCCACAACAGAGTTAGAGTCAAAAGCAGAAGCAGAAACAGAGAGCCTATTCTTTTCTTACAAAGTTTCTAAAGAAGTAGAGACATAGCCTAAGGCAGAAGATAAAGTTAATAAAAGCAATGAAGAGAAAGAATCCTTTCATTTGAAGAGGATGTCCAGGAGGATATTACAAAGGTTTTAGAGGATGAAGAGCCCTTACTATTGAATGGAATGACTATGGTCCCTTTTGGGCTTGATCGACAACGCATGTCCAGGATGTACACAAAGTGAAAGAGATGAACAACACCAACCCCACATCATCAGAGAAGCTTAGAGGATCCCTGTCATGTTACATTTTTGGGTGCATCCTCAAAAGATGAATCCTCATGTCAAGAAGTGAGCATCCCACAACTCCCATCAAAGACAACCCTCATACCATTTTAACATCTAGAAGGATATGTAAAGTTGTAGCTGAAGCATCCCATATAGTCTGCACTCTAATAGTCTCACCTACACTAGCCAACTTTGTTTGAGGCACCTTGCCCTTTCCTACTACAAGGCATAGATCCATAGCTCCATCTTTTTACCTTCAGGCTTCTTCTCAATCTACAAGCCATAGAATGTTTCATATACAATAGTATAGATAGTTCGCATAGCCATATCCTCAAGGATCTTCTTCATGCCTCCTTTTCCGAAGTTTGTGGCTATAACTTGTCTCACTTAGCAGAGCAAATATTTCCATCTTGCTAGAAAAACAAGTTTTATCTATGAGCCTCTTTAAAGGCTGCATAATCCCTACGGTCATATTCGGTGCTATTGTACCATATGCATCTGCACACAACAACTTCTCTTCATAAACTTCTGGGTGTTGGTAAATGGACCTACAATCTTCAATTTTTATTTTACCCTTGAAATCTTCAGCTTTAGCTCCATCATACTTTTGATTATCTCATCCATGCCCTCATCCTTGGCAGGAGGATCCAAAGAAATAGCTTGTTTAACCATATAAACAAGTAAAGGCATAGGAGTAGTTGTTGGACAAGATAGAAACAAAGGTATAGAAGAAGAGACTAGAGTAATAGAGCCAATTTGCACTCCAGTGTTCCACATCTATCTCTTATTCAACATAAAAACAACATCCTTGGCATCTTGCCAATCTATCTTTAGACCCATAACTTTGGTTCCATCTTCAAGTAACTTCATAAATTCTATCTACAGAGTAGAAGGGTTTGCTACCTATAGAAATAGCTCAACCTTCTCAGGCTCCAAAGCCATTTGCTTTGGAGCATCTAACTGATCAAATTTGAGATCAAACTCCCATAGAATCTTAGATGCGACTTTTGAACCATTTACACTCTTGACATCCTTTGCATTTCTCTTCTTAATCATGATCACTTGCACCTCTTGCTTTGGGGAACTTGGTTTGCCATCACTTGCATGAGTGACTTCAAGCACCCTATTTTCTTCACCTTCATTCTCACCATGCTTTGAAGAGCTTGCTTTGGTCGCGATTGCTTCTCCTTTCTTCTCCACAGCCTTCTTAGCTTGAGTCTTTGTGGTCTTCTTGGCATGAAGAGCCTTCTTTTGTAAATCCAAGGCCCACTTTGCTTGCTTCACTATTTTCACTAGGTCTTCCAAACTATTGATCCTTGACTCTTCTTCATTGGAGAAGTTATTGATTTCCAATCCTAACTTTACTATATAATTTCCCTTCCCTTGTTTACTACCATTCATTTCTATTGGTTTGAAAGTGTCCAATGATAAAGCAGAACTTGTTTGCTTTTGTGGTCTCTTATGCTAGTAGTAGATTGCATGTAAAGCATGGGATTACTATCCCATCCACATCCTCTTTGGCAGCAGTAACAACAATGCCCATATCTCCATATATCATATCATGTTGAGAAAATTAGAGATGAATGCCATCTCCAAAGTTTCCATTGACATCATAGTTATCCACAAATCACTTTACTACTTCTTCTTTAGTCATTTTGTAAGTTTCATCCACCTTGATTCTAGGAGTAGTGCTTTTGATTTGACTCGTTGTTTCAAGAGAATCCAATGTAAGGACTTCTCCACATGATTGCAAGGTAGCTCTTGGAATCCATTCCTATGAATTTGAATCCATTCTTGTGAAAAGAAAGGGGTATTTCAAGCTTAACATTATTTGCTATGACAACTCTCTAACTGAATAAAAAATCTCAAGATAGACAACTTCAATGGAGGCTACATCTTGTGAGGATTGAAGGCATGTAGGTTTAGCTAGTATTAAGATTTAGTTTCACTTTCTAGTTCTACCCTTTGCACATGAAGATAAGGCTCAATTGAGCTTCACTTGCTACTTCTATAGTAGCATGCAAAAGCAAGGCTCAAACTCTTTGAGCCTCACTTCCAAGCTCTAGAGTAGCACATGGAACTAAGGATCGAACTTAAGCTCAAGGCTCACTTTCATAGGGAGGTGAGGCCCAAACTCAAGTTCATGTCTTAGTTGCTAGAGCAACACAAGCACATAAAGAGAGTGCTCTATGGAGGTTCACTTTCTAGCTCTACCCATTGACCAGGATGGACTAGTTTGATCCCTTAATAGCTACAATTAGTTGAGCCTCATAATAAGCTCTCATAATAAGCTCAAGCCTCACTTGATATTGAGCATCACCTTCTAATTTATGTTACCTTAGTAGAGGATAACACTTGTGAGTTTAAGCTAGTCATATAGTTTGGAAACTTCACAAATTGATCCCAATTCTATGTTATCATAAAGATTGGAGAAGTTGAGGAGATAAAACATTAGAAGTGAGAAATCATCATCAAGCAAAAATGGCACACACTTTGTCTAACCAAGTAAGTTCTTCTAGCTTGTTGCTTTTGAACAATTATTTTTAAAGTTACCTAGTTATTAAAAATTATTTTCATTAATACTGCTAAATGAAAACTTAGATTAAAGATTAGTGGCTTGTGGTGTTGTAGCATGCTAATGAGCAACAATATCAAGTTATTGTGAACTTGGAAAAGAAGGCTAGAGAGCAGTAAAACATACATTAGGGAGATATGGGAGAGGAGGAAGAAGTGATTAAGGATGATTAGTGATAGATTAGGAAGGATGAGTGAGTGATTAGTGTGAGAAATGCGGGATCTAGAGCATGGCAAAGACGAAAGCTATGGAGGATGGAAGATGAAGATACTACTCATGTTGACATTGACAAAGAAGACAACTGTTACACAAGTGAATTAGGTTTCAAGATTGAGACTTGAACTCATAAACACAATCTTGTGTAGGACTGACAATGACACAGAGACTTGACACAAAGAGACAAGTACTATTGCATTATCATCATATAAAAGTGATAGTCAAGTACATCATTATATAGGATTGCTTGGTAGCACATTTCATCACTGTGCCTATGGGATCTGTCTCTCTTCCTAGAATGAACTGCATCTTCCTAGCCTAGTTGTTCCATACAAAGGGGCATACATAGGGTGTGATTGGCAGATTCTCAATGCCCCTCCTCAATCACAACCTGAAAGTACAAAGTGTGTAGAGGCTTTAGTGAGAGCTGCACCTGCAAAGTGTGGGCATACCACAAACATGGCAAAACACCAGAGGCTGTTGCAGAAAAAGGCTAAGTGTGGGTACCATAAACATGGTGGACATCCAGAGGCTGTAACGGGGGCCTCACAAAGTGTACAGAGGCTGTAGTACAAGGCTACATGAGGAGTTTAGAAAGCTTATGAAAGGAACATTAAGGCAAGTACAATGCTTTTAAAACAGAAAATGAGAGACAAGGACCGATAGGCCCTTGTGGTCTTTTTCAGCATATGATTTTTCTTTGTCAGCATGGAAAATCTTCTTGTCTTTCATCTTTGGTTCTTCAGCTTTGAATGATGTGGTCTTTTGGTTTTCATGGCTGATCTTCTTATTGTCCTTCTTCCTTTGCTCTTTGATCTTATGGTCTTCTTGGTCTGGTTCTTCTTTGACTTTGCTTGTAGCTTTAATCTTCATGTCCATGTATTTGTCCCCCTCAAGCAAAGGTATCCTCTTTGTGGTAGTGGAAATGCCTTCAAAATCTTCTGATGGATTCATTGATTGAACTTTGATGTAGACAGCTCCATGTCTTTCTACAGTTAAGATAGGCAAGTCTTGCATGCAATGTAAATGGGCAATAAGAGTAATGTTACTCTTTATAACAGGTAAACACCCAAGAGACTTCATGCTTGGCATTTCCATGATGGAATCAGCTTAAAATTTCTGAAACTTTCCAGCACAAAGTTGAAATCTAATGTGTTAGAAGACACAACAAATGGCAGTGTGAAAAACACACTATGTAGTATCAAAAGATACTATGGTTGAACTGATGATGATTCTTGATGCTTTGATTTTGTTGAAGCTTATCTTCTTGAATCTTTTTCTTGCTGGGAACTTCAGTAACACAGTGGATCAGAGTGACAGAGGCTTGGGTTGAGTGTCAGGAGAGAGAAAATGAAGAATTTTTGAGTTTGAAGGATTTTGGCTATGGTGGATTTTAGGGTTTCTGAGACAGGGCCCTGGTTTTTCTAACATTGCAGGAGCTATGGTGGACCATTTTCAAAATTTTTTTTAATGGAAATGTAGCTTATGTAATGCTCTACCAAAGCCCTAATCTCCTCATCCAGATCGCGGGCCGTACTGCACGTGCAGAGACGAATTTCATGAACAGGCGCAGTTTATTCAGATTTTCGCGATTTCCGCAATGCTGGGCTCGATGATGAGCAATGTTGGATTGTGATGTATCAGGGAGCTTCATCACGAGTAGAGGAATGTTTCTCCAGAAGGAATCGTGGGCTAAGATGGCCTGTAGAGTAAGATATAGAAGCTCCAAGTGCTGTATGTCCTGTCTAGCTATGGCAGACACAGAGCAGAGATTGAGAATTTTCACAATGCTGAGCTTCAAATAGCCAAATGTCATGGATTGATGTGATACAGGGAAGCTTTGTGAGTTGGGGAATACTTTTCCAGAAGGAAGCTCCAAGAGATTTGACCTGTGGAGTGAGATATAAGCAGCTCAATCTGACAGGGTGCTGCTGGCTATGGCTGCCATGGAAGCTTCAGTGAGAGTAGAGTTGGGAGATGAAGTCATGAGCTGACACTGAGTTGGATGTGAGCTGGATAAAGGTTGAGAGGAATCAAGAGAGGCTGGGGAAGCAATGCCATGCCCAACTGGGCTCTGATACCATGTGAGAAATGCGGGATCTAGAGCATGGCAAAGACGGAAGCTATGGAGGATGGAAGATGAAGATACTACTCATGTTGACATTGACAAAGAAGACAACTGTTACACAAGTGAATTAGGTTTCAAGATTGAGACTTGAACTCATAAACACAATCTTGTGTAGGACTGACAATGACACAGAGACTTGACACAAAGAGACAAGTACTATTGCATTATCATCATATAAAAGTGATAGTCAAGTACATCATTATATAGGATTGCTTGGTAGCACATTTCATCACTGTGCCTATAGGATCTGTCTCTCTTCCTAGAATGAACTGCATCTTCCTAGCCTATTTGTTCCATACAAAGGGGCATACATAGGATGTGATTGGCAGATTCTCAACAATTAGGAAGGAGAGAGGCAGACACACATGTTAGTGATAAGGTTGGAGAGAGATGGATGTAGATTAGAGGAAGGAGAGAGACAGGCACATAGGTAAGTGACAAGGTTGGAGGAAGAAGAGCAATGGATGAAGGAAAACTAGGTTAGAGGAGAAAATGTTTGATTTAGATTCGAAGAAGGGGGGAGAGAGAAAGAGATGGTAGGTAGACATAAATAAGTTTACAGGAGGCAAAAGGCAATGTTGAACCAACTTTGAGAACACTACTACTATGCATTGAGAGAATGAAAGAAAAACAAAATGGAAAAGGGAAAAGAAAATGGCATTAAAAACTTATACATGAGTAACAATAGTCTTAAATCTCCCACACACTGGAAAAATTGAAGAGTGGTGGGCTAATGGGTCCTTGATACATCCTTAATTTCCATGTGTCTCCATGATCTGACATCATGATCTTGTGTGTCCTTACTATGTGGTTAAGTGATCCATGATCTGACATTAGGAGTTTGATTTTTCTACAATAATTTATTTATTTTAGTGAGAGAGGCAATAATATTGATACTACCTGATGGGACCTAAAATGGGCCGGCATTGGCTATGGCACTAGCTGGACCTCATGCATCATACAACCCCACCACACGGCCTCGCGGGCCAAGAGCATCTAAAACTCACTTTTTACTAAATGCTTATGATGATTTTGTGTTTATATCCAATATGTAGTCCAACGTTCACCTTCCCTTCTCCTCAGAGGGAGATCCCATAACATATAGGCATAATGCCTCATAATACACACATAGGGAAGCACCTCTTGGCTGATTTCTGTGGCTCCATTGCAACTCTCCTACATCTTGGGGATTAGCCCCCAAGATGCGTCGCTCCAACATATAAAACATAACGCATAAACTCCACTCTTTCATAATTCAGTATTCCAGGAGAGTTTGATTTGCCTCACAAAACTTTCCCCAACGGAAGCGCCAGTCTAACCCTACAGCTTGGGTTTCCTGTCCTCTCAGCGTTGGTCAAAGTTTATCAATCAATTGCAATGCATTCCAGGAGATACCACGTGGCATGCTTGATGCAAGGTGTACGACAATTTTGCACAACCATTTTATGATTAAAAAAACAGCCATGTGAGGTGTGGAAAACAACCCTTTCATGAATTTTAACTAAGCGTTACGTGCTACGCTGCTTTAGGGACTAGCACCGAAACTTTTGTGCTATTAGTTGCCTATATTTAATTATGGAACAATCCCTAAATTCTATGCACAAAGAGGGAAATCAGAATTTGTATCTTTTCAACAATTAGATTGTCGCACAAACTTCATTTCCCCCCTCACCATTTAGGTGTTGCTGCGTTGCATAGGTGTAGATGGTTGTTTTGTATCATTTTTGTATGTAAAAAATAATAAACACGTACTATAACACAAAGGACGAGGCCAAACTGAGGCTTGACCTCGCCAAACATTCACACACATAAATCTTATTTTTCCATTTTTTTGAGCGCGAAAATCCCAATTTTCTCTATTTTTTACTATTTATTATTCATGAAAAATATGTATTTTTTGATGTATTTGTATTGGCTTATTAATTTGACTGAAAATTAACATTTTCTCTGAGTTTATCCCATTTTCATTCCTTTTTCCTAACTCAAAATCGGAAAGAACCACTAATTTCTATTAAAAATGATATTTTGCGGGTTTTAAAGACAGTTCTAAATCATTACGGGTTCTGCATTTTTGTAGTTACAGCCCTCAAACTGATGCCCCCCCGCCACCCCCCCCCCCCCCCCCCCCCCCCCCAAAGTTTCATTTCGTGGTTTCTTTTAAGCTCTTTGTTAATAGCTTTTAAGCTCTTAATCAAATTATCTAGTTCATGCCTTTTGCTTTCACACTTCCGGCAAGTGGTTTTTTCACTTTTGGAGGGGCAAACAATATCGGATTCAAGATCTGTCTAGACGGGTGGTTCCATGGCATCGAAATCTACAAAACTGGGCCCCATCATGCTCTTCTCAACTTCCAGATCCAGTAGCCGCTTCACAACCCCGAACCTTGCGGGGATTAAATGGGGGATCAAACGACCTCGGAATTGAGATCTGAGACTTGCGTTGGATTCCTGACGTCGTTTTTCATCTAGGACAAGTCTAGATTGGCCATCTGCCCATCATTTGATTTTCCATGAAAATTAGCATTAGTGCTTTAAGGACTTGCCACTTAAAATCGTACTGATTGCCACCGCCGCCTTTGATGAAGTCTATTTTTCCCCTGATATTCGTAATTTTTGGCTATTTTTAAGCACTTCTCAACATAAAAAATCATATGTCATTGGGGACCACGGGATAGGGCGACTCAGCCCGTCGAATCCCACGAAGAGATCTGCACATAACCAACAAAAAGGAGCATCAAGCTGATACAAAAAATACACAACACAACACATCACAGCTCATACCCTACCCCCTGATAAAACCAAGGCATGAAATCCACGAGGAGTAGGCCCAACATAGTCTGATAGAAGGCCCGAAGCTAGTCATTAACCAACTGCTCCAACACAGCTAAGCTAAAAAGAACTATCAAAGAGGTCACCCTAAGTGGTGGTCTGAACTACCTACCTAACTAAGGACAACTCAACCAGGAGCTCCTCCTAGGCGAGGACTCCTAATAGCCTGATCAAGAAATATTTTTTTAAAGCACAGTTCTTCTTTTAGGCTTTTATTTTTCCATAATCGGGCGTGTAAAAAGGAGGGAGCTGAGTGTAGTGACCCAAGGAGAATAGGGCATCGGTCTCAGGTCTTGTCTCGGTACCCAAGAACCTACCAAGCCCTCGCGAGGCGACGCTTAATCCTTTTCTAACGCTCACTTTTATTTTCGCTCCAACCTTCTTTCATTTTCTTTGTTTTTATGGCAAGATGTCACCCCAAGGAAGACAAGGCATTGGCCCCGGATCTTGCTCGTCCCTAGGAATCTAGGAGGCCTTTGCAAGGTGATAAACAACATCTCAAGGATTTTTCTTTCTTTCCTTTTCTATATTTATAGGGGTTAAAACCCCTTTTTACACACCTCTGTATATTCATATATTGTCTGTCAGATCTTTAGGGTTTTGTCTCTTTCCATCATTATTTAGTAGGCTTCTCTAACTGCCTCACAACTAACAGGAACTCCTAGAACGGCCGCCTAGCAGGTCAGCAGAACAAGGTCACTAGAACTCCCATCTAACATAGGTCTTTCAATGACTGGCAATGTCTTGCAGGAGCCAACAACTACTCAGACCTCCCTCAAACATACCTAACCTAAACTTGGGACTTCATGCCTTGATTTCCGGTCCCCAACAAGAAAGAAAACCCCCTTCAAGTACACAAATACATATAACGTGAAAGAACATGCACTCGTAAAGGAGAGATATCACCTGGATAGGGCCACGAGAAGCTTCCACGCGACAAAAGCTCCTTCTAAGCACTTCTTTGAACCTGTCTAGCACAGGACTAAAACAAGAAACCATTAACTGCACCCGTACTAAACAGACAACTGGCCCTCTTGGCCTAATGAAATAAAGCATTTCACTGCAAACTAACTGGCCCTCTTGGCCTAAAATGGATAGTTCATTCTAATCCATGCAATATATGATCTCCTTGGCATATACATCACATCCTATCAAACTAATCAGGATAGCATAAAATAGGAGGACTAGCCTCATGCTACTCATGCGAGTCAGCTAAAAGCTTGATCTACGCTCTTTGCAGATTTACTAGCCCAAGTCTTTCTACTGATATCTCAATAATAATGGCCATCTCTTCTTGGGTATTATGAGCTGAATGAATGACATCATTAGGTTGATATGTCTCATCCCCTTAGTCGTCATTCAAACGAATCGCATGTCCCAACTTTCCAGTAACTCCTCCTACAGGGAGAATCATGGATTTATGACACATGCAATTCCTGGCCCATCATTTGACACACCAACAGTATTTTTAGGGATTTTGGGCCTCCAAACCCAATTCATATTCCTTTTCATATTCTCAGACTGCCTCATCTGCCCACATTGGTCCAATGGACTCACAGTGGATTTATCACCATTACTAGATGGCCTCACAGCCTTATGGCTTCTATTTAGTACAGGTGGACCTTTGGCATGCCACATCTTCTCTACATGAGATGTTTTTACTTGCCTTTGTCCACTCTACAACAACTGCTTAGCCATAGGAACCATGCTTTTACTAAAAGAAATAACATCTACTCGAAAGCATGATTTATCTATAAATTGGAAAGGTCTCTCAAGAGCCTTACTAGGAGCACAACTAGAACCACTCATAGAATGCTCATCTAAGCTTGTAGACCTAATGGTTCTATCAATTCCACCGTCACAACTACCTCTCATGGAAGTGTTGCAAGCCTTGATGGGACTTACTGGGCTTGGAATCTTTTTATCCACAGGGGGTATATTATCACTACTATTACCATTTTCTGCTTGGAGATTTTGGCTACCAAGGTTTCTCTCATAGGCTGCCTTGGTATCAACAAGTGAGCTATCTCCTTGTAGAAATGGTTGGAAGCTAGGATGCACTTGTACTGAGTGGGAAAAACTCCAAAAGCTTTCCCAACATCTCTGAATATGTCCCTCATAATCAATGGCATGCATCTTTGCTTCCCTTAATGACTTAGGATTCCGCAGTCCCACTTGGATTTGCATCTTAATCTCTAAGCCACTCAAAAAGATCTCACATAGCACATCACCTGGCAATGCAGTAGCTCTTCTTGGCCAAAGCCTCAGAATATCATCAAAGGCTCTAGCGTATTCTTTAACAGAAGGATAGGACTCTTGCCTAAACTGCATCAGCTGCCCTAAAACTTGGGTGATAGGCACCTTTTTTCTCATATTCATCTAATAATCGATCACTCAAATCTCAAAGGATTTAATAGACCCCCTTGGGAGGCTCCAGTACCATTTTCTAGCCTCTCCCTTTAGGTTACTTGAGAATACGAGCATCCGATGAATATCATTGAACCCACTTGCAAGGTATGCTAGGTTGTATTCTTGTAAATGCACCATCGGATCCTCATTAACCAGCCCATGAAACACTAGGAGATCCCTATAAGGAGGAGGGCATTTAGTCCTTTCCTTCGGGATCAGCACTGGGCCATTAAAATCCTCATATTCATGACCTAACTCTAGTATCTTGGGGTCTCCAACCTCTTCCATTTCCACCTTTATTGATGTAGGGAGGTTAATATTATCCTTACTATCCCTTCCTGCCAACTCACAAAGTGGTCTAGGGAGTCCTATGCTACGCAATAAGGAGTCTACTCCATCGCTTGATGTTGGTGTTTTAGTAATTCTATCCTCATTTGCTATTGTTTTCCTAGAATCAGAGGTAGGCCCTAATAGAATCTTCCTTTCTGATAAGGGTTTTCCACATATGTAGATATCGTCCAATGCTTTATGGATCTGCAAAATTGTGCTTTGGAACCCAATTGCATTAGGCCCTAGCATCGGAGGTATCTCTTGCTCATAGGCATATATTACTTTGACTAATGGCATCACGATCGTTTCCTTCAAAAACTTATCGCTTTTGAGGATTACAAACGACTGTGCCATCCTTACATCACTTTTGCTCCCTAATCTTTTCTCTAGCTCCCATGGACTATCATATCTCATGATTACTCCATGAGTATTTTCCCATAGTGATCCATACTCCAGCATGGTGTCACTTTCAGGGCAAAGGGTAAAGTAATCGGCCACATTTCTAGCCAAAGATCCCACTAAACCATTTAGAATGGACAAGGTATCTTTAGGGTTACGGGGATTCCTTGGTTTCATCATCATGCTCATGGCTGAAACTTTAATCCGCCTATTTTAGCATCCACCGCTTCAAGGCGGCTATCAACTATATAATAAAGCTAACGGGTCCCTTATAAGACCAAGATTCAGAAACCACCACTTATAGGCGGCTCTCGACAGACGCACCACTGATGGGACCTAAAATGGGCCGACACTGGCTATGGCACTAGCCGAACCTTATGCATATGATAGACAACCCCACCACACGGCCTCGCAGGCCAAGAGCATCTAAAACTCACTTTGCACTAAATGCTTATGATGATTTTGCATTTATATCCAATATGTAGTCCAATGTTCACCTTCCCTTCTCCTCAGAGGGAGATCCCATAACATATAGGCATAATGCCTCGTAATACACATATAGGGAAGCACCTCTCGGCTGATTGCCGCGGCTCCACTGCAACTCTCCTACACCTCGGGGATAAGCCCCAAGATGCATCGCTCCAACATATAAAACATAATGCACAAACTCCACTCTTTCATAATTCAACATTCCAGGAGATTTTGATTTGCCTCACAAAACTTTCCCCAACGGAAGTGCCCATCTAACCCTACAGCTTGGGTTTCCTGTCCTCTCAACGTTGGTCAAAGTTTATCAATCAATTGCAATGCATTCCAGGAGATACCACGTGGCATGCTTGATGCAAGGTGTATGACGATTTTGCACAACCATTTTATGATTTAAAAAAACAGCCATGTGAGGTGCGGAAAACAACCCTTTCATGAATTTTAACTAAGCGTTACGTGCTACGCTGCTTTAGGGACTAGCACCGGAACTTTCGTGCTATTAGTTGCCTATATTTAATTATGGAACGATCCCTAAATTCTATACTGTTGGTGTGTCAAATGATGGGCCAGGAATTGCATGTGTCAAATCAAAGCATGTCCACATGCAATTCCTGGCCCATCATTTGACACACCAACAGTATTTTTAGGGATTTTGGGCCTCCAAACCCAATTCATATTCCTTTTCATATTCTCAGACTGCCTCATCTGCCCACATTGGTCCAATGGACTCACAGTGGATTTATCACCATTACTAGATGGCCTCACAGCCTTATGGCTTCTATTTAGTACAGGTGGACCTTTGGCATGCCACATCTTCTCTACATGAGATGTTTTTACTTGCCTTTGTCCACTCTACAACAACTGCTTAGCCATAGGAACCATGCTTTTACTAAAAGAAATAAAATCTACTCGAAAGCATGATTTATCTATAAATTGGAAAGGTCTCTCAAGAGCCTTACTAGGAGCACAACTAGAACCACTCATAGAATGCTCATCTAAGCTTGTAGACCTAATGGTTCTATCAATTCCACCGTCACAACTACCTCTCATGGAAGTGTTGCAAGCCTTGATGGGACTTACTGGGCTTGGAATCTTTTTATCCCCAGGGGGTATATTATCACTACTATTACCATTTTCTGCTTGGAGATTTTGGCTACCAAGGTTTCTCTCATAGGCTGCCTTGGTATCAACAAGTGAGCTATCTCCTTGTAGAAATGGTTGGAAGCTAGGATGCACTTGTACTGAGTGGGAAAAACTCCAAAAGCTTTCCCAACATCTCTGAATATGTCCCTCATAATCAATGGCATGCATCTTTGCTTCCCTTAATGACTTAGGATTCCGCAGTCCCACTTGGATTTGCATCTTAATCTCTAAGCCACTCAAAAAGATCTCACATAGCACATCACCTGGCAATGCAGTAGCTCTTCTTGGCCAAAGCCTCAAAATATCATCAAAGGCTCTAGCGTATTCTTTAACAGAAGGATAGGACTCTTGCCTAAACTGCATCAGCTGCCCTAAAACTTGGGTGATAGGCACCTTTTTTCTCATATTCATCTAATAATCGATCACTCAAATCTCAAAGGATTTAATAGACCCCCTTGGGAGGCTCCAGTACCATTTTCTAGCCTCTCCCTTTAGGTTACTTGAGAATACGAGCATCCGATGAATATCATTGAACCCACTTGCAAGGTATGCTAGGTTGTATTCTTGTAAATGCACCATCGGATCCTCATTAACCAGCCCATGAAACACTAGGAGATCCCTATAAGGAGGAGGGCATTTAGTCCTTTCCTTCGGGATCAGCACTGGGCCATTAAAATCCTCATATTCATGACCTAACTCTAGTATCTTGGGGTCTCCAACCTCTTCCATTTCCACCTTTATTGATGTAGGGAGGTTAATATTATCCTTACTATCCCTTCCTGCCAACTCACAAAGTGGTCTAGGGAGTCCTATGCTACGCAATAAGGAGTCTACTCCATCGCTTGATGTTGGTGTTTTAGTAATTCTATCCTCATTTGCTATTGTTTTCCTAGAATCAGAGGTAGGCCCTAATAGAATCTTCCTTTCTGATAAGGGTTTTCCACATATGTAGATATCGTCCAATGCTTTATGGATCTGCAAAATTGTGCTTTGGAACCCAATTGCACTAGGCCCTAGCATCGGAGGTATCTCTTGCTCATAGGCATATATTACTTTGACTAATGGCATCACGATCGTTTCCTTCAAAAACTTATCGCTTTTGAGGATTACAAACGACTGTGCCATCCTTACATCACTTTTGCTCCCTAATCTTTTCTCTAGCTCCCATGGACTATCATATCTCATGATTACTCCATGAGTATTTTCCCATAGTGATCCATACTCCAGCATGGTGTCACTTTCAGGGCAAAGGGTAAAGTAATCGGCCACATTTCTAGCCAAAGATCCCACTAAACCATTTAGAATGGACAAGGTATCTTTAGGGTTACGGGGATTCCTTGGTTTCATCATCATGCTCATGGCTGAAACTTTAATCCGCCTATTTTAGCATCCACCGCTTCAAGGCGGCTATCAACTATATAATAAAGCTAACGGGTCCCTTATAAGACCAAGATTCAGAAACCACCACTTATAGGCGGCTCTCGACAGACGCACCACTGATGGGACCTAAAATGGGCCGACACTGGCTATGGCACTAGCCGAACCTTATGCATATGATAGACAACCCCACCACACGGCCTCGCAGGCCAAGAGCATCTAAAACTCACTTTGCACTAAATGCTTATGATGATTTTGCATTTATATCCAATATGTAGTCCAATGTTCACCTTCCCTTCTCCTCAGAGGGAGATCCCATAACATATAGGCATAATGCCTCGTAATACACATATAGGGAAGCACCTCTCGGCTGATTGCCGCGGCTCCACTGCAACTCTCCTACACCTCGGGGATAAGCCCCAAGATGCATCGCTCCAACATATAAAACATAATGCACAAACTCCACTCTTTCATAATTCAACGTTCCAGGAGATTTTGATTTGCCTCACAAAACTTTCCCCAACGGAAGTGCCCATCTAACCCTACAGCTTGGGTTTCCTGTCCTCTCAACGTTGGTCAAAGTTTATCAATCAATTGCAATGCATTCCAGGAGATACCACGTGGCATGCTTGATGCAAGGTGTATGACGATTTTGCACAACCATTTTATGATTTAAAAAAACAGCCATGTGAGGTGCGGAAAACAACCCTTTCATGAATTTTAACTAAGCGTTACGTGCTACGCTGCTTTAGGGACTAGCACCGGAACTTTCGTGCTATTAGTTGCCTATATTTAATTATGGAACGATCCCTAAATTCTATACTGTTGGTGTGTCAAATGATGGGCCAGGAATTGCATGTGTCAAATCAAAGCATGTCCACATGCAATTCCTGGCCCATCATTTGACACACCAACAGTATTTTTAGGGATTTTGGGCCTCCAAACCCAATTCATATTCCTTTTCATATTCTCAGACTGCCTCATCTGCCCACATTGGTCCAATGGACTCACAGTGGATTTATCACCATTACTAGATGGCCTCACAGCCTTATGGCTTCTATTTAGTACAGGTGGACCTTTGGCATGCCACATCTTCTCTACATGAGATGTTTTTACTTGCCTTTGTCCACTCTACAACAACTGCTTAGCCATAGGAACCATGCTTTTACTAAAAGAAATAACATCTACTCGAAAGCATGATTTATCTATAAATTGGAAAGGTCTCTCAAGAGCCTTACTAGGAGCACAACTAGAACCACTCATAGAATGCTCATCTAAGCTTGTAGACCTAATGGTTCTATCAATTCCACCGTCACAACTACCTCTCATGGAAGTGTTGCAAGCCTTGATGGGACTTACTGGGCTTGGAATCTTTTTATCCACAGGGGGTATATTATCACTACTATTACCATTTTCTGCTTGGAGATTTTGGCTACCAAGGTTTCTCTCATAGGCTGCCTTGGTATCAACAAGTGAGCTATCTCCTTGTAGAAATGGTTGGAAGCTAGGATGCACTTGTACTGAGTGGGAAAAACTCCAAAAGCTTTCCCAACATCTCTGAATATGTCCCTCATAATCAATGGCATGCATCTTTGCTTCCCTTAATGACTTAGGATTCCGCAGTCCCACTTGGATTTGCATCTTAATCTCTAAGCCACTCAAAAAGATCTCACATAGCACATCACCTGGCAATGCAGTAGCTCTTCTTGGCCAAAGCCTCAGAATATCATCAAAGGCTCTAGCGTATTCTTTAACAGAAGGATAGGACTCTTGCCTAAACTGCATCAGCTGCCCTAAAACTTGGGTGATAGGCACCTTTTTTCTCATATTCATCTAATAATCGATCACTCAAATCTCAAAGGATTTAATAGACCCCCTTGGGAGGCTCCAGTACCATTTTCTAGCCTCTCCCTTTAGGTTACTTGAGAATACGAGCATCCGATGAATATCATTGAACCCACTTGCAAGGTATGCTAGGTTGTATTCTTGTAAATGCACCATCGGATCCTCATTAACCAGCCCATGAAACACTAGGAGATCCCTATAAGGAGGAGGGCATTTAGTCCTTTCCTTCGGGATCAGCACTGGGCCATTAAAATCCTCATATTCATGACCTAACTCTAGTATCTTGGGGTCTCCAACCTCTTCCATTTCCACCTTTATTGATGTAGGGAGGTTAATATTATCCTTACTATCCCTTCCTGCCAACTCACAAAGTGGTCTAGGGAGTCCTATGCTACGCAATAAGGAGTCTACTCCATCGCTTGATGTTGGTGTTTTAGTAATTCTATCCTCATTTGCTATTGTTTTCCTAGAATCAGAGGTAGGCCCTAATAGAATCTTCCTTTCTGATAAGGGTTTTCCACATATGTAGATATCGTCCAATGCTTTATGGATCTGCAAAATTGTGCTTTGGAACCCAATTGCATTAGGCCCTAGCATCGGAGGTATCTCTTGCTCATAGGCATATATTACTTTGACTAATGGCATCACGATCGTTTCCTTCAAAAACTTATCGCTTTTGAGGATTACAAACGACTGTGCCATCCTTACATCACTTTTGCTCCCTAATCTTTTCTCTAGCTCCCATGGACTATCATATCTCATGATTACTCCATGAGTATTTTCCCATAGTGATCCATACTCCAGCATGGTGTCACTTTCAGGGCAAAGGGTAAAGTAATCGGCCACATTTCTAGCCAAAGATCCCACTAAACCATTTAGAATGGACAAGGTATCTTTAGGGTTACGGGGATTCCTTGGTTTCATCATCATGCTCATGGCTGAAACTTTAATCCGCCTATTTTAGCATCCACCGCTTCAAGGCGGCTATCAACTATATAATAAAGCTAACGGGTCCCTTATAAGACCAAGATTCAGAAACCACCACTTATAGGCGGCTCTCGACAGACGCACCACTGATGGGACCTAAAATGGGCCGACACTGGCTATGGCACTAGCCGAACCTTATGCATATGATAGACAACCCCACCACACGGCCTCGCAGGCCAAGAGCATCTAAAACTCACTTTGCACTAAATGCTTATGATGATTTTGCATTTATATCCAATATGTAGTCCAATGTTCACCTTCCCTTCTCCTCAGAGGGAGATCCCATAACATATAGGCATAATGCCTCGTAATACACATATAGGGAAGCACCTCTCGGCTGATTGCCGCGGCTCCACTGCAACTCTCCTACACCTCGGGGATAAGCCCCAAGATGCATCGCTCCAACATATAAAACATAATGCACAAACTCCACTCTTTCATAATTCAACATTCCAGGAGATTTTGATTTGCCTCACAAAACTTTCCCCAACGGAAGTGCCCATCTAACCCTACAGCTTGGGTTTCCTGTCCTCTCAACGTTGGTCAAAGTTTATCAATCAATTGCAATGCATTCCAGGAGATACCACGTGGCATGCTTGATGCAAGGTGTATGACGATTTTGCACAACCATTTTATGATTTAAAAAAACAGCCATGTGAGGTGCGGAAAACAACCCTTTCATGAATTTTAACTAAGCGTTACGTGCTACGCTGCTTTAGGGACTAGCACCGGAACTTTCGTGCTATTAGTTGCCTATATTTAATTATGGAACGATCCCTAAATTCTATACTGTTGGTGTGTCAAATGATGGGCCAGGAATTGCATGTGTCAAATCAAAGCATGTCCACATGCAATTCCTGGCCCATCATTTGACACACCAACAGTATTTTTAGGGATTTTGGGCCTCCAAACCCAATTCATATTCCTTTTCATATTCTCAGACTGCCTCATCTGCCCACATTGGTCCAATGGACTCACAGTGGATTTATCACCATTACTAGATGGCCTCACAGCCTTATGGCTTCTATTTAGTACAGGTGGACCTTTGGCATGCCACATCTTCTCTACATGAGATGTTTTTACTTGCCTTTGTCCACTCTACAACAACTGCTTAGCCATAGGAACCATGCTTTTACTAAAAGAAATAAAATCTACTCGAAAGCATGATTTATCTATAAATTGGAAAGGTCTCTCAAGAGCCTTACTAGGAGCACAACTAGAACCACTCATAGAATGCTCATCTAAGCTTGTAGACCTAATGGTTCTATCAATTCCACCGTCACAACTACCTCTCATGGAAGTGTTGCAAGCCTTGATGGGACTTACTGGGCTTGGAATCTTTTTATCCCCAGGGGGTATATTATCACTACTATTACCATTTTCTGCTTGGAGATTTTGGCTACCAAGGTTTCTCTCATAGGCTGCCTTGGTATCAACAAGTGAGCTATCTCCTTGTAGAAATGGTTGGAAGCTAGGATGCACTTGTACTGAGTGGGAAAAACTCCAAAAGCTTTCCCAACATCTCTGAATATGTCCCTCATAATCAATGGCATGCATCTTTGCTTCCCTTAATGACTTAGGATTCCGCAGTCCCACTTGGATTTGCATCTTAATCTCTAAGCCACTCAAAAAGATCTCACATAGCACATCACCTGGCAATGCAGTAGCTCTTCTTGGCCAAAGCCTCAAAATATCATCAAAGGCTCTAGCGTATTCTTTAACAGAAGGATAGGACTCTTGCCTAAACTGCATCAGCTGCCCTAAAACTTGGGTGATAGGCACCTTTTTTCTCATATTCATCTAATAATCGATCACTCAAATCTCAAAGGATTTAATAGACCCCCTTGGGAGGCTCCAGTACCATTTTCTAGCCTCTCCCTTTAGGTTACTTGAGAATACGAGCATCCGATGAATATCATTGAACCCACTTGCAAGGTATGCTAGGTTGTATTCTTGTAAATGCACCATCGGATCCTCATTAACCAGCCCATGAAACACTAGGAGATCCCTATAAGGAGGAGGGCATTTAGTCCTTTCCTTCGGGATCAGCACTGGGCCATTAAAATCCTCATATTCATGACCTAACTCTAGTATCTTGGGGTCTCCAACCTCTTCCATTTCCACCTTTATTGATGTAGGGAGGTTAATATTATCCTTACTATCCCTTCCTGCCAACTCACAAAGTGGTCTAGGGAGTCCTATGCTACGCAATAAGGAGTCTACTCCATCGCTTGATGTTGGTGTTTTAGTAATTCTATCCTCATTTGCTATTGTTTTCCTAGAATCAGAGGTAGGCCCTAATAGAATCTTCCTTTCTGATAAGGGTTTTCCACATATGTAGATATCGTCCAATGCTTTATGGATCTGCAAAATTGTGCTTTGGAACCCAATTGCACTAGGCCCTAGCATCGGAGGTATCTCTTGCTCATAGGCATATATTACTTTGACTAATGGCATCACGATCGTTTCCTTCAAAAACTTATCGCTTTTGAGGATTACAAACGACTGTGCCATCCTTACATCACTTTTGCTCCCTAATCTTTTCTCTAGCTCCCATGGACTATCATATCTCATGATTACTCCATGAGTATTTTCCCATAGTGATCCATACTCCAGCATGGTGTCACTTTCAGGGCAAAGGGTAAAGTAATCGGCCACATTTCTAGCCAAAGATCCCACTAAACCATTTAGAATGGACAAGGTATCTTTAGGGTTACGGGGATTCCTTGGTTTCATCATCATGCTCATGGCTGAAACTTTAATCCGCCTATTTTAGCATCCACCGCTTCAAGGCGGCTATCAACTATATAATAAAGCTAACGGGTCCCTTATAAGACCAAGATTCAGAAACCACCACTTATAGGCGGCTCTCGACAGACGCACCACTGATGGGACCTAAAATGGGCCGACACTGGCTATGGCACTAGCCGAACCTTATGCATATGATAGACAACCCCACCACACGGCCTCGCAGGCCAAGAGCATCTAAAACTCACTTTGCACTAAATGCTTATGATGATTTTGCATTTATATCCAATATGTAGTCCAATGTTCACCTTCCCTTCTCCTCAGAGGGAGATCCCATAACATATAGGCATAATGCCTCGTAATACACATATAGGGAAGCACCTCTCGGCTGATTGCCGCGGCTCCACTGCAACTCTCCTACACCTCGGGGATAAGCCCCAAGATGCATCGCTCCAACATATAAAACATAATGCACAAACTCCACTCTTTCATAATTCAACGTTCCAGGAGATTTTGATTTGCCTCACAAAACTTTCCCCAACGGAAGTGCCCATCTAACCCTACAGCTTGGGTTTCCTGTCCTCTCAACGTTGGTCAAAGTTTATCAATCAATTGCAATGCATTCCAGGAGATACCACGTGGCATGCTTGATGCAAGGTGTATGACGATTTTGCACAACCATTTTATGATTTAAAAAAACAGCCATGTGAGGTGCGGAAAACAACCCTTTCATGAATTTTAACTAAGCGTTACGTGCTACGCTGCTTTAGGGACTAGCACCGGAACTTTCGTGCTATTAGTTGCCTATATTTAATTATGGAACGATCCCTAAATTCTATACTGTTGGTGTGTCAAATGATGGGCCAGGAATTGCATGTGTCAAATCAAAGCATGTCCACATGCAATTCCTGGCCCATCATTTGACACACCAACAGTATTTTTAGGGATTTTGGGCCTCCAAACCCAATTCATATTCCTTTTCATATTCTCAGACTGCCTCATCTGCCCACATTGGTCCAATGGACTCACAGTGGATTTATCACCATTACTAGATGGCCTCACAGCCTTATGGCTTCTATTTAGTACAGGTGGACCTTTGGCATGCCACATCTTCTCTACATGAGATGTTTTTACTTGCCTTTGTCCACTCTACAACAACTGCTTAGCCATAGGAACCATGCTTTTACTAAAAGAAATAACATCTACTCGAAAGCATGATTTATCTATAAATTGGAAAGGTCTCTCAAGAGCCTTACTAGGAGCACAACTAGAACCACTCATAGAATGCTCATCTAAGCTTGTAGACCTAATGGTTCTATCAATTCCACCGTCACAACTACCTCTCATGGAAGTGTTGCAAGCCTTGATGGGACTTACTGGGCTTGGAATCTTTTTATCCACAGGGGGTATATTATCACTACTATTACCATTTTCTGCTTGGAGATTTTGGCTACCAAGGTTTCTCTCATAGGCTGCCTTGGTATCAACAAGTGAGCTATCTCCTTGTAGAAATGGTTGGAAGCTAGGATGCACTTGTACTGAGTGGGAAAAACTCCAAAAGCTTTCCCAACATCTCTGAATATGTCCCTCATAATCAATGGCATGCATCTTTGCTTCCCTTAATGACTTAGGATTCCGCAGTCCCACTTGGATTTGCATCTTAATCTCTAAGCCACTCAAAAAGATCTCACATAGCACATCACCTGGCAATGCAGTAGCTCTTCTTGGCCAAAGCCTCAGAATATCATCAAAGGCTCTAGCGTATTCTTTAACAGAAGGATAGGACTCTTGCCTAAACTGCATCAGCTGCCCTAAAACTTGGGTGATAGGCACCTTTTTTCTCATATTCATCTAATAATCGATCACTCAAATCTCAAAGGATTTAATAGACCCCCTTGGGAGGCTCCAGTACCATTTTCTAGCCTCTCCCTTTAGGTTACTTGAGAATACGAGCATCCGATGAATATCATTGAACCCACTTGCAAGGTATGCTAGGTTGTATTCTTGTAAATGCACCATCGGATCCTCATTAACCAGCCCATGAAACACTAGGAGATCCCTATAAGGAGGAGGGCATTTAGTCCTTTCCTTCGGGATCAGCACTGGGCCATTAAAATCCTCATATTCATGACCTAACTCTAGTATCTTGGGGTCTCCAACCTCTTCCATTTCCACCTTTATTGATGTAGGGAGGTTAATATTATCCTTACTATCCCTTCCTGCCAACTCACAAAGTGGTCTAGGGAGTCCTATGCTACGCAATAAGGAGTCTACTCCATCGCTTGATGTTGGTGTTTTAGTAATTCTATCCTCATTTGCTATTGTTTTCCTAGAATCAGAGGTAGGCCCTAATAGAATCTTCCTTTCTGATAAGGGTTTTCCACATATGTAGATATCGTCCAATGCTTTATGGATCTGCAAAATTGTGCTTTGGAACCCAATTGCATTAGGCCCTAGCATCGGAGGTATCTCTTGCTCATAGGCATATATTACTTTGACTAATGGCATCACGATCGTTTCCTTCAAAAACTTATCGCTTTTGAGGATTACAAACGACTGTGCCATCCTTACATCACTTTTGCTCCCTAATCTTTTCTCTAGCTCCCATGGACTATCATATCTCATGATTACTCCATGAGTATTTTCCCATAGTGATCCATACTCCAGCATGGTGTCACTTTCAGGGCAAAGGGTAAAGTAATCGGCCACATTTCTAGCCAAAGATCCCACTAAACCATTTAGAATGGACAAGGTATCTTTAGGGTTACGGGGATTCCTTGGTTTCATCATCATGCTCATGGCTGAAACTTTAATCCGCCTATTTTAGCATCCACCGCTTCAAGGCGGCTATCAACTATATAATAAAGCTAACGGGTCCCTTATAAGACCAAGATTCAGAAACCACCACTTATAGGCGGCTCTCGACAGACGCACCACTGATGGGACCTAAAATGGGCCGACACTGGCTATGGCACTAGCCGAACCTTATGCATATGATAGACAACCCCACCACACGGCCTCGCAGGCCAAGAGCATCTAAAACTCACTTTGCACTAAATGCTTATGATGATTTTGCATTTATATCCAATATGTAGTCCAATGTTCACCTTCCCTTCTCCTCAGAGGGAGATCCCATAACATATAGGCATAATGCCTCGTAATACACATATAGGGAAGCACCTCTCGGCTGATTGCCGCGGCTCCACTGCAACTCTCCTACACCTCGGGGATAAGCCCCAAGATGCATCGCTCCAACATATAAAACATAATGCACAAACTCCACTCTTTCATAATTCAACGTTCCAGGAGATTTTGATTTGCCTCACAAAACTTTCCCCAACGGAAGTGCCCATCTAACCCTACAGCTTGGGTTTCCTGTCCTCTCAACGTTGGTCAAAGTTTATCAATCAATTGCAATGCATTCCAGGAGATACCACGTGGCATGCTTGATGCAAGGTGTATGAAGATTTTGCACAACCATTTTATGATTTAAAAAAACAGCCATGTGAGGTGCGGAAAACAACCCTTTCATGAATTTTAACTAAGCGTTACGTGCTACGCTGCTTTAGGGACTAGCACCGGAACTTTCGTGCTATTAGTTGCCTATATTTAATTATGGAACGATCCCTAAATTCTATACTGTTGGTGTGTCAAATGATGGGCCAGGAATTGCATGTGTCAAATCAAAGCATGTCCACATGCAATTCCTGGCCCATCATTTGACACACCAACAGTATTTTTAGGGATTTTGGGCCTCCAAACCCAATTCATATTCCTTTTCATATTCTCAGACTGCCTCATCTGCCCACATTGGTCCAATGGACTCACAGTGGATTTATCACCATTACTAGATGGCCTCACAGCCTTATGGCTTCTATTTAGTACAGGTGGACCTTTGGCATGCCACATCTTCTCTACATGAGATGTTTTTACTTGCCTTTGTCCACTCTACAACAACTGCTTAGCCATAGGAACCATGCTTTTACTAAAAGAAATAACATCTACTCGAAAGCATGATTTATCTATAAATTGGAAAGGTCTCTCAAGAGCCTTACTAGGAGCACAACTAGAACCACTCATAGAATGCTCATCTAAGCTTGTAGACCTAATGGTTCTATCAATTCCACCGTCACAACTACCTCTCATGGAAGTGTTGCAAGCCTTGATGGGACTTACTGGGCTTGGAATCTTTTTATCCACAGGGGGTATATTATCACTACTATTACCATTTTCTGCTTGGAGATTTTGGCTACCAAGGTTTCTCTCATAGGCTGCCTTGGTATCAACAAGTGAGCTATCTCCTTGTAGAAATGGTTGGAAGCTAGGATGCACTTGTACTGAGTGGGAAAAACTCCAAAAGCTTTCCCAACATCTCTGAATATGTCCCTCATAATCAATGGCATGCATCTTTGCTTCCCTTAATGACTTAGGATTCCGCAGTCCCACTTGGATTTGCATCTTAATCTCTAAGCCACTCAAAAAGATCTCACATAGCACATCACCTGGCAATGCAGTAGCTCTTCTTGGCCAAAGCCTCAGAATATCATCAAAGGCTCTAGCGTATTCTTTAACAGAAGGATAGGACTCTTGCCTAAACTGCATCAGCTGCCCTAAAACTTGGGTGATAGGCACCTTTTTTCTCATATTCATCTAATAATCGATCACTCAAATCTCAAAGGATTTAATAGACCCCCTTGGGAGGCTCCAGTACCATTTTCTAGCCTCTCCCTTTAGGTTACTTGAGAATACGAGCATCCGATGAATATCATTGAACCCACTTGCAAGGTATGCTAGGTTGTATTCTTGTAAATGCACCATCGGATCCTCATTAACCAGCCCATGAAACACTAGGAGATCCCTATAAGGAGGAGGGCATTTAGTCCTTTCCTTCGGGATCAGCACTGGGCCATTAAAATCCTCATATTCATGACCTAACTCTAGTATCTTGGGGTCTCCAACCTCTTCCATTTCCACCTTTATTGATGTAGGGAGGTTAATATTATCCTTACTATCCCTTCCTGCCAACTCACAAAGTGGTCTAGGGAGTCCTATGCTACGCAATAAGGAGTCTACTCCATCGCTTGATGTTGGTGTTTTAGTAATTCTATCCTCATTTGCTATTGTTTTCCTAGAATCAGAGGTAGGCCCTAATAGAATCTTCCTTTCTGATAAGGGTTTTCCACATATGTAGATATCGTCCAATGCTTTATGGATCTGCAAAATTGTGCTTTGGAACCCAATTGCATTAGGCCCTAGCATCGGAGGTATCTCTTGCTCATAGGCATATATTACTTTGACTAATGGCATCACGATCGTTTCCTTCAAAAACTTATCGCTTTTGAGGATTACAAACGACTGTGCCATCCTTACATCACTTTTGCTCCCTAATCTTTTCTCTAGCTCCCATGGACTATCATATCTCATGATTACTCCATGAGTATTTTCCCATAGTGATCCATACTCCAGCATGGTGTCACTTTCAGGGCAAAGGGTAAAGTAATCGGCCACATTTCTAGCCAAAGATCCCACTAAACCATTTAGAATGGACAAGGTATCTTTAGGGTTACGGGGATTCCTTGGTTTCATCATCATGCTCATGGCTGAAACTTTAATCCGCCTATTTTAGCATCCACCGCTTCAAGGCGGCTATCAACTATATAATAAAGCTAACGGGTCCCTTATAAGACCAAGATTCAGAAACCACCACTTATAGGCGGCTCTCGACAGACGCACCACTGATGGGACCTAAAATGGGCCGACACTGGCTATGGCACTAGCCGAACCTTATGCATATGATAGACAACCCCACCACACGGCCTCGCAGGCCAAGAGCATCTAAAACTCACTTTGCACTAAATGCTTATGATGATTTTGCATTTATATCCAATATGTAGTCCAATGTTCACCTTCCCTTCTCCTCAGAGGGAGATCCCATAACATATAGGCATAATGCCTCGTAATACACATATAGGGAAGCACCTCTCGGCTGATTGCCGCGGCTCCACTGCAACTCTCCTACACCTCGGGGATAAGCCCCAAGATGCATCGCTCCAACATATAAAACATAATGCACAAACTCCACTCTTTCATAATTCAATGTTCCAGGAGATTTTGATTTGCCTCACAAAACTTTCCCCAACGGAAGTGCCCATCTAACCCTACAGCTTGGGTTTCCTGTCCTCTCAACGTTGGTCAAAGTTTATCAATCAATTGCAATGCATTCCAGGAGATACCACGTGGCATGCTTGATGCAAGGTGTATGACGATTTTGCACAACCATTTTATGATTTAAAAAAACAGCCATGTGAGGTGCGGAAAACAACCCTTTCATGAATTTTAACTAAGCGTTACGTGCTACGCTGCTTTAGGGACTAGCACCGGAACTTTCGTGCTATTAGTTGCCTATATTTAATTATGGAACGATCCCTAAATTCTATACTGTTGGTGTGTCAAATGATGGGCCAGGAATTGCATGTGTCAAATCAAAGCATGTCCACATGCAATTCCTGGCCCATCATTTGACACACCAACAGTATTTTTAGGGATTTTGGGCCTCCAAACCCAATTCATATTCCTTTTCATATTCTCAGACTGCCTCATCTGCCCACATTGGTCCAATGGACTCACAGTGGATTTATCACCATTACTAGATGGCCTCACAGCCTTATGGCTTCTATTTAGTACAGGTGGACCTTTGGCATGCCACATCTTCTCTACATCACTGCTTAGCCATAGGAACCATGCTTTTACTAAAAGAAATAACATCTACTCGAAAGCATGATTTATCTATAAATTGGAAAGGTCTCTCAAGAGCCTTACTAGGAGCACAACTAGAACCACTCATAGAATGCTCATCTAAGCTTGTAGACCTAATGGTTCTATCAATTCCACCGTCACAACTACCTCTCATGGAAGTGTTGCAAGCCTTGATGGGACTTACTGGGCTTGGAATCTTTTTATCCACAGGGGGTATATTATCACTACTATTACCATTTTCTGCTTGGAGATTTTGGCTACCAAGGTTTCTCTCATAGGCTGCCTTGGTATCAACAAGTGAGCTATCTCCTTGTAGAAATGGTTGGAAGCTAGGATGCACTTGTACTGAGTGGGAAAAACTCCAAAAGCTTTCCCAACATCTCTGAATATGTCCCTCATAATCAATGGCATGCATCTTTGCTTCCCTTAATGACTTAGGATTCCGCAGTCCCACTTGGATTTGCATCTTAATCTCTAAGCCACTCAAAAAGATCTCACATAGCACATCACCTGGCAATGCAGTAGCTCTTCTTGGCCAAAGCCTCAGAATATCATCAAAGGCTCTAGCGTATTCTTTAACAGAAGGATAGGACTCTTGCCTAAACTGCATCAGCTGCCCTAAAACTTGGGTGATAGGCACCTTTTTTCTCATATTCATCTAATAATCGATCACTCAAATCTCAAAGGATTTAATAGACCCCCTTGGGAGGCTCCAGTACCATTTTCTAGCCTCTCCCTTTAGGTTACTTGAGAATACGAGCATCCGATGAATATCATTGAACCCACTTGCAAGGTATGCTAGGTTGTATTCTTGTAAATGCACCATCGGATCCTCATTAACCAGCCCATGAAACACTAGGAGATCCCTATAAGGAGGAGGGCATTTAGTCCTTTCCTTCGGGATCAGCACTGGGCCATTAAAATCCTCATATTCATGACCTAACTCTAGTATCTTGGGGTCTCCAACCTCTTCCATTTCCACCTTTATTGATGTAGGGAGGTTAATATTATCCTTACTATCCCTTCCTGCCAACTCACAAAGTGGTCTAGGGAGTCCTATGCTACGCAATAAGGAGTCTACTCCATCGCTTGATGTTGGTGTTTTAGTAATTCTATCCTCATTTGCTATTGTTTTCCTAGAATCAGAGGTAGGCCCTAATAGAATCTTCCTTTCTGATAAGGGTTTTCCACATATGTAGATATCGTCCAATGCTTTATGGATCTGCAAAATTGTGCTTTGGAACCCAATTGCATTAGGCCCTAGCATCGGAGGTATCTCTTGCTCATAGGCATATATTACTTTGACTAATGGCATCACGATCGTTTCCTTCAAAAACTTATCGCTTTTGAGGATTACAAACGACTGTGCCATCCTTACATCACTTTTGCTCCCTAATCTTTTCTCTAGCTCCCATGGACTATCATATCTCATGATTACTCCATGAGTATTTTCCCATAGTGATCCATACTCCAGCATGGTGTCACTTTCAGGGCAAAGGGTAAAGTAATCGGCCACATTTCTAGCCAAAGATCCCACTAAACCATTTAGAATGGACAAGGTATCTTTAGGGTTACGGGGATTCCTTGGTTTCATCATCATGCTCATGGCTGAAACTTTAATCCGCCTATTTTAGCATCCACCGCTTCAAGGCGGCTATCAACTATATAATAAAGCTAACGGGTCCCTTATAAGACCAAGATTCAGAAACCACCACTTATAGGCGGCTCTCGACAGACGCACCACTGATGGGACCTAAAATGGGCCGACACTGGCTATGGCACTAGCCGAACCTTATGCATATGATAGACAACCCCACCACACGGCCTCGCAGGCCAAGAGCATCTAAAACTCACTTTGCACTAAATGCTTATGATGATTTTGCATTTATATCCAATATGTAGTCCAATGTTCACCTTCCCTTCTCCTCAGAGGGAGATCCCATAACATATAGGCATAATGCCTCGTAATACACATATAGGGAAGCACCTCTCGGCTGATTGCCGCGGCTCCACTGCAACTCTCCTACACCTCGGGGATAAGCCCCAAGATGCATCGCCCCAACATATAAAAGATAATGCACAAACTCCACTCTTTCATAATTCAACGTTCCAGGAGATTTTGATTTGCCTCACAAAACTTTCCCAAACGGAAGTGCCCATCTAACCCTACAGCTTGGGTTTCCTGTCCTCTCAACGTTGGTCAAAGTTTATCAATCAATTGCAATGCATTCCAGGAGATACCACGTGGCATGCTTGATGCAAGGTGTATGACGATTTTGCACAACCATTTTATGATTTAAAAAAACAGCCATGTGAGGTGCGGAAAACAACCCTTTCATGAATTTTAACTAAGCGTCACGTGCTACGCTGCTTTAGGGACTAGCACCGGAACTTTCGTGCTATTAGTTGCCTATATTTAATTATGGAACGATCCCTAAATTCTATGCACAAAGAGGAAAATCAGAATTTGTATCTTTTCAGCAATTAGATTGTCGCACAAACTTCATTCCCCCCTCACAGTTTAGGTGTTGCTGTGTTGCATAGGTGTAGATGGTTGTTTTGTATCATTTTTGTATGTAAAAAATAATAAACATGTACTATAACACAAAGGACAAGGCCAAACTGAGGCTTGACCTCATGCTTTAACCTCGCCAAACATTCACGCACATAAATCTTATTTTTCCATATTTTTTGAGCGTGAAAACCCCAATTTTCTCTATTTTTCACTATTTTTCCCTATTTATTGTTCATGAAAAATAGGTATTTTTTGATGTATTTGTATTAGCTTATTATTTTACTGAAACTTAACATTTTCTCTGAGTTTATCCCATTTCCATTCATTTTTCCCAACTCAAAATCGGAAAGAACCACTAATTTCTATTAAAAATGACATTTTGTGGGTTTTAAAGAATTAATAATGGTTCTAAATCATTGCGGGTTCTGCATTTCTGTAGTTACGGCCCTCAAACATGACGCAAACAAGGTTGAAACAAAAATTCATCGCATATGAACAACATTTGGACCATGAAACAACAAAAACAATCAAAATTTTTCATAAAATTGGAGCATACCGCGTGTCTTGCGTATTGCGGGCTTTTTAATAATCATTCTGGGCAGCCCACAGACTGAGCAGCAACCATTCTTCAGTGGTGAACCTCTTTCTTCAGTCTCCTCTTCATCTTGAAGCAATCCGATCACAGCCGGACAAGCATCCTTCAGCCCCTCTTCTTCTTGATTTCTTGCACATGAATTGCCTCTATGCAGGAGAGAGAGGGAGGAGAGAGAAAGACTGGTTTTTTATCTCTTTGCTCAATGCATCATTCCTTGATCCATTTATGGCGATGGAGGGCGAAGGATAGAAGAATCTCAGGGCCAAGAGGATTCCTCCTGCCTCAACCGATCAGAAAATGATGAAATAATTGGGGAAAAATGGGGTGCAAAAAACTGACGTCCCTCCCCCCCAACATTTCATTTCGTGGCTTCTTTTAAGCTTTTTGTAAATAGCTTTTAAGCTCTTAATCAAATTATCTAGTTCATGCCTTTTGCTTTCACACTTCTGGCAAGTGGTTTTTTCACTTTTGCAGGGGCAAACAATATCATATTCAAGATCCATCTGGACGGGTGGTTTCGTGGCATCGAAATCTACAAAATTGGGCCCCCTCATGCTCTTCTCAACTTCTAGATCTAGTAGCCACTTCACAACCCCGAACCTTGTGGGGATTAAATGGGGGATCAAACGACCTCGGAATTGAGATCTAAGACTTGCATTGGATTCCTGGAATTGTTTTTCATCTAGGAAAACTCTAGCTCGGCCATCCACCATCATTTGATTTTCCATGAAAATTAGCATTATCGCTTTAAGGACTTGCCACTTAAAATCGTACTGATTGCCACCGCCGCCTTCGATGAAGTCTATTTTTCCCCTGATATTCGTAATTTTTGGCTATTTTTAAGCACTTCTCAGCATCAAAAATCATCTGTCACTACCTAAAACACATAGCCATGTACGATGATACATGACCAATGTTAACTTTTATCCTTTAGAGAAATCGGTCTATTATAGCCACATAGGTGGTACATGTCCAATGTTAACTTTTATCCTTTAGATGAGACTTTTAGGCTCAAAATAAAGTTTGAGCCATGCGCAAAGCCCATGGCTATCTTGGCTAGAACTAGAGTTTGAGCCTCAAAGAGAGGTTTTTTACTAACCAAGCCTGATGGAGCCTTAGTGAATTGAATGACCCTATATTACTCAAAGTCCATAACCATTCTCTACAACATAGTGCCGTCGTTCTCTTAGCCACCATCTAGAGTATAAGCAATGCTTATTAGCTACTGGGGTTATATTTGGTTCTATCTATTTTCTTGAAAAATACCATGCAATAATTATGGGCTATAGATTGTCAATCCTTGGATGACACTTCAAGTTCAAACTTGAATTCAAACCTCTCAGTGAAGCTCATTGGTATCCTACCTAAGAATAGACTTTGAGCCTCAAAGAGATCTTTTAATCAACCAACAGGCTTAAGAGCCTCAAAGAGAACTGTGACCATATCTTGGGCAAAACTTGATAACCATTCTCTAGAAACTGCTATGAATTCATGACCATTGTTTGAGGCTCAACCAAAAGTCTTATGAATTTTGGCTACCTTGAAGTCATATCCCTCTTATGAGGCTCCAACTAAATTTTGAGCTTGGAATGCAACTTTTGGCCAACAATCAATGTAATTTGATTCTGAAACTTTGTGTTGAGGTGCCATGTTACAATCAATATGCTACAATGGAAATTTCAGCACAAGTAATCAATATGCTACAATGGAAATGTAAGCACATGCAATTCTATTAATGAGATTTACTCATTTCTCTTTGGTTTTTGGAAGGATTAGAGGGTGTAAAACAAGGTGATTCAGTGTTTCTTGTTGACGGTTGTTTAAAAAAGGCACACAAGGTTGTTCATTCTCTTGATCCATCTCACAAGTATGGATTTCAATTGATCGGTGTAACATGTGTGGCCATACATGTTCTTGAGAGCTTTGTTGATACATTCTTGATTCCGTTTATGAAAATGGATGTAAGAAATATGTCTCAAGCCCTTGAAAGCACTATCAAATGACCATTGAATGGCATTGTCATTGACAAAGACAAAGTTGGTACAAGAGACAAAAAAATTTGAGGAAATAAATGTTGAACAAGAGGATGGCTTCATAGATAGAGAGAGTTGGAAAGAAAAAAGAGTCATCCTATGGGATGACAATAGATCCAAAACACTTGGTGAAGGTGTGGTTTTGTTGGTCTACCCAGATGAGGCCATAAACAATAGCGAACTAGGGGAGACTAACTTGAGTGTACTTGTTGAAGGATCCTTGGATCCATCAAAACCAAGTGAAATGGATGTGTTAAGTTTGAACTTAGTTAGATGGCCTATTAGTCAAATCACTTTTGAGAATGATGAACCCTTGAGAGATAGGAAACCATAGCATTGAAGATGAGAGGATGGAATAAAATATTGATCTCGTGGAGAACCTAAATGGTTTTAGTGATGAAGATGAAGATGAGGCCACTTTTTATAACAACGACAATAGTATTAAACCTGGGAGTGACAGTACAGAAGTAGGTTTTCTTCTTCAAAATGAGGATGCTAGAGGAGGGGATGCCATGATTAGTGACTATGATAGCATAGATGGGACACTAAAGAAACGAAGTAATGTGCATAGAGTAATGGTTCAAAAAACAAACATGAACCCTGCATTTGGTAAAAGATGTGATATTGCAAACATCCATCAAGTTGCAATAATTGATTATTTCTGAGCAAAGATATTGCAAAAATGGAGATAAATCCAAAATCATGCAAGCAAGGTAAACTTCTTGGGATAGAGCTATTCTACTACTCGATGCATGTATATAATAGATTGTATGTGAAAGGTGAGAAGGATTGAAGCTTGCACGTGAGCTATGGCGGGAGAGCAAGAGCAAGAAAGAGAGAGACAAGAAATGGGAACTCCAACAGTCACAATGTGTGACCGGGCCTTCCTTTATTTACTAGTCACTAAAAAATGAATGTAAAGAATAAAGTGACGTGATGGGGGCCTGCCACCTGCAGTGTGCAGTGGCGGGTACTGTCAGTGTAGTAATACACGGGGCGGCACGGCGGAGTTACCCCAATAACCTCCCACTTAAAGGCGAATCTACCCCAGTGAGAGAGAAAAGAAAAGAAAAAGACAGTACAATTGTACATAGGTACAAGGGATGAGGAAAGGCAACATCTCATCCAACGCCCATCAATCTCCTGAGGAACGCAAAGCGCTCAGTAGTGAGGCTTTTCGTGAGCAGATCTGCAGGATTCTCGTCAGTGGAGATCTTGACAAGGTCAACAGACTTGTCCTCCACGACACCACGTATGAAGTGATACCTCACCTCAATGTGTTTCGTCTTTGCATGGAAGACCGCATTCTTAGCCAACTGAATGGCACTCATAGAATCCGAATGCAGTGTAGGAATAGCATCAATCCCAAGGTCAGCAACTAGACGGCCTAGCCATATGGCCTCCTTGCAAGCCTTAGTGGCTGCAACATACTCGGCCTCAGTGGTAGACAAAGCCGTACACTTCTGAACCCTGGACATCCAAGAGACAGCACCTCCAGCATAGGTGAATACATAGCCAGAAGTGGACTTTCTACTATCTGCATGTCCTGCATAATCGAAGTTAGTGTACCCCACAACCCCTGTATCCTAGTTGCCATAGCAAATACACATATCTGTTGTGTCCTTCAGGTACCTCATGATACCCCTCATGGCATCCCAATGTTTCCTACCAGGTGTAGCCATATAGCGTGCCACAACACCAACTACAAAGGCAATATCTGGACGAGTGGCTATCATGGCATACATCAAACTGCCCACGGTTGAAGCATAAGGGATCTGGGCCATCTCGGCCCTCTGCTCATTTGTCTGCGGACAATCGGCTTGTGATACCTTCACATAAGAAGGCAATGGATAGCCAATAGGCTTTACGTCCTGCATGCGGAAGCGCTCAAGGACTTTATGAATATACTCCCTCTGTGACAAGTAGAGGAGTCCCTGATGCTTGTCGCGTCTAATGCACATACCAAGTATGTGAGAGGCATGTCCCAAATCCTTCATCTCAAAGCTCTTCTTCAGCTGAGATTTAAGAGCATCTAGCTCATCATGAGCTTTCCTTGCTATCAGCATATCATCCACATAGAGTACCAAAATAAGAAATGAACCATCACGGGCTTTCTTCATGTAAAGACACGGATCCATAGCACTCCTGTTGTAGCCCTGTGACTGCATAAAGGCATCAAACTTATGATACCATTCCCTAGGTGCCTGCTTCAAGCCATAAAGACTTTTCTTCAACTTGCACACTAGGTGCTCCCTGTGAGGTTCTGCAAAGCCCTTAGACTGCTCCATATTGATCTCATCATGCAAGTCCCCATGTAAGAAAGCCGTCTTGACATCCATCTGATATAGATCTAAGTCAAGCTGAGCAACCAAAGCCAAGACCAAGCATAGGGTGGTCATCTTAACCACAGGAGAAAAGACCTCATCAAAGTCTACACCATGCTCCTTAAAACCCTTTGCTACCAATCTAGCCTTGTATGCCGGCTTGGGGTGTCTAGGGGTACTTTTCAGCTTGTACACCCACTTGCATGGCAAAGCCTTCTTGCCCTTAGGCAAGGCAACCAAATCCCAAGTCTCATTTTTATGCAAGGAGTCAATCTCAGACTGCATAGCCCTCTCCCAGGAGTGACTGTCACCCTTGCGCATAGCCTCATCATAAGTGAAAGGCTCTCCTACAATTGTAACCAAAATATAATGCATAGAGGGCTGAAATCTATCAGGTGGACGTCTGTCTCTAGCAGACTGTCTCACTGTAGGCTCTGCTGCCTGCCCAGCTGCTTGTCCAACACCCTGACCATGAGCATCTACTGCAGCTGTAGGTTGTCCAACTAGCTGTGCAGGAGCTCTAGGCTCCTCCTGAAAGATCACTCTATGGATCTCAACCACCTTCTCAGGCTGCATGTGCATCTTGTCTTCATGGAAGACTACATCATGGCTACGTACTATTTTCCGCGCCTGTGGATCCCATAGGCGATAGCCCATCTCTCCTGAATCACCATAACTAAGAAAGATGCATTTAATGCTCTTTGGATCCAACTTACTCCTCTTGTCCTTGGGCACATGGCAGAATGCCTCACATCCAAAGAAACGGAGATGCGCATAAGAGGGTGGCTTACCAGCCCAAACTTCCTCTTCAACCTTGAAATCCAATCCACTAGAAGGCGATCGGTTTATGACATGCACTGCCGTACTAACTGCCTCGGCCCAAAAGCTCTGTGGTAGGCCTGCATGGCTAAGCATAGAGCGGACACGCTCCTGAATAGTCCTGTTCATGTGCTCAGCCAAACCATTCTGGGTGGGGGTGTAAGGAGCGGTTAACTGATGCTTAATACCCCTGTCATCACAAAACTGCTCAAAAGTACATGAGACATATTCTCCCCCATTGTCAGTCCTAAGGCATTTCAGCCTATAGCCAGTCTGCTTCTCAACAAGAGCAAGCCAACGCTGAAAGACTGCCAAGACATCAGACTTTTGCTTTATGGGATAAGCCTACACTTTCCTAGAAAAATCATCAATGAAGGTAACAAAGTACTTTGCGCCACCCATAGACATACACGGCATGGGCCCACAAACATCTGAATGCACCAAAGCCAAGGGCTCACTCATGCATGGCCTACCCGATTTCCTATGCGTAGATCTATTCTGCTTACCATAAAGACAATGATCACACGAGTCAAAACGTGCATAGTCCAAAGGCGGAAGATACTGCAAACGAGATAACATTTTCCTTCCCTTCAAAGACATATGCCCCAAACGGGCATGCCAAAGTGATACATGTGGGATATAACCCACTGCCAAAACATGGTCTACAGAAGACCTAGATACAACAAGAGGATAGAGGCTGCCAGCCTTGGCGCCTCTAGCAAGCACAAGTCTGCCTCTGGTAATCTTCCAGGCAGAATCCCCAACACAGACATGAAACCCTGCATCATCCAACTGTCCTGCAGACATAAGACTGCGCGTAAGCGCACGTACATGACGTACATCCCTGAGCAAAAAGGAATTACCAGTGGAAAATTGCAACTGAATATCTCCACAGCCCACAATATCAAGTGACCTGTCATCTCTAAGTCTGACTGATCCAGATACAGTATGGTAAGAGTGAAACCACTCACGGTAAGGCGTCACATGGAAGGATGCACCTGAATCCAATAACCAGCACTGTGCATACATACTAGGTGTCTCAGTCAAGTGTGAGGCATCAAAAGAACTAGCTGCACAAGTATGAACTCATCACTACCATCGAAATCCTCGGTCTGCGTGACATTAATTTCTTCCATCTTGACGCTGGACTTCGCAGGTACTATGCTACGATCAGAGGACTTCTCCTGCACTTTCTCTTTCCCCTTATCCTTGCGCTTCTCATTGTGCAACTCATGACATTGTGGTCTGATATGGCCCTTTTTCCCACCATGATGACAAGTGACATTAGCGTTGCGCCCACACGACTTACTATGCGACTTTCCACGAGATTTAGACTGACCCTTCTGAGAGTCACGGCCACGGCCATTCCCACGTTCATTCCTGTCATTCCTGCCTCTAACTGTCAAAGCATGTGAAACACGAGAGGCATCCAAGTTTTTGCGATTAACCTCTTCCTGCAGAAGAGCACTCTCAACATCATTCAGTTTCAGAGTAGCACTAGAGGCACATAGGGTAGTGCGGAATACATCCCATGACTCATTCAGAGTCCCAAGCAAGAAAAGAGGAGTTACTTCCTCTCCAAAGGTGATATCCTGCGAAGTCAGGTTCTTCAGTATAGCATGGAACTGGCTCAAGTGAGCAGACATAGTCGCATTATCCTTCATGCGCAGATCCATAAGCTGCTTCAACCAGTACATCTGACTCGCCGGACTTTTCTTATCATAAAGATTCTTGATCTTATTCCATAGATCCCATGCACTCTGTGCTTCCTCAAATACATTATAATGTACCTGTTCAGTGAGAGACAATACAATCGTGGACTTGCATAGCTCATCAAGTTCAAGCCAGTCGTCATTGTCCATAGTTTCAGGCTGCTCCCCACTCAACCGAAGTGGCTTAATCTGAGATTTCTGCACCAAGACCTGCCAAATTTGGCTCTTCCAATAAGAGTAGTTGGTACCATCCAACTTTGTGATGTTAAATATGGCATTATCAGTCGAAGAGGACGCCATAATGCAGGCTGGAAATGCACAGACCATGTAAAACTGCTGGCTGTTTTATTGCAGAAAATGCCCAAAATCCACTGAAATGAGCTCCAAATGGCGAGAAAAGTGTGCCAAAAGATGTTGCCCACTTAGTACTAGGTGCGGTACACCAAATCTGGATATTTCAGCATAAAAAATATTGCTCAATCCAGCAATAAATGCTTGCTGTAATAAATTTCAAAATTGCAATAATGAGAGCAAACTGTCCCAAAACTGGATCTAATGTCAACTAAACAATGCTAGGTCCAAAGCCAGCATAAAGAGGACAAAATAAAGCCAAATGACAACGAAAATACATGAGCATAACACCGAGAGATGTCAAATAGCATCTGCCAATAAGAGGCACACCCCCAGACAATCTAGGCAAAATGTAGAACCAGCTGCCAAAACCTGACACAAATAGGTGTCTGCTCAAAAGAAAGCGGATCCAAAATTGAGACTCAACTCATAAGCATCCTGTGAACCAAGACATATACTCAATGCAACATCCAATTGTCGGAGTATAATCCCAAAGTCTCAATACATCTATAACTGCTCAATGACATAGATTGCTCCAATAGCATGTAATCCTTGCTCAAGGTCAAGTAAGCATGCAAGATGCTCCCACTGGCACAAAAGGTGTACAATCGAGTTAAGGGCTCAAGCAACCCAAGACAAAGTACCAGTGACAAGTGACCAAGTCAATGCGTCATACGCTTCCCAAGAGCATGACATACATGAAGCAACCGATGTAGCAACCACTAAGCAAGACATAATCCCAATGGCAAGTTCTCTGTCAAGTCAATACATCCAGTAGCAAGCCAAAGTCAATATCCCTATGAGTCGGAAGTGCTCAAAACATCCAAATCGGAGCTCCAAAATATCTGTCAAGCATGGACAAACTAAGAGGCATCAACCACGGACCAAAGCATGTAATGCAGAGAGCTTATCCGTCAAGTACAGACAATAGGCATAAGCGGCCCAAATGCCAATCAAGTCGACCAAACTGCCAATGACAAACCAATAACAACGGAGCAAATGCGATGCTCAAAAGCATTTCGGAATCACGATCATGAGTTCGAAGTCGATCCCCAAAGTGTAATACATCATGACATAACCCATAGCATACATCCGGTATCGATAGAGAAGCAATACATGTGACAAATGAGCTTCAGCCCGCTCATGTACAGTAGCTCTAAACAGTCCAAAACTGTCAATTTCCAGCCCAAAAACAATGCCAAATCATGGGCAAATCGAATGCATACATTCCCAAGACATTAGGCATCATGTAGACCGCATACGGGCATCAAATAAGGTAACCGGAGTAGAGTATAAGCATCAAATGCCAATGCCAAGTGTGGCTGCCCTGTTTCCAGCACTGTATAACAGTAAATGACAGTCCCAAATCAGCCAATATTTCAGGCCAAAATCATGGCATAATCATGTGCATACATTCCCAAGGCACTAGGCATCATGTAGACCGCATACGGGCATCAAATAGCAGAATCGGAATGGAGTGTAAGCAACAAATGCTAATGCCAATGGTGCTGCTCTGTTTTCAGCTTGTTATGACAGTTTATGACAGTCCCAAATCTAAAGAAATCATCCCCGAATGATCAAGACCAATGTCCAAAGCTTGAATGACATCAAACATGAAGTCTATAGCCCTCTTGATCAAGGTAGAGAGCAAGAAGCAATGGCCAAGTGTGGAGCTGAAGTAGATGAGTGCTAACAGCCTGGAAAAAAATGGCGCAATTTGTGGTGTTGGTGCTGAACTTGCTATTGCTCCACGTGGGCTGAAAGGGGGTAATGGGGGGCTCAAGAAGGGCCTACCAAAGGCCTATGACAAGCCTCTTTGAGCCTTGATAGGTGTAAGGCACAATATGAGGGGAATAAGCTTCAAGGGTTTGAAGCCATGGCTGCCCTTTCTGTTTGCAACCTGTAGACTAAAATAAAACCCTGAAAGAATGATGAAATACCTCAGTACCAATGCCTTGAAGGTGCCTCAATAGGCCAGGAAGGTGCTCGGGAAGCCGGGGAGTGACGGGAGCTGGGGAGATTGGATATGGCTGCCGGGATGGAGATCCAATGCGTGAAGGGAGTCGATGCGAAGGTAGAGAAGCACCAAGTTGAGCTCGAGCAAGAGGAAGCCAAGCTCTGATACCAGTTGAAAGGTGAGAAGGATCGAAGCTTGCACGTGAGCTATGGCGGGAGTGCAAGAGCAAGAAAGAGAGAGACAAGAAATGGGAACTCCAACAGTCACAATGTGTGATCGGGCCTTCCTTTATTTACTAGTCACTAAAAAATGAATGTAAAGAATAAAGTGACGTGACGGGTGTCTGCCACCTGCAGTGTGCAGTGGAGGGTACTGTCAGTGTAGTAATACACGGGGCGGCACGGCGGAGGCGCCTTTACCCCACTGGTATGAGCATGGCCTATGAACATCACCAAGATGACGACTACTTTGGGCTTACATTTGATGGAAAAATGGTTTGTAATAAATCATGGTATGTAATGCATGGCATAAGGAAATCAACATTCTATAGGCTTAGGAAAAAATTCATAGATGATGCAAGAGATACGTGTCATGGGAACACTAGAATAATGAGGAAGGGTATGAAACATTTGGAGATGGTAAAATCACTCATCCAAGGTTTGATTGACAATAATGCAGATCAAATGCCACACAAGTGAAAAACGTTTATGCATGGGAGTCATGAAACACAATGGGTGCTACCATCAATGTACAAATAGGTTGATATTTTGCGTGAAGTGAATGATAGTTTGGTCACACTCAACTATAAAATGCTATCACAGATAACTTTCTCAAGGTTGCGGAACACAGTCTTCAAGATAGTCTCTTTATTAGAAAAAAATCATGTTCTCTAAATGTGACATTTGCATGGCAATAAAGGTCAACTAGGAATCAAGAGGTGCATGCTACATACTTTGTAAAAACGAGAGCACACATGTTGCAACAAATGAGCTGTAGAAATCTAAACTATGCATGGACGAGCTCATAAAAAATGTATTCAAATAAGTTTTTATGCATTATACATGATAAGACCAAAGTCAGACTACTATACCATAAATTAACCTAGTTCCCAAATCACTAAATGGTGTTGAGAGAATTCCAATATCCTTGGCAGGAATGCTCACAAATGGACATGGACAAATTGCTTATGGTCACTTTGTTGGGGTTATGGCCAAGTGATCCCAACTTCACAATTGCATCTCTCTCAAAATTATTGAGGAATTTGGAAAGAAAAGAGAAACACATGTATAATGACTTGAGAGCAGAAAACTTGGATGTATCATCTCAAACATATCTTTTTGAGTGTGTTTGGTCTACTATAGTGCTTTATCACCACATGAAAGTCACAAAGGAGGAAAACAAGTTGCAATGTATAGAGCGTAGCTAATGATGCCATTGTGGATGTAAGGACAAATGAGGACATACAAAATAATTTTTTTGGATAGGAGAATGTATGCCCCCATGCATAGTTAAGCTTGGTTACTAATGCAAATGTACAAGAAGGAGAGCCCTTTAAATCAAATATAGATAACAACATGACTTTGCATGAAGGTTGCACATAATTAGATCCAAGGATATTCAAAATTAGAACATTGCTATTGTAGCTTGACAATTGTTGCTCTGAAAACAAGAATTGATATATATTTGCCTACCTATCTTTATTGGCTGCATGAGGGGTGTTTGACATGGTGTAGCTTGAATTTCTTATGGTTGGTCACACTCACAAGGACATTGTCACATTATTTAGTTGCTTTTCTGGAAAGCTTAGGAAAGAAACCACTTTAACATTCCCACACTGATGAAGATCTTTAATGAGTGTGTTAGCATGTATCTTGCACCATTTCTCAGGTTAGACTTCAAGGAATTTATAAAAGGGTGTCTACATGATGGATCAGATTGCCTAGTGGGTCATTCAAAGCCATTGCAATTTAGATTCTACATGAGTGATGGCATACCTTTGATGCAATACTAAATACACCCCAAAAATATTGACTAGCTACTAGAAAGTGGTATGGAGGTATGGAAAAGAAATGAGCAAGGAGGACCCAAGATTCCTAAAGGCATCCCAAAAGTATTGCCACTCTTTGAGTATGTGAAAGACAATGAGAAGCTTGTGGAGGACTTAAAAAGGTATGTTGATTGGTGGAAAGACCATTTACAAGACAAAGGAGAGAAATCTGACTATGTTATTGGGAGAATGTGATTCAAGCTATGCAAACACCTAGAGCAAGGGAGCGGACTTTATTTCATGACTTTTGGCCAAGGAGTCTATGCACACATGATGTGATTCTAGAGATTCAAACAAAAGACATTCCAGAAGGAGTACTTAATGAAAATGAAGGGCACTATAGTGGTCCAATGTGCAATAAACTTGTTGAGGAGTTCAACCCAATAGTTGATGTGACAATGGTTGACTTTGTCCTTGTATAACCTTGTGATGCAGACTATCTAGTATGGCTAGGAGTGACAATAACTAGTGTTGATAAAAAAAAACGATGTCAAGGGTGGAAGAATAGTTGAAGACTATAGGTCCATTTACAACACCTAGGAGTTTTAGAAGAGAAGCCTTTGTGCATAGATGCATAGGGTGCGATAGCACTAGACATGATTGTAGGGATTGTGAGGCATTTAAAGAGGCTTATAGGTAGAATCTGGTTTTCTGGTAGGATGTGAAGATTTGGTCTACTGGAAGAGACAAGCTATAGCCACAAACTTCGTAAAAGGATGCATGAAGAAGACCCTTGAGGATATGGGTTTGTGGACTATCTATACCTCCATACATGTAGCCTCAAGGGTGGCACCTATAGGAAATCATATGTATAGCATGCATTCAAAGGGTATTAAGAAATACCATTTCTTTACATGCTACAAGGACATTAAATGATCCCTTTTCCTTTACTAAACTTGTAGATTTTTTTTCAAATTTAATTAAAAAATCCATTTTGTAAATATAATCATGTAAATTTTACTAAATAAAATACCCTTCCTTTTGAACTCACATGGTATCTTACATGTTCTATAAGGTGCGTCCCCCTAGGATGTAGCATTCTATGGCTTTCAGATTAAAAAGAAACCTGAAGGTGAAAATATAAAAGTATGGACCTATGCCTTGCAGACTACAAGAAAGGGCAAGGTGCCTCAAATAGATTTGGCTAGTGCAGGTAAGACTATTAGAGAATTATTGTGGGGCTCAATGACAAGCCACAATTTGCAGGGGATAACAAGGCAAAGAAAGATAGAAGATGAAATGCAATTAACGTCAAGTAAGAGACCCTATGTATTGTGTTATCTTAAGAGATACATTATAAAGATACCCTCTAGATACAACCCTTTGTTTCAAGGCATTACATCAACTATAAGGCTCTATCAAGTCAGAGCTTATGCATTCACTTGGGAACCCTGAATCCATATTATAGCAATACATAGAAAGTCCCAAATTCATTGAAGTTACACCACAAGAGTCTCAATCCATAGCCCTGCATTTTACTTTACCATAAATTGATCCATGACCATCAAACTCATCAGTATACTAGTTCTTGAATCATAGATTTAGTAATAAGATAAGCATCATAAACAACTTTGCAGTCAAATTGTCTTCATGTTGAAGGGTTATGAGAATAGTCTTGATGAAATTCAATATAGGTTTTTATACGAGTTAGCCCTAAATTGTCAATCATTATAGCTTAGGCAAGAAAAAGAAATGGTCATTGTACATATTATAGTTGCATAGAAGGAAAAAGTCAATGAATTGCATATTTGCATGGAATGTTATGTCTTGCAACTATTTACACCTTTTAGGAAAAATATTAGCGTCTCTAAGAAAGGATCACCTCTTGTCGCAAGACAATTAGATCGATTTAGGTAAATCGCTTGTAATGGCATAACCCACATGGGATTCATAAAAGCATAAATAGTTAGTACAACAAACACCTCAAAGTGCTAGGTAGGGTTTGGTTATGTTAAAAATTCTGCCTAGTATCACACTTGGGCTGCCAAGTCAAGACTTCCAATCCCAAAGATCTTATCCACATTCATAGAATGTTAGGGTTAGCTGAACACCTATGCAAGAACGATCTAGGGTTTTACCCTAAGGATCAATTAGCTAAATACTAGACCTCCATATGGATTTAGAAACCCTAGGGCCAAACGTTATCGGCCTAGTAAGGTTAGGGTTGGGTTGGGTCAAGAGGACTCCCAAGCCCTACATCTTGTCCAAACGTATTTCTTGACCAAGGAACGTCGTTTGATGGGAGAAATGATCCCACAAGTTAGGTGCGACACTTGTCTTGTGCAACAAGTTGCAACGTCGCATGGCTGAGTTGCCAAGTTAGGGTAACTATGAATTACCTAGCAAGCAATTGAAAAAACAAGTTAGAGTGACAAGGTTGCCTAGGATTTACTATCTTAGTTTAAGGAACCTAAGGTGTTTGTTAATTTGGGTTAATAGGGTATAAACCCTAACCCAAGAATAAAAGGGTAAACAAGCAACGAAACCCTTGGGGATCTTGCCAAGTTGCAATTGATCCCAGATCGAATGCTGGATGCATTCAGAAAAAAGGATTCACACCTTAGCAGTTGGCCAAACAAACGACCATTGGTTTGATTGTGTTTGTACAGTTAGGAGCACTGTTTGTACTTCTTTGCTCAATGAACTAAAGCTGGAAAAATAATTAATGCTTCAGGTTGAAGGCATGGAGGGAGAGGCAACATCAGTTACCCCCGACTGTCTACCTGACTCTATCCAAGGGGGTTGTTAGCCACGCCGGGTACATGGATCGAACCCGCCACGAGAGGTCTCTCTGTGGTGGGTGCTACTTGGAGCAAGAGGACGCTTGGGTGCCAGGGAGTCTCTAGCCATAAATCCCTTGCCTTCGGGTCCTGCACAAGAGGCCGATGTGACTCAAGATTGGATCTCGAGGCCCGCATACTAGTCTACGGGCGGAAACTTGGAATAGCGATTCCTGAGGATTGCTGGAATTGCCTTCGGGCGGATTATGGAATTACCTTCCGGTGGATTATGGAATTGCCTTCGGGCGGATTATGGAATAGCCTTCGGGCTGGATTATATGATGTATTCCAAAGAGTGATAAATAATTTCAATTGTTGAAAAGAAACTTGCTTGACATTGTTTTTCTATGTCAGTACTTAAGTTATGTGAAGGGACCGGTGATTAACTGGCTAATTAAGGAAGCTATTTTTGTGAAGGGACCGGTGATTAAGTTAGTGCTTAAGTCAGTGCTTAAGTTATGTGAAGGGATCGGTGATTAACTGGCTAATTAAGGAAGCTATTTTTGCATGTCAAACTAAATGTGGTAGGTAATTAGACAACTAAAGCAACCCTGAGGGAAGTGCGGTGGATGCGACCATGGGTCCGTCCTATGGATGGGTGGTCCCGGTTGGCCAGGAACTTTTCTCGAAGGAAATTGACAGCAAGGAATGATGACCTAGAATCTAGAGTACTAGAGTCCCGATTTATGCTATTTTAGGGGAACGGAATGGGACTATGCCTTACGGGCAGAGAGGTTGAGCTTTGCATCCCTCTCGTTTCCCATTCTCCTTGAACCAAGTGCAGCATGAATCTGCTTCAACCTTGACGTTTCTGCGTAAAGTAGTTCGTCTGGGACTCGACGCTAGTTACTTCTGAGGAACTTGACCATTAGGGAAACCTTGATTCAGGTCGATCCTAAGTGGAAACGGCTGAAATGCTTCCGCTTCGTGGTAGACTTGAAGACCTAGATCGCAAACCCTGTGACATTCCGTGGGAGTGTCAGGCGGCGCCTCTTCCCAATGGGTTGCTAAGACGTGTCCCAGAAGTGGACAGGGGGACACGTTACAAGTTAGTAGACATGTTTTAGTCCAGCAATCGAGCTCTTCTATGTAGGTGTGAGTAGCTAGTAGGCATGCTTTAGTCAAGCATTCAAGATTTTCTATGGCAATGCCAAGCTCTAGAGCCTTCCTAGCATTCTTGGTTATAAATGCACATGCTAGGGATTAAGAATTCTGTAGGCATAATGACATCTATGTGTAGGTAAGTCAAAGTGGGGTTTGTCTCATGGCAGTCTTGTAAGCTATCTGATAAGTCCAAATTGCTACTATGAGCTTATGATCATAGTTTGAATGTGATGTTGAGATAGTTTTGGTCAATGCTCTAATGAGAAATTTTCTTTTTCCATTCACTTAGGGATAATAAGGACTAAAATTCCTATGAATTACTAGGAAAATAGATAGTAAGTACTCAATAACTTCATTGAGGAAGTGTGCCCTTTGATCATTGATGATTTTGATATGGAAACCAAAACATGAGATAACTTGTTTTCAAAGAAATTTTATAATGATTCATGCATCATTCTTATGGGTTGCCCTGGTCATGATGATGTATTGAGCCTGTGAATATTGTGCACCCAGGCTAATGGATCCATGAAGTCTATACTCCATTGTTCAAAAGGTTGGCAAGCAAGTAGTACAAGTGTGTGTTCCATTTTATCATTTCGCATGGGTAACTTTGTTAGTTGGCACTCATCATGGTATTTGACAAATCTAGTCGCATCCTTAAAGAGAGTGGGCCACCGCAATTGGGCTTGAAGTACTTTTCACGTTGGGGTATTCGTATCAAAGTTTCCTCTAGCAATGCCACCATATGCTTGGTGTGGCATGTATTCAATTTCATGCTCACAAGTACACTGTTGAAGAAGACCATCCTATCGTAGGTGATACAATTGACTAGTGATCAATTGGTAGGGTCAATTCTTAATTAGAAGACATATTAGCCAAGCCTTTTCAATTAGTCATTCTAGTAGGCCTTGCTTGAGAATATGAGAATAGCTTCTATGGAACGAATGAGCATTAGGTGAAAGGTGAGAAGGATCGAAGCTTGCACGGAGCTATGGCGGGAGAGCAAGAGCAAGAAAGAGAGAGACAAGAAATGGGAACTCCAACAGTCACAATGTGTGACCGGGCCTTCCTTTATTTACTAGTCACTAAAAAATGAATGTAAAGAATAAAGTGACGTGACGGGAGCCTGCCACCTGCAGTGTGCAGTGGCGGGTACTGTCAGTGTACTAATACACAGGGCGGCACGACGAAGGCGCCTTTACCCCAACAACCTCCCACTTAAAGGCGAATCTGCCCCAGTGAGAGAGAAAAGAAAAGAAAAAGATAGTACAACTGTACATAGGTACAAGGGATGAGGAAAGGCAACATCTCATCCAACGCCCATCAATCTCCTGAGGAAGGCAAAGCACTCAGTAGTGAGGCTTTTCGTGAGTAGATCTGCAGGATTCTCGTCAGTGGAGATCTTGACAATGTCAACAGACTTGCCTCCATGACACCACGTATGAAGTGATACCTCACCTCAATGTGTTTCGTCTTTGCATGGAAGACCGCATTCTTAGCCAACTGAATGGCACTCATAGAATCCGAATGCAGCATAGGAATAGCATCAATCCCAAGGTCAGCAACTAGACGGCCTAGCCATATGGCCTCCTTGCAAGCCTTAGTGGCTGCAACATGCTCGGCCTCAGTGGTAGACAAAGCCGTACACTTCTGAACCCTGGACATCCAAGAGACAGCACCTCCAGCATAGGTGAATACATAGCCAGAAGTGGACTTCCTACTATCTGCATGTCCTGCATAATCGGAGTCAGTGTACCCCACGACCCCTGTATCCTAGCTGCCATAGCAAATGCACATATCTGTTGTGTCCTTCAGGTACCTCATGATACCCCTCATGGCATCCCAATGTTTCCTACCAGGTGTAGCCATATAGCGTGCCACAACACCAACTGCAAAGGCAATATCTGGACGAGTGGCTATCATGGCATACATCAAACTGCCCACGGCTGAAGCATAAGGGATCTGGGCCATCTCGGCCCTCTGCTCATCTGTCTGCGAACAATTGGCCTGTGATACCTTCACATAAGAAGGCAATGGACAGCCAATAGGCTTTACGTCCTGCATGCGGAAGCGCTCAAGGACTTTATGAATATACTCCCTCTGTGACAAGTAGAGGAGTCCCTGATGCCTGTCGCGTCTAATGCACATACCAAGTATGTGAGAGGCATGTCCCAAATCCTTCATCTCAAATCTCTTCTTCAGCTGAGATTTAAGAGCATCTAGCTCATCATGAGCTTTCCCTGCTATCATCATATCATCCACATAGAGTACCAAAATAAGAAATGAACCATCACGGGCTTTCTTCGTGTAAAGACACGGATCCATAGCACTCCTGCTGTAGCCCTGTGACTGCATAAAGGCATCAAACTTATGATACCATTCCCTAGGTGCCTGCTTCAAGCCATAAAGACTTTTCTTCAACTTGCACACTAGCTGCTCCCTGCGAGGTTCTGCAAAGCCCTTAGGCTGCTCCATATAGATCTCATCATGCAAGTCCCCATGTAAGAAAGCCGTCTTGAAATCCATCTGATATAGATCTAAGTCAAGCTGAGCAACCAAAGCCAAGACCAAGCATAGGGTGGTCATCTTAACCACAGGAGAAAAGACCTCATCAAAGTCTACACCATGCTCCTACTTAAAACCCTTTGCTACCAATCTAGCCTTGTAAACCGGCTTGGGGTGTCTAGGGGTACTTTTCAGCTTGTACACCCACTTGCATGGCAAAGCCTTCTTGCCCTTAGGCAAGGCAACCAAATCCCAAGTCTCATTTTTATTCAAGGAGTCAATCTCATACTGCCTAGCCCTCTCCCAGGAGTGACTGTCACCCCTGCGCATAGCCTCATCATAAGTGAAAGGCTCCCCTGCATCTGTAACCAAAATATAATGCATAGAGGGCTAAAATCTATCAGGTGGACGTCTGTCACTAGCAGACCGGCCGTCTCACTGCAGGATCTAGTACCTACCTAGCTGCCTGTCCAACACCTTGACCATGAGCATCTGCCAGCTGTAGGCTGTCCAACTGGCTGTGCAAGAGCTCTAGGCTCCTCCTGAAAGATCACTCTGCGGATCTCAACCACCTTCTCAGGCTGCCTGTGCATCTTGTCTTCATGGAAGACTACATCATGGCTGCGTACTATTTTTCGCACCTGCGGATCCTATAGGCGATAGCCCATTTCTCCTGAATCACCATAACCAAGAAAGATGCATTTAATGCTCTTTGGATCCAACTTACTCCTCTTGTCCTTGGGCACATGGCAGAATGCCTCACATCCAAAGACACGGAGATGCGCATAAGAGGGTGGCTTACCAGCCCAAACTTCCTCTGCAACTTGGAAATCCAATCCACTAGAAGGCGATCGGTTTATGACATGCACTGCCGTACTAACTGCCTCGGTCCAAAAGCTCTGTGGTAGGCCTGCATGGCTAAGCATAGAGTGGACACGCTCCTGAATAGTCCTGTTCATGCGCTCAGCCAAACCATTCTCGGCTGGGGTGTAAGGGGCGGTCAACTGACGCCGCTTAATACCCCTGTCATCACAAAACTGCTCAAAAGTACGTGAGATATATTCTCCCCCATTGTCAGTCCTAAGGCATTTCAGCCTATACCCAGTCTGGTTCTCAACAAGAGCAAGCCAACGCTGAAAGATTGCCAAGACATCAGACTTTTGCTTTATGGGATAAGCCCAGACTGTCCTAGAAAAATCATCAATGAAGGTAACAAAGTACTTCGCGCCACCCATAGACATACACGGCATGGGCCCACAAACATCTGAATGCACCAAAGCCAAGGGCTCACTCATGCATGGCCTACCCGATTTCTTATGCGTAGACCTATTCTGCTTACCATAAAGACAATGATCACACGAGTCAAAATGTGCATAGTCCAAAGGCAGAAGATACTGCAAACCAGATAACATTTTCATTCCCTTCAAAGACATATGCCCCAAACGGGCATGCCAAAGTGATACATGTGGGATATAACCCACTGCCAAAACATGGTCTACAGAAGACCTAGATACAACAAGAGGATAGAGGCAGCCAGCCTTGGAGCCTCTAGCAAGCACAAGTCTGCCTCTGGTAATCTTCCAGGCAGAATCCCCAAAACAGACATGAAACCCTGCATCATCCCATTGTCCTGCAGACATAAGACTGCGCGTAAGCGCAGGTACATGACGTACATCCCTGAGCAAAAAGGAACTGCCAGTGGAAAACTGCAACTGAATATCTCTACAGCCCACAATATCAAGAGACCTGTCATCTCCAAGTCTGACTGATCCAGATACAGTATGGTAAGAGTGAAACCACTCACGGTAAGGCATCACATGGAAGGATGCACCTGAATCCAATAACCAGCACTGTGCATACATACTAGGTGTCTCAGTCAAGTGTGAGGCATCAGAAGAACTAGCTGCAAGTATGAACTCATCTTTACCATCGGAATCCTCGGTCTGCGTGACATTAATTTCTTCAATCTTGACGCTGGACTTCGTAGGTACTATGCTGCGATCAGAGGACTTCTCCTGCACTTTCTCTTTTCCCTTATCTTTGCGCTTCTCATTGCGCAACTCATGACACTGTGGTCTGATATGGCCCTTTTTCCCACAATGATGACAAGTGACATTAGCGTTGCGCCCACACGACTTACTACGCGACTTTCCACGAGATTTAGACTGACCCTTCTGAGAGTCACGGCCACGGCCATTCCCACGTTCATTCCTGTCATTCCTGCCTCTAACTGTCAAAGCATGTGAAACACGAGAGGTATCCAAGTTTTTGCGATTAACCTCTTCCTGCAGAAGAGCACTCTCAACATCATTCAGTTTCAGAGTAGCACTAGAGGCACATAGGGTAGTGCGGAATACATCCCATGACTCATTCAGAGTCCCAAGCAAGAAAAGAGGAGTTACTTCCTCTCCAAAGGTGATATCCTGCGAAGTCAGGTTCTTCAGTATAGCATGGAACTGGCTCAAGTGAGCAGACATAGTCGCATTATCCTTCATGCGCAGATCCATAAGCTGCTTCAACCAGTACATCTGACTCGCCGGACTTTTCTTATCATAAAGATTCTTGATCTTATTTCATAGATCCCATGCACTCTGTGCTTCCTCAAATACATTATAATGTACCTGTTCAGTGAGAGACAATACAATCGTGGACTTGCATAGCTCATCAAGTTCAAGCCAGTCGTCATTGTCCATAGTTTCAGGCTGCTCCCCACTCAACCGAAGTGGCTTAATCTGAGATTTCTGCACCAAGACCTACCAAATTTGACTCTTCCAATAAGAGTAGTTAGTACCATCCAACTTTGTGATGTTAAATATGGCATTATCAGTCGAAGAGGACGCCATAATGCAGGCTAGAAATGCACAGACCATGTAAAACTGCTGGCTGTTTTATTGCAGAAAATGCCCAAAATCCACTGAAATGAGCTCCAAATGGCGAGAAAAGTGTGCCAAAAGATGTTGCCCACTTAGTACTAGGTGCGGTATACCAAATCTGGATATTTCAGCATAAAAAATATTGCTCAATCCAGCAATAAATGCTTGCTGTAATAAATTTCAAAATTGCAATAATGAGAGCAAACTGTCCCAAAACTGGATCTAATGTCAACTAAACAATGCTAGGTCCAAAGCCAGCATAAAGAGGACAAAATAAAGCCAAATGACAATGAAAATACATGAGCATAACACCGAGAGATGTCAAATAGCATCTGCCAATAAGAGGCACACCCCCAGACAATCTAGGCAAAATGTAGAACCAGCTGCCAAAACCTGACACAAATAGGTGTCTGCTCAAAAGAAAGCGGATCCAAAATTGAGACTCAACTCATAAGCATCCTGTGAACCAAGACATATACTCAATGCAACATCCAATTGTCGGAGTATAATCCCAAAGTCTCAATACATCTATAACTGCTCAATGACATAGATTGCTCCAATAGCATGTAATCCTTGCTCAAGGTCAAGTAAGCATGCAAGATGCTCCCACTGGCACAAAAGGTGTACAATCGAGTTAAGGGCTCAAGCAACCCAAGACAAAGTACCAGTGACAAGTGACCAAGTCAATGCGTCATACGCTTCCCAAGAGCATGACATACATGAAGCAACTGATGTAGCAACCACTAAGCAAGACATAATCCCAATGGCAAGTTCTCTGTCAAGTCAATACATCCAGTAGCAAGCCAAAGTCAATATCCCTATGAGTCGGAAGTGCTCAAAACATCCAAATCGGAGCTCCAAAATATCTGTCAAGCATGGACAAACTAAGAGGCATCAACCACGGACCAAAGCATGTAATGCAGAGAGCTTATCCGTCAAGTACAGACAATAGGCATAAGCGGCCCAAATGCCAATCAAGTCGACCAAACTGCCAATGACAAACCAATAACAACGGAGCAAATGCGATGCTCAAAAGCATTCCGGAATCACGATCATGAGTTCGAAGTCGATCCCCAAAGTGTAATACATCATGACATAACCCATAGCATACATCCGGTATCGATAGAGAAGCAATACATGTGACAAATGAGCTTCAGCCCGCTCATGTACAGTAGCTCTAAACAGTCCAAAACTGTCAATTTCTAGCCCAAAAACAATGCCAAATCATGGGCAAATCGAATGCATACATTCCCAAGACATTAGGCATCATGTAGACCGCATACGGGCATCAAATAAGGTAACCGGAGTAGAGTATAAGCATCAAATGCCAATGCCAAGTGTGGCTGCCCTGTTTCCAGCACTGTATAACAGTAAATGACAGTCCCAAATCAGCCAATATTTCAGGCCAAAATCATGGCATAATCATGTGCATACATTCCCAAGGCACTAGGCATCATGTAGACCGCATATGGGCATCAAATAGCACAACCGAAATGGAGTGTAAGCAACAAATGCTAATGCCAATGGTGCTGCCCTATTTTCAGCATGTTATGACAGTTTATGACAGTCCCAAATCTGAAGAAATGAGCCCCGAATGATCAAGACCAATGCCCAAAGCTTGAATGACATCAAACATGAAGTCTATAGCCCTCTTAATCAAGGTAGAGAGCAAGAATCAATGGCCAAGTGTGGAGCTGAAGTAGACGAGTGCTAACAGCCTGGAAAAAAATGGCACAATCTGCCGTGTTGGTGCTGAAATTGCTATTGCTCCACGTGGGCTGAAAGGGGGTAATGGGGGGCTCAAGAAGGGCCTATCAAAGGCCTATGGCAAGCCTCTTTGAGCCTTGATAGGTGTAAGGCACAATATGAGGGGAATAAGCTTCAAGGGTTTGAAGCCATGGCTGCCCTTGCTGTTTGCAACCTGTAGATTGAAATAAAACCCTGAAAGAATGATGAAATACCTCAGTACCAATGCCTTGAAGGTGGGTCAATAGGCCGGGAAGGTGCTCGGGAAGCCGGGGAGTGACGGGAGCTCGAGGAGATCGGATATGGCTGCCGGGATGGAGACCCAATGCGTGAAGGGAGTCGATGCAAAGGTAGAGAAGCACCGAGTCGAGCTCAAGCAAGAGGAAGCCAAGCTCTGATACCAAAGGTGAGAAGGATCGAAGCTTGCATACGAGCTATGGCGGGAGAGCAAGAGCAAGAAAGAGAGAGACAAGAAATGGGAACTCCAACAGTCACAATGTTTGACCGGGCCTTCCTTTATTTACTAGTCACTAAAAATGAATGTAAAGAATAAAGTAACGTGACGGGTGCCCGCCACCTGCAGTGTGTAGTGGCGGGTATTGTCAGTGTAGTAATACACAGGGCGGCACGACGGAGGTGCCTTTACCCCAACATTAGGGAGTTGATTCTCAACTACAATGCCCTTTTTGCCATTGGTCACTTGTGATAAGTAATGAACAATGTAGTGTTGTTTTCCTTTGCACACACAATAATGAAAAAATCAAATTCCAATAGTAGTGAGAGCCATTAGCAATGCATATTGTAGCACGTGCTTTATTTACAAGATTCTTCATATTTCATGCTATGGAAAAAGGATTTTATGCATGCTTGTATTTCTAGCATTCCCTTGAGCCATGTTTGTATTGTAAAACACATGTATAGTGGGGTTGTTTTGGGTGCTGAGACTCACATGGTTGCTTCTTTTTTGTGACAATTCAAGCCATGTATACTAATCATCAGTCTAGCGCTCCATCGTTTGCTTTTTTCTTGAAGAATGAGGACTTGTACATGACAATACTAAATTTTAGGGTTCATGGTGGCACATACTCAACACTTACTTCTAACTATTCATTCCTTCTTCTATTGTAGTGACCCATTTGGTGTACATATGGAAGGTTGTAATGTCCCACGGCCTACAAGAACCCCCCTAATTTTTAAATATTTGATTTTATTATTATTATTATCCTTTCCCCCCAACCACTGCAGGAAAGGGAGGAAAAAGATGATGGCGAAGGTGATGGTGATGGCGAGAGGGGGATGACGTCAAGGGGAAGTCATCATGATGACGAGGAGGGAGAGGGAGCTACAATTGATGTGGCGAAAAGAGGGGAAACTGGCAAAGACAACGATGTCGATGAGGCCACAAGCCTACTATCCTTCTGCTGCGCCATGCAACTAACAGGTCGTGGGTGGGGGAGACCACCACTACTCCACATCCCCCCCAAAAATAACCCCCTTCTTATTATATAGACCCCCCCAATTGTAAAAAAATGGAGCTGCGCCATGCAACTGACAGGTTGTGGGTGGGGGAGACCACCACTACTCCACATCCCTCCCAAAAATAACCCCCCTTCTTATTATATAGACCCCCCCAATTGTAAAAAAATGGAGATATGAAGCCTTAGAGGAGGGGCCAGGATGTTGCAGGGAAGAGGAGGGAAAGAAAAAGAGGAGAAGAAGAAGAGAAGGAAGACAGGGAGAGAGGGAGAGAAGAAGAAGAAGAAGAAGAAGAAGAAGAAGAGGGAGAGGGAGAGGGAGAAGAAGAGAGAGGGAGAGAGAGAGGAGAAGAAAGGAAAGGGAGAGAGAGAAAAGAAGAAGAAGAAGAAGAAGAGAGATAGAGAGACAGATAAAGAGAGAAGGAGAGAACCTTCTAAAAGGTTCCTCCCTCTTCCCCTCCTTAGAGGAGGGTGGCCATACGTGTTTCCTCTTCCTTCTTCCCTGAGTTTTATTGCCTTTCCCGCAAACTTAATCCCTATCCTGCGAGTTTCCCCCCCTTCTACTCAAGACGCTGCTGAAATTCTTGCGGGAATTACACCTAAAGCAAGGAAGATCGGGAATGGCACCGAAGCGAAGAATTTCGAGTGCGGATGGTAACTCTGACAAAAGCCTCGGGCAAGGGCACCACTGCGAACCCAACCGTGGTTTCGGTCGTAGGTAATGTATTTCCAAATTAATGGATGCTTGCTCGATCATCGCATGAGACACGTTAGGGCTGTATTATGTTGCTTAAGAACAGGACATTGAAAAGGATAAACTAGTATTTGAAGGATTGAATTCCCCAAATGCGTGTATTAAGACAAGTTAATTGCATTTAGATGCCATACGATAAACTCATAAATAGGATATAAGGCTTCAAGCATTGCGGTCTTCCCATCCTCACAATAATAGGTGTGTTTCCACCACACCATTGGTATGACATAGCTTGCATATTTGATGGAAGGAATGATAAGTGATTTAGCCTAAGGAAATTCATTTTCGAAGCTTTAGGCTTTGCCCAAGCTCTTACTAGCAACAGAAACTAATAGCTCATGTTTGGTAGATTGGAACCTTGATGTTATGTATAGTTAGAGCAAATAACAATCATAAGGGCTAAAACTAAGATGCCTTGGGGACCATGTGTCAACTACTACCTCCATGAACCCAACTCGGGGATTGGGCTAGGTATGAATTACAATCCCAATCTTCAAAGGCAAGAGGAGAGCTCTAAGGATTGGGAAACCCTTAGTCAAAGGAAAGACAAATGCTTTTGTACTTATTGGGAAGAGGGCTGGGTTATCGATCAATATAAGTGATTCATATAACTTATGTTTTGTACAGTGTTGGAAACCTTAGTCGAAAGAAGGGAGCGTTAAGTAATTCTTACGTAGAATCTCTCTTTGATCCCAAGGGGGAGATCAAACACACGATGGAAAGGTTATCGTGACTATTTCTACAATGGTTGGAAAAGGATACCTTTGTTTTTTATGATTGATCAAATAACATCCTAAATGCTTTTGCATTAAACTAATTGTTGGATGTGATTTGGATAATTATTACAAGTACTTGTGTTTGATGGTAAATGCATGGCAAGGATCAGTAATGACAAGTATGTCAAGAATCGCGTGGTGGAGGGACTTGCTCAAGATGCTATGCCGAACACACAGAATGCACAAGGAGAAGCTCACTCAAGAGACAAGAAGAGAGATGGAGGCCAAAACGTTTTCTTGCTGATTTCTTCTTCTTCTTCCACACACTTTACAATGTACACAAAGTATAGGTAAGATACAACATAAAGGAAAGTGGCCTACTAAGTCAAACAATGCATAACCGACTACACTAGTCGACTGGCGCTATAACTATGCCACCTGTAAATAGGTGTAACAACCTGAATATAATAAGTAGTGAGTCGGTGGCCATGTGTGAGTCATAATGACCACCGACGTGCCAAGTGTAGACGTGTGGACCCATCTAACTAGGCGGTCCATCATCAATGTCTGCATGTGTTGAACTTGTCATCTCAACACTCCCCCTCAAGCTCAACTGCATCTCTGCGACTCCAAGTAAGCTTTGAAACTTTTGAAGCTTCTCTGTACCCAATGCCTTCGTGAAGATGTCAGCAATTTGATCCTGTGTGCTAACATACATCAAGTCAATCTCACCTGCTAGTACCTTCTCTCTCACAAAGTGGTAGTGTACCTCAATATATTTTGTCCTGGCATGGAACACAGGGTTCCTAGCCAACTGTATACTACTCATGTTGTCACAATAAATGACAACTGGACCTTCCACCTACACATCCAAATCAGCCATTAACTTTTGTAGCCATACTACCTCACATGCTGCAACAATAACACCTCTATACTCAGCCTCTGTACTCGACAAAGCAACTATAGATTGCTTTTTGCTGCTCCAAGCAACTACTGCACTACCAAGAGAGAACATGTATCTGCTGGTAGATCTTCTATCCGACATACTACCAGCCCAATCTGCATCTGTGTATCCAAACACCTGTACATCTATACCTGCCTCATAGAAAAGTCCATAATGTAATGTGGACGTCACATATCTCAATATGCGTCTGACTGCATCCAAATGTGGCTTTCTAGGTACTTGCATAAACTGACTCACAAGACCAACATCGTAGCTCAAGTCTGGCCTTGTAATGGTCATGTAGATCAAACTCCCCACTATCCTCCTGAACATAGTAGGGTCTTCTATCTTATCCCCAACATTAGCACTCAACTTTACATTCTGCTCCAATGGGACTGAAAGTGGTTTGCATGCTATCATACCATACTTGGACAACATATCCAAGCTATACTGTCTTTGGGACAGCCATATACCATCATCACATCTGATCACCTCAATGCCAAGGAAGTACCTTAGCTCACCTAAATCCTTCATCTCAAACTTCTTCTTTAAAAAATCCTTGACTTCAGCAATCCCACTATCACTATCACTTGTAATAATCAAGTCATCCACATAGATGACTATGATGACCAAACCTGCATCTCCCTTTCTCACATAAAGTGAGTGATCAATATCAAAAACATAAAAGCCAATATTGACAAGATACTCTCTGATCTTGTCAGACCATGCTCTAGGTGCTTGCTTGAGCCCATAGAGTGCCTTCTTCAACCTGCACACATATGTGGGATGCTCTAAATCTTCATAACCTGTTGGCTAATCCATATACACTTCTTCCTGCAAATCACCATGCAAGAAGGCATTCTTCACATTCATTTGCTGCAACCTCCAACCTTTGGCTGCTTGCCAAAGCAATCACACATCTGACAGTTGCCATCCTAGCAACTGGACTGAAGGTTTCATCATAATCTATGCCATATGTCTGGGCATAGCCTTTTGCAACTAGCCTAGCTTTGTACCTACTAATGGAACCATCTGCATTGTGCTTAATCTTATAAACCCACTTACATCCAATAGCTTTCTTGCCCTTCGGCAATGATACTAGATCCCAAGTCTTATTGGCCTCTAATGCAGTGATCTTCTCATCCATTGCTGCATCCCAATGAGTATGACCAACAGCATCCTCAAAATAAGTGGCTCAACATCCTCAACTAGTTTCACCATATAAGCATAATGGTGAGATGTATAACCTTCAAAACCAGATCTTTTAACAGGGTATCTAACCCTGCTAGATCTGCGTACCACCGGATCACTCAATGGAGCCTTTACACTATTATGAGCTCTCTGTACACCTGGTGTCTTCACAAAAGGAATACCAAGCTCATCATCTAAGCTCTCTGAGCCATTGAAGTCTCCATCAAGAACTGCATCAATGCCATATGACACTTTATTCTTTCCTTTGTCTTTACCTGTAGTGCTACTAGATGCACCTGAAGATGTAGAGGTACTCCTTAGTCTCCCAGACCAAGGACTACCAGATGATGTCTCTGGTCCACTAAGAGTTCATGATTCTTGCTTTTCAGCCTGCACATGAGTGTCATGATCATTATCATCATCCAATGCATCACCACTAGATGCATATCAACTGCTCATTTCATCAAAGATGACATCCCTGCTCACTCTGAACTTACATGTGACAGGGTTATAACAGCGATACCCTTTCTGCTCTAAAGAGTATCTTATAAAGACACACTTTTCAACCTTTGGATCCAGTTTCTTCTACAACTCATCTGGCACATGAACATACACAATGTAGCCAAACACTTTCAAGTGTGAGACATCAGGCTTCTTACCTGTAAAACATTCTTCGGGGGTCATACCATGAACTGCAGCTGTGGGAGTTCTGTTCATAATATAAACAGCAGTATGAAGAGCCTCAGACAAAAAATGCTTAGGCATATTCTTTTCAGCCATCAAGGCGCGTGCAACTTCTGCAATATGCCTGCTTTTTCTTTCTGCAACCCCATTTTGCTGTGGGGTATACTTGCATGTGAACTGTCTCTTTATCCCATGAGACCTCAGAAAATCATTGAACTCATTCGAGAGGTACTCTCCCCCTCCATCTGACCTCAAGCACTTTACTTTCAAGCCTATTTCTCTTTCAACTGCAGCCTTGAAAGTTCTAAAGTGCTCAAACGCTTCACTCTTTTCCTTCATAAAATATACCCACGACTTTCTAGAACAATCATCAATGAATGTGACAAAGTATGAACTGCCTCCAAGAGATACATTTTGTGCAGGCCCCCAAATGTCTGTATGAACAACATCAAAGATATTTCTGCTTACATCTCTGTCATGTGAAAAGGGTTGTCTTGCCTGCTTACCAAACTAACATGCTTCGCATACCTTATGAAATTCTGCAACTCTAAATGTAGGCAAACCTGTAACCAACCCTTTAGACTGCATTAATTTTAGCCTTTGTACATTTGCATGTCCTATGCGTTTGTGCCAAAAATCAATATCTGCAACAACACCTTTTCCTTAAGCATACATAGCAGCATTCATAGTAGGAATTCCAGTATCCAGAGTAAACATACGCCCAACTCTACTTCCCTTTGCAACTAACCTGCACTTGTCATTGAAGTCTTCTACAAAACAGCCCTTTGCATTAAATCTGACTTGCAGTCCTTGCTCTACCATCTGACCCACTGACACCAAGTTCTTTGTAATAGATGGCACATGTAATACATCTGAAAGACTCTTTGTCTTACCATCATGCAAGGACAAGGAAACTTTTCCAATGTGTGAAATTGGGTGGCATGAATCATTACCCGTCTGCACATAACCTGCATTTTGCAAATTTTGCATCTCTCCAAACCATTCTGCATGGCTGGTCATATGATTGGATGCACCTGAATCAACATACCAAACATCATCATGTGTTCCCTTTCCTATAACAGCATTCAGCATATGTTGCATAACAAACAGACGTTCATTTTTGTCTTCATTCTATTGTGAAGACGATGCATAGTTTCCTTGCTGCAACTTACCACTGCGAATATCATCTTTCTTAGCATAACATTGGGCTGCAATATGACCTGTTTTGCCACAGTAGTGACACACAATACCAGAGTTGTTAGAACCTCTGTTCTGCCATCCACCTCTTCCTATAAAGCTCCCCCTACCTCTAAAGTTACCACGACCTCCTAAAACCTGCATCTCGCCAAATTGCTGATTCAATCTGTTTTGCTGGTTGTCACTACCATGTCCTGTACCACGGCCTCTTGAAGAGAACCTGCCACGTCTCCTTCCTGAACTGGAGTAGAAAGCTTGGACCTGTTCACCACTTTTTTCAGATGTCTCACTCTGCATGTTAATCTCTTTAGTGATCATAAGAGAGACCAACTCATCGAAATCTGGAAATGGCTTTCTAACATATACGGAAGTTACAAAAGACTTCCAAGCCTTTTCATTGTTAAGTTCACCCAAGGTAGACGACACCAAATCATCATCATTGGGAATTGCATCAATCGCTGCCAAGGCATCTGCAATGCTCCTTACCTTCAGTGCATACTCATTGATAGACATCTTCCCTTTCTTCAATGTATTCAACTCTTGCTTGAGTTGAATCTTTCGTGCCTTTGTATTTACAGAAAACATACTTTCAAGTATGGTCCAAGCTGCATATGAAATCTCTACATTTCTAATGTGTCCCAGCATATTATTGTCAATTACTGCAGACAACCAATACATGACCTTCTTGTCTTTTGCATTCCATTCCTTCCGTGCCTTTGTAGGATCACTCACCTCCGGCTCCTTCTCTTCACCTGAAACGAACTCGTAGAGGCCTTTTCCAATAAGGAAGTTCGTGACACGGAACTTCCATGAAGGGTAGTTATTCTTGTCGAGCTTCTCAATGATGGGGCTTCCACTGTTCTCTGCCATTATCCCAAAATTAATATCAACAGCAAGCAAATCTTCTGCAACCCTCGACTTGTAGTGCATAGCAATACACCAGACAGCCTTTTTCACTGTCTGCTCAACAATACATGCAATCTGCAACCAGTTTGCAGATAAACCTTGTGTTTACTCACTGGTAAACACCTTTGAACTTACAGATATGAAATTTGTAACCTGTGCACCCACTTTCGGTCAATACAGTCGAATTCACAATGTACCCTGAAACCGATGTCTGCAACCTTACGGCTCTAAAACGGGGCCTGAAACGGCTTCAGATGCCCAAAATAACTGCGGGATAGCCCTAAAGGGCCTCACTACAGAATAGACAGCGCTCTTCACGCACACCAAATCTCACTGCAATCTGAGATTTTTGCTCGACCCTGCTTCCGGTGCCTCCACAGGCACTATCCAAGAGAGAGAGTGGAAGAATGGGAGAGCTTCTTACTCGTGGCTTGCTTACTCGAATCTTGCTTCTTCTCCTTCGCTTCAACCTTTGAAATCAGCCTCTCTCAGTGGCGCGGCTCTGATACCATGTCAAGAATCGCGTGGTGGAGGGACTTGCTCAAGATGCTGTGCCGAACATACACAGAATGCACAAGGAGAAGCTCACTCAAGAGACAAGAAGAGAGATGGAGGCCAAAACGTTTTCTTGCTGATTTCTTCTTCTTCTTCCACACATTTTACAATGTACACAAAGTATAGATAAGATACAACATAAAGGAAAGTGGCCTATTAAGTCAAACAATGCATAACCGACTACACTAGTCGACTGGCGCTATAACTATGCCAATTGTAAATAGGTGTAACAACCTGAATATAATAAGTAATGAGTCGGTGGCCATGTGTGAGTCATAATGACCACCGACGTGCTAAGTGTAGACGTGTGGACCCATCTAACCAGGCGGTCCATCATCAATGTCCGCATGTGTTGAGCTTGTCATCTCAACAAAGTAGCCATGGGAAAATAAAGGAATGTTCCTTGGAAGATGATATTAGGTTGATTGCCTTGATCACGCTTCATTTTTAAATGGATTAACTAAGGAAGGATATTTTACATGGGTGGATCATCTCCAGGATCACACAGCAAATTACCCCGAGAGGGCATTGCTCGATTCACGGGCCGAAGGTTGAGTGGTGAAAAGGCCAACCACAAAAATTGTGTTTCACTCCTAGGCCGCTTGGGGTCAGGTGGAGCTCTGGACACCCCTTGCCTGGTGTCCAGAGCGGAGGTGAAGACTGCCATGAGTCCAACATCTGGGGTATTGGAAGATCTTATTCTAGATAAAGGATAGAAAATATGGTGCTATTTGATTTGGACTAGGTACTTCTGTTGGACAGAAGGGAATATATATAATTTCTCTTGTATGGGCAGAAGACAAAGGTTAACTTGAAGATAAGTTAAGGAACTTGTTTGTCAAAAGGACTGCTTGCTTTGTTTCCATGTCAGTGCTGTAAATTATGCAAACAAACCCTATTCCCTAAAACGCCTAATTAAGGAAGTTGATTTTGAATGTCTTACATAAATGTGATAGGACCTAATTAGAAAACTAAAGCTATCAAGGGAAGCAGTTGGGCAGAATCCTGATGGGTTTGTCCTACGATAGGGTGGTCCCAAAGAACTGGGAGGCTTGTCACAAGGTTTTAGCATCATTTGATGCCTTGGTAATGTTAAGTTAGAACCTGATTCATGCCGTTTTAGGGGACCAGAATGGGACTATGCCCTACGGGTAGAGAGGTTGAGTAGCGCATCCCTCTCGTTTCCCATTCTCTTTGAACCAAGTGTGGTATGGATATGCTTTGGACCAAGTATATCTGCATAAAGTAGGATGTCTAGGACCCAATGCTAGAATGTTGTTAGGAGAGCTTAGTCTCTAGGAACCCAGATCTCAGGTCGTTCCTAGTGGGTTCGGCCGCAAACATTCCGTTGCAAGGCAGACTCGGGAGACCCTAGGTGACAAACCCCGGAACATTCCATGGGAGTGCTGGGTGGCAACACTTAGATTATTTTCCCAATGGACTGCTAAAACATTCCTAGACAGTAGGCACATTACAAAGGTTTTCCTTCAGAAGGTGGCATCCAATGGAGGATATACTATATAGAAATTGGTGGCATCCCTCTAATTGGGTCTTTGGTAAGGCAAAATACCCTACTTGCATATGGCCACATATGAAGATCTTGTTCTATTTTCTCAGATTGTAGGGTTGTTTGGCCTAATTGGGTCAATCAGAATGGAAATAAATATTGTCTTACAAGTAATAAAACAAGTTGTTCAATACTCAATTTCTATACCTCTGCCAAATCTTCTTTCTTCATCAAAGAGAGTTTGGAAGGATCATTGTGTCAGTGGATATTTTTGTATGGGCTTATGTGTCATAGTGGGCTATGCGATTTCATTTCACTATGATATGGTTGCTAGATTTTAGGTGCAAATTGTATGGCCCTAGGGAGTTCACCTATAAGAAATCATCTATATAACATGCATTCAAAAGATATTAAGAAATACCGTTTCTTTACATGCTACAATGTCTTAAAATTACCCCTTTTACTTTGGTAAACTTGCAATTTTTTTTCAAATTATAATGAAAAAACTCATTTTGTACATATAATCTTGTAAATTTTACTAAATATAATACCCTTTCATTGAACTCATGTGGTATCTTACATGCTTTATAAGGTGGAACCTTGGGTGTATAGTTGCCTTGCATAATTCATACTTGCCAACTTTATTGTTTTAGTGCCACATTGTTGGTTGACATGATCATATTTATGGCTGATTTATGCCAATTTCTTCATCCTCTTAAGTTAGTTGAGCATACACTCAACATATACACCTATAATTTTTTCATTGGAGAGAGGGAGCGATGTCGATGCCCATACAATCGATGATTGATTGTTGTCATTATATTGTCTCATGTCTTGGTATGGGCTTGGTATATGGATTCCATTTCTTAAGCATCTCTTTTCTTTTGAGTTCTCTTTGCAGTGTCCTCATATTTTCTAAATAATGTTTATCTTTTCTATTATCTCTTGTGTTGTGCATTCTATTTACAGACACACACATCCATCATTGCACCCACTTTTGACATGTTACAAGATGTTCGTGTTAATTCTTATTGTGTTTCTTTCTTCTACTATATGTCATATGTTTTACATTAGATGTTTCTCATTTCTTCATCTACAAATTGCTATGACTATTCTATAGCTTGGGCAACCATCTGCTGTAATTTTTTGTCTTATCTCTACCTTTAGAATCAATGCGTTTTGTATACAACTTCTTGTGTTTTGACTATTTGTCCTCTACAATGAAACAAAACCACATGTTTTCTACACTATCAATGCATTTAATACCTCAACAATCTGGTATTCCATGATTTATCCCTGGATTTAATCTAATCCAAATATTCCTTCAACATTGGTCTTTGTGAATACTGCATTGTAGCGAAGGTGACTTGAGTATCCAACATAGTTAAACCAAGGCAACCAAAATCTTCGAGTCCATGTACTAGGCTTGTTTAATTACTCAAAGAAAGCATGCATCTTGCAACATATGCAACTTACAATAGATCAAAGTAGTCAATCCATTGGGTATTAATGGAAGAAGTACGTGCAAATATCAATTGAGATGTTTGACTCAAGGTCTCAAGCCCTTACCTCCAATTTAATGTCACGATGATGAAGCTTCAATCAAATGTCCTAGTTTTCTTGCGCTTAACATTCCAAGCTCTATGCATCCACTAGTGCAAAAGACCAAATGGATTGAGTGATTAGAAGAGTGTAGTGAGACAAAGAACATGGAAACTAGTAGGTTAATAATGAAGTTGGTGGGAGCACCAAAGGGCTACTAGACTATGATGTTGATGATGATTATGGTGGTGTGGTGCATAATAGATGTGGCACATAGAGGTAGGGTGAACCTCTTGCATTTTTTCAAGGAGTTATATGACCTCTATTAAGTGACGGTGGTTGAAGGAGCCTGTGGAGGAGGAGGAAGATTAGAGTCTAGTAGACATATCCAATAGCAACAACAGGATGAGTAGTAAGGTGAAGAAGACTAGAAATACAATCAACTCAAGGCTAAGTATGTGGTGTGAAAGGCTCTAAAGAAACGGAGCAAGTGCCAATGCCCACATAGCTAGTGACTCACTATTTTCTTTGTATTGTCTCATGTCTAGGTATATGAACTCCATTCCTCGAGCATCTCTTTTTTTTCCAATTCTCTTTGCAGTGTTCTTCTTTTCTTTTATAGCATTTCTCTTTTCTCTTCTCTCTTGTTTGTGTAGTATATTACAATATATTCATATGATTCCATCACCACTTCTAACACATTGGCCACCAAACCATCAAAATAACCTTGGTCACAATCTGCGCCAAATTATAAGATGCAGAGATGGCAATCTTCATCACTTGTTAGATGTGATACTTCTCTCCATCTAGCTTTTGATCATGTGGAAGAGGTGGTAAGAATGAGACTTCACGATCCATGATAGATTGAATTTTAGGTGAATTTTGAAAGACATAATCACTTGAATAATTTGCAAAAGAAAATGGGTAGCCTCCTTTAACTCAAAAAGGTAGCCTAAGTCTAGGGCATACTCCACATATACATGAGTGTTGAGGACTAAAATGATTTGATTTTTATTTTTTTTCATGCTAAATGATTGATTTTTTAATGAGATTGATGGGTTTTGAATGGTGTTTTGAAGTGTTTTTGGATGGGTTGAACATTTTTTAGAAGCTCATTATGATTTTTGGTTGAGTTGTGATGTTATATTAGATTTTGTAGTATGTTTATCTGGTTTTGATAGGCCTATTTTTGCCTCTATTTTGAGTCTATTTTCTTTTTTTTTTGAGAGATTGAGATTGTGAACTATTGGTTTTGAGTGTGATTGAGTATATGCTGAATGGTTTTTGTTGAGTATGAATGGTTTTGGTTTGAGTTATAAGGTTTTATAATATGGTGTATATCTTTTGTATGTCTTCTATTTGTTTCTATGAGTGTTCTATGGGATGAATGTTTAGCTTGGGGAATTTTTCTAATCTTGGAAAGAGAAGAATACAAGCTCAAAATAGTTTGAAGAAGTGAAGATGTAGCTTTTGAAGACTTGAAATGAAGAGTGAAGTAATAGTGATAGTAGTGAGGTTGAAATGATACTATATTGTCTTTGGTGTCTCTTTGGATCACGCATACCTTTTGAGGGGAAACTCCATGACCAAGAGAGAATTATTGAGTACTATTCTATAGTATTGGATGAGGATTATGATGTACGAGTGATTGAGAGCATATGTGAGAGAGAGATTGAGCAAAAGATAGTCATTTCTATGCCAATACATTGTATATATGAGAGATTGTGAGAGATTAAAAGAAGAAGACTGTGGATTGTGAATAATTGAGAGATGTATTTAGGCTTTAAATGAAGTGAAAAATAAGCATTTGTAGTAAAAATTAAGAGGCGCCAGAGTTTAATAAGCAAAAGAAAGTGGCCCGAAAAGAGTTGGAAGTGTTCGTTTGTCAATCGGAGTTCATTAGATGGTCCATTTAAAGAGGCACAACTTTCACGTTACAAAGAAGCTACTTGATCCGAAAGCCCAAAAAAGCATCTAGGAGGCCAACTCAATAGAAAATGATAACACAAGCATGCTTGCACTTTCAAATGTCAAATTTGAGTTCGTTTGGATCACTTATTTTAAGCAAATGACTTGTTAGTAGTGTGAACAAGCAAGAGATGGACCATTTTTTTGATAAAGACTTGATTAAGAAGCTTAAAGATATTTAAAACCTCAAAAAACTCAACGACATAGGGGGCACATTTTTTTATGCACCCCTCACATCACCTTAAAAAATGGATTTTGCAAATCAATCAAATAAGGAGGAACCCTATGCATGAGATATAACAATTTTTCATCTCATATCAGTACAACAAGCATGAGAAATGATGTATTATGCTAAAAATTAGAAAATCAAGCTTTCTCTCTCCTCTTTCTCTCTTTCCATAGTTATTGTTCATTTGGGTTGAGAGGATAAGGGAGAAAGGGTGTTGAATCGTAACAAGATGCAAGAAATGGAGCGAGGGAGCATGAAGGTAGTCGGTAGCTATGAGCCATTGGCATGACGCACTATGTTTTCCCTTAGCATGGTTTAGAACCTTACTTATATTAGTTCTATGTGTAAAGCAATCTTAAAATGGCTCATGAAGTTGTATGTCTCATGAAGTGCACTTTGTAGGTAGTTGAAAAAAGTGACCTAAAGAGGTATTGTGTGTCTTTCTTGCATATATGGATCACCATTCTTGATCATGACCAGTTGTATGTTGGAGTTTCTTGCTTAGCAACACAATATGATAGTGGGTGCCATGATTCATATCTCTGTTTCTATCTTATTTCTAGCATATACTCTAATTTCTATCTCTAGTTCTATGTCTCTATGTCATTATCTATGAGTTTCCTACTAGTCTCTTGATGAGGCATTGTGTATTTTTTGCATTGCCTGATATACTTTACTCTATTCTTATATGAGTCAAATCAATCCTATTATGCATTTGGCAAAATGAATTACTTGACAATGGATTGAGAGGGCTTGGCCACGGTGTTTGCCATAAAGAAATTTCGGCATTACCTTCTAGCTACACCTTTTACTTTCTTTGTTGACCGTCAAGCCTTGTTGTACCTAGTTAACAAACCGTGTGCTACATGACGCATTGCTAAATGGCTTCTTCTACTTTAGTAGTTTGATTTCTCCGTGACAGTGTGTAAGGAAAAACAACATTACATGGCTGACCATCTATCTCGCATCCCCACAAGAGAACCGGTTGGACAAGGCATTGTGGACGAGCTGCCAGATGCGCATCTATTCCGCTGGTCCAGTGGAAAAGAATTGTTTAGAGCTGATATGACACCTTATTGGGCAGATGACATAGTTCAAGTGCTTGAACACGGACTCTAGAATGACCGATAGAAAAGGCCTGACTTAGGCGGCTTATCCTGAAAATCCAACCCTATCAGTTGATACTGGACAACTTTACAGGTTGGGGACAATACGGGTTACTACGTAGATGCATGTGTGAGCATGAGATGCATGGCATACTGACAAAGGCACACGACGGAGTCACAGGAGGACATTTCAACACAGACACAATAGCTCGCAAAGTGTTGCAGTCCCAGCTGTGGTGGCCTATCCTCTTTCAAGATGCGACATGAATCGTGAAGCATTTTGATGAGTGCCAACAAACTAAAGTACCTATCCGTAAAGATCACATGGAGCTAACCCCAATTATTGCATGATAACCTTTTGAGAAATGGGGGATTGACTTCATCGGTCCTATTAGTCCCGTGGCAGAATATTTGCAGGCTAAATACATCATTGTGGCCACCGACTATCTAACCAAATGGGCGGAAGCACAAGCTACAAGAAAGAATGATGCTCGAAGCCTCGCTAAGTTCCTATGGGAGCAAGTGATCTCATGATTTGACTGCCCCATCGAACTAGTTAGCGACCAAGGCACCCACTGTCCTGACCAAGGTCGTCTCTGCGTCATGTAGTGATTAGGATAACAAATTGATGGCGGCCTTGTGGGCCTATCACATGGCTTACAAGACAACGGTAGGATAGACCCCCTTTAGATTGACATATGGTACAAAGGCAATCCTTCCCTTGGAATTCTTCATACCAAGCCTCAGGATCGCCCTTCAGGAAAGATGGGATGGGAAGGGGGCATGGACAAAATGCTTGATTGAACTCAAATACTTAACGGAAACCCGCTAGCCACCCATGCACTCATATGTGAGAAGGCAAGACACAAAAGCTAGTTTGACAAGGATGTCAAGCAGCACAACTTCGAACAAGGTGACTTAGTACTGATGTACTCAATCAAAGGACATACGCAAAAACTAAAATTTTGGGGGCTAGGACCTTTCAAGGTTTGAACCATCAGCCAAACTGGCAACATAGAACTTGAAACCCGAGACGGTGAGGGCATAGGCTTCTTTAATGGCAGCCGCACAAAGAAGTACTTTTCCCCCAGATACCCATTGTATAAGCCCCCAATGCCAACACTACCTATCAACCTATGAGTAGCCACTATCATTGAGATGGACAATGAGAATGAGGAAGCAGTACCATCAGCTTACCTATGCATGACGGTCACTGCTAAACACACATACACCATTAGCGCATTGATTGATGAGGGAGCTGATTTTAATATATTGACTCATGACCATTGGACCAAATTGGCAAACCACAATTGTAGCCCACTAATGCTAGTCTCACCCCTTATGGAGGCCAACCCTACAAACTTCTAGGAAAGTGCAAGGTTGCAATTTCTATTGAGTCTGAGAGCATGTCGATAATTTTCTATGTGTTGTCTAACACTAAGAATGCAGGCACAGAATCACTGTTAGGACGAACTTTCAAGAAGCAAGCTTGTTGCAATGTTGACTACGAGTCGCAGCACATCTACCTTGCCATGGGTAACATTTGCATAGTTACAACTTTCAGCAAGGGTGTTGTGACTCTTTCCAAGTCCACAAAGCCATAGGTAGAGAAACCCATCGCCAAGGCTAAGGAGGGGGGTTGTGACTTGTCACAACCCACCCAACCTCGAGGCCAGCAACCCACTAGAACCCACATTGAAGCCCATGAACCCCATTTCAAATGGGTACCTAAACAGAGAGGGCCACCTAGGAATAGAAACCCATGGCCTCGCAAGGCAAATCATTCGTACCCAAAACCTAGGAATTCAAGGCTTTGCCATAAACATCAACATACGGTCAAGCCGCAATGAGTCCCCAAGACCTTATTGCAAGTGCAAGGCTACTATGTGGGTAACACCTGGATTTGGTTACCTAAAGCCAAAACAACCAAAGGCCCTACTCAAATGCCACCCTCAAACTTGACCACATGAAGCATCATGCCCGAGACACTCACAGCACAAGAGAATCAGGCCGCTAAGTCCATAGAACCTCCAAAGTCTAGCTCAGTAGGGCCTGAACCAATCGCAGCCCGCTACTAGAAAAATGGCCAGCTCTAGTACTAATGATACATCTCACATCTCGAATGCATCTAGTGGCACGACAACCGCAACTCCCACTAAATCCATCGAATGTGACGCCAAGCTCCAACCTAAAGAACAGCCCAAACTGTGACTATTGGCTGCTGAACTCTCTTGTCTTGTTAAGACTCTACCCCCCACCGACCTTCGACCCTCTTATGAGCGACGATCAATCTTAACCTTGGTCGTGGACTTAGCTGAAAATATGGGGGACGACGTGGTTGCTTGCATCCGACGCTTGGACACTATTTTCATGACCTTGGCTAAAAGCTACGAACAACTAGACTTAGGCCTCTTAGACGAGCTTATAGCAATGGAAGTACGAACACTCCCTTGCTCTTAGGAAGAGTTAGAATTTGTATTCATCAAGGCTTCCGAAGCAGCTCAGGAATTAATTGTAACTAAGATATCCCACGAACAAGTCATCAAGCAATGTCTCATTATGTCATATAACAAGACTACAACCCCGGCCACAAATCAAGAAATCGCGAAGTTGGAACCGCTTATTGACCATGAATCTTTCTTACGGAAATGGTACGCTCTATGATTGCAATGGGAGCAAGTGGGATACCAAATAATGACCAACGCTAAACAATGATGCACAATCAAGGCATCTGAATATGAACTAACCTATGTCGCTCCAACCAACTTTCTATAGGGTGTTGACTTCTATTCGTAACTGACTCCCCCTAGAAGAACACATTGAGGGACATCCATATTTAGATCGCATCACCACTGAGGAGGAGTTGCATGTCGCTAGTCGAATGGACTCGGGTGATTTCTTGCTTGACGTTCTCACTTATATTACGCACTTAGGCATCCGCCCTTTTGACATGGATAGCTATGCTAACCTCAAGTATAATCTGAATTTCTATGCTTGGCTCATGAAAAGATAAAGCACTCACATTGTGTGCTAAACGGCCCTCATCCTCTAACCCCTTAATCCTAGGAACGATTCTTCTCAGGGGAGGCATGGTGAAACAAACCAAAACACATAACAAGAACCATAAAGGAAAATAACACATGCGGGACATGAGGGACCTCGATGGTAGGACAAAGCAACTTGTGACTGAGGAATTGACAATAAAACTTGAAAGCAATGGACCTAGATTGTTGAAGGAAAAAAATCTAATCATGTACTAAAAATAGGTTTATCTGCCAAGCATGAAGTCAGTTCTTTCAGTAAAGCTAGGTGGAAAAGCACTAATGGCAAACCATGTCTTATGATAGGAGCTGAGGATGTCGCAGCAAGACCGAGCCCACCACCTACCTTTCATGGAAGAGGAAAGAGCAAAGTATAGCCTATGCCATGAAAATTGAGCACACAACCAACTCAGGTTTAGGAGCATCCACAACATCGAAGGGGTGGTGACCAACGAAGAAGCTATTAGGAGGATTGTGGATTAGTGCAACCTTGCCATGTATATCGAAAAGTTTGGACAAGAGCTTGATGACACTAGGTGTGTGGAATTCCTGAGGACGTATTGACCCTAATAAGGAGAGTGGGACAATGTCCTTGGTGTTGAGATGAAAAGCTCAACACATGCGGATATTAATGATGGACCACCTAGTTAGATGGGTCCACACGTCTACACTTAGCACGTCGATGGTCATTATGACTCTCACATGGCCACTGACTCATTACTTATTATATTCAGGTTGTTACACCTTTTTACAGCTGGCATAGTTATAGCGGCAGTCGACTAGTGTAGTCGGTTATACATTGTTTGACTTAGTAGGCCACTTTCCTTTATGTTGTATCTTATCTATACTTTGTGTACATTGTAAAGTGTATGGAAGAAGAAGAAGAAACCAGCAAGAAAACGTTTTGGCCTCCATCTCTCTTCTTGTCTCTTGAGTGAGCTTCTCCTTGTGCATTCTGTGTGTGTTCGGCGTAGCATCTTGAGCAAGTCCCCCACCACGCGATTCTTGACATGGTATCAGAGCTGCACCACTGATTGAGGCTGATTTTGAAGGCTAAAGTGAAGGAGAGAAGCCAAGGATTCGAGTAAGCAAGCAATGGGTAAGAAGCTCTTCCATTCTCTACTTCTTGTCTTGGACAGTGCCTGTGGAGGCACCAGAAGCAGGGCAGAGCAAAAATCTCAGATTGCAGTGAGATTTGGTGTGCGCGAAGAGCGCTGTGTATTCTGCAGATCAGGCCTTTAGGGCTTTTGTGCTGCTATTTTGGCCATCTGAGTCATTTCAGGCCCCGTTTTAGACTCGCAAGGTTGCGGACAACAGTTCAAGGTATCCTGCAATTTTAGCTGTGTCTACCGTATACATGTGCATAGGTTACAGATTTTAGATCTGTAAGTTCAAAGGTCTTTACCAATGAATAAACACAAGGTTTATCTACAAAATGGTTGTAGATTGCATGTATTGTTGAGCAGACAGTGAAAAAGGCTGTCTAGTGTATTGATGTGCACTACAGGTCGAGGGTTGCAGAAGATTTGCTTGCTGTTTGGTATTAGTTTTGTGATAATGGCAGAGAACAGTGGAAACCCCATCATTGAGAAGCTCGACAAGAACAACTACCCTTCATGGAAGTTCCATGTCACGAACTTCCTTATTGGAAAAGGCCTCTACGAGTTTGTTTCAGGTGAGGGATCCTCCAACTGCAGAAGAGACAAAGGCACGGAAGGAATGGAATGCAAAAGACAAAAAGGTCATGTATTGGCTGTCTGCAGTAATTGACAATAATATGATGGGACATATTAGAAATGCAGAAAATTCATATGCAGCTTGGACCATACTTGAAAGTATGTTTTTCGTAAATACAAAGGCATGAAAGATTCAACTAATGCAAGAGTTGAATACATTAAAGAAAGGGAAGATGTCTATCAATGAGTATGCATTGAAGGTAAGGAGCATTGTAGATGCCTTGGCAGCGATTGATGTAGAGCCCGATGATGATGATTTGGTGTCATCTACCTTGGGTAGACTTAACAATGAAAAGGCTTGGAAGTCTTTTGTAACTTCCGTATATGTCAGAAAGTCATTTCTAGATTTCGATGAGTTGGTCTCCCTTATGATCATTGAAGAGATCAACATGCAGAGTGAGACATCTGAAAAAAGTGGTGAACAGGTCCAAGCTTTCTACTCCAGTTTAGGAAGGGGATGAGGCAGGTCCTCTAGAAGAGGCCATGGTACAGGACGTGTAGTGACAACCAACAAAACAGATTGAATCAGCAATTTAGCGATATGCAAGTTTCAGGAGGTCATGGTAACTTTAGAGGCAGGGGGAGCTTTAGAGGAAGAGGTGGATGGCAGAACAGAGGTTCTAACAACTTTGGTATTGTGTGTCACTACTGTGGCAAAACAGGTCATATTGCAGCCAAATGTTATGCTAAGAAAGATGATATTCGCAGTGGTAAGTTGCAGCAAAGAAAACTATGCATCGTCTTCACGACAGAATGAAGACAAAAATGAACATCTCTTTGTTATGCAACATATGTTGAATGCTGTTACAGGAAAGGGAACACATGATGATGTTTGGTATGTTGATTCAAGTGCATCCAACCATATGACTAGCCATGCAGAATGGTTTGGAGAGATGCAAGATTTGTAATATACAGGTTATGCGCAGACGGGTGATGATTCATGCCACCCAATTTCACACATTGGAAAAGTTCCCTTGTCCTTGCATGATGTAAGACAAAGAGTCTTTCAGATGTATTACATGTTCCATCTATTACAAAGAACTTGGTATCAGTCGGTTAGATGGTAGAGCAAGGGCTGCAAGTCAGATTTAATGCAAAGGGTTGCTTTGTAGAAGACTTCAATGACAAGTGTAGATTGGTTGCAAAGGGAAGTAGAGTTGTACATATATTTACTCTAGATACTGGAATCCCTACTATGAATGCTGCTATGTATGCTAAAGGAAAAGATGTTGTTGCAGATATTGAAATTTGGTGCAAATGCATTGGACATGCAAATGTACAAAGGTTGAAATTAATGCAGTCCAAAGGGTTGGTTATAGGTTTGCCTACATTTCGAATTGTAGAATTTCATAAGGTATGCGAAGCATGTCAGTTTGGTAAGCAAGTAAGACAACCCTTTTCACATGACAGAGATGTAAGCATAAATATCCTTGATGTTCTGTATATAGATATTTGGGGGCCTACACAAAATGTATCTCTTGGAGGCAGTTCATACTTTGTCACATTCATTGATGATTGTTCTAGAAAGCTGTGGGTATATTTTAAGAAGGAAAAGAGTGAAGCGTTTGAGCACTTTAGAAATTTCAAGGCGGCAGTCAAACGAGAAAGAGGCTTGAAAGTAAAGTGCTTGAGATCAGATGGAGGGGGAGAGTACCTCTCGAATGAGTTCAGTGATTTTCTGAGGTCTCATGGGATAAAGAGACAGTTCACATGCAGGTATACCCCACAGCAAAATGGGGTTGCAGAAAGGAAAAACAGGCATATTGTAGAAGTTGCACATGCCTTGATGGCTGAAAAGAATATGCCTAAGCATTTTTGGTCTGAGGCTATTCATATTGTTGTTTATATTATGAATAGAACTCCCACAGTTGCAGTTCGTGGTATGACCCCCGAAGAATGTTTTACAGGTAAGAAGCCTGATGTCTCACACTTGAAAGTGTTTGGCTGTATCGCATATGTTCATGTGCCAGATGAGTTGCGAAAGAAACTGGATCCAAAGGCTGAAAAGTGTTTCTTTCTTAGATACTCTTTAGAGCAAAAAGGGTATCGTTGTTATAACCTTGTCACATGTAAGTTCAGAGTGAGTAGGGATGTCATCTTTGATGAAATGAGCAGTTGGTATGCATCTAGTGGTGATGCATTGAATGATGATGATGATCATGACACTCATGTGCAGGCTGAAAAGCAAGAATCATGGACTCTTAGTGGACCAGAGACATCATCTGGCAGTCCTTGGTCTGGGAGACTAAGGACTATCTCTACATCTTCAGGTGCATCTAGTAGCACTACAGGTAAAGACAAAGGAAAGAATAAAGTGTCAGATGACATTGATGCAGTTCTTGATGGAGACTTCAGTGGCTCAGAGAGCTTGGATGATGAGCTTGGCATTCCTTCAATGAGGACTCCAGGTGTATAGAGAGCACACGTCAATGCAAAGACTCCATTGAGTGATCCAGTGGGATGCACGTCTAGCAGGGTGAGATGCCCTATTAACAGATTTGGTTTTTAAAGTTATGTAGCTTACCATTATGCTTATATGGTGAAAGTGATTGAGGATATTGAGCCCACATGTTTTGAGGAGGCTGTTGGTCATGCTCATTGGGATGCAGCAATGGATGAGGAGATGGCTGCATTAGAGGCCAATAAGACTTGGGATCTAGTATCATTGCCGAAGGGCAAGAAAGCTATTGGATGTAAGTGGGTTTATAAGATTAAGCACAATGCAGATGGTTCTATTAGTAGGTACAAAGATAGGCTGGTTGCAAAAGGATATGCCTAGATATATGGCATATATTATGAAGAAACCTTCAGTCCAATTGCTAGGATGGCAGCTATCAGATGTGTGATTGCTTTGGAAGCAGCCAAAGGTTGGAGGTTGCAGCAAATGGATGTGAAGAATGCCTTCTTGCATGGTGATTTGTAGGAAGAAGTGTATATGGATCAACCAGCAGGTTATGAAGATTTAGAGCATCCCACGTATGTGTGCAGGTTGAAGAATGCACTCTATGGGCTCAAGCAAGCACCTAGAGCATGGTCTGACAAGATCAGAGAGTATCTTGTCAATATTGGCTTTTATGTTTCTGATGCTGATCACTCACTTTATGTGAGAAAGGGAGATACAGGTTTGGTCATCATAGTCATCTATGTGGATGACTTGATTATTACTACAGGTGATAGTGATAGTGGGATTGCTGAAGTCAAGGACTTTTTGAAAAAGAAGTTTGAGATGAAGGATTTAGGTGAGCTAAGGTACTTCCTTGGCATTGAGGTGATTAGATGTGATGATGGTATATGGCTATCCCAAAGATAGTATGGCTTGGATATGTTGTCCAAGTATGGTATGACAGCATGCAAACCACTTTTAGTCCCGTTGGAGCAGAATGTAAAGTTGAGTGCTGATGTTGGAGATGAGATAGAAGACCCTACTATGTTCAGGAGGATAGTGGGGAGTTTGATCTACATGACCATTACAAGGCCAAACTTGAGCTACGCTGTTGGTCTTGTGAGTCAGTTTATGCAAGTACCTAGAAAGCCACATTTGGATGCAGTCAGACGCATATTGAGATATGTGAAGTCCACATTACATTATGAAATTTTCTATGCGGAAAGTACAGATGTATAGGTGGTTGGATACATAGATGCAGATTGGGCTAGTAGTATGTCTGATAGAAGATCTACCGGTGAATACATGTTCTCTCTTGGTAGTGCAGCAGTTACTTGGAGCAGCAAAAAGCAATCTACAGTTGCTTTGTCGAGTACAGAGGTTGAGTATAGAGGTGCTGCTATTGCAGCATGTGAGGTAGTATGGCTGCAAAAGTTATTGGCTGATTTAGATGTGTAGGTGGAAGGTCCAGTTGTCATTTGTTGTGACAACATGAGTAGTATACAGTTGGCTAGGAACCCTATATTCCATGCCAGGACAAAACATATTGAGGTACACTACCACTTTGTGAGAGAGAAGGTACTAGCAAGTGAGATTGACTTGGTGTATGTCAGCACACAGGATCAGATAGCTAGCATCTTCACGAAGGCATTGGGTACTTCAAAAGTTTCGAAGCTTACTTGGAGTCGCAGAGATGCAGTTGAGCTTGAGGGGGAGTGTTGAGATGACAAGCTCAACACATGTGGACATTAATGATGGACTGCCTTGTTAGACATTGTCATAAAGGCAAAGCGAGGGCCTAGAAGAAATGAAAAAGAAGGTAAGGGAATGGGAAGCCAAGAGCAAGAAGCAAGTGAAGGATCTAGCAAGCCACTTGGCCCTTGTAGAGGGAGGCCGAATATTAGCAGAAGGTAGGGTAGGCGCCGCTTAAGCTAGCCTCAAAGTCCAACAATGTGCCTTTCTCATCACAATCTTAGATGTCACACTCTTTGAGGAGGAGGAGGCAGCTGATGTGCTTAAAAGGAACTAGAAATAGCCCGGAAGGTGATCAAAAAGGCATGTGCTCCCAAGTCCAAGATGCAAGCCTCGACCCAATCAATCAAGATCAGCAAGAGAAGCGGTTAGGAGCAGGCTTGACACCAGAGGAGATTGACGCCTTGGAACTTCAAGAGCGACAAACCCAAGAGGCAGGGGTAGGGTCAAGCCGTGAAGGAAAGCAACAAGATGAGGAGTGGATCCCACCAACCCCCTCACCACAACCAAAGCCCCCTCAAGAACAAGATGCCATAGCGGAAAGGAAGGCAAAAACAAAAGAAAAGAGGGCCAGAATGTTAGATCAAGCACGCAAAAGAGCCCAAGCACAACCACTTGCACTTCCATAGCCGCTCATCCCACTAAAAAGGGATTGCTTACCCATGAACTGAAATATAGAGCTGTCGGTGTGGGAGCAGTGGGAAAATTGTCACCAACCCTTCGACTTTACCTTTGGATATCCAACGGGTTTGAGCAAGGTGCTATCCACTGAAGCAGTAACGGAGATAATCACCATGGGAAAAAGGCTTCATGAAAGATGGCTCACTGAAAGAGAGAAAAATCCAACAACTTGGGGGACAGAGTCCCCAGATTACTAGGAAAACAAGGTTGAGGAGGTATCCCACATGGCAAAAGGCTATGAATCCCAACCTAAATGGAGCAGAAGAGTCTGGAATGACAACGTGGATGCGTGGATGTCATTTTGTGGCTCCCTACCCTTTGAACAGAACGACCTGACCTATCTACCATATCCTCGAAGGGTGGGAGTAGATTTTGACCCTAATATCCATGGCCGATACGACTTCTTGAGGATCTACAATGCCAATGCCACAAAACTAGAGGAGGCACTCGCCTTCTTAGAACAAGATCTATGGGACTCCATGGCCCATTTTCTAATGGAATTCTCCTCTTGCCTAGACCCCGCCTTTGTAACAACATGTAACTATATTAGATTACCTAGGATTCTCCTCAAGAAACCCCTTGCACCCGGCAAATTACCATATTCCACCTCTCTTTTTTGACATTAATGCGGGAATAGATGGGTGTGCCATGACTCAGCTAATGTTGCACGCTACTTTACTCCTATCCTTTTGCATGGCCCTTCTTGAGGACATGAGTGATAGCCAATTTACCAAATGTAGCCATCCATTCTTGTCCACCACACCTCTCCACGTTAGAATAGGCCAAAAAGGGTATATGTTAAGCATGCACTTTATTAACAAATCATTAAAGTCCCCCAACTTCCCCATCCCACACCCACGAACCTAGAAAATGAATGTGTCATCTTGTACTACTTCTCCAAATTCAAGAAACTATTTATTTTTAAAAAACAAAAAACACAAGCTGCACATCGATCACCGTCACTGCACCTAGGGGTTCTCAAGTTAGGTGCACTTGGTGGCCCCAACCGGTCGGCTCTATCCCTAACCCCCTAGCCTCATTTTGATCCCCCACTTCACGCTTAGGGCACATCAAAGATAGGACACACCTGAGGACGCAACACTCGTCAAGACCTGTCACCCTAAGCTACATGCACTACACCTCCTATATGCACAAACTGGGTTCTCAAGTGTGAGACACACCGAGGGCTTGCCCAAGGTTGTGCCCAAGGTTGGGACCCATCTCCTAGTCCCATAAGCATCAACACCACTCACATCACCGTAAGGTAGACACACCAACAGGTAGTGCACCTTCTTTTCTTTCCAGGTACAAGCAAAGGCTCCACCACCAGCTTCAAAGACCCCATCATCCATGCAATGTATTTCCCATATTATGCCTGTCACCATGCAGGCACAACAAAGCAAGGGAAAAATGCAACAAGCTAGTCAAAAAGTAAATAAAGAAGCTCATTCCGAACAACACTGGAAAATGCAGCCATGGAAGGGCAACCAACAGATCCTGCCATCCAACTTTATCTTCAATTTCAAAGGCATAAATTTCTTCAACACACCTTCCACCAGGGCTAGTATAAGGGTCTTTCAAATTCCATAAATCCCTCCAACACCAAGGCTCATTCGCAACTTAAGGGCCTTCCAGTTCCATAAATCCCTCCAACACGGCTTGTGTATAAACTCAAAAAGACACTTGGCCTCCCCAACAACACTGTCCAACTCAACAAGTGCCATGGGACTGGCACTCAGCTAGGAGGTGGTAATGTTAACCCTCAGATGAACAAGGTGAAAAATTCAAAAAATCTAAAACAAAAGACAAGGCCAAGGCAAAAGTGGAATGGAAGACGAAGGCGTGCCAAGAAAAATATGGAAACACAATAAGTATGGAAAAATCCTAAATCAAGGAGAAAGGTGCACAAGAAAATGCGTAAGTCAATACTTTTGTAAAAGAGCGCAAGGCGCATCGTGATTTATTTTAAGAGCACCGGGCTCTCACCCGTGCAAATTGTAAAGGTAGAAAATGGAAAAAAGGGCCTAGGCAGCCATGTAAAAAAGGGGATAAGGGGATGACTGCCCAAAAGGGATTTAGGGTCTTTGTATATAAAGTTCAAAAAGTGAATGAGAGCTCATTCTTTGGTGTGTGGCAAGGTGGACTCTTCTTCTTCTCCCCTTCTCTTCTCTTGCTTGCTTGTGAGTGCTTGAGGGAGGGAGTATGAGGGAGTGAGCTTGTGAGAGTGAGGGATTTTGGAGGTGAAGCTCTCCACCTTCTCCTCTCTTCTTCTTCTTCTTCTTCTTCTTCTTCTTCTTCTTCTTCTTCTTCTTCTTTTGTGCATGGCTATGGAAGATGGAGCTTGAAGGAAGAGGATCGAGGATGCTTGTGCTTGCATCACAAATCATGGAGCTATCGGAGTGCTTGA